>NW_026294595.1:120348679-120973679 GCF_007827085.1 Peromyscus californicus insignis | reverse complement strand
AAATCATGTGCTCAGTTTGTTCTCTGATTTGGAGAAACACACCAGACTAGAGCCTTTATTAGGATAATAAAATCCAAATTGGGATGATAAAAAAAAAACATCCAGAATAATTGTGAATGGTAACTCTGCAAGCCAGAACTTTTTTCTCTCTCACCCCCATGAGAAAACAATTTCCCTCACTCCAAAGGTCTATCCTGGGTCCCTTGCTGGGGACACCTTTCCATGGACCCTGTTGCTTTCAGTATTGTGTCTGATTCCAAGTAACTTCTCCCTGTGGTTCCTCATAAAGAATATGTTTAAAAACAAAAGCAAAGCACCAGAACTTGTTTCTCTTCAGAAAACCCTCTTGCCTGGCCAATTGCCTCGGTGAATCAAAACCTGTAGTCAGTTGCAGAGGGTGAGGATGTTGAAAATTACTGATCTACTATTTCCTTAGCAACCTTAGAAGAAGACAGGACTTCTTAGAAGAAGACAGTACATTTGGCTTCTCTCTCTCCCTCTTACTCTTCAGACTGCTATTTTTTGAGTTATTTTATTAGAACACAGATTTAGAGTTAAAGTCTGAAGTCTTTAAGCCACTATCACGCCATCTTGCTGATCAAATAGAATCAGAATCATTGTTAATTCTGTAAGTTCTTTCATCCCGTGGGGTTCTCTCCACAGCTCTGCTTCCTTACTGTTCTGAAAATCCCACAGCTCGTAGATTCAACCACCAAACATTACAGCTTCCTCTACCTCTGCGATGTCTTTTTTATCTTAACCTGGCCCCACAACAAGCTAACGGTGACACATGCCAGAAAATTATTTGAAGTCAGCAACTTTTGTTCAAACTAAGCCTGCCAGAGGCTGCAGATTTGTAGCAAATTCTACATGTCCTAGGGGAACAGCAGTTGGGACAGTGAGGTTGCCTCCCGTGTGAAGAACACTGGATCCCTCTGGGGTCTGTGCTGTCTATTGTCTCTCAGACTTCGGAATGCCCCCTGAGATGACCCATGGTGTTTGTGTCCCCGCCCCCACCCATGGTATCTATCACTGAGAATATCTGAGGTCGACAGGCAAAGATAAAGAGCCTAGTGGGATCCAAGCAACATGGACTAATGCTACAGAGTCTGACCAACCCTTGTCCTTTGTCGGACTAATGGTGCCAGAATTCCTCCAGAGTTATCTATTTAGTTGGATTAAGAGGCTCTTCTGCTTTGTCTGGTTTGACTCTGTGGAAAGCTATAGAATGAAGTAAAAAAATAAAAAAAGATGGGATGGGTCAACTGAGGGGGGGAGGGCAAGACACTAGGCCAGGGTTCTGGGTACCAGCAGCAGAGCAAACAGGGCCAGATGAGAAGTGTTGCACCCTCTCCAGCAGTGCCCCCACCCCGACACACCAGGCAACATTCAACTGTAGCATTGCCCTGTGCAAATGTGGGCACCCAGGTCTCCGCAAGGCACTTAGCACGCCCCCAAGTGTCACTGTGTGTTCAGGGTTGGAGTCCAGCCAGCCTCCTTCTAGATTGAAACAGACTAGCTTTCTGGGCTTCCGGTAGGTGTGATTTCCTCTGTCCATGGTGCTACCCAGAAAGAAGGAAAGACTTGTAACCTCGGTGTTTGGGAAAAACTCCCTACAGCAAGACCTTCCCAGCACAGTCCGTGTTCCCGCTCAGCACGCCACCACTCCCCCTCGCCCCCCTTAGAGCTCCCACTGTTCCGGTCTCAGAGAAGTGAAGCTGGTGAGTGACAGGTGGCCCGGGCCTCAGGACAAGGATGACTGTGAGGAAAGAGGTCAGCCCAGTGCCTCGCCGCTGTTCCAGGGACCGGCTCATTTAAGGTCCTAAGCAGTTCAGAACACCCTCTTGCTCTTTTGTTTTGCCCCATCTAACATAGATAAAGAGCTAGGCTAACATTTCGTGTATTTGTCCCGCTTTTGGACCCTCCCTCAGGGCCAGGTTGCTCAACCTAACCCCCAATCCTTCCACCATCGAGCCTGTACTGTGGTATAAGTTAGGAAATCATGAACTGGCTTCCAATGACCTCCCGATATTGGGGTGACCTCCGAACACACAGCCTGTCGACAGACAGCCTTTGCATCAGTATCAAGAAGAGTGTATTTTCCGCTCTCCAAGGAAGCATGGAAAGGGGAAGGCCGACTTCCTCATTGCAGAATATTATGCCAACTTGTATTGCTTGAGAATTTGTCGCCCAACACTCTTCCTCTGTACTTCAAGGGTCCACTTCAATCATCTCTGTTTACTATGCAGCTTCACTCAGAAACACATAAACATACACAGAATCTTAGTTTTTATTCTGGAGAAGTAGTGTGTTTGTTCAGCTGAAATACATCTCCCCAGGAGACAGAGAACCATTCATGAACAAGTAAGTCACATCTGCATGTATATAGGTGAGTAGAGGTGAATTCCCACCCTGTGGTCAAAGGCAAAACCAGCGAGTCCGACACAGATGCAGCCACTGTTCCTGAGACAGGTCTGGACTTGTCGAGGGGGGCCAGATTTCATGTTTATTAAAAAAAAAAAAAAAAAAAAAAAAAAAGTCCTACTGCCACTGAGCATACATGCACTGCCCTGTAGCTTGGATGGTGTGTGGTTCAGAGAGAAATCTTTAAAGGTCCCATATTTAATTCTGAATTCCTCACTCCCTGCACACTCATCAAAGTTCTCTTAGGAAGATCTCCACAGTGTAGACCTCTTTGGCAGGCAAATGTGGTTGGAAGACCTGATGGGCATTAGGAAAAAAAAACGTAGGAGATCTTCACAAAATGAAGGGCACACTCATAGGTTAAACGTGGCTACACTCCCTCCTTGTTCGCACTTTTCAGAATACTGTGGGTGATCAGCAGAACCATTCTTCAAAGAGCTGAGTGACAAATAACGGAAAACATTGTAATTGCCTGTTATTAAATTTAATACCCCAAACAGATGGTGTCCCCCCCCCACCCCTGCTCATGCACTCAATAGATGGCTCACCTGACTGGAAACTTATTTTAGAGCCCTTTCTCCAAACTCGGTGGCTTAATTTGTAAATTTCTTTTTTCTACTTGGTCCTTAATAATAATAATGATAATAATAGTCTCTCACATTTTGAGGAATGGCAATCACCTAAAACTCCAAATTATAGACAAGTGAAGAGTGTGTTAAATAAAAGTGGTATCCCTTTATCTGCTGGTGAAGGGGGCAGAGTCTTTTGAGGGCTTAGTTCTGCCCCTCTGACCGGCTGCTAGGGCTTGCTCTAGCTCTTTCTAGTACATTTCTGTCAGAAAGGGCAGAGTCTAATACAGGTTCAGCTGTGAAAAATCCCCGACTCTTTTGAGAGGGGATATCTTCCCTAACCATAGAAACACAGGCGCTTTTTAGAAATCACTAAAAACCACCGTTTAAAATCCATTTTAGATCCTCTTTGGAAGGAACTATGTGATAGGAAAATAAGACGACAATATTTTGACTTTGAAAATATTTTATTTGAATAGTAAATATTTATACAGTTGAAACAGTTCTATTGAAGCTTTCTATAAATAGCTAACAATTAAGAAAATAATGTATGTAGAAAAGAGATTGCATTTAAAAGTAAGAGCTGTCGTTGTACAAGGGCCTTGGGGCCCCTCAAGCAGAATAAAATGGTACGTTGTCTGTAATTCCCTCAGATAGATAGAAAAGTTAAAACTCTCAGCAGACCCCTTTACTAAAAAGGTTCTTTCCTAAAATGCACAGTGAAATGTCAAAAGTGGCAGGGGGAAAGCTCACAAAACAAATCAAAAAAGAATCAGCAATCAAATAATATCGTAATCTTCATAATTAATATAAATAAATAAAGAATAAATAACAATTACGCATAAATCAACATATACATGTAAAGGGAACTCATATAGTCCTACCTCAACAAAGATGATCAAACCAGAACCTCTTCCGTGAAATATTGAGGCAGTTACTACAGCATCTCGTGAAAACTTCTCTCCCTCCCCCCCAAAACAATTCCGAACAGACAACAGGTCAAGGCATTTGTGGCTATACTAAAGAAAACTCTTTTGTAAGCAATGTGATTTGTTCACATACAAAAAGGTAAAGCCAGACTCCAGCAGTTCACAAGCCATAATAAAGCTAATCGTGTGGGAAGTTCAATTTACAGCCTGTGAAATATAAAGGCATTTATTTATTCCTCAAGATTCACCCAAAACAACCCGTACAATGCTACAGACATTGAGAGCAGAGATTGGTAGGCAGAGCAAACCGCATTTTCTAGACCATGAACACAGCGAATACTAGCAAGAAAAACAGCTTCGCCCCTCAAGGGGAGGCTTCCAACCACGAGACAAACGCATACAGCTTTTTTTTTTTTTTCTCCCCTGTACAGAAAGAGACGGACTCCTGTTGCTCCATGGGTGGGGGTACACAACGCAAAGGGGGTAGGGTACAAAAGGAGTCACAGCGAGAGGACCAGGGTTACCATCACGCCACACCGAGAGAAGCGAAGACGACACTTTTACCCCGGGATGGGGGTGGGGGCACCCCAGCGCAGGCATGGGGGCGCGCTCTCTTTGTGGGTCTCCAAGTGAAGGCACAGTTCTGGGGGCCGGGACCGAGGGCGCACTCTAGCAGGCTGGACGCACGGGCACCTGAAGGAGGATCACCTGTCTATTCTCAGACGGGTGGCACTTGTTGATGTGCCGCGTAAGACCCGGGGAGCTGTAGAAGGTAGCCGGGCAGTACTTGCAGGGGAACACCTGGGCAGCGTGCAGCAGGCGCAGGTGGCGCTCCTGGGCGCCCTTGCTGGGGAAGGTCTCCCCGCACACTGGGCACAGGTGGCACTCGGCGGCCGCACTCAGGCCCAGTACGCCGGCCGCCTCGCCGTCGCCCGCGGCCTCCTGGGGCGTCTTTTCGTCGGGCCCCGCGTAGAAAGCCAGTATGTCCTCGGCGGGAGGCGGCGGCGGCGGCGGCGGCGGCGCGCCTTTGGCCTGCAGCGCCTGGTGATGTGCCAGCAGGTGCTTGCGCAGATAGGCCTGGCGACGGAACTTCTTGGCGCAGTGGTGGCACTCGTAGAGCCCGTCCTCGGAGCCTGACTCGGAAACGCCGCCGGGGCTCGGCGTGTCCCGATCGCTGCCGCCGCCCGCAGCCTCGCGCGCCTCGGCCCTGGTAGCGGCTTCCGGCTCCGGCGCACGGGTTGTGGCAGGCGCGGGCCGTGGTTTGTGCCAGCGACGGTGCGAGGCCAGGTTGGCCGGGCAGCTGAAGACCTTGGCGCACTCGGGGCAGCGGTACTCCACGCGCACGATGCGCGAGCACTTGTGCTGCGCCAGCGCGAACGGGTCGGCGTACTCCTCCTTGCACAGCTGGCAGATGAACTCGCCCAGCGGCCGGGTTGCGCCCCCCGCACGGCCCCGCGGAGCCTCCACCGGGCCCTCCTTGATCTTGAGCCCCAGCACCGGCGACGTGGTCACCTCATCCTCGAAGTGTAACTTGCGGATGGCCTTGGGCTTTTTGGCGCTCGGGGCCTTGACTGCCTTGGCGGGTGGCTCTGCAGCGAGAGTGGCGGGGGGGCGCGGGCCGCTTGCCCGGGGGCCGCAGGGCTGCGGCGGGGGACAGGGGGGGGACCAGGCCCGGGACCCCGTGCCGCCTCGGCGCCGGCGGAGAACGCGGTGCCCATCTTGAGCTCGGCAGGCGCGAAGAGTAGCGCGTCTCCGCCGCAGGTGCCGCCGCCGCCAGCGCCGTTCGCGCCGCCGCCTCCCCCTGCGAGCAGCGCGGCGGGCGTAGGGAAGGACTCGGCTGACACCGGCGAGCCGAGGTTGAAGCTGCGCTCGAAGTACTTGTGCTTCTCATGCTCGCGGCTCACCGGCCGCGTGGGGCTGTAGAGAGGTGCGGGGTGAGCAGCCTCTGGGTTGCCGAAGTGCGCGGCCCGCGGGCCCGGAGGGGGTGGCGGCGGGCCTGGCGCGCAGGCGAGCGCGGCGGCGAGCGCTGCATGGGCGCGCTCCGCGAGCGCCGGCGGCGGAGGTGGCGGCAGTGGCCCGGGGCTTGGCACCGGGGGCTCGGCGCGGGCGCCCCCGCAGCCGGGTGACAGCAGCAGCGCGCGGTCACCGTCCTCGCCGCCCCGAACCCGGTAGGACACGGGCGTGGACTTCTTGCTGCGCTTCACCAGGAACCCGCGGGGCATGTTGGCGCGGTGCACGGGCAACGCACTGGCTGAGTCCCACCTCCGTGCTCGGCCCTGATGGCCCTCAGTGCCCCCAGCCCATCGCCTGCACTAGGCGGCTTCGAGACTCGCGTTGCGCCGGCAGCGGCTGGCCCGGCTCTGCGCCCCGCACGCGCGTCCCTGTCCCCGGGCCCGGGCGCCGCTCCCTTTTAACGGGGGGGAGGGGGCCATTGTTCTCGCCTCCCGCTTCCCCCGGAGCCAATCAGAGCGTCCGCAGCTCCTCCGCCCGGGAGGGTGGGAGGGCGACAGAGCGGCAAAAAGGGAGCCGGGACTCAAGGGTCGCCCGGTAGGTGCGGCAGATGTACCTGAGGGCGCGGGGCCCCAGCGCGCGCCCCTCGGCCGCCCCGCCCCGCCGCGCCCGGCGCCGCCGCCCCGCCTGGCCCAGGCACACGCCCGGCCCCGCCTCCCTTCACGGTCTGCTGCTCCTCTATGGGGAGGCGCACGTGCCTGGGCTTTGTGTATCTCCTCCGGGGGGCGCGGAGCCGCCAAATGGGCCCGTCCATCAGCACGACAATGTGCGCCCCCCTCCCGCGCGGGGATTACCCGCGGGTCGCGAGCTAAATAGCAACAAAGGAGAAGAATGGCCCCAAATATGTCAGGAGGGTTCAATCCGCGAGCCGGAGCCCAGGGGGAAATTGGGCGCGCTGATGGGGATGGGGGCAGGGGCGACCAGAGGGCTGCGGCTGCGGCGGGAGAAGGGCGCGGGAGCCCCGCATGCTGTTCCTGCCATCATCAGGAAGGAGAAAGCGCTGCGAAGTCCGGACAGCCAGTGGCTGGCCAGAGCCCTGGCCCTGGGACCCTGGGGTTCCGAGTGTAAACAAGTCCGGCCTGCGGGCTTCGGCTGAGCGCTGTGTGTGCTCGCAGGCTCGGCCTACCGGTGAGCTTCGAAAAGCCTTTCTCGAGTTGGAGAAAACTGTTGGCACGTTTTCGATCCTCCGCGGGTGCGGGGCTGCAGTCCTGACTGGCTGGCTGACTTCTAAAAGGAACTTGAATGTCCTGAACTTACTTTCCTTTCCCTAAGATTCCTGAGGCCCTGGGATTAGCGTCCTTGCCAAGGTCAGACCCAGGCTTCAGGAGCCTCCTCTCTGTCCAGGGCGTAGGCAACGCCTGTGGAGTTGACCCAAGCGGGCCACGCGCGGTGAAGTTGGTTTCCACCCTCTGCGCAGCCTCATGCATTTTCATTCTGAGCGGGCATTTTGTCTGCGGGTTGACATCAGATGCTAAATCAAGGGCTCCAATCAAGGCGCTGCGGAATAAAGCAACCGCCTGTCTGGGCGCCCCCCGCCCCCCCCCCCCCCCCCCCGAGCCGTGGCCCCTTCACCTTTGTGAAGGAAATTAACCTCCCGCTATTGAGCGCGGGTCGCGGCCAATCTGGACGCAAAAGAGACGCGTGCTGCGGGGGGGGGGGGGGGGGGGGGGGAGGGCCAATCTGTCCTCTGAGGGAGGCTGCAGCCTGGGAGGACCAGCCGCTTCCCCGTGCCACCGGGAAGAGACAACAGGGAAGGACATCCCCGGTCGCACACACCACACCCGATGCCCGATTTGGACCCAGACCGGACAACTTGTCTAGGATCCTCTTCCCGGCCCAGAGTCGAGGAAACACAAAAGATTGCACTTCTCGGGAAAGGAATAGGTTCCTACGAATGCACATTAGTCGGGACTGTCTTTCACCAGGGAACAAATAGCCGAGACTCACCAAATGTCATAGCTGTGGGGAAAACGTCACTTTACTGAAAGTGAAGAAAACATTTTTTCCCCTTGCAATGCTTCGTGAGGCTAGATTTTGCTGAGTTTCAGTTATGCCTAATTCCACTGAAGGCATTTAATTGTTTTGGGGTTTCCCTCTGAAAATACCCTGGCTTGGAAATTAAATACAGTTTTTCAACAGACTCCACTCGAGTAATAAATAAATTGTAATGGGGACAGTTATTACGGTGAGTTAACTAAGGGGGGGGAATCTTATGATTTTTATGCCTGTGATTTTTTTTAACCCATCAACTGAAAAGAGAAAAATACATAAAATGAATGCTGTGATGGTTGGTTGCTAGTCCTTAAAAAGTTAGAAATCCTAAAATGAATTTACAATTCCTGAATGTTTCAATCTGAAAATAACTGATGTTATTTCCTTGCTCTTTTGAGCGCTGATTAATACTGCTGATAAAATTAGGAGAGAGAGGGGGATTCCGGGACAGCTTTGACCAATTTTATTTTCTAATCACGAATCCCATCTGGGTTGTGGAATAATAGAGCAGGGCTCAACGGTCTACCCCCAACTGGATATTTAGTCTTGCGGATGTAACACTCTTTTTATTCAAAAGACTACCGGAAGAGTTAGTTGCCTAGTGAATTATTAAACAAACAAAAAACCCCACTAATAATTGTAAAGAAAGTGTGTGTTGGGGGTGCGGGTTGCATATGACCAACAATTGAAAAAAATAAAATCCTTGCCTGAGGGAATTCAAACAGGGTTCTTGATTTAGTCAGGGAAATCTATGCAGATATTCAACGGATGCTTTTCACGCTGGTACAATTAAAATAAATGGAAACTTGGAAAGTCCTGGAACACTCAGGCTGCGCGCGCGCGGACACATGCACGCACCAGCCACCCTTCAGCAGGTGCAGTCCGGCATTGGTGGTGGGGTCTCCATTGTGGTCTGCAGAATTTTCTCAGAGCTTGTCTGCCTGCAGGAACCAGGACACTGTCTCCTACGATGTGTCTTCCTCTGAGGAAGAGCAAAGCTCGCCCGCGGCCTGCTTCTCCACACTGCGATCTGGAATAATGGTCGCGGGGAGGAGTGGTGGGAAAACCCTGAGTGTTACTTTTCCTTCTTTGGGGGAGGGGAGGCTTAATGGAGTTGGTGGGAGGCAAGGCACTGAAGTGTCCCTCTAGGACACCAAGGCGAGGATTCCTCTCCCGGCAGGAACCTCTTGGGAAAACCTCCCAGGCCTCTCCGATGCTTATCTTTGCAGAATGGTGTGTGGGTACCAGCTCCCAAGGCTGCAGACCTGGAGGCTGGCTGTGTACCATCCTCTCCTATCCTGTGCATGCGGCTGCCGTCGGGGCAAGCGTCGGGACTCACTGTAAACCCCCAGCTCTGCTCTCGAAAGAAAGTTGAGACCACTAGGAGTTTCTAGAAAGTGGGTGTCTAGGTTCTAAGTACAATCTTCGGGAATTTAGCCGCGGGTCTGGAGTTGTGCTAACAGTTTTAACGACTCTGAAGGAGACGAATGGGTCAGGGGTCTCAGCCCTCCACCGGCAGGGAGAGCTTCTGGAGACACAAGGTTATGTGTGTGTCGGGTGGGTGTCTCTGGTTCTCTCTGCCCTTCTGCAGCAGCCGGCTCTCCTGACTTAACAGAAGCACCCCCGGCCACAGTCCCCCAGTTCCCACAAGCCACGCCTGGAAGGCACTGAGTCCCACAGTCCCATGGCCACCGCCGGTCCCGGAGGAGCCAGAGTCCAGAAGCTTTGTGTTTGCAGGAATGAAGGGTTGTCTTGTCAGTCCCAGGGGCACGCGAGAGACACGCGCAGGCGGGATGCCGCCGCCCCTCCCGGCCCAGTCCGGCCTCTGGGCACCTTCCGGGCCTCCCCGCCCCGTAGGCCTCTGCCTTTGTTCGGCACATTAGCATAAAGCTGCCACGGATCTCCCGTTTAAATAATTCCACACAAAAGGAGAGTGCATGAAAGAGATCGAACAAGGGTGAAGCCGCGAGGCCGCGCCAGGCGCTGGGCGCGGGAGGGACGCGCTCTAGTGTCCCCTCCCCTCCAGGGCCCAGGGCCCCCGCAATCTGCAATCTGCCGCGCACCCATTATGAAGCCACCTCGTTCATACCACCACCACCACCACCACCACCACCACCACCACCACCACCACCACCACTACCCGCCACCCCACCACCCCTCCCTGTGCCATCAGGCCACCTCACATTCCTTGGAGTGCCCTCAGGGCTGTTTGTTTTTGCATTGGATAGGGGACAGTAAGGGGAGGACGTAGGGTGGTTGGACCCAGGCCTGGCTGCTTGGAGGGGCCGCGAAGCCAGAAGATGTGGGAATGTCTCAGCTAGAACCTTGGGGCAAGTGCGCGGGATAGCACTGACCGGGACAGGTTGACAATGAACCTGGGTACAGACGCACCCTCGCCCCCACCCCCCACCCCCGCCCCGTGTCTGAAAAAGAACCCACAGAAGCGGAGCCAAACCCACCAGAGAGGCCGGAGGCCCCATTGCCAACACCCCACGTCCCACATCACCACCCTCTGGGAGCCTGAAGGGCACTTGTGGCCTGGGCCTGCCCTTGGGTTCAGGGTGTGTTTCTCTAACACCTTATCCTCCTCGGAGCTTGCTTCGATCCCTCTCCTATTTGGTACACCTTTCCACCCTTTCTCTCCCACCTCCTTTGACTGTTTTTTCCCTCCCTCCCGGCTTCCTGTCATTCGTCCCCCTTCTCCCCACCCCATGCGCCACCTCTCTTTAGGCCAATCTTCCTGTCTTTTCCTCTCCACCTCTCTCCTGGTCTTCCTCCTCACTTCCAGTCGCCTCTCGACCTCAGACTATCCCTCTCCCCACCTCTTCCAGCCCCCTTCCCCCCCCCCCAGTGTTTCTTCGCAGATCTTGACAATCCCTTTCCCCCTTCTCATCACAGTCCCCCCCTCCACCTATGTCCTTCCCCTCCTCCTTCTCTGCCCTCTTCCACTCCTACCTTCTCTTTTTCCCTCCCTCGATCTTTCCCCCACTCTTCTTATCCCCCACCCCCCACCCCCCCAAACAGGCCAACGTGTGTTATTTTATTTGTCTAGAGAGAGCCTATTTGCTCGGTGATGTGTGGCCTCCTGGTCGCCTGCTTTAATGGGGGACTCGGAGGCTGGGTTTCTGTGAGCATTAGCATACAGCTGCCGGGCTCCCGCCCCGGCCCCCGCGCTTACTTTACGCCGGCCTTATCTTCACTTCTCTCAGCCAGAAAACAATCAACCGCTCCTCACACACGCGACTTTCCAGTCCGACCCTGTTAAGACCGGCTCGCCCAACTGCATTCTGTCCTTGTGTTCCTGTGTTCAATCTCTCTCTCTCTCTCTCTCTCTCTCTCTCTCTCTCTCTCTCTCTCTCTCTCTCTCTCTCTCTCTCTCTCTCTCTCTGTAAATATTGATTGGCTGATTTTTATCCTCCAGGCAGGTTTTTTTTCTCTTTCACACCATTTCCTACTTTTGAGTTCCTGTAATATTTGAGTGCAGAAAAACCACAAGGACGCCTTTGTAGCGAGGAGGCTACATTTCTTTTTAAAGACCTGGCATCTGTGAGAACATTAGAAGCATGAGTGAAGCAGTGTTTGTAAATTTAACTTTGGTATTTTCTTGATGATAATCCTTGGTTAAAACATACAATTCTAAGATCAGGTGGGGACCCTCTGAGATGTTCCAATGTTGGCCTCTTTAAAAAATCTTTAGAGTGGGCTCTATTCTCCTGGAGTCCTTAAGAGAGACAGTTTCAAGCTGGGACCCATGGCTATGAGGGCTTTCCTTCTTAGGAAACTTGTTCTCAATGGCTGCACATATATGCCAAAGGTCCCAGATTCGGGAACTTGCTTTCTAAGAGTGGGACAAGGATTAAAATGTCACCAGACCCCTTTTGTAGGCCACAGTATGCTTTAGATGCTCTCGAATGTGATGTGGTGCCCTGACCACTCTTTTAAAGGCAGTAAAGAAAACACCGCTGTTAGCAGAGTTATAGGAGACTTGCTGTTAAGGTTAACACAGTCATCTGGGGTCACTTCTGTGTAACTAGAGGCTTTATCATGGTAATAGTTGGTCACAAAAGTCATGACTGTTAAGCCGGCTCACTGACTTTGTTCTGTTCATCTCTAGACCAGTATCCCAGGGCCTCTCACCCAAACCTCTACATCTGCTGAGGGGTTTGACCCAGGTCCTCTCAGGAACTGGAAGAGGGAAGGAAGAGGGCCTGGTGCCTGAGCTGACAACCCTGAAATATGTGTTGGGTGTGAGTTCTGAAACGTGGACCAGCAGCAATTGGTTCCCATTCAAGTGATAGTTTGTACCATATGGCCACTGCTGCCCTCCCCCTCAATGGCCTGTGCATTTGTGTAAAACCTATGTGTGAAGGAATTAGTGGCATTTATTACTTGCTTTTGTCTGGCTGCAGAAAGACGGGAGTTCAGTGTTCTGGAACAATCTTGTTGTGGGACCATGTGTCAAACAACTTGGTCGCTCCAAGGACCCAGACAGCTTGCAGCAGAGCTGGATGGTGTGTGTAGATTTTTGGATTGCTAGCTTCCATTTGGCCTTGTGGAAGCTGGGAGAATCTTACCACTGTGCCTTTGGGTATGTGTATGTGACAAAAACCCATAATGTGTTCATAAAATCCAATCCCTACTGTGGACCAGCACACTGTTCCTGAATTCGCGTGCTTTGGAGGTGGGCAATTAAAACTTGCTTTATGAGAGAAAGTTTCTTGCTTGCTCACTTCCTTCTTTCCTCCCCTCCCTTCCTCCCTTCCTCCTTTCTTCAAGACAGTTCCACTTTGCAGTCCAGGCTGGCCTCCAAAGGCACAGCTCAGACTGGCCTTGAACTCATGGTGACCCTCCTGTCTCAGCCTCTGGTGGTGCTAGAAAGGAGATAAAGAAAATTCTGATCCACACTGGACACACTAGGGGCCAGTCCTGCTCCTACCTCACTCCCCCAGAGATCAGAGTCAAATAAAATGAACTAGATTATTTTCCCTCTACATTTTAGAATTTGAAATCTGTGTGTGAATTTCCCAGTCATCCAATTTGTCTTAGTCTGTATGTTCATAATCAGCAAAATGAATAATAATAAAAAAAAGGGCTGTGAAAGTAGTCTTCTTGGTTTCAAAAGGTCAGGTATGTTCCACCCAGTCCTCCTGAGGGTAGATGACAAATTTAATTTCTCCTTGTCTGTTTACCAATTTTCCATTCTGGACACATTATTTTATTTTTATATCACCCACTATTACTTGGTACGCATAGGAAGAGCTAATGAAACTGGCACCAGAACACTCCAGGAAATCAAACAGATTCACACACAAGGTAAAAACAAGTTTTGCTCAGTAGGAGTTCATTTTATTGCTAGAGTGAATTATTCTGCACAGAACATGCCTGTTTGTAAAGCTCCCTGGCTTAGCCTTGCCACACAGTCAAGCGCCACCTACTGGAACACCAGGAAACCACAAGAGGAGGAGCGGGGATGGGGGGAGGGGCAAGGGGACCTGTGTCTGCTGAGCACTTGGCTGACCTGAGAGGGGAAGTGATGCCAGGGGGCCTCTAGCCACAGCTAAATGATGCCCGGCCACGCATACATGGGCAGGTGGTACTTGTTATAATGAAGGTAATCCAGGATGCTCTTCTCCAGCAGGTTTTTGTAGATGGAATCCTCGAAAACCCTTTGGAGGTATTTCTGGGGCTTCTCTTTCAGGTTTATTTCCTCATCCTCTATCTTGTAGGCTAGCTGCTCCATGGAAGGCATGTCTATCTCCTGTGAATGCAGTTAAGAGGCCAGAGTCAGAGCGTCCTGGGACTCAGCACCACCAGAGCAGGGTGGTGTCAGCTCCCCAAGGATGGGAGCTTTTTCTAGCTTTGTAGAAATTATTCATAAAGATGACAAGACACAGGTAATGCACACCATTGTTCTTATCATTTTCAGTGGACAGTTCAGTACACTCACACCATTGTACAACCACCACCATCATCTGTCTGTCTATCTGCAGAGTCTGCATCCTGGATGACAGAATCCATCTCTGTTAGCAGGAACACGCAGTCCTGTCCCCCACCCAACCCCAGTCCCTGGCTCCTTTCCAGGGCACCTCAGACAACGGCAGCCACACACTGCTTATGTTTTTGTGCAGGATTCTTTTTTTTTTTAATCATGTAGCATGATGTCATCAAGGATGATAATTGTAAGTCTTTAGATTTTCAGATAAACGTTATCTGCTTGCTTTAATATTTGGACATGAAAACCCCTAGATTTTTGGTGGGTTATTGCCTTGGGTCCTACTAAGGGGTAGAGTTTAAGACCTTCAGAATAATTTCTCAGTACAAATTTTTATAACATCCTTCAACACAGGACTCAGAAAGAATAAAGACCTTTTAGACTACACACAGTTCACAAAGAGTAGAGATTTTTGGACATCTTGTAAAATTTTCAAAATACATGTTGACAGGCTGCACTGCACAGTGCCCTCCACTCAGATCCCACAGGTGGCCCTTGTTGTGGGGCCCTGTCCATCTACAGGAGGATTGTGGTTAAGGATTTTGAGCTGTGTGATCTTGCCAGCGTGATGACTACTGATCATCCCCTCAAACAAAAGTTACAGTGTATTTACACCAACTTCTAACGTCCCTATGTATTTCAAATAGAAAAGGAAATTGGAGTTAATTGTGGGGTTCTATTGGACCATTAGAAGACTCAAGCTCTGTGGAGGCACATTATTGTCTGGCTATTTAAGCAAAATATGACCAGGTTTGAGAGATTATAGACATGGCATTTAGAACAGTTGGGGTATGGCACAGAAATGGAGATGGGAAGCTGAATGGTGGGTTGGAGAAAGGGAACTGATGCCTGGACCCAGAGCTGGAGTGCCGGAAACATGAAAGTGCAGGCACAACCCATGGACACAGCCTGCTGTCTCCAGGAAGCTGGTTCGTTCTTTGGTTTTTCTGGAGGATTCTATCTGACCAACATAAAACATTGAACTAATAGAAAGTGGGGCTTGTTACTGTACAAGGCTGTTCTACAGTGGGGAAGGGAGGGTAAGGTCACAGAGTGGCACTTGTGATCTCTCTGCTCACATTGTGCTTACCTGCCACCAACAAACCTCAAAGTGCCTCACGTCATATGTGATCTGTTGTGTCTGGCTTTTTTCACTTAGCATAATGTCCTCTGAAAATTCCCTTATATTTAAATTTAATTTTATAATTTCCCTTATATTTAAATTTAATTTTATAAATTCCCTTATATTTAAATTTAATTTTATAATTCCCTTATATTTAAATTTAAATTTCATTTTTAGCTCATGATAATTGTGTATATTTATGGGGTACCATGTAATGTTATGATGCATATATACGTTGTGAGATGATTAAGGCCAATTAACATATCCAATGTTGTATATACTCACTATCTCTGTGGTAAGAACATTTAAAATCCATCCTTATGACAATTTTGAAACAACTGGGCATTACTATTAGCATCAGTTACCAGGCTGTACAATAGGTGATTAAAATTTACTCTTGTCAAAACATCTCCCCTTTCCCCACTCTCCCAGCCTGGCCAGCTACCTGCAACCACCATTCTATGCTTTTCAGATTTTGTAAGTGAACTTATGCAGAGACTGACTTCTTTCACTTGGCAACAGGTTAATCCACATTGTTGCACAGAACAATTCACTTTCGGGCTGAATAGTATTCTACTATGTATACAGACCATATTTTTGTTTTCCATCAACCCATGAGTAGGCAACTAAGTTGTTCCTGTATCTTGGCTATTGATGCTACAGTGAACACCGGAGTGTAGACATACCTTCCACACACCAATTTCATTATGAACTCCTCTGGCGATATACTCAGAAGTGGATCTGTTGATTACATGGTGACTCCATCTGTGACCTCTGTGCTGCTTTCCAAGATGGCTCTCACTTACATTCCCATCAACAGTGTTCAATACGTCTCTTTTGTCTGTGTCTTCACAGTCCTTACCTCTAGCATTTTATAACAGAAATTCTAACAGGGTCCGGCGGTAGCTTGCTGTGTTTCTAATTTTCAATCCTTGCTGGTGTTAACCATTATTTCCATGTTTATCTCTGACAATCTGTAGGCCTCCTTTTGACTGTTTAGATCATTTGCCTATTTTTAAAAATTAGTTATTTGTTTTGTTATTGGACTGATTAAGTTCCTCGTGTACTGTCAATATTAGGCCCTTATCCAGTGTGTGACTGCAAATACTTTTTCACAACCTTGGGTTGTGTGGATTCTGTTCACCTTCTCTTTGCTGTAGGGAAGCTTTTCAGTTTGACCTAGACCCACTTCCTTATTTCTGCTTTTCTTGCCTGTGCTTGGGTCATATCTAGAAAATTCTTGCCCAGACATCAAGGAGTCTTCCTCTTCCTCTTGTTTTCTTCTATGAATTCTGTGCTTTCTATTTTATAAGTGTTCTGATAAGAACACCATTTTTTTTTTGTTCTTTTATATGTGAATGTCTAATTTTCTCATTGTCCTTATCAGAATCTGTCCTGTCCCCATTGTATGGCATCTTTCTTTAAAAAAAAATCAATTGACTAGGGGGATGGAAACATGGCTCAGTGGTTAAGAGCACTGGCTACTCTCCCAAAGGACCAGAGTTTGATTCCCAGCACTCACATGGTGGCTAACATGTCTATAACTCCAGTTCCAGGGGATCTGATGCCCTCTTTTGGCCCCTTTAGGAACTAGGCATGCAAGTGGTGCACACAGACACTCATGCAGGCAAAACACTCAGATGGAAAATAAAAATTAAAAAAACTAACAAAACACCTTAAAATCAATTTACTAAATACATTGTATTCATGTATGAAGTTACCAAAGGAGAGATAAACATTTTAAAAAGGAATCCTTCCAGCAGATTGAATGCCTGGGCTTGTTTCTGGGCTCTGTTTCCCACCCTGTTGGCCAGTGTATTTGTTTGTATTCTAGCACCATGCTGTGTTGGTTACTGTAGCACTGACACGTATTTCAGAATTAGAGTGCATGGTGTTTCCAGCTTTATTCTTTTTTTCCTCTCAAGATTTTTTGGATACTCTGGTCTTCTGTGGTTCCATGTAAATCTGAGAATTTTTTTTTTTCTGTTCCCGTGCAAACAGGCCTTGGAAGTTTTCTAGGGATAACACTAAATCTTGTGTTGCTGTGGGTGATGTCGACATGTGTTCTATTTGCTTGTGTCAACTTCAACTTCTTTATTTCCCTTTGGCTCAAGTCTTGGGTGTCTGAAAGGCTGTATGGGGCTGGAAGGATCTGCAGAGAGGCCACAGAGAAAACTGCATGTTGGGACTCCTACACCTGCTTGGGGATGGCCTTTTCTGGAGACACTGGCTGGCCAGGCCTGAGGCCACTAGCTGGCAGAGGCAGTATGGGTGCCTCCGTCCTCTCTTGAGGAGTATCACCAGCTCATCAAGGTGGTGGCTGTCCAGGGGGGTCTGCTGGGTAGACCCAGAGCAGATGGGCCCCAGCAGCCTGACAGACTGTTCTTTATGGGGCCCTGGTAGCTTCCACAGAACCTTCCACTGCACCCAGGCTTTCTCCCATTATCTCCATTTGGTGTCTGCTGTTCTGGGAAGCACATGGCCACCGGGGTGGTTGCCTGATTGATTGTGGATGATTCTGGAGGAAATGGCCCACGCATTCTAGAGCCATGTTGAGTTGCTGAAACGGAGACCAGGATGAGGTAGGTGTAGGAAGCCCTCAGACACAAGGACACTAGGCAGTGGACAAGGGGATGACCTTCACCTAGAGGAGCACAGTCGACCAGTTAAGGTGGCCACTGTTTCCATTACAGGAAAAAGTGTTGGCTGTACCTGAAGTCAGGAGGTGGCAGGCAGCTTCGCCTGGAGCTGCTGACTGGAAAGGACTAGAAGGTGGCTGGAGGCTGAGAAGAGAGAGCCCTGGGGCCTGCTGCAGTTGAATCAGGAGGGAGATTTGCCAGAGCTGAGGACAGCTGCTCTGATCAATGTGGGATGTGCTCCTGGTTGGGTGATCTTATTTTTTGTTGTTGTTGAAGGGGTGTGGGGAGAAGGTCGGGGTGCTGAGGCTCAGGCACCGATGTTTATGCCTTTTTGTTGTTGGTTTACAGGCCCCATGTCCTTGGTTACAGCTACTCTGTTTTTTCTTAATGCTATTGTAAACAAGATTGTTTTCTTAATTTCTTTTTTAGTAAGATCACTGTTAGTGCTTTGCTTTTCTGTCCTGCCACTTACTGACTTTGTTAATCAGGTGGCTTTTCTCCTCTCTGTCTCTCTGTCTCTGTCTCTCTCTCATGTGTGTGCTTCTGGGAATGGAACCTGGAGCCTGGCACATACCATGGAGCCAAACTCCCAGTCAGTCTTCTACACTCCCAGTCTGTCTGTCTTCCACACTCCCAGTCTGTCTTCCACACTCCCAGTCTGTCTGTCTTCCACACTCCCAGTCTGTCTTCCACACTCCCAGTCTGTCTGTCTTCCACACTCCCAGTCGGTCTTCCACACTCCCAGTCTGTCTGTCTTCCACACTCCCAGTCTGTCTGTCTTCCACACTCCCAATCTGTCTGTCTTCCACACTCCCAGTCTATCTTCCACACTCCCAATCAGTCTGTCTTCCACACTCCTAGTGTTCATTTTTCTGTTCTAACTGGGGTGAGCGCCCAGCTTCCTGCTCTGGCCACCTGCTGCCGTTCTAAGTTCTCCTAGAACTTTATGGAAAAAAAAGAAAGGGAGGAAGGAAGGAAGGGAGGAAGGAGGGAAGGGAGGGAGGGAGGGAGGGAGGGAGGGAGGGAGGGAGGGAGGGAGGGAGGGAGGAAAAGAGAACCCTTTTTCTTTCCTAAGTTCCTTCTGGTCATGGTATTTTCTCTCTCACAGCAGCAGAAGAGTAACCAACACAGAAGTCACCCATTTTATTTTCTTGCCTAATTGCTCTGGCTGGAAACTCTGGCTGGAATATTTTGTTGTTATTGAATGGAATTGGCAAGAATGGATGCTCTTTTCCTATCCCTGATCTCTGAGTATGATGTTAACTGTGAGCTTGTACTGTGGGATAGAAGGTCATGTCTCTGCTGTGAAGCTCACACTGCTTTTTTCCTGGAAGATGATTTGGGGGTTCTTTTTTTTTTTTATTTCATGGCTGAGAACTATCACATGTGTGAAGAAACCACATTTGTTTATCCATTGATATGCTGACGGACATGTGGGTGGTTCCCTCTGTCTAGCTATTCTGAGTGCTTTGAATATTTGTGTACAAGCATTCATTTGAATACCTTTCATGTCTTCAAAGAAACCAATACCTAAAAGTACAGTTTCTGGGCTAGAGGATAATTCTCTGTAACTCTTTTAGGAATCAAATTATATTTTCATAGTGACTACTTAACTTTACATTCTCACTATTTCCCCCATATTTACTATCTTTTTAGAAAAAGACTTATTTATTTTCAAGAGTATTTCACCTGCATGTACACCATGAACGTGTCTGATCCAGGTAGAGTCCAGACAAGGTGTCAGGTCCCTTGGACCTGGAGTTACTGACAATTAGGAGCTGACATGTGGGTGCTGGGAATCGAACTAAGGTCTTCTGGAAGAACAGTGCTCTTAACTGCTGGGTCATCTCTCTCTAGTCTTGTCCTTTTTTATTTTATTTTATTTTTTATTATTATAGTCACCCCAGTGAATGTGTAGTGGTATGCCATTGTTCTGATTTTTATTGCCCTAATGATTAATATCATTGAACATCTTCTCATGTAAATGAGCATATGTGTGGACCCATACTTATTTGTTTGCTTGTTTATTTGTTTATTCCTGGAACTCACTGTATAACTGAGACTGGCCTTGATCCTCCTGCCTCAGCATCTCAAATGCTGGGCAGAATTCCAGGTATGAGCTCTAGTGCCTGGCGACATCCAGAACTTTAGTTTTCTTCTGTTACTCTATATAGCTGTCCTTAGGAAGTACCACACTGGTTTGTTACTGTTGCTTTGAAGTAAGGTTTGAAGTTAGTAAGTGTGAAGCATTCCGCTTTGTTCTGCTGTTCCCAGAAGACAGTTTTGGCCATTTGAAATCTCTTGTATTTCTGTATGAACCTTTCTGTCCATAAAAAAAAAAATGCCTTTGGGATTTTGATAGAATTTCACTGAATCTGTAGAATGTTTTGGGTGATGCTGTCATCTTAACAAAACTGTCTCTAAGCCTGTGAACACGATGTCCTTCTATGTATTTAGACCTCTGAATCTTCCAGAACATTGTGTAGCTTTCAGTGTCCAGTGTTGTCCTGCTTTAATGAAATAGATTCCCAAGTATTTTATTCTTTTTCACATTACAAGTGGAACTATTTTCTTAATTTCATTCCTGTTCATTTCATTCTTTATTAATGTAGACAGCTGACTGTGTGTGTTGATCTTGTATCCTGCAATTTTGCCAAGTGCATTTATTAGCTTTACTATTTTCTGGATTCATTAGAATTGTATCATCTGGGAAAAGCCATAGTTTCACTTATGCCTTTCCAAGGTAGTTGCCTCTTCTTCCTTCTTTCTTATTTCATTGCTCTGACTGCACAATCTCTAATTGTCTTGCAGGGCAGTGTTGAACATAAACGGTAGATGGAGACATCTTTGCCTAACTCCAGACCTCAAGGGTAAGCCTTCAGCTTTCAGTTATTCACCACCCAGTCCCATACTAGCTGTAGATTTTTTCATAATTTATCAGGCGGGGGGACATTTCCTTCTACTGCTAGTTTTTAAAAAATGTCTGTATGTCTCTGCCAATGAATGGCACATGTGTGGGTAGGCCCATGGAGGCCAGCTGAAGGCACAGGATCCACTGGAGCTGGAGTTACAGGGAGTTGTGAACAGCCTGACATGGATGCTTAGATATGAACTTGGGTTGCCTCTTAGCCCTGGAGCCATTGCTCTACAGATACTACTGCTAGTCTGTGAATTATGGTATTTATCTTCTTTTTCCTTATTTTCTCCCCTCCCTTTCTTCCTCCCTTCCTCCCTCCCTTTATTTCTTTTATTTTCTGTTGTTGGAAACAATAGCTCATATATCATGTAGAGGGTATCTTAAAACTTGCTGTATAGCGGAGGATGACCTCAACTCCCGCATGCCTCAGCCCCTGGCCCCTCCCTCCCCAGCGCTGTGATCGCAGGTGTTGGGCACCATACCTGGCCTTAATTTTGTGCTCAGCTGAGGTGACACTGCTCCCTTCCCCATCTCACTGTAGAGTACTTGTCTCTGATCTCCCAGCACTGGGATTACAAGGACAGGCCATGTCTCCTGGCTTTCCCTGTGGGTTCTGGGGATTCCGTTCAGGCCCGTGGGCTTACACAGCCACCACGCACTGACCGAGCCACATCCCCTGCCCCGGTGAGAGGTTCTGCTTATTGATTCAATGGCTTTGTTGTAGATCTGTGGAGATTTTCTGGTTCTTCTTGGGTCAGTTTCTAGTTTCTGGGTTTCTAGGAGTGTGTCACTCTCGTCCAGGTATCTTCTAGTTGATGGCACAGGATTATTCCCAACAGTCTCTTAAAATCCTTCTTATTTTCATAAGCCTATAGACATATCTTGACTTTTGTTTCTGATTTAGTAATTTATAAGTCTCACCAAAGGCTTCTGATTTTGTTGATCTTTCAAACAACGGATTTTGTTCTCATTGACTATTATTTTTCTAGTCTCTATTTCACTTTGCTCTGCTCTGTTTTTAAAAGATCCTTCCTTCCTTCCTTCTTTCCTTCCTTCTTTCCTTCCTTCTTTCCTTTCTTCCTTCTTTCCTTCCTTCCTTCCTTCCTTTCTTCCTCCCTTTCTTCTTTCCTTCCTTTCTTTCTTCAGATATTGAATTAATTTGTTTTCTTACTTTAGTTCTTTATGGATGGTATAACATACCTTATGGAGGTATGATGCTGGGTTATTATTTGAAATCTCTCATTCTTGTTTCTACAAATAGATCTATTTTTGTGTTTATTTATGTGTATGCGCGTGCGTGTGTGCGTGCGTGCGTGCGTGCGTGCGTGCGTGCGTGTGTGTGTGTGTGTGTGTGTGTGTGTGTGTGTGTGATATGTGTGTGCAGGCTCCTTCTGCAGAGGCCAGAACAAGAGTGTCAGGTCCCCTGGAACTGGAGTTACGGTTGGCTCTGAGCTTCCTGACACGGCTGCTGGGAACAGAACTCGGCTCCTCTGGAAGAACCCCGGCACTCTTAACCACTTTGCTATCTCTCCAGCCCAACCCTTCCTGTTTAAACAGTCGACATTCGTATCTACAAATTTCTCTCTGAAAACTCTTTCTGCAAACACTGCACTCACCTCTAAGTATCTCTAATGTCCCTTCTGCAGTCTTCTTTGACCCACTCACTGGTTTCTTATTTATTTATTTATTTATTTATTTATTTATTTAGGTTTTTTTTTTTTTTTTAATTTTTGAGACAAGGGTTTCTCTGTGTAGTCTTAGTGCCTGTCCTGAATCACACTCTGTAGACCAGGCTGGCCCCAAACTCACAGAGATTTCCCTGGCTCTGCCTCCCGAGTGCTGGGATTAAAGGCGTGCGCCACCACCACCTGGCCACTCACTGGTTTCTTAAGAGGGCATTTACTTAGTTTCTATAAATCTGTGAAATCTCCAGTTTGCTTTCTGTGTTGGCTCCTTGCTTTACTGTGTACTGATTACTGGTGACTGCACTTTAAGCAGTCTGGATATTTTAACATTATCGACAGGAGTTCTGTGGCCCTGAGTGTCCTATCCTGGAGAAGGTGTTCTCCAGCGCTGCCGAGCAGCTGTCCTGTGTAGCTGTGCTGGCTCCACATGGGTCACAGCACTGTGAAATCCTCCTCTTCCTCGCCTGAAGCCCGGTCTAAACATTGCTCAAAGTGATAGACTGAAATAGCCAAGCCTTCCTTATACACATTTATCTTCCAACCTGTCAACTTTGCTTCAGATATTTGGGAGCTCTGTTACTAAGGCTGCATATGTTACCTCTTTCTTAAAAGAATTAGAAGAGTGATTTTTGACTTTACAAAATTTGACTATGGTCAGTGACTCATAGGCTTCATCCATAGATAAAATGTGATGTTCACAAACTGATCATTAAAAACTGAAGTACCAGGGATGCTAAACTTCATGTTTGAGATCCTGTACTACTCTGGCGATGAATCAGAAAGGGATATAAAAATGGGTTCAAACACCTCGATATTTAGGAAAAAGAATGACCCTTATTCTTTAATGCAGCCACCATTTTTATCTTTCTGTTGTCAGACTCGTAAATGAAACTCGTGCCTCTCCGTGTGGCCATCACTTGCCCTGCCAGTTTCAATGCCGTGGCGGTTACCCCCACCCTCAGGTGGTGGTGGCTGGCATGAGCAGAACCATCCTTTGCTCCCACGTGCTTGCACACATCCTTTGTCACTCCTCCGATGTCTGTCTAGACGGAACAGCTGGGCCTTGTTCTGTGGCTACCTGAGGTTTGTCCAAAGTGACCCTACATTTGAATAGCGGTAGCCGCCATGCCGCACACCACCTCTCTGTGTGGCTTTCCCACTTGGCGAATGGAAAGGCTAAAAGCATAACAGTACCCAGTGAGGTTCTTCCCCTAGCCCCTCATGGAGGCAGGCCACACTCTCTGGCTAGAAACCCACAGTAATTATTACAAGTCCTCAGGACGCTTGTTGGCACAGGTCAAAAGCCGCTCCTGTCCTGGGTCGGCACAGCGAACTGGCTCACAGCCAATGTCAGGCTGTGGATGAAAATTTGAGGGAGCCTTGAGGAGTCCTGTCAAACGTGACGGGTGCCACTAAGTTTAACAGCTTCCATTTCTTTTTTTCTCAACACTTGCTCCAATATTGATGCATTCTTGTTAATGCTTAAGTGCATTCCTTGTGTCCAGTATTTCATGAGTTTACGGCGTGGTATCATGCAGAAGAGTCTCACTGTCCTAAGGGACCCTCCGTGCTCACCTGTTCACCCAGGCTTCTCTCATTCCTCTAAACCCAGGAAAATCAATATTTTAGGAAATTGAATTTTATTGAAGAAAATATGGTCTGTTGGTAACAATCATGCTAAAATATTTTTTTTAAAGATTTATTTATTTATTATGTATACAGTATTCTGTCTGCATGTATACCTGCAGGCCAGAAGAGGGTGCCAGATCTCATTACAGATGGTTGTGAGCCACCATGTGGTTGCTGGGAATTGAACTCAGGACCTCTGGAAGAACAGTCAGTGTTCTTAACCGCTGAGCCATCTCTCCAGCCCTCCATGCTAAAATATTTTTAAGCTCTCTGCTTTCCAGTATTTACCTTAGAAACAGGCTACTAACAAGAAGACACTATGCATATCCTAAAACCCCTGAGTGCTGTGCAAAGCATTAACCAAGGAGCTCAAGTGTGGGGTTAAAAGAGCTTCAGTGGGGTCACTCAGGGACAGATGAGTCTTCGCTCCAGGGAGAGGCGGGGAGGTGTCCAAGGCGTTGGACATATAGAGACAGTAAACACTAGGTTTGTAATGGTGGGTCAGATCTCAACCTGAGCTAACCTTCTCCAGGCTCCAGGATGGAGCTCAGTGCCTGTGTGCCCTGTACCCATCTATAATATAGTTGGCTCTCCATAGCCACACCAGCAGATTCACACCAGCAGATTCACACCAGCAGACTCACACCAGCAGATTCACACCAGCAGATCCATACCAACAGATTCACACCAGCAGATTCAGTGAACAAGGGACCAAAAATACTTGGAAAAAATTACACCTATATTGGCAGTGTCCATGTGTTATTTTTTTCCCTTCATTATTCCCTAAATGGTGTGGTTCAAGCTCCACAACGTTTTAGTAGGCAATTTAAGAAATCTCGAGACAATCTGATGTATGCAGAAGATTGTGTAGGTTCTATGCAAACATTGCTCCAGTCTGTAGAAGGGGCGCAAGCATCTGAACACAGTTTCAGTATCCTTAGGTTCGTCAGTCGGGTTCAAGGAGTATCTATACAGACACTCCAGTTCGAATGACTGCAGTCCTGTCTGACTTCCACATTTACTCACATAGCTTCTCCCTCAAGGCCATGTGGGATTGATGGGAAGCGTCCATGCTTCTGGAGACTGTGACTCTTTAGTGTAAATATTTCCTACTGACATTGACCTGCTGGGCTTTGACCTGTGTGGACCCTAAAGCATGCCATTTTGATTTAAACTCTAAATCTATGCTCCCGATTGGAATCTAGTGCAGATTAGTAAATTGCCTACATTTCGGAACAGGCTCCCGAGGAGTCGTATTGGAAACCGAGGGGTGAAGATGAGACAGTGATTTGACCCTGTATGGCCCTGGGCCTCCTTTCCCAGCTGGAGAGTGAGAGCTTTGAGTTTGTTAACCAGACTGCTATGTAACTAACCTATCATGGGTTATTTGATTTCGGTGTCTCCATTGGTGTAAGATCTAGGAGGTGCCCCCACCCACCTCACAGGGTTTTGCTACGGTAAGTGAAGTGGTGTAAGCTGGGGGGCTAGAGTATGGTAAGGGCTACATAAACGACATCTAGGCTGTCCAGTGTGGAGGGTCTACCACAGGACATGCAAGGCTAAAGGTTCCATGGCAGAAGAGGACATAGGAATTGTCCATTAAGACATCAGAAAGAGCCGGGCGGTGGTGGCGCACGCCTTTAATCCCAGCACTCGGGAGGCAGAGCCAGGCGGATCTCCGTGAGTTCGAGGCCAGCCTGGGCTACCAAGTGAGTCCCAGGAGAGGCGCAAAGCTACACAGAGAAACCCTGTCTCGAAAAACCAAAAAAAAACCAAAAAACAAAAAACAAACAAACAAACAAAAAAACATCAGAAGGAGACAGAAACTGATAAAGGCCCAGGCATGTCGTCTCTCTGAATCAAGGTGGAGTCTGGGATGGATATTCCACCTCCTTGAGAAAAGATACTAACTTTCCTCAGACTTTCGCATCAAGAGAATTAACATGAAGTTTCACAAATACCCCCTTCTCTCCACAGAGATATGTGCCAAGCATGGAGCCTCTGGGGCATGAGGCCTAACTTCCAGATAATTCTCTACATATTAGGTAGATGTGTTAGTTATAACATTAGTGTATTCTGACACTGAGGTGATTCTCCTGGTTTTTTATTTCTTTTTTTGGCAGGGGGGTGGGGGGGGGGGGAGGGGGAGACAGGTCTTTTGAGACAGTCTTGTGTAGCTTAGGCAAGTCTGGAATGTACTTGCTATGTAGCAGAGAATCATCAACTCCCAAGCTTCCTGCTTCACTGCCAAAGAGCCGCATTAGAGACACAGGCCACCAGACCTGGTATTTTTATTTTTTTAAGCACACGCTTGCACATATGCATGCACACACATGTACCCTCAGCAACAACAGACAGAATACTAAAGGAATGAAATTTTCATTCTAGGCAGCAGGTAAAAACAACTTATATCTAGTTTTCAGTTAACATAGTTATCTGATCATGAAGATAAAGCTACTCATATAAAAAAAAATGCAAAAGCAATGTACTGTCCAGAAAAGGATTTGAGGAAAGTCACTACCCCTGAGCATTACTGTCTACATTTATAGACTCCAGAGTTTATTTAAGGAAGTACAGGGGTGCTAAAAAAAAACCAAAAAACCAAAAAACAACCCACTGTGAGATGGGAATGCAGGGGAAAGTCCAAATGATCATCGGCTGTCAACTGCTTACAATTTGCAAGGAATAACACCCACATATCCATTAATCACGCTTACCTGCTTGGAGTTTAAGATTTGGCGCAACTCCTTCTTGAGATCAATAAAACGATCGTGGAAGATGGCCATGCACCACGGCTCCGTGAAGTAGCTGGTAAGGGAAGAAGAGATTCAGTTAGCTGGCAACCCTCTCATTACCACTAATAAAGTATTTACCTGCTTTTTTGCCTTGATAAATTACAGTTCTGGCCCCATTGCAATCGTTTGCTCATAAAGAGCCTCGCAGAGCAGCCTGGCCAATCAATGTTTTAAATGGATGTTCCTGATGGAAGGCCAGGTTCCGTAATTACATTTAAAGTGGTTTAATTCAGAGCTGGGGCAGGACCCAGTGAAGAATCCTGATTTTATCAGAATTTAAAAGCCTGAAGACTTGTAAAGAACGGCGTCTCCATTATCTGCCCTCATTTGAGAAAAACAGATTGCGGGATTGACTGAACTGCTGCATGAACAGATTAAATTTGGGTAGAAAATAACACAAATGTTGTTCGTCATTAAGGTTTCTGGATTAATAATGAGCAGAAAACAGGCCACCTCAGTGTCGCAGCCTGGCCTCTGCACAGCTCAGTTGATGCTTACCTGAACTGCGTGCAGGGCAGCTGTGCTTTTGTGTGCAGGCTACTAACTGGTCACTGGAGGCTGAACAGATGCCCACTTTATATGGAGAACAACACGACCCTCCGTCCTTCACAGTGATCCCCGAAAATGTGATACACTCGTGGAAAATCTGATACATTCTTGCGATAACCAAGCACATTTACTGAATTTTAACCTTTCCTATATTGTAATGTGAAGCATCTTGGGACAGGAAACCAAACTCCCCCCGGGTCTGAGCCTGACTCCATGGGTGTCACACTCCTCTTTGAAAATGAGTTTGCTGACTCTGCCGTTGTTCACGAGTGCCATGGGTATGCACACAGGAAGAAGAAACTGGTTTCCAGCCAGAGAAGCAACGGAGGTGTAAGTCCCCAGGGTTATCAGGCACCAGCAGGTGAACATAACAGGATTCTGTGCTTGGGTCTGCACGGCACTCAGTTGTGACCTGATTCCCTGCTTAATCGCCACCTGTAGTTCATCCAGCCTTAGCTCCACCAACACCATCCACCCGTTGCCCGCAACGCTCCCACCATGCTTCCAGGTACTAGAAAAACTGTGGGGACTCAAAGGACAGATGTCCCTTCCAACATGGAGCTTATATTTTTGCGATGACTAAGGAATGGATGGTATGTTAGACAAAGAAGACTTTATTGGGAAAAAAACTAAATGAAGCAGAGAGAGCAGAAACTGTGGGGGGCGGGGAAGATAATGAAAGGTTCAATTCTGAGGCCATGGCTTGGTGAGCCAAGACCCAAGGGAAGGGAGAGGAAGTCACATGGAAACCTGAGGGAAAGCATGCCTGAGTAGGAAGCGAGAGTGTAAACTCCTGGAGGCAGGAAGGAGCCTGGACCACCTAGGAAGGTGAGATAGAGAGTCACAAAAGCAGGGTGACAGTCTGTAGGGGAAGGATGGACAGGTCACCCACCCCTAATGGAGGTGTTTGGTCACATCCACCATTATCCCATGGGTGCAGAGCTTGGCAAATGCACACAGTAGGCATCAAGTGAGAGGTCACCCACTGAGTGCACACTGTACTCTACCGGATTTTGACTGCATGGCTTTAAGTTGTCTTTCCTAAGCCTAGAATACAATTCTGCCTAAGGAGGCTAAGCACAGAAAAATGCCCTGAGATACACAGCATCAAGAAAGGGAGAGTGAGTTGGATGTGTTGGTGAAAACCTGCAATCCCAGCTCTCAGGAGCCTGAATCAGGAGACCAGGAGGCGTTCAGGGTCAACTTGGGCCACAGGACAAGTTCGTGGCCAGCCTGAGCTACAAAGTGAAAACCTGTCTCAAAAAGCCAAGACTCAACAGCCACGTATTCTTCACATTTTAAGCATCAACAGCTGCCCACTCCCAACACAAGCCTCCCTGATCAAAACTGACAGCACCATCCATCTATGAGTATAAGTGAATATTTAGAAGGCAGTTTGACACAATGTCCACCCATCAAAACAAGAGTAGAAGGTTCCCACCCCTAGGGCCCATGAATATTTCTTTTTTAGATTAATGTAATTACATCATTTCCCCTTCCCCTTTCTCCCTCTAAACCAGCATTCTCAACCTGTGAGTTAAGGGTCACCTAAGACCATTGGAAAACACAGATATTTACATTATGAGTTATAACAGTAGCAAAATTACAGTTATGAAGCAGAAACAAATAATGTTATGGTTGGGGGTCATCACAACATGAGGAATGTATTAAAGGGTCGCAGCATTAGGAAGGTTGAGAGTCTAAACCCTTCCATATACCCTTCCTCACTCTCTTCAAATTCATGGCTTCTTTTTTCACTAATTGTTGAGAATGATGGGATGAGGAAGGGCAGAATCGGAGGAGTTGCCAACCAGCCAGAGAATGAGTCAGACACACAAAATGGGACAGAGGTAAAAGCCACAAGACTCAGGGCAGCACATAGATTAATAGAGATGGGTTAAGTTGTAAGAGCTACTTAGGATCAAGCCTGAGCTATTGACTGAGCATTTATTAGTAATCTTAAGTCTCTGTGTTGGTTATTTGGGAGCAGGCGGTTAGGACAGGAAAACTCCACCTACATATCTGCATGGTTATGAGGATATCCACTGAAGCATTGGAAACCTATTAGAGGCCACATCCTCAAAAACGAATGATTCCACCCCCACAATAGAGTAGGACCTGGAAACAATCTCTACATCTCTGCCAGAATTTGGCTGGCTTGATCTTGTGCAATCAACCATAGTCACTGTGACTTCATGACTGTGGTAGCCATGCCACTTCCAAAAAAACAGCGTTTGACAGCACCCTTCCCACCCTCAGGTTTGTACATTCTTTCCAGGGTGGGGGAGGGGCGGACATTGTTCTCTTTAGGGCTGAGCACTCAGTCTCTTCGTCTCAGCACTTTGACCAGTTGTGCATCTCTCCCTTGACTTCTTCCCACTGCACAGAGAAGCTTCTCTGACCAGAGAGCAGCCCAGGGCTGTTGGTATAAACAATTGTTTAGAAGGTGATTTGACAGCATGAACAGTTAGCAGAATAACAATAGCAGGTGCCACCCAAGGGCCTATGGGCTTTTGACCAGGATTACAGCACCAGCTCAAGTCCTCCCAGAGAGCTGTTAGCTCCCCCATAACATCTGTGCCACCGATGCCTCAGTGGGCATATCTTCCCCGACAAGTTCACAGAACCTTCCAGCATTATGAAAGCTAGCCAAGAGGGGAGAAGTTTCCTGGTTGGTTTGAAATTGGTTTCTCTGTGTCCTGCAGCCAGAGTGTGTGGCATCCTCAACAATAGGCTCTCACCACACAGTTATGGTGATTACCATAAGGGCATTAGCAATAGCCTATATTGATTTGGAGAATTCTGGTGCCTCCCTGACCAATAACCGAGAGGTTGCCCACTCCTTGCACTGTGATTTTCAATGAATAACCCATGTCTTCAGGGAGGGACACTGTCCATCCATGCAAGGTACTTCAATTACCTTCAAACTCTTTTTTTTTAAAGCTGTGTTTTGAAATTGGCTTATTAACTAGTGTGTAGCTGAAGTTTTCTCCAGTCCTGCTTGGCTCCCACGGCCCTGTGACTGCTTGGACCCAAGTAAACACACAGAGGCTTATATTAATTAAAACTGCTTGGCCATTAGCTCAGACTAACTATTGATGAGCTCTTACACTTAAAATAACCCATAATTTTTGTTTATGTTCAGCCACGTGGCTTGGTACCTTTTCTCAGTTCTGCCTTCACATCTTGCTTCCTCTGTGTCTTGCTTGCGACTCCTGACTCATCCCAGAATTCTCTTCTCTGCTTGTCCCACCTATACTTCCTGCCTGGCTACTGGCCAATCAGCACTTTATTTATTAACCAATCAGAGCAACACATTCACAGCATACAGAGCGATATTCACAGCACTAGTGGGCTTTGAGAAGGATTATTTAAAAAATACATCTTTAGTTTTGGTTAACCCATTCACTATCCCTTCCTTTCTCCCAACACCCTTCCCTCATCCCTGCTTCTCACATTTCATACCACATAGAAATCTTTAGGACATACACCAGAAACCACATGGTTTTTGATCAAACTGCATGTTATTTAAATCATCATAATTACAGATCATGATGCACTCTTGGTGTTGTTTTTCAACAATTATAACATTTTTCTTTACAAAAACAATTAAACAACTAATTAAACAGTAGAAGTTCCTAGCATCTTTTTAACACATGTTACTGTGTAAAACATTTTCTTCTATGAAGAGGGACCAAACAAAATCTACGTAAGTATCTAGATTCGTTCCTTTTTCCACGGGTGGAACAAACTCCACAGGCTCTCGCAGGAAATTTTCCTTTCCACTCACTGGAATACACGCAGGCTCATGCCGCTTCATGTCACCTGACCACCTTTTGGTGGAACTTTTTGAGGTGCTCTTCTTGCACCCCCAGGGGAAGGGCTGGACTGATTTGTCTCTGGTTCCGGAGAGCTTTCATTATTGTCATCTGTTATCCAATATCTTGCCACCGACAGCAGAAACTGTTTATACTTCACTTTTGCTTGTGGATTGAGGACATTGTACCCTCTAAATGAATTGAAAAGTCCATGGTTTATAAGGGACAGCACTACGTTTTTTGTCCATTTCACCGTTTTCCTCAAAATGGAACAACACAACAGGAATTGATCCACATGGTCAACGCCTTTCATGTGGGCATTGTATTCCTTGATGCGGGTAGGTTTTACAATATTCTTTTCCATTCTTCTATTTTTTTCCCTTTTGTCAAGACAGAAGAGTCATGGATCGTTGATATCATTCAGACAACCTGCTTGCATTTCCATGCTAGGAGAAGAATGTCACCTTTTCTGGAAAATATTATGTCACCTTTCTTCATTCTTAATGTTTTTATTTTCAAATTTGGCAGTTGATATAGAAATGATAGGAAAAAAGGGTAGCTTATTAAATCTACTTTAATTCAAAAAACAAATACTAAAATTAGATATTTTTACATTGATATGCATTTTGGTTTATTAATATAAATTTAAAGTTAATTTTGTTATATTGTATGTATATTTCTACTCTTGTTTAAGGTATTATGTTTATGCAACTCATTTAAAATTGTAATATATAATTAAGAAATATAGATTAATAGTCATCTATGATAATCGAACTTATACTCATGTTAGTTAAGTTTTTTAGGTATACAAAGATACATTTCAATTAGGTAGGTAATCTTCAAACACTTCCAAGATGTACAGAATATGGCATTTAAAATGTTTTAATAACTTAGACTTTTCTGGACAGTGAGGCGCGTCTGCTCCTGGCAGCACCAATTACTTCAAAGAGGATGATGATGGGCATTGAAGAAACTCATTATGGAGTTTGCTTACAATATGGAAAATGCTAGCCATTTGGGTAAGAAACTTCTCTTGCCTAGACTGCTTGACAGTATGTTGTATAAACTGGACATGCAGGACCCATAGGAAAGTGATCATTGAACTTTGCCAAAACAAGGGGAGATGGTCCTTTATCTCCTGCTTCACAGAAGATACTGCCAGACATTTTGCAGGACACAGAGGAAAGTGACTGATGAACTTTGCCAATAGGAAAGACAATCCTTCAAATTTCCTGCTTCACTAAAAAGTCTGCCAGAGACTCTAGGCCTGTAGGCTGAAGATGGATGCCACAACATTACAGAGGAACTTTGGGTGACTGTCCAGGCAGCCAGATGTCTCTGTTATTTCTAGACTCTTGGAAGTTGCTTATAAGTACTTCCTGTTTACTTAGGTAATATATCCTTCTGGGGTCTTTGATGGAATTGAAGACTAGATATAATTATAATTTTCCTTAGTCATGATAAAAGATAAATTAGATATGAAACTTTGGACTCACAAAAATAGGATAAATGATAGAGTATTTTCTTTAATTTTACCAAATACAAATAGACCAGATACTGTAACTGTAATTTTTGCTTGATAACTGTTTTATTAGATATAATTTTACTATGTTAAAGTTAATACTTTCCTTTTTGATTAGACAGAAAAGGGGAAGTGCTGTGGGATGTCTTTCTGTATGCTGTGAATAAATGTTGCTCTCATTGGTTGATAAATAAAGCTGTTTGGCCAATGGCGAGGCAAAATAAGGTTAGGCAGTACATTCAAACTGAAGATGAAGATGAAGAAGGGTGGAGTAAGGCAGATGCTGCAGGCCACTGCCAGGAGAAGCAAGATGTGAAAGAACAGGTAATGTCATGAAGCCACATGGCAAAACATAAGTTAATAGGAATGGGTTGAGTTAAGATGTAAGCGCTAGCTAGCAAGGAGCCTGAGCCATTAGCCATACAGTTTATATTAATTAATATAAGTCTCTGAGTGGCTGTGAGAGCTCAGGTAGGAGAGATTCGTCGGGACCATGGTGCTCGGTGGGACTGAGAGACTTCCCACTACAGGCGGTAAACCTCTCCTCTCCCCAATAGTCGCACAGACTCTGGTTTTGTTCTGTAGCAGCAATTGAGCAGTAGATGTAGCATTGTTTGTTAATAATTGTCATAGCAAATATGGTGTCATGTGCCAAGATAGGGTCCAAGGACTGAAAGAACAGTTTCCTTCAGCAGTGTAGATCTCCATATTGCAGATATAGCCGGTGTCCCTCTTACACACCATCTGAACAAATAAACCGTATTTTGTTATTTTCACTGGGTTGCACGTACAAAATTTTAAATGTCCTCTCCATGGAATCATTCCCTCGTCCAAAGACAACTGTTGGTTTGGTTTGTATATTGTTTGAAATTTATGCAGGAAATAATCCAGCACAGGTGGGATCTTGAAAAGTCTCCCCGAGCGACTGTCCATTTTAACGTTATCACTGAAATGTCAGAATGTCCATATTTGCTCAAATCTACGGCGACTCATTGTCTGTGGAAATATAGGGGTACATATCAAAGGATCTGTTGACTAACAGTCTTTCAAGATATCTTTTCTTGTTTCACCCATCAGAATAATTAGGCCAAGAAATTTCATGATGTCCTTCTGTGTAACCAGAGACCACTTTAGTGTTCTAGATGGTGTTTTCCACTTCATTGGGTTTGATCGTGATAGGTGGACAGCTCTTTGCACAACATCCCAAACAATTCATCGCCATAAAAGAGATTAGTCACAGAGGGTACAGAGTCCCACTGAGACAGAAATGGACTGACCCCAGCATGACCTTCAAACTTTTGTAAGCATGGTGGTGTGTCAGTTTCAGACCAACAGTTATCTGTAGCTCCATCAGTATCATCAGTGTCAGTTATCCACGGCTCCATCAGTATCATCAGTGTCAGTTATCTGTGGCTCCATCAGTATCATCAGTGTCAGTGATCCGTGGCTCCATCAGTATCATCAGTGTCAGTGATTCGTGGCTCCATCAGTATCATCAGTGTCAGTTATCTGTGGCTTCGTCAGTATCATCAGTGTCAGTTATCTGTGGCTTCATCAGTATCATCAGTGTCAGTTATCTGTGGCTTCATCAGTATCAGAATCACTTGACAGCACCACCATCTTGAGCTTCCTTACAGGTCTAATAATTTCACTGTCAGTAGAATCATCTCTGGAATTGTCAAGACAGTCATCCAAATCTTTGCTCTCACTAGGAATATCTGATACATTATTGTTGAATTATTTCTGGAAGTGTATCAGTTTTGTTGTTTCCCTCCTTTTTCTGAGTGAGGACATTTCTAAATGTGCCAAGAACTTGAAGACAAAGACTATTCGAATGACCAAAATACAATGTAACTGCAATGCTTTATGGGTTTGTGCAATTATATAGTATTTCGTAGATTAACCTGCATGGTTTCCACCAATGAGATTGCCTCATTCAATGTGGACAAGACAATGTGTTGACATCTAAGGTCCATAACAAACTGCATGTGAAAAACAAGAAAACTCATGAGTGGTCCTTAACAGATGGTGTGTGAGACATGGGAAAACTCACGAGCAGTGTGAAATGTGCTAGTCTTTTAACCTCCAGTGATGCCCCCTTCTTTCATTTCACAGGTATTCTCTTATCCCTCCCTTCTGTTTTTGAGACAGGCAATCTTACTATGTAGCCCTGACTAGGTTGGACTGGCCAAGTAGCCCAGGTTGGCCTCTAACTCACAGATATCTACCCATCTCTACCTGCCAAGTGCTGGGATTAAAGGCGTTGTCTTGGTTAGGGTTTTTACTGCTGCAATGAAACACCACAACAAAAAAAAAAACAAGTCTAGGAAGAAAGGGTTTGTTTGACTTACACTTTCTTTTTTTTTTTCTTTTTTTTTTTTGGTTTTTCGAGACAGGGTTTCTCTGTGTAGCTTTGCGCCTTTCCTGGAACTCACTTGGTAGTCCAGGCTGGCCTCGAACTCACAGAGATCCGCCTGCCTCTGCCTCCCGAGTGCTGGACTTACACTTTCTTATCATAGCCCATCACTGAAGAAAATCAGGATAGGAACTCAAAACAAGGCAGGAACCTGGAGGCAGGAACCAATGCAGAGGCCATGGAGGGGTGCTGCTGCTTACTGGCTTGCTCTCATGGCTTGCTCAGCCTGCTTTTTTTTTTTTTTTTTTTTTTTTTGGTTTTCCAAGACAGGGTTTCTCTGTGTTGTTTTGGTGCCTGTCCTGGATCTCACTCTGTAGACCAGGCTGGCCTCGAACTCACAGAGGTCCGCCTGCCTCTGCCTCCCGAGTGCTGGGATTAAAGGCGAGTGCACCACCACCGCCCGGCTGACAGCCTGCTTTCTTACAGAGGCCAGGACCACCAGCCCAGGGATGGCACCACCACAATAGGCTGGGCCCTTCCCCATCAGTTTCTAATTAAGAAAATGCCCCACACATACATTACATATAAATACACACACACCATGCACACATTACATATGAACACACACATTCATAGCACACACACCACATACCACACAAACACACACATACATACATCACATATCACAACTACCCCCCCCCCCACACACACACACATTCAGAGGCTGTGAGTTCTGGGTCCCTGCAGCAGCCAGCACAGGGGTGCCTCAGATTGAAGCTCCTGACAAGGTAGGGGTCAGACTTATCTGTCCCCCTCCTCTATGGCAAGCTTTGGCTTCAGCCATCCATTGGCAGGATGAGTGAGAGGGACCGAGGCCTGCCGGGATGCTGAGCTCTTCATGAAAACTAGACAAGCGTTGAATTCAACCAGACTCCTCCTGCAAGGGTTATTAGTCAAATGAGGGTTGTCTCCTCAGATATAAGGACATCAGAGAGAGGTTTTACTTCAAGGTACTAGTCATGGTGCCCCTCCCTCAAGGATCTCTGGGCGTCAGCTAACTAACTTCCTTCACTGGAAAGGGGGATCTTGATGGAGATCCTGCTATGCCCATCATAATGTGAAAAGATACAATGGGAAATATGACCCACCTCATACACGCAGCATGGAGGCCCAGACACACTAGGGGCAGGGCAAGCTCGTCCCTTTGCCAGCCACACACCCGCACCTAAGAAGCCCTGGGAAATGTCAACTTGTGGAACCTAGCTAACCATTTCTGGTCGATGTGGCCCAATCATTGAGACATTGATTAGCCTTATCCACAGCGCCCTGGGTTATTGACAGACACAGAGACGCTGGGTGGGACTCTGACAACCTGGAAAGCAGATCCACACCATCGCTGTAGGGAGTCCCACTCATTGGCCCCAGAGAGAAGTACAACACCTCTGTGGGGAAACTCCTGGGCTCCAGCAATCCCCCTCCACCGCCTGAGTAACTGCCATGTCTGGGGTTAGCCACTATGCCTGACTAGAAATCACACTTTCAGGGAATTAGCCAGTATCTCTGTCTGCTGTCCATCTGCTTCTCAGAGCCTTGGATACCCAGTTCAGGAAAACTTAGAAGGTGGAACATGTGCTGTAGCTGGGGCTGCAGCTCAGTTGTAGAGTGCATGCCTAGCATGAGTGAGCCATGGGTTCAAATCCAGTACCGGGGGAGGGAGGGAGGGAGGGAGGGAGGGAGGAATAAATGTGTCTAAGATCCTGTGGATTCAGCCACAGACCATGACCTCCATGGAGACAAAGCCAATCAAAATGATGAGCTTCCTTGGCTGCCCTGCTGATGTGGACACAGGAAGCCACTGGGTGACACGGGCCAGCACACCTCTGCTCAGGCATGCTGCTTCACCCAGTTCCTCCTTTACTTTTCTTCTTGTTGCTGCACGGCCACTTGTTAGCGTGTGTGACACACTAGTGTCATTCAAGTGAGGCTCTCGCATTGCCCAGCCTCAGTAGTTTTAACTTTAAAATGGGTGCAGTGATGGTCCTTCCCTCAAAACCTTTGCTGTCAGAGTTCCAGGAAACACAGATACCACTCAGCCTTGCCCACCCTCCTCACTGCTGTCCCTTCCAACAATCTTATCTTGCCCTTCAGTCTAAGGCGCTGCCAGTCCCTTCCCGGGGGAGTCTGAAACTAAAGACATTGTTCAAATACGTGTCGGCTGCTTAATTCAAAGAACGCCTTCCTTTGCCACTGTGGTTTTCTTCTCGGGGGCTGTTCTCCCTCCCTCCAGGGACATCAGCATGAATTAATTCACCAGCAGTTTTATAGAGCAGTAAACGTAAGAGGGGTGTCATGAGGGGTCTTTGTGAGGTTCTCTGCATTGAAGCCTTGGTGGAAAGAAAGAACAAATTAAGTGGCGATTGTAAAACTGAGGCCTTGGTTTGCTTTCTTTCCTTCCCTCTTCCTGCCCCGTTTTCCTCCTCTTCCTCCTGCCTGGTTTTGTTGTTGTTTGCTTTGTTTGCTTTGGTTTTATTTCTGTTCTGAGGAGGTGGACAGTCCACACTTCCTGCTTAAATGAACTTGCTCACTTGTTGAATGAGCCAAGTAAATCAAAATGGCTGACTGCGCTACGGTGACCTTCCGGGAAAGGGGGCTGGGGTGAAGACTCGGGAACTCAGGAGCTCCATGGCCTGGATTTCATCCTGAGCTCTCCGACTCCTTGTCTGACTTGCAGAGTGAATGGCTTTGCCGCAGAAATGCACACTGCCTTTAGACCTAAAAATTTTGCTTCGGTTGGCATTTACCTGCGTATGGTATCACCTGTCCACCCATCAACAGTGAAGGGAGCTGACTTTGGTAGGTACCACTGGTGGCATCCGCAGGGACTGGGCTTCAGTTCTAAGTACTTCCCCCTTATTTTATCTCTGATGTTTCTTTGCACATCTCCCATTTAGTAGGAGCATTCATCTAGTCAGCACTACAATCCAGCAGCCCATGGCTGTCCAGCTACTAATGTTGATGCTATATAAGCTCAGGCCTAATGGTCTGAGGCAAGGTTGGCATTTAGTTTGGCTCCGCAGGAAAAGGGATGCTCTTAGGGCTCTGGCCTCCCCTTCCTGTCTTTCCCTCTTACTTTGCTCCTCTTCATAGAAAGCGCAGTCGTTTTCTTTAATTAGGCCACCGGGAGCCCGGCTAACGTCAGGCCTCATAACCACTCAGCCTTGCTCCAACCTCACCCATTTCCTATCTATTTTCTGTAAGGGAAGCAAAAAAGTGTCTGTGTGCACAGAGAATGCCCCAGGAAACTCGCAGGAGCCAGGAGGAATTGCCTTTTGAGAGACCAAGGCCGCAAGGACCAGTAAACCCCAGAAAGAGATTTTGTCTCTTTTTTCCTTTGGTTAAATTAATTGCTCTCTACATTTTTAAGAGTGCTTAGTAGAAATACCATTAGCCAGTGAAGACAGGATACACTTCAGACACGTTTAAAAGAGTTAAGTAACGAACGCATGTCGGACAGAATTCCCTTCCACAATGGGCTTTTTAAAATAAAGTGCTCCTGGATTTCATGGGAGTCTTGTAGGTACAATAAAAACCAGAAGCACCTCTCCCCCATCTTTGACTCCAGGGATTTCGGGTATGCAGATCTCACAATGGAGCAGACATGTCTTCTCTTTGCTCTTTCTCTTTTCTGCAGTGCTGAGGATCAAACCTTGCACATACTAGGCAAGGACTAAACTCCACCCCTTGCTTGAAGGATGGAAGTGTAATTAGAATATTCGGCTTCTATTCTCTGCCCCACAACAGTGTGGTTAATGGATTATAACCTGTGGAAGACTGAAAACCCCGAAGCCCACGTGACAATGAATGAACGAATAAACACAGAGGGAAGGAGGGGTATTTCTTCCCTGTGGCCGCCTGCAGAATGATGAAGAAAGGATGAATAAGGAATTAGGGAAAAGTCGCTGTTTGGCCAGCAGCACAGTAATACCTGAGTTGGGTTAGAAGAGCCAATCGATACTCTAACATGGTGGGGGCGGGGAGTAACAACGAAAACTAGGATATTTTCACAGCCTCAAGGCACCGCTGACTAATTACCAAGGTAAGGGAGTACATTTCCAGGGGAGCAGGCCCAGCTCTGCCCTACTGTGACTCCATTAACACGAGGAATGAAAGGGTGACAGCATCCTAGGACTCCTAATACAATAGCCAAGGAGGGTACAGGCCTGTGGCTCCTTCCAAGGCACACAACCTGAAAAGAATGGGGACATGACAGTCAAACCAGAGTGGCAAGGTTCTCCAGAACTACGGGCTTGCAGCTTGGTTTTGTTTTTCGTTTTTTTTGTCCCTCCCCGCCCCCTTTACGGGGTCTTACAATGTAACCCTGGCTGTGCTGGAATTCACGATCTAGATCAGGCTAGCCTCTGACTTACAGAGATCTGCCTGCCTTTGCCTTCTGAGTGCTGGGATTAAAGGTGTGGACTAGCACGACCAGGTGGACTCGTAGCTTTCAAAAGTGATAGTCACGGAAAGGAAAGGCTACAGCATTGTCCCCGGTTGGAGAAGTTTGAGAAAAGATGGCATTTAAGGAGTTCCCAAAAGGCATCCTGCGTAAGAAGGGCCGGAGGACGGCAGTGAGCAAGATTCAAAGGACTGAAGATCAAATCTGTTTTGAAGTAATGTCATTTTTAAATTCTGACGGTTAGGCCAGGGGGGTGGCTTAGTGATTTACAACACTTGCCACCAAGACGAACAATCTGAGTTGGATTTCCAGGATCCTTGTGCTGGAAGGAGATTCCCACAAGCTGTCCTCTGAAGGCCACACATGTGCTGTGGCAATGCGCACCTAAACACACATACCAACATACAATAAATAAATGATTTCAATAAAAAATTTAATACAATTCTGAGACCCATGTGGGAGTAATGCAAGAATGCTGTTATTCTTAGAAGACAGGGTAGTATTCAGAAGCAAGGGGGTTTTACGTAGGTGACTCGCCTTCAAGCCGTATGAAATAGTTGTATCTTTTCCATGGAGAAGATGAGTAAGAGTGTGTGTGTGTGTGTGTGTGTGTGTGTATATGTATATGTATGTGTTTGTGTGTATATGTGTATTGTGTGTCTATGTGTGTGTATGTGTGTTTGTGTGTGTATGTGTGTATATGTGTGTGTATATGTTTGTGTGTATATATGTGTGTATATGTGTGTGTGTTGTGTGTGTGTTTGTGTGTGTGTGTAAAGGGGTGCATGGGAGAGAAAATGATGAAGCAAGTGTGATATGCTGTTTATATAGAGAGAATCTAAGTGAAGGCCTAAGTTATTCTTCATTATATTTCTGTCACCTTTTGGAAGTCTCGTGTTACTAGGGAACAAAAGTGAATGAAGGCAGTCACTAGGTATTTTATTTCTTTATCGTGCTACATTTAATGACGAGGTGACCACAGAGCCAAGCTTTCAAGCCTGTGTTTCCTGACTTCAGTGTCCAGGCCAGGTTTGGGAGGGTACCACAGAGAGGGCTTACACTGTGTGCACAGGGGCAGGCGAATCTGAGGGAACGGCCAGGATGCAGCTGGCTGGCCACTGGAGGGAAACTCTTCACTCCCGGTGAAAGGGCATTCTCCATTTCCGTGAAATCTAGAGCTCTTTCTTTACAACTCAAAGGGATGTGAGATCACATTGGAGAACTCTGTATTTTAAGTAAAAGACTGGGGTGCAGAGCAAAAATTACCCAGACCCATATGGTCTGGCCTGGAGGCCACAAGCCACCTGCAGCCACCAGGCCTTTGTAAAGTGTACCCTCTGCAGGATGTACTGCAGGTGCAGAATGAACTCCCTCCATATTCAGAGGCCCATGCAAAGGAAAGAAATAACATCTAATTAATATTTGTTTTTAGTTTTAGGTAATATAAGGACAATCATTTTGGCTAATTGGATTAAATAAAAAATACTTTTTTCATGTCCTCTGCCCCTCTGGTCTCCAGTCTCCTCCCTGCCTTCCTGCAGTCCTGGCAGATGGAAGGTCTACCCCTGGGCCACACCCCAATCCTCACCTGCTTCTTTTAATACTTTTTAAAAAGTCAGTTTTCTGGGTCTTGCACGGCACTGATATGGATTAAAGGGGTAAATAAAAAAGTCAGTATTTGTTGAAATCCCATTGAGAAAAACATTTCAGGTACAAGGATGAACATGCTGTGGTCCATACGGAGTAGTTAGCCACAAGGAGAGCAGTGCAAGAGCATCATAATATTGTGTCCCTAGAGAACAAGTGCCATGGATGAGCCACAGGGAGTTGACCCCAGGAGCATTTGGCAGGCTGTACAGAAGCTTGGGAGGACTCAATGTCCACCAAGGTTTTCCAGTCAGAAGGAGTAGCATGGGGATACCCACAGTGGTATGAGGGATGCTGGGAAGGAGAGATGGTCTGAAGGCTTTAATGTCCAGCCCGATGCAAGGTGAGAGGCAGTGGGTCTGGATAGGTTCTAGGTGTCCATCTGTGGAAGATTATGGAAAGGTTTAACAAGCGTGCTGTAGATAGTCTATGTATACTCCAGAGCAGGTTCTCTGGAGGCAGTGTGGTGTTGCAGAATATTTGTTTACACTGTGTGAAGATGTGTCACTGTGTTTGGTTTAATAAAGAGCTGAATGGCCAATATCTAGGCAGGAGTTTATAGGCAGAACTTCCAGGCAGAGAGAGGGGGATGGGAGATGAATCTAGGCATGCAGGAGATATCAGGTAGACACTCAAGAAATAGGACATACGGTACAAAGGAGAAGTAATTGAGCCATGTGGAAGGATGTCGATTAATGAAAACAGATTAATTTAAGTTGTAAGAGCTAGTTGGGAATAAGTCTAAGTTAAAGGCTAAGCTTTCATAATTAATAATAAGTCTCCATGTCATTATTTGTGGGCCAGCAGTCCAATAAGTCCAACTACATTTAGTGCCCAACGCACAGCATGTAAATCAACATAGGGCCTGAGAAAGCCAAAAAAAAAAAAAAAAAATCTGAACATAGAGTCAGATGTGGCTTCCAGGCAACCTCGGTCTCTCAACCAGGCCCGGTGCTTGAAGTGTACAGAGGCATGGCCCCTTCAATACAGCCAAGCGCTTGAGCAGCCTGCATGATACTTGGGTGGGAGACTAGACAGAAATGCCTCCTGCAGCACAGACCCAGCAGCTTCCCAGAGCTGGGACAGTTAAGCTGAGGGAGCCAGAGCCAGATGCCAGGACTGTGTGCTAAGCTAGCTGTGCCGCAGAGGGCCTCGCTGCCACCTAACCGTTTAAGGACTCATATGGTCATAAAACACTGTAGGCACTTAGTAAAGCTAGATTCAGACTGAAAAAACCTCTGAACAGGTTACAGTGTGCTTGAAAATGTGCTTAGATGCTGAAGAAAAAAAGGAAATGGGTATAGACAGTCATAGAAAAAAAATAATTTAAAAATAATAAAGTAAAAGTCTTTAAAGAGTAAAGTAATATAAAAAATAAGCCATGTAAGGATGGGAAACACACAGGGAATCTAGATCCTGTATGTTGCTTTGATGACTTTGAATTTCTTTTAAATGCTGATGAGTAAAGGGAAAATGCTGCTGAGAGACACTGGATTATAAAAAATAAAACTGATAAATTAAACCAGCCTATATATTTTAAGGATGTCTTAAATTCAGAGTGGAAGTTGGGAAATGTCTTGTGTTGGGACATAGGCCTTATCTTTGTTTCCACAGGAAACAAATAGTTACAGATTCTTTTAAAATTAATGAAGACTAGATTTGATTGGGGGAGACCTCCTGAAAATCTTGGCTACAGACGTAAAGGAAGAAACCAAGAAAAACTACAAGACAGGTGATGTATATGCTGATCCCTCTACTATGGGAACAGTTCTGAGACTGGATGATAAATCTTGTTAGCTACAGAGTCCTCATGACTTATTATTACATGCCTTTCTTTCTTTCTTTTTCTTTTTTTTTTTTAAAGATTTAATTACTATGTATACAGTGTTCTGCCTGCACACCAGAAGAGGGCACCAGACCTCATCATAGATGGTTGTGAGTCACCATGTGGTTGCTGGGAATTGAACTCATGACCTCTGGAAGAATAGCCGGTGCTCTTAACCTATGAGCCATCTCTCCAACCCCGCCATTCTTTCATATAACATGGATAGAGGTTTGGTTATACAGTCCAGATAAACTTATAGAGTTAACACATGCCTTTTACCTGCTCAAACATATAACAAAAAAAATCTTAACTAACTTGTGCACACCACACATTCCATACTTGTGTTAATATATGTTACCTTTAAAAGTTTGTGTGTTTTCAGAAAAAAAAGAACCAGATACCAATGAAGACAAGTAGCCCAGGTGATCCAGCCTCTCAGAACGTCTCTGTTACAGCTTCCTCAAAAGTCTACATCCAAAACAACTTCAAAGCAGCTAGCTAAGATGACCCATCCTCAGACTACTCCAGGCAGGACTTTATCTGAAGATCTTATCTGTAGATAAGATCTACACTTTCCCATCACACAGAGACTGGACAACAGTTAGCTCTCCCAGGACTTGACAAATATCCCAATTTTCTCAGGGCCCCTCTAAAGATGCTGTCACCCCCCAGACAACAGTGTTGTGGGGTATTTGTATACTGTCTGAAAATGGATTGCTGTGATTGGTGTAATAAAAAGCTGAATGTCCAATAGAAAGGCAGGAGTTATAGGTAGGACTTCTAGGCAGAGAACACCGGAAAGAAGGCAGTGAAGTCACTGGCCAGACACCAAGGAAGCAGCATGGGCAGTATGGAGAGATGAGGTAATGAGCCATACAACATAATGTAGATTAAAATAAATGGGTTAATGTTGTAGAATATTATTTTAAGGTGTGATACTTTTGTTTATGTTGCATTTGTTTAACTCTGTGAAGCCATATTACTGTGCCTGTGCAAAACATCTGATGGTCTAATAAAGGGCTGAATGGCTAATAGTCAGGCAGGAGAAAGGATAGGTGGAACTAGCAGGCAGAGAGAATATACAGAAGAAGAAATCTGGGAGGAGAAGAAGAAGGAGCAGGAGAAAAGGAGGAGGACATCAAGGGCCAGCCATCCAGCTACACAGCTATACAGCAAGCTACGGAGCAAGAAGTAATGAAAGGTACACAGAAATAGAGAAAGGCAAAAGCCCAGAGGCAAAAGATAAATGGGATAATTTAAGAAAAGCTGGCTAGAAACAAGCCAAGTTAAGATTGGGCATTTATAATTAAGAATAAGCCTCCATGTGTGATTTATTTAGGAGCTGGGTGGTGGGCCCTCCAAAACAGCAAAAATAACAACAACAGATTAATTTAAGTTATAAGATCTAGTGGGACAAGCCTAAGCTAAGGCTGAGCTTTCATACTTAATAATAAGTCTCCATGTTGTTATTTGTGAGCTGGCGTCCCAAAGAAAAATCCGACTACAAAGCAGGAAGCAGTCTAGAGAATAAAACATCCACATTCCCAAGAGGTTGGGTGAGTGGTTTTTGGTCGTTCGGTGGATTATGGATGTTTGTCATCATTTAGGGGGTTGGTTGCAAATTGTTACTGGTCATGTTGGGGAGGAAACTAAGCAAGGGAGGCTGGATTCTAGGATCTCTTTCTGAAAAGAAAAAGGGGGAAATATAGGAATGATAGGATAAAAGAGTAGATTATGAATATAATTTTAAACTAAAAAAAGCTATTATTAATCTCAATTATTTTATGTTGGTGTGGATTTTTGTATATTAATACAAATTTAAAGTTATTTTTGTTAGAAGATACTGTATATATATGTCTCTACCATTGTTTAAGGTATTTTCATATATTGATATAAATTTAAGATTATTTTTGTTATAACATACTGTATATATGTTTCTACTCTTGTTTAAGGTATTGTACCTATGTAGCTCACTTAAAAATGCAATCTCAATCCTCAGGGGAGTCTTTGCCCTGGAGGAGATGGGAATGGGGGGTGGGCTGGAGGGGAAAAGGAGGGGGGCGGGAGGGGGGAGAACAAGGGAATCCGTGGCTGATATATAGAATTAAATTATATTGTAAAATAAAATAAAATAAAATTTTAAAAAAGTGCAATGTTAAGTTCTAGTCCTTGAAAACTATTATTACAAACTGTTTAGGATAATTAAGAAATGCAGGTTAGTAGTTAATCATCTATAACAATCAAACTGTAGTCATGCTAGGTATGTTTTCAAGGTTAAACAGATATATGTTAGATAGACAGTTGGTCTTCAAACACTTCAGAGACCCATAGACTATGGCATTTAAGATGTTTTAATAACATAAGGCTTTTCATGACAGTGAGATAGGTCTGCTCCTGGCAACATCAATCTACTTAAAAAAAAATATGGGCATTGAAGAGCCTCCATATGGAGTTTGCTTTCAATGTTGCAAAGCTAGTCACTGGGTAAGAAACTGCCCTTGCTTTAACTGCTGACAGTATGTTGTCCAAATTGGACAAGCAGGACACAAAAGAAGGAGACTACTGAACGTTGCCAAGACAAGGATAGTCCTTCAAAATTCCTGTTTCATAGAAAAGTCTGTCAGATATTCTAGGCCTGTAGGCTGAAGATGGATGCCCCAACATTGCAGAGAAACCTTGGGTGACTGTCCAGATAGCCAGATGTCGCTGTCATTTCTATAGTTTGGGAACTTGTTTGCTATGCACTTCCTGTTTACTCAGGTAATAGTATATCCTTCTTGAGTCTCTGATGGGATTGAAGACTAGATAGTAATCATTACAGTTTTCCTTGTTATCAAATTCAGAAAAAAGAAACTCACAAAAGAGGTGTAAAGTATATAAGGTTGAGAGACATAAAAGCTTAAGTTGCTTATCTAAGAAAATATTTTAAGATCTAAAAGGATTTTTTTAGGCTGGTAATACAAGTTATGATAGAAAGTGGTTTAGGTATAAAACTTTGGACTCACTAAATAGGATAGATAATACAGTACTTTAATTCAAATTTGCCAAATACAAATGGTCATTGTGAATATAATTCTTACCTGATAATTGTCCTTATCATATATAGTTTTACTATGCTAGAATTAAAAACTTTTCTTTTTATTTAGACAATATCTGATAATTCTTTTGGGGGGGGCATTTTGAGACAGGGTTTCTCTGTAGCTTTGGAGCCTGTCCTGGACTAGCTCTATAGACCAGGCTGGCCTCAAACTCACAGAGATCCACCTGCCTCTGCCTCCCGAGTGCTGGGATTACAGGTGTGCACCACCACCACCCGGTGATAATTGTTCTTATTGTATATAGTTTTACTGTATTAAGAGTAAAAATTTTCCTTCTTATTTAGACAAAAAGGGGGAAATGTTGTGGAATATTTGTTTACACTGTGTGAAGTGTCACTGTAATTGGTTTAATAAAGAGCTGAATGACCAATAGCTAGGCAGGAGAGAATAGGCAGGACTTCCGGACAGAGAAAGGGGGATGGGAGATCAATCTAGGCATGCAGGAGATGCCAGGGAGAGAAGTCGGGCATATGGTACAGAGAAGAAGTAATGGAGCCATGTGGCAGAATGTAGATTCATAAAAACAGATTAATTTAAGTTATAAGAGCTAGCTGGGAACAAGTCTAAGCTAAAGGCCAGGCTTTTATAATTAATAATAAGTCTCTGTGTCATTATTTGCGGGCTGGCAGTCCAGGAAAGTCTAACTACAGTGTGGAGGATGAGATGGAATGGAGTAAGGGCAGATGAAGGCATCTGAGGACTGTTGCTGCACAGGATGGGAGGAAATCCTGGGACATGGAGTGGTGTACCTCTGCTATCCTAACCCCTTAGAACAGTGGTTCTCAACCTATGGATTTGACCCCCACAGGGGTCATATATCTGATAGTCTGCATACCAGATATTTATATTACAACTCATGACAGTAGCAAAATTAAAGTTATAAAGTAGCAATGAAGTGATTTTTTTGGTTGGGGGTCACCACAATGTAACGAATGTATTAAAGGGTCACAGCATTAGGAAGTTTGAGGACCATGACCTTAGAAGGTGGATGGTTTGTGAGTTGCTGGACTTAAGTACAAAGGGGATGTTACAGACATGCCCAGCTTCCTGGCTTAGGGGATGGGAGTGCAGCAGGGATATGGAAAAGTGGATAGGGGAAAAAGAGAGTTGATGAGTTCATTTCTTTTTAAAGGTGATATAGAGACAGAGGTGCTTACAGAAGAACAAGGGGGAGACTGTAGTGCTGTGGATATCACTCTGTATAAATAAAATGTTGATTGGCCAGTAGCTAGGCAGGAAGTATAGGCGGAACAAGCAGAGAAGAGAATTCTGGGAACAGGAAGGCTGAGTCAGGAGATGAAGCCAGCCGCCGCCATGAAAAGCGAGATGTAAGGTGCCAGTAAGCCATGAGCCACGTGGCAACTTATAGACTAATAGATATGGGTTAATTTAAGGTATAAGAACTAGATAACAAGAAGCCTGCCATGGCCATACAGTTTGTAAGCAATATAAGTCTCTGTGTGTTTACTCGAGTGGGTCTAAGCAGCTGCGGGACTGGTGGGTGAGAGAGATTTGTCCTGACCGTGAGCCAGGCAGGACTGGAGAAAACTCCAGCTATACTGTAGGGTCAGCAACATCATGTCAGGTCTCAGATTTAAGAATTCAGGAGAGACACTGAGGCAGACTGTCTTTTGGATAAGAGGTTTATTAAAAGAGTTATTACACCATAGACAGACAATATGGTGGACTTTCTGAAGAGTCCAGGCCTGTGAGGTGAAGTGGGGTCCCCTCTTACAGATTCTGGAGGTGTACCTGTGTCATATAGTTGATGAGTAGCCCGTAATATGTACTTATAGCCATGTTGCCTCTGATTCCCAGATAGCAAGAGAAGGAGAAAGTTCTGGTTCTTGGAACTGGGTCCTTTAGTTAATTGGTCTCTTATCCGGGATGTGACACCTGAAGCCCCTGATAGTGCCCTTTAGTAACTTCCTTTGGGGAACTGAGGATGACAGAGTCACAGACAGCCACACTAGGGGGTCTGCCAGTTCCTTTTACAGCGGCTGTGGGGGGAAAAGGAGAGAGAGGCTTACACAGCCCCCAGTTCAAATCTAAGAGAATATCTGGCAAGGCAGACAGTAACACCCAGTCAGAGCAGGATGATGACCCCGACAGAGGGGGTGACCTAATTAAAAGATGACAAGAAGTTGAAAACAAAGGCCAGGAAACATGAACATTTTATAGAAGTTGGTGGAGGAGGGGGGATAAGAGAAGCTGAGCATCACCGAAAGAAATGACAAAGGGCACATAGGCAGAGAGCGTGGAGCAAACTGTTGGTTCCCACTAGTGTGAGAGCACTAGGGGCCCACTGTGGTTTTAATATTCCCATATAAATGGAACTTTACATGCTGGTTTGTAGCTCACTACTTGGCTTGTGAGCATACTTTGAACTTTTCTCCATCTGTTGAGATATTACTATAAGGGCATGATTTTTAAAGACTAACTAGAACCCTATCAGCTTGTCTGTCTTAACTAATCCTATTTATTGCAGCACAGCACAAGCGGAGAGGTCAGGAGACATGTGTATGAATCACTTCTCTCCTTCCAGCGTGTGGGTTCTGGGCATCCAACTCAGGTTATCAGGCTTGGTGGCCTTTACCCATCTGAGCCATCTCACCAGCCTGACCTCATGCTGGTTAATGGCATTTTTACATTGCATAGAGTGACAACATTCTAATGAATTTTCCTAATAATGAATCTTGGAGGCAATTTCCAAATTTCCCATTATCCCAACTAACATTTCCATTGATCAGCTGCCTTTGTGGTCACAAGTGGAATTTCTGAATCAAGAGGAATGCATATTTCAAACTGCATGGAGGTCAGGGAACAACCTGTGACAGTCAGTTCTCACCTTCCATCAGGTGGGTCCCAGCAAATGAGCTCAGGTTGTCAGGATTGGTGGCAAGTGTCTCTCCCTTCTCAGCCACCTCACTGGCCCTATCTGTTAACAACCTAGCCACTGACACCTCCAGGTTCCTTTCCAACTGCTGACTTTACATTTTCATGTGTTAAAGACACTACAGGACAGTTTGAGCACCCCATTTGGTTTCATTTTGTTTGTTTTGAGAAAGGGTCTTTCTATGTACCCTGGCTGTCCTGGAACTCTATGCAGACCAGGCTGGAACAGAGCCCTTTTTAGGTGTCATTTGGGTTTTGGACATTTGAATTCCACACTTGTTTTCAGGAACACATTGTGTTTAAAGTAGGATGCTGTCCATATTTCCTAGGGTGCCTGATGCATTTAGGGCCATTTGCTATCCCATCTTTAGGAAGATGGGAAAAATGAGTACATGTGGCCATCCCTCTCATGCTTAGGATTTGAGAGGCTTCTTTATGCTAAACACCTCAGTCTTTGGTCCCAGAGCTCTGAAGGAAAATTGAGCTCATCTGGAGAGCAGACAGGCTTGAACGGGAAGCCTTTCCCCGCTGAGGCTTGTCTGTGTGAGAAGCTGAATAGCAGAGTAGCTGATGGGTGTCTGGGTAAGACTCCAGGGAGGGGCACTTGGTCCAAGGATGGTGGTCACGGAGTGACAGCTGCATAATCACATCATTAAGGGCCATCTGATATTATTGGAAACAAAGTCATTATTCTGATACTTTAACAGTCTCAAGCCTGAAAACCACTCACTGTCTAATTCAATAAATAAGCTACTTAAGTATAGACAGTCACAAGGAAGAACAGATTTTGTGTCATATTAGCAAATTTGATTTTCATTAATGCGAGATGAATGTCTTCTATGAAACACTTTCATATCATATTAATGACATGATAGCAAACAGCATTCATGGGTTGCTAGGCAACACAAGGACCCTCTAATGATCTCCTCTGTACTCGAGAGGCCACAGAGGGAAGATGCCTGAGCTCTCCCGATACTTCCTTTTTCTTGGTAACCATTTCTCCTGGAAGACCACAAGGGGGCTGGGAGGGATGGGAGTTGGTCACACCATAACCATGGCCAATGGTACCTGCTCACTGTTGACCTTCCTCTCATTGCCTCACAGGAACAAGAGCAAGGACTGAGAAAAGGGCAGTACTGAGGAGGTCAAGAGTTCTAACTGCAAGTCTTTCCTTCTGCTTAGCTGGCCAACAAGCTGCTGTGACTTCGGGAGGGGAAAGGGGGTGGGCTTCCTGAGGGTCACTGCTGAACCTTGGTTTGCTGGCTCTGTTTCATCCCTGCGTCCCTGCCACCTTGGGGCAGAGGTCTTCAGCAGCTGCACTGTGACTTCATGATTCCATAAAGCAGAGATAGCCGTTTGACTGAAGTATTCCAATCACATATCCATATGTTACAATACCACTAGACCCTAGTGACCCAGAGCAACAACCACTGATCATGCTCATTATCTCTTGGCTCGGTCCCACGATAATGGGAGCTTCAGAAAGAAAGATGAACGTATGTACGTACATATTCACGAAAACGTACACATCTAGATGAACTCTCTTCAAAAATATTAAAAATAACTTCCTTTTGTTGTTGTTTTGCTGAGACAAGGTCTTGCCATGTAGCCTTGTCTGGTCTGGAATATTCTATGTAGACCAGGCTGGTCTCAAACTTGCAGGTCTGCCTGACTGTGCTACTGAGTGCTGGGATTAAAGATGTGTGCCACCAAGCCCAGCGACAATAACTTACCATAAAATTTCTCATGTTGAAGTTTCAATACCCTCATAAATGGCACACAATTTTCACATATTATTTGAATTAATATTCAATATGCCTTGTTTTAAAAGCATATTTTAGGGGTTGGAGAGTTGGCTCACTGGTTAAGAACACTTGTTGTGCCGGGTGGTAGTGGCGCACACCTTTAATCCCAGCACTTGGGAGGCAGAGGCGGGCAGATCTCTGTGAGTTCCAGGCCAGCCTGGGCTACAGAGTGAGCTCCAGGAAAGGCGCAAAGCTATACAGAGAAACCCTGTCTCGAAAAACCAAAAAGAAAACACACACACACACACACACACACACACACACACACACACTTGTTGCTCTTGTAGAGGACCCTGGTTCAATTCCCAGGACCCACATGGCAGCTCACAGCTGTCTGTAATTCCAGTCTCCGGGGATCAGATGCCCTCCTCTGATCGCCACAGGCACTAGGCATGCATGTGGTATATATTCTTTCCTTAAATCGTTCTTCTCAGGCATTTTGTCATATTGATGGAGTGGCTAACATCTGTCATATCATTCCTTCTCCACTTCAGGGCAATGATGTGCTTATTTCTTTGGTTCTCACTTGGATGGATATTCATAGAGTTTTTGTTGGGGATATTTTCCTCTAGTATGTATAGTATTTCCCACCGTCTCCGAGGTTCTCAGGCTCTTTTGATTCTGGCTCCTTTCTGCATGACCAGCTTTACTCCCTGGGACCTTGTTTGTGATTCTTAGGGCTCCTGCTGTGAAGTTTCGAGATGGAGTGTTGGGCTGCAGTCATTTACTGCATGGAACCCTGGTGGATTTTGCAATCTGGAAATCAATGATTTTTAGTTCTGGAGTTTTCTTCTGTCATGCTTTTAACAGACACCTTCAGTATATTTTCTTCATTTTCTTTCTAGAATTCCTATCAGCCAGGTAGAATGCCTTGTGCTTTATGTCATGACATTTTCTTCCCCTTCTACTCCAGCTGCTGCTGTTCCGGGGGCAGGTCAGCAGGTAGATTTCCTGAAGGCCATTAGCTCACATGTTTCCTCTGCTCCATCTGGTGTCCTCACATCTGAATTCCTTGCTCAAAAACTTATAGGGAGCAAACTTCCAATCTTCTACAAGGAGTGAAGGGCAAGGAACACTGGCCTGGTTGTCGCAGAAGGGGAGAGGAGATCACTCCTGATTCCTATCCTCTGTCCTAGCCCTCTGTCATTTCTGCTCCCAGGGCCCCTCCTACAGGCACTATGGTTTCCTGTTCGGTTGAGGTGCATCCCTGAGCACACTGCCTTCTCTTGCCTACCACCATCACCTCTCCGGTTATCTGTCTCTTTATGGGAAGGCTTATATATTTTTTCTTGTTTGTTTTTATAGCATTTTGGAGACAGGGTCTCATGTCACCCAAGCTGGCCTGGAGCTCATCCTGTTGCCTAGGATGACCCTGAACTTCTGATTCTTCTGCCTCCACCTCCCAAGTGCTAGGATCACAGGTGTGCAAGTCACCATGCCCAGCTTTATGCAGTGCTGGGGACTGAACCCAAGAATTCATGCACACTGGGAAAGAACTACCAACTGAGCCATATCTCCAGGATCCCCAAGGTACCTTTCAATATGATCCTAAGTAAGCCTTTCACCAAGTTTTTAATCTAAAATTAACTCTTAACTATGAGGCAGAAATTTATTAGAAAATTCCCTATGGTCAGCCTGTAATTTTTATTTCCAAAGGTGCAAGGATCTCTGATACAATTAAAATCTTAGGTTAGTGATTTTTTTTCATCCTTATTATCATAATGGGTTTCCTGTTCTTCCCACAAAACAGAGCCATGAGCAAGGATCACACGTTAACATTTTATTTGGGATGTGCAATTCCAGGGTGTCCAGAGTAAAAGGAAAGGAAAAGGAGATGGACAGTGGAGAAAGTCAGGATTGCACATTTGTGCCAGCTACTGTATCGAGCAGCAGGATGTCTCTAGACCAGGAACATACCGACAAACTGGGTATCCGGACCGTCTAAGGAGGACAGAGGAAGTGAGCTCATCTTCTCCTGCTCCTTCCTAACCATGGAGACACAGGCCCCCACATTTCTGCAGTGCCTTAGGAGCCTCCTTGGCAGCTCTTTGGGATGCACATTCTATGTGACATGGAGTCCATTTTGTCCAAAAGTGGAGGTGTTCCAAACAGAGTCAGCAGGAGGCTAGGGGGCTTGAAGATGCATTCTGCCATTGATGATATGCAGGGAGATCTTTTGTCTGCTCTGTAGCCCCCCTACCCTTCAAGCACCCTGGTCTCTGGTCTCAGTAGCGAGACACAGCCATTCTGACAGTCTAAGTGGGCACGGACATCACAGGTACCCTGGCCACCCTGAGTTCTTCCTCAGGAGGTTTTTCAAAGTGGCTGTAGGAAAGAGAGGTCCCCTTGTCTCCCGATTTGTGGGGTTCCAGAGGAGGAAGGTAGCATATGGACAGAAAGTGCCAATGCTGTCTCAAATAAAGACAGGCTCCATCCAGGAGGCCCTGGCTTTGCTGCTGTTCCTGCTCATCCTGGGTTAGTTCTGAGTGATGTGACAATCTCCCCTCTGGGGTTTCTGTTCACTGGAGCTGGGCTGCTGTCATTCATGGAGATTCTGGACTAGTACTGTGTATGACCAGGAAGACCTACTATTTCATTATAGCTATGAAAATACATAACTATTAAAAACAAAAGCAATCCTGAAATTAAAAAGGCTTCTCTAAGATTTAGATTGCTCTCTCCACAGAATGCTGGGCTGTTACAATAAAGGCCTAGGTGGACACTTCAGTCTAGCACATAATTGGAAAAATCACATTAGTTCAGAGAGTAAATCCCTGCCAGGACCCCACAGCCCTGGACGCCCCTGCATAAGATCCACTTGCAGATCTGTCTAGAAGGCGAAGCCTGCCTGGAGGATGTTCTTCAGGGTGCCCTGGAGAGGGACTGAGTCAGGGGCCTGCAACCCAGACAGATCACCACAGGCAGTGTGAGTCTGTATTAATATCTTGGATGAGTCTGAGCATTGTTCAATTATCACATGCAGAAAGCCTCCAGCTTGCAGGCACTGTTTGTCAGCTGGGCTTCTAGGGGCTGGGAACTAATCATTAAGGCTGCCAAGGGGTGGAGAAGCCTTCTCCCAGCAGCCTCCCAGCCTCCAGCATGGGGTGTATTTTCCTATTTCACTTGGATTTGCTCCTAATGATTGAACTATAGATTATTAATGCGGAACACCTCTGGGATGCTAGAGTGACTGTGCAGGGCTCTATTCTGCCCTTGGAGCCTTCAGCACGTATCCTGGCCTGGCAGACAGTGTTCTGGCAGCTGTCAGAGCTGCTGGGGCCAAGAGGGTACCGTGGGCTCCAAACAGTGGCTCCTATTAGCAGCTACAGGGGCATCGTTGGTGGCATTTGGTGCTCTCGTCTCCCCAAATTACCAGGTGGAGTGAATAATAAGCCACGAGACACATCTCAGGGGTTTGCTGCAAAGGTGACGTGAAGTGTTTTTAAGAAGGAAAGAAGAGTGGTTGGGGCCATGCTGGGGCTTCACCATCTGTCACTTTACAAAGTTATCCTGGGTGTGTGTCAGGAAGAGAGTTCAGCCTCACACAGGCAGCCATGTCTGCAGGTGAGAAGGACCTGCAGTGCTGTGATTTCTGGGCTGCTGGAGCAGTAGGACCTCAGAAGGATGGTTCCCTAAGAGCGACTCTGAGCTGAAAGTCTCCTGCCTGGCATCTGACACAGTCTTTGTAGCTACCCAGGAAGGGGTCCTAAGCCCCCCTACTTCACAGATAAATGAAGTTTAGAGATCAGACCACACTACCAGGAGCGGTCTAAAGGAGCCCTATGTACGCTCTCCTTATCACACATCTTCACCACAGGGTGAACCAGGCGACCTTCAAGACCAGCCAGGGGAGCTGAAGCTGGCGGAATGTCAGAACAAGGGCGGAAATACAGGGTGAGATGACGTGGAGGTCATTTCCACCATTATTGAATGGGGTTTCCCAGGGTTCCCACGTGCCTTGGACAGCACAGCCTCCCATCCCACCCCCACTGCCTGCCTGTACGGTAGCCTATTGTTGAACTGTGAGGAGACAAGGACCAGACTTGGGCACGAACCTGTCCAAGTCAGCTTGAGTTTACAAAACAATACAACACAACACTGCAGTCTCAATGGGGCAGATAACAGAAACCTATTTGGAAGGTTCAAAATCAAGGCACTAGCATGGTCATTTCCAGGCAGCTTTCTTTACGGCTTGTAGAAGGCTGCCTTCTGGTTGTGTCCTCCTGTGGCGAAGAGAAAGCGAGGTATTCCTTATAACCTCGCTTACCTCTCGATTACAATCACTTCAATTACAGAATCAGCATATCAATTTGATGCGACACAGTTCAGTCCTATGGTGTGGGGCTGTAAGTGCGGTTTCCAGTTAGAAGAAAGTAACCAACAGAGAATTAAACAGGCTAGTGGATAGAGAAGGCCTCAAAAGATGTTGGCTGGGTGTAGACAGGGTGGTGTGTGTCTGATGGGAGGCTTATGCCACGTACTAGTCTGGAGGTCTTATGTAATAAGTAGTCTATCAGTTCTAAAATCTGGAAGAAGTCCCAGCTTTGAAGCTGTTTCTCCATGTCCTCTTGCTTACATTTTTTTTTTATAATGTTTCTCTGGCCATTCTTGCATTTATTTCTTTGTAAATAATTTGCCTATTTTCTCTTTTTGCCTGTTTCGCTGGTTCTCAGCTCTTTGATAATGATATGCCTTGTGCCATTTTCTTCATTTTTCTTGAAATTCACTGAGTTTAGATTTGTGGGAGTAGATGCTGCAGACATGTCCAAGAAGCAACCTGCGTGCTGCATGCACCCCAGGATAGTTATGAATATGGCCCAACTCAAGACCTTAAACTTAAAATGCGTGTGTGTGTGTGTGTGTGTGTGTGTGTGTGTGTGTGTGTGTGAGAGAGAGAGAGAGAGAGAGAGAGAGAGAATGTATATGTGTGTGTGTGTGAGACAGTGTGTATATATGTGTGTGTGTGTGTGTGTGTGTGTGAGAGAGAGAGAGAGTGTGTATATATATGTGTGTGTGTGTGTGTGTGTGTGTGTGTGTGTGTGTGTGTGTGTGTGTTTGGTAGGTGGCAATGTTATGCCACAATATCAAGAGGGTAGACACACCTGGTAGAGTTACATCAGATTTAGAAACATTTCGTTATTTCTTCAGTCCACTTGAAGCTGTCTATAGTCCATGCTTGACTTAGGTTCCTTCCCCTCTCCATGTTTCATTGGAGGCATTTTAAATAGCAGTGTCTTTAAATTCACCCACCAGCAGGGTCTAATCTGCCACAAACACCATATGGTCTAGTTTTTCTCTCGGATCTGCTGGTTTCCTCTCTGGAAGCTTGTGTCTTTTTATACGCCCTCCATAGCTGCACTTAGGATTTTGATCATGCAGAACACAGTTACAATAGTGGGTTTCCTATACTTGCCTGCTAACTTTAACTTCTGTGTCAGTTCTGGGCTGGTTTTGATTGACAGATTTTTCTCCTCACTGTAGGTTGTATTTTTATGTTTCACTGCGTGTTTAGAAATTTTTTCGGTTGGATGCTAAAAACTGTGAGTCTGACTTTGTTAGATGTTAAAGTTTTCAGTACCAGATAAACATTCTTGAGTTTGTTTTGGGACTGTAGTTAAGTCACTTGGAAACAGTTTGACACATTTAAATTGGCTTTTGAGATGTGTTAGGAGGGACTGGAGTGGTGTTCCAGGACTAACCCACTCTTTGCCTGTCAATCCCATAGTCTGAGGGTCTCAAGGCTTCCTGACACGAGGCACTTACTTGTACCTGGGTGGGCCAGGCACTCTGACCTTTAAGCTTTTCCAGGGCTCTGAAGAGTTGGCTCTGGACCTCACTGAACACTCAAGAGGGCTCTATTGTACACCGCCCAAGTTCCCTCTCTCTCTCTCTGTGGCTTTTCCCTCTCTATACTTTGTCCTGAGAAACTGACCTGCCTTTCTGTCCCCAGACTCTCAGTGGCATCTCCTCCGCTTGAGAGGACCGGGTGGTCAAACCAGGGCCATAACAGGCTCCCCTGGCAGCCCTGACATGGACCAGGCCTTAGTTTTGGTTCACTAGAACGGGCTGGAGCTGAGCAAGCAATTCTCAGGAAAACCACAATTTAGGGGCAACCAATCAACAGGTGCCCCCCAAGCCTCCTGCTGGTTCAGCAGACCCCAACCCCCTTCTGCTAGCTCAGCAGATCCCTACCCCCCCGCCCAGACTTCTGCTAGCTAAAGATAGCTTTCCCTACCCTCTCGCCAACAAGCCCCAAGACACTAGACACCCCCACCACCAATGGGCCCCTAACCACTACAGCCTCCCACCAATCAGCTCCCAGACTAATCTTTCCTCCACCAATCAACACCAGATTAATCCCTCCTCCCTGGAATTCCCCTAACTCTGCTTAAAAGGAGCTTGTGACCCCTTCGCCATTTGCCACCCCATCATGCTGGAAATAAACACTCTTGCTAAATTGCATACGTGACTGCTGGTCTTTCTTGGGGACTTCTCTCGGACCCTAACACCGTTCAGAATCTTCTGGACTCCATCCAGAGTGGCCTGGAAACCCTCCCAGGGCAACAAGCTTGAGCAATCACAGCATTTATCTTATGCAAACACTTCTCTACTTCACTGTCCTAGCCCCTGTTGCATGTTCTATTAAAACAGGTCTGCTACGTCTGGTCAGGCTTTCAGTGCTTTCGGATGAGTGAGTATGTTTGGTCTTCTGAGGTCTGGAAAAAAAAAGAACACTGAATTCCACAACAGCTGCTTCTAGAATTCTGGCAAAAGGTTTGTGGACCAGAATATAACCAGGGCAAAATTTATCCTTATCAATAGCAGATATAAATCCAAATTCCAAATGCTCTTTCTGATAGTTTCCGGGGAACTGGCTGACTTCCGGTCAGGCTTGTCTATGGAAATGTGGCAGCAGCGTTGGAGACCCTTTTAGTATGATTTAGCCCAACCATAGGTAGGTCACTGAAAGACTACAGACACTTCCCAGCTCAGACAAAGAGAGCTACCACGTGAGACTGAGTCGTCTCCAGTCGTCTCCAGCGAGACAGTGCCGTGTGAGACTTGGCGGCGGGGCATGAGTACCACGAGGTGAGGACCCTGCTTATTCTACAGGCAAGCCCCATTGTGGTGGTGAGCCGTAGCTGACTCTCCTGGGCACCAGGCAGGACTTGGGGTGATCGTGCTGCTGAAATGGATCCTGACCGAGAGGGGAAGCCTCAGAGCTGGTGACCTCACAGCAGGCGTCTAGTTCCACAAAGTCCTTACTTACTCTGGCAGAGACTGGCCCATCTGCAGAGCTGTGTCCTGAACATTTCTTGGAAGCCAGACACTGAAGCTACTCCCCCATCCACTGCTGTTTCATCTAGTCACAGTAGAGTCTGTTATCTGCAACTGGACCTTCGCTGACGGACTATGCACTGCACGTCCCTATAATGTGGCTGATGAGGGGCTTACCTGAGGAGAGCAAGACAGACTCACTCCACCATTCCCCTCCTCCCTTGTCTTACCAGGCATTCCAATCTGTAGTCTCTTTGGAAGGGTCCTCTAAGTGCTCGGTCCATTCTGTGGAGGCTAGTTGGTAAGAACTAACTGCAAGCCCGAACAACCAGATACATACAAACTGCATACAAACCAGACACACAGAACTCTAATTTTACCTCGCAAAGTTGACTTCTCTGCGCTACGACAGCCTCTAGGCACTCTGGGCGTGGCAAATCCATAGAGATGCCTCAGTCTGTCACCTGGCCAAGGCAATGCCAGAGCACAGGCTTCAAACTGACAATAAAACCCAACTCCTTTCTAATTTTAATATAAAAATACAGATAGATGTTCTAGTATTTTCTTCATTCACACAAAAATCTACGATGCACCTGAGGTGCCTTCGTCAAGGAAACAAAATGATTTTCGTGTCCCAGGAATAAACACCATTAGTCTTTCCCTACACAGGGAAATGAAAAATCACACAAAACAGCTCCGGCTTCTAATGGTTGGTCATTTGCACAATGTAAAATGTATTCCTCTGGTCCTGTGTACAGGGAACTTGACAGAGCCGGGGAACTCTGGTTCAGAACTCTCCAAGCCACTGTCTTGGCAGTGACCCATCACAAGCTTGGCCACTCTCTCATCTCTAAGACGGATATGATAGGCTATAACCAGGATCCTCGGAGCAAGTGGGTTCTTAGAGAGGAAGCTGTACCACCTAGGACCTTGTTCTAGGATCTTGGGAACAAATAGGTACCTTTAGACTCTGCTTGCTTCATAGCTCAATCATCTGAAATCTGGGTAGTGAGACCAGGCCCACTATATTCTATTATATCCTATATTCTATATATTTTATATTCTATTTCATATGGGTCTATATTTTATTAGACATAGGTTCTATATTCTACTTGGCTTTCAAAAATACCTCCCTATAAAAAAAACATAAGTTGCTTTTGGAATGGAAAATATTAAAGATTAAATAAACATGTACAAAATAACCCCTCAAAAGAAGCCTAAAGAGATCCAGGCCCGGGAGGAGAGGACTGGGATTATCACACATGTGACAGCTCCCTGCTGCCCAGTGGCTTCAAAGCAGCTCTCGTAATTGTTAGTTCGCAATAAAAAAATCTAGGCAGCCAGACCAGGTACTTTTTTTTCATGGTTCAGTAGACTAAGAACAGAATTTCTGAAATGTATTTATCCGAGCAAGTGCAGTTCAATAGGCTAATCAAGTCGCTTCTTGGAGTTTGGAAAAGAGGTATTTATACTTAAGCAGTTTGGAGACCTTGCCGACAGCTGTTGTCTTTCCAGCTGTTATTTCAAGTTGATAAATACTAGCCGTCAGTCACCTCCTGACAGGTGGGTATACACGGAGATGGAAGAAGGAAAATCAATAGAGGATCTTAACCCCCAGAGCAGAAGTTCGAAATGAAAAGTGATATTAAAAGACGCTCATATGGACAGGAGTCAGTTTGGAGCAGAGGGTGGCTCTCCTAAACCCCTCATCACAGCTTGGTTTCTGACAATAGGTTGGGACACTTGGTCACTGAGGTCTCATCCGATGAGCAAATGGCAGCTGCTGAGGCTTGAGAGGCAGAAAAGGCTAACCTGAGACAAAATACTTATTGGACCACAAGGCCACGTGCCTTTTGTGTCACCTGTAGAATAATTACCCAGAAGGCCCTCCTCCCACACTGTCTTCCCCCACAACTGTCTTTCTTTGGCACATGATCCGGAGAGAATTCATTTTCTGAATGTCCCCACAAAAGAAGGTACAGAGAGAAACAGTCCGTTCATGGGCCTGTCACTGAGCACCCATCTCTTAGGGACAACAGTGGCATGTGAGGAGTCTGCGGCAGTTGGGGCTGGCAAGTGGCACCGTGGGAAATCTTGTTCCTTATATGCTGTGTCCAACACCACCCACTACAGAGCCTATGGATGCTGTTGGTGTATAGCGCTTTTATCTAACTTTCTACAATGACATAATTCTGCTCTCCTGCACCTTTGATGTAGTGGCGGTCACTGGCACCATATGGCTGTGGAGCCTATGAAATATGGCTAGTGTGCCCAAGGTGATGAATTTTTTAAATCTATGTGGACATAGATGCACAAGAATGCAGGTACCTGTGGAAGCCAGAAGAGGGCATAAGATCTCTGGAGCTAGAGTTAAGTCAGTTGTGAAGAGCCTAATGTGGGTGCTGGAAACCATGCTTGGGTCCTCTGTGAGAGCAGTATGTGCTCTTAGCCACTGAGCCATCTCTCCCGCCCTGGAGCTGAGTTTCAGCTATTTTAATATATGAACCCTAGGCCTTCTGAATGGTGGATAAGCACTCATTACTTAGCTACACTCCAAGCCTTAATTATAATTAAGGTTTAAGCAATGATTAGCTATTAGATAATGCAGTTCTAAAGTATTTGTAATTATTGACAATGTGCAAAACAATTTTCCAAAGCAAGTTTTACAGGTGTATGATAGGTTAGATACTAAATATCTAGACACACTTTATAATTCAAAGAGCTCACAAAGTCAAATTTTAATTGATATTCAGAACCAGAGAGAAACATTTGATCCATCTCTTTTCTATGAAGTGCCCTGGGCACCTCCATATACTATCACTCTAAACCGAGCACTGGGCTTCTCACTTAATTCTCCTAAAATTGTTTAATGTAATCTGTGTACCACATGTGCTTGGTGCTCACATAGGCTAGTATAGGGCATCAGACCCCCAGGAACTGGAGTTACAGATGGGTGTGAGCCACCATGTGGGTGCTGGGAATTAAATCCAGATCCTCTGGAAGAGAAGTGCGCTCTCTCTCTCTCTCTCTCTCTCTCTCTCTCTCTCTCTCTCTCTCTCTCTCTCTCTCTGCCTTTCTCTGTCTCTGTCTCTCTGCCTCTCTGTCTCTGTCTCTCTGTCTCTCTCTCTGTGTGTCTCTCTGTCTCTGTCTCTCTGTCTCTCTCTGCGCCCCCCCCCCCCCCCCCGGAGAAAAGGGTTTATTTCACCTTACAGCATATAGTCATGAAGAGAAGTCAGGGTAGGAACTCAAGACAGGAGCCTGGAAGAAGAAACTGAAGCAGAGACAATGGATGTATAATGAGGGCGATCGATGGTGGTTGTCTAGGGGATTGCCAATTTTGTTCCCTGGCAAGAAGGACTGAACAACCACCAAAGACAAGTTCAAGCCCCAGGGAAGAGACAAGTGACAGCTTTATATACATTGTAGGTAGGAGAAGCCTGAGCCTGGAAGCCTGTCAAACAATGATGGCTCAGGTATTTTATAGGGCCCCTGGGTTCTCCCTTTCCCCTGCCTAGATACCCACCCCTGTGCCTTTCTGCTACTTCTCCTTGCACAGCATTCTGGGAAGAGGAAGCCTCCACCTCAGGGAGCCCGCCTTAGCTTTGCTCACCTACTTATGGTCTTCTAACCGTGCTTCAGCAGAGTGCTGCTTACCGCTTACTTCTCCTGGCTTGCTCAGCCTGCTACCCAGGACTACCTGCTCAAGGGTAGTACTTCCCAAGTGGGCTGGGCCATGCCACACCAGTCATGAATCAAGAAAATGCCCTAAGAGTTGCCTACAGTGATGGAGGTGAGAGAGCAACCTTCTTAACCTCTGAGCCATTTCTCCAGACTGTCATTTAATTCTTTTTTTTTTTTTTTTTTTTTTTTTTTTGGTTTTTCGAGACAGGGTTTCTCTGTGTAGCTTTGCGCCTTTTCCTGGAACTCACTTGGTAGTCCAGGCTGGCCTCGAACTTACAGAGATCCGCCTGGCTCTGCCTCCCGAGTGCTGGGATTAAAGGCGTGCGCCACCACCGCCCGGCTCTAATTCTTGATAAGTACATTTTTGTGCCTCTATAAAGCTTTAGAACTTTCCTATCACCATTTCCTTCTGTCCTGTGCGGTGGGGAAATTATTATAGATTAGATCTCCGTTGCAGAGAGGAAATTTATTATACATCAGATCTCTAGTGTAGAGGTGAGGAAACACGTTCAGTGAGGGCTAACAGCTTGTCCAAGTTCACAAAGGCAATTAGCAACAATGTAGAATCGAACCTCTGACTTAGCCTCTTGCCATTTCTACTTTGAGGGAAAGGAAGTAATGATTTCCTTTTATAAAAAAGTTTCAGGCCAAATTTCCTCAGCATGTATAGTTATTTCTTGATATCCATGGGGACTCTGGATACTAAAATTCAGTCCTGCTCAAGGAATGTAATCCTAAACTGAGATATATAATATCTCTTATGTAACTTCCTGCATTCTTCTCTGTGTGTGAGTGTGTGGCATATGTTCCTGCTGGTGTGTTCACCCATGTTTAAGTGGGCATGCATCTATATGCCCAGGCATATGAAGGCCAGAGGTTGAAATTGTGTGTCTTCCTCAGTTACTCTTGATTTTATTTTTTTGAGACACAGTCTCTCATTGAGCCCAGAGTTCATCTATTCCATTAGGTGGCTGGCCAACATGCTCCAGGAATCCATCTGTCTCTACTTCCTTGGCCCTGGGATTACAGACACAGCTGCCTTGCCCACTTTTACATAGGTTCTGAGAATTTGAACTCAGATCCTCATTCTTACATGGCCATCTCCCTACCTAATCCTCTTGCATATTCCAAATTGTCTCTAGATTACTTACTCAACAGTATAGATGCTATGCAAATAGTTATTATGCCATATTATTTATCGAATGCTTGCACATAATTCAGCAAAGATCCAACATTCCCCCCAAATATCTTAGATCTTCAGTAAGTTGAATCTGTGAATGCAGAACCCATAGCCAGGGAGGGATACCTGCACACAAGTGAGCAGCATGGTAGTGACAGGGGGCAGGTGGCAGCCGTGGGCAGGGAGCCATGGGCAACTTAAAAGGAGCAACAGTGGCCTTGCTCTAAGGAATTTGTTTTTATAAAGCTTGGTGAAAAGTTTGATTTTTTTTTTTTAGAATGTGGCATATGTAATCTAACAGCCACACATGTCAGTTATGTCTCACACATTATGATATACCCCATGTTCAGTTCACATGCCAGCATTGTCTTCTGGGATACAGAGCCATCCTGGGCTGTCTAAATCATCTCCACTAGACATTAGCATGTGACTTAAATACACAGATTTCCTTTAAAATAATAAAAGCTTGGGTTTTCTTTGATAGTAGAAAGGATGCAGGCAATTTATTTTGTTTAAGATGTAACAATGTCTGCTTGGAAAGAACAACAGAAAATCTATAGGCATTTATGTCAAACAAAGAGGGTAGGGAAATGATGGCGAAGAGTAATACTTGAGCCCCCACCCTTTCAGACTGATGCTGACTGTTCCTGAATCTGCTTGCTAATTCCTTGTGTTCTCACTGATCACATAAACAATCTTGGATGTTACATGGGATGTTCATTTCTTTCATCTATTCATGGTACTCTCCTGTGGCAAACATGAACTTGGAATGCTTGTTGAAGCTAGGAAACTAGAGAGGGATCATCAGCAGAGAAGGGGTAAAAAGACCTTACAGAATGGGGATAACAGAACAAACGTGATATGAAGGGGCAGAGAGGAGAATGGGAAAGAAAGTTTAAGTAGGGAGAGGGATAGGGTGGAAGAGGGGATGGGGCGAAGGATAACAAACATGAAAGATGTTTGAAAAAGCCACGTTGAAACCTATTATAAGTTGTAAAATAGTAACATATATATATATATGTATATATATACACATATAACACAAATATACATCATATAAAAGAGTTTAATGGAATTACCCTACATAGAAGCCTTCTCCTGGAAACCATAGGTTTCCAAATAAAGTCCAGTGCTAGGTGTGGGGTGCCTCCCCTCAAAGAGCAGAGAATGTATCTGTAAAGTTCTCAATATAAGTAGGATATCTATATCGTATCCCTCCCTCCAAGGCTCCGGACCATCACAGAAGAGGTGGCAGAAAGCATTCTAAGAGCCAGAAGTTGAAGAAGACCAGAGAAAAACTGTCTTCTGTACATGACAGGAAGGCCCTCTGGACTCAGGAATTCAGGGCAGCTGTGGTTGTCTGCACAAGATCAAGCCAGTCAACAGTCCAGCCTGGAGCAGGGAGGGCCTCAGGAGTTCTCCCAGCTGAGGAGCTATTGACAGTTGATGGCTTTTGGCAGGGGGAGAGAGAGTTCTCTTGAAAGGTGATTGCCAAGGTGTGAATTCCAAGGTTGATGGCCCACACTCCAGTGGGTGGCCTATACAGATTGAGTATAAGCAAAGCACAGACTTTATTCTGTAGATTCTTTTAAAAAAAAGAGGAGGAAGTTAGAAAGGGTGAAGTTGGGTCAGGCAGGAGTCAGTGGGCAGGAGTGCCTGGGTCACATGATCAAAATTCAATGCATTCATGTGTAAAAATCTCAAGGAATTACAGAAATATTATAAATTAAAGAATATTCATACTAACGTTCAACCAATTAAAATATGTGAAGTAAATTTTATGCCTGGGGCTGGAGAGATGGCTCATGGTCAAGAACACTTACTACTCTTGCAGGGACTCAGGTTTGGTTCCCAGTACTGAGAGGGAGAAGAAGAGGAGGAGGAGGAATAATTGTTTATGGAATATATATATATAATCACCTCAGAAAAAAATCTTTATGTCGACCTTTCTGATGAATGCCAAAGTGACAAGCATCTTTTAATGACTATTTAATAGACAAAATGTGCCAGCACTGCAGTGTTGATGATGGGCACTCTGAACTGGCTGTTTGTTCTTCTTTCACACTATAATATTTGGTGTGACTATCTGATGAAACATGTGTTGCATATAATTCCAGCATAGCTCCAAACAACCTCACCTTTCACTCCAGGGTAGGCTAATTCCTCACAAATGTCACAGTGTGAAGATGGGGAGAAGTGACATTATTCAAAAACCAAAATAATAACCAAATAAACTTTCAATTGGAACAACACTGTAAATTAAAAAACGGGCATGAGTCAGACGGACTTCGGCTCCTACCTTGGACTCTATCTCTAGTTCAAAGGTTGAACATCTTGGGAACATGAAATATTAAAAACTGTGGGTTTCACTAGTGGGTAAGGTCCTGCCTGTTGCATCAAGGAGAAGGGATGATCAGAGATGAAAGTCCCAGGCAGAGGTTGTGAGCAAACCCAACCCAAACTGACTTCCATGGGGCAGAGATACAGACATTAATTAAATGGCTGGGAATGAAACTCAAGAGGCCAGAGTTTGGATTGTAGCAAATCATGTGAGGGAGGTTGCCGAGGCTGTCCAACAGAACTGGCATTGTCTGAGAGATGCAGGCAAGCAGGGGCCCTTTCAGTTCACGGAAAAGTGTCCCACGGGGAAGCTTGTGAGGGGTGTCAGCTCCCCACCACTCAGCAAAATACCTGAGATGATCAAGTTTTAGGAGAAATGGCTTATCCTGGCTCACACTTTAGAGAATTGTGTAAATTTTTCCTCTAGGTGTGACATGACCATTAGCCATCAAGTGATTGAGGTGACCTGTGACAGAACATTCTGCACACACAGTCATGGCAATCAAAGAGACTGAACAATGCAGTGATGGCCTTGTCCATGGCGATGGTAATGAAGCCCGTGGCATTCCCTTGCAGAAGCAGGACTGGTTACGAGAGCCCCGGGTGAAATTCCACTCACTGCTTCCTCTTGCCCTGGAGCTGCTGCCTATGATCTTGGGGTTGCTAAGTATACAGGAGGTGAAAGTTTGCCTTGGGGTAGGGACTCTGGTGGTTCAGCTTTCATGGCACTTCACCGTGGTCAAGATAGGTGCCTGGGAGTGGCCCATGTTGAAGGAAGTTAACTCCAGAGAGCTCACTGGTTCACCAAGCTGGACTTGGATAGAAGAACCCTTTCCTTAGTCTGTTGGTAGCCTAGTGGATTGAGCTGGTACATCTCACAAAGTCACATAATACGATTCCAGTCACATAATAGGATTCTGGTCCGTGGCTGGGTGGTGTAACTACTGTTTAGGTCTCTGGTGGATGTGCTGAATGGCTCTGAAGGGGCATATGCGGTTAGCAAGACTGTTCACCTTGTGGCCAGAAAGCAAGAAAGGAAAAGGAGCCTTGGTCCCACTCTTTGAGATCCCGCCCTGCCATTACCCAAAGACTTCCCTTTAGACACTACCTCTTTTAAAATATTATAGTTGTTGTTATTATTATTATTATTGTAAGTGTGTGTGTGTGTGTGTGTGTGTGTGTGTGTGTGTGTGTGTGTGTATGAGAGAGAGAGAGATGGAGGGAGGGGGTTAGAGAGATGGAGGGAGGGGGGTTATGATGCTCATGACATGGAATGGGTGTGGAGGTCAGCAAACTTATGGACTTGGCACCTTCCTGACCTCTACAACCTCTCCAAGGGTTCTGTGGCTTGAATGCCAGTCACCAGGCTCGCATCATCAGGAGTCGAGCACCTTTACCTGTGCAGTCATCTCACCAGCCACAGACCTCACCTCCTAAAACTTCTGTCACCTCAATGTCACCACCTGGGAAACAAGCCATTAGCATCTGGGCCTTTCAGGGAACATTCCAGATACACACTAGGGCAGAAGAACAGGAATATACTACGGACCAGGAGAATGCTCCTTTTAACTTTTGTTTGTAGAAAGAAGCCAAGAAAGTAGGGTGGGCAGTTAGGTTTTGAAAAGTCTGGGGGAGATGGGCACCTGGTATTTACTATTCAAGTTACTACCAAACACAGCACAAGGCTCCTGAGTATAGAAAAAAAGAGAGGGGGGAGAGACGGCCTCCAGTCCTGAGAGCACGGCTCTGATTGCAGTCTAATAGATAATTAGGGGGCTGAGTGGGCCCGTTGCATCCTCCTTTACCGTTGCAAAGAGAGAGACAGCACAAGGTGGCTTTCCTAAGGGCACAACTTCTGGAACCTGACAGGTCAGCAAGGTAATGGCAGCTTTTTAAAGGGCCGGCTCGGGCTCCATTTAGAATACTGTGCACAGGAGCACTTACCCACTAAAAGTAGGCTGTGGAGTGTTCGGCAAGTGCGCAGGAGGATGGCGGTGCTCACGGGAGGAGAGGCCTTCGGGGCAGCTCTGAGAGCTGAGATGTTAGGATGTGAAAGGAGGTGATTTAATCAAGGCTATGAGTATCTGATGGGCTCCTGCAACGAAGCTGGGGTAAGACCTATTCAGGCTGAGAGGACAAAGGAGTCCACAGACTGCTAATTAAGGCTGAGGGGCGGGGGAGTCACCAGGCATGACCTTTCTTCTGCAGGGTCATCCATAAGTGAGGCTAAAAAGATGAGATAGAGTTAAGAAAGCAGAAAAAAAAATGTGAATGCCTTGTTAAAGTCTCTGACAGGCCACATCTCAGCAAACTGCCTCAGCCAGTCCTCTCTCTACCCACTCCTCCCAGCTGGTGTCATCCATGAGGTTCCTGTCACCTCCAGGGTCCCGGGAAGGAGGAGTAGACCCAGTGGGGAAGAAGGTCCTGTTTACTGTAAACCTGTCAAGGGACTTAGAAACTAGCAGGCTTGAGAGGGTGGGTAGATGCCTTTGTGTGTGTGTGTGTGTGTGTGTGTGTGTGTGTGTGTGTGTGTGTGTGTACACTTATGAGTGTGTGTGCATCTTTGTGTGCACACCTGAGATCTCAGCTATACAAATGCTTCAGGAAGCAGGTTGGGAAAGAGCAGATTTTAGTGACATATTTATTATGTGACTTTACAATGGTGGTTGATTTAGAAAGGAACAAATGCTTTTTTTAAAAAAAAGTCTCCATTATTTTTCCAAAGTGGTCAATCAATCCATCACACACCCGCCTCTCCGGGTGCACAGAGTGGTGACTGAATGCTCTCCCCTGTCCCAGCGGTGAAGCAGTTCTCTGTCTGTGTCTCTCTCACTTCCTCACCCAATGGGGGAACTAGTTCTCTCTTACACACCCACCAGTGGCCAATTAATTCTCCTTCTCCAGCGCCAACCGTTTGTGCTGGCACTGTGAGGTAGAAGCAAAGACTGAACCTCAGCCGGACTCTGAGCCAGCCTGGGCTGTGGAACCCCAGCGGCTGTGGCCCTGTGGCAGCTGTCTGCTGAGCATCACTCTAGCTGACTGCTCAGTTGCCACCCTCTGGTTCCACAGGGCTCCAAGTGACTCACTGCTTGTGAGGCATGAGAGCCTCACAAAGACCCCGAGGGCTCCTCCGAAGTGGGAGAGGAGCCGTCCTTGGTGCTCGGCTTACAGAAAAGCGGAGCACTGGGTACCGTCGGCCCTGCCAGCATGGAGGAAGGTGTCCTCAGTGTGGTGGATGGATGAGCACAGGGGACATGCAGCTGGCTTTGAATGAGACACATGGCTGATGCTGCCAAGGTCAGGAAAACAATTGGTAATCAGATCTTGGCCAAAATCAGCTGAGCAATTCACCCTGCTTGGACAGGACCAAGTCAGCCTGTCTGACAAGGGGCAGGGAGGACAGGGCTGGGCCAAGAATCAGCACCGCGACCTGGCAGCACTTGGTGGCACTTGAGAAGACTGTGGCCGCAGCTGCATGTGTGTCCATGGCTGCCAAGGCATGGTGGGATCCTCAGGGCCTCACTGACAATGCGTGGCCAGTGTCGTCCTGCCCCCTGCCTCTTTCTGACAGATGCCAGTCGACATTGCCTGCCATCAAGTGCTGTCCACTCTTATTTGGCCATCCTGAACAGTCACTCCTAACCAATCAAATTAACTTCTATAATTATTACCATCATCAGCTAACAGCTGTGCCCTGACTAGAGGCTTCATGCTCACCAGTGCTGTTTCAGGGCGAACCAAATCAGCTGGGGCTTTGAATTTGGCTAAATGTGAAAGCATTTCTTCTTTTTTTTTTTCTTCCACATTCAATTCTTAGGATCTCATTTACCACTGAGTAGGTTTTCTTTTAACCACACCCCCCCAAAAAAAAAAAATTCCCCTGGAACTCAGATGTTCTAATAAACTAAAAAGAAAATGAATTTCCTTTTTAAATACCTATGCTTTCACTCCCAGTGACAGATTAAGTGAATTCCACAAAATGAGAAACACCTGCATTAAATGATGTCACTGCCCTTGTGACCTAACAGATATCCACAGAACATTCCATCCAGACAATCCAGACACTACAGGATACATTTCTTAGTGGCCCATGGAACTCTCTCTACAATAACTCATGTTGTAGGACACAAAATAGATTTTAAAAATATAAGGAAATTCAAATAATTTCTCGTCTTTCATCTGAGCACAATGGAGTAAAGGTTGAAATCAACAGCCAGAGAAACTGGAGAGCAAGCCTAACTCAGAGACTGGCCACTCCACCACTGAATGCTGAATGAGGCCACCAAAGAAATCAAGAAAGAAATTAAACAATTCCTAGAATTGGATAAAAACGAAAACACAATGTAACAAAATCCCACAGGATACAATGCAAACAATCCTAATGGGAAGTTTACAGTCACAGAGTTTCTGTTCAAAAGTCAGAGCGACTGCAGATAGCTGAAAATGCATCTCAGGCTTGGAAAAACAAGAACAAGCCAAAGCCCAAATCAGTAGCTGGCAAGAAATACGATCAAGTCCGACATTAGTGAACTAGAAACAGCAAGAGTACAAAGACTCAGTGAAGGGAAGGACTGGTGATCTGAAAAGATCAACAAGTTTGACGAACCTATAGCCAAAATTAACCAAAAGTGGGAAGACCCAAATTAACAAATCAGCTGAAAAAGGAGGCTTCACCGCCTTGTCCGTTACATGGCTTCCAAGGACTTGGACCTGCCTGGGGACAGCAAAGAAATGAAGAAAAGTCAGATACACAGAAAAGTGGGGGTTGGGTGGACTGGGCTCTCTGATGGAGAAACCTCAGCACCCCAGAGCTCAGTGTGTTTACTATATAGACCTGAACAGGAAGGTGGGGCTACTGCATATAGATAAACAAGGAGGCAGGGTTTATGGTGGACAGCTGAATCAAGGAGGCAGCTAATCTCAGTAGGAACAGGCTCCATAGGGGAGCAGTCTTGAGACCATAAACATCCAGGGGGCAGTGGGGAGAAAACTATGGGTTTTTTGTTTGTTTGTTTGTTTTTGGTTTTTGTTTTTGCATACACTATCAACCATCACACCTGGACTAGCAGAAAAAGCTTTGCCATTTCCCTTTGAGTCTCACCCCTGGGGAGAAGGCTTTGCTGTACCTCTGTGAGCCTAGTCAACAACACACACTGACTCAGGCCTTCACCCAGGGCTTTCTCCTTCCTACACATTACAACAACAACAACAAAAAAAACCAATGACATTCAGAAAATTGTTAGGCTCTACCTTTAAACTTATATTCTATTAAATTGGAAAAACATTTAAAAATAGATAAAGTTCTAAACACATATGACCTACTGTCTTAGGGTTTCTATTGCTATGAAGAGACCCCATAACCACAGCAACTCTAATAAAGGAAAACGTTTCATTGGAGCTGGCTTACAGTTCAGAGGTTTAGTCCATTATCATCATGGCGGGACACAGTGGTGTGCAGGCAGGCACGGTGCTAGAGAGATACCTGAGAGTTCTTCATCTTGCAGGCAACAGGAAGTAGACTGAGACACTGGGCGGTACCTTGAGCCTATATGAGACCTCAAAGTCGGCCTCCACAGTGACACAATTCCTCCAACAAAACCACACCTACTCCAACAAGGCCACAACTCCTAATAGTGCCACTCCCTTTGGGGGCCATTTTCTTTCAAACCACCACACCTACCAAAATTTAATTAAGTTAAGTAGATAATTTTATTTTTTTCATCGAGACAGGGTTTCTCTGTGTAGCTTTGCACCTTTCCTGGATCTCACTCTATAGACCAGGCTGGCCTCGAACTCATAGAGATCCACCTGGCTCTGCCTCCCGAGTGCTGGGATTAAAGGCATGCACCACCACCACCCGGCTAAATAAATAATTTTAACACATCTATAACAAGCAACAAGACTGAAGGAGCAATACAAAGTTTCTTAAATTAAAAATGCCCAGGCCTTTATGTATTCACTGCTAAGTTCTACTACACCTTTAAAGAAGAAACAACAATAATCCTTCTCAGACTATTTCATAAACCAGAAATGGAAGGGACACTACAAAAATCTTCTTACGTGGCCCATATTACTCTGACATCAAAACCCACTTAAAAGACCCAACAACAAAACAACATAGGCCAATTTCTCTGGTAAACATAGATACAAACATCCTCAATAAAATCTACAATTCGTCAAAAGATCATTCACCATGATCAAGTTGGCTTCATTCCAGGGATGCAGGGATGGTTCAACATTCATAAATAAAAAACAAACAAAATTATTTACAAATCAATAAATGTAATACATCACATAAATGGACTCAGGAAATAATTCACATTACCATCTAAATAGATGAAGAAAAAGCTTTAGACAATTTCCAACATCCCATCAAGATGAAAACCCTGAAGAAACTAGAAATAGAAGAACTATATCTCAACATAATCAGGCTTTATACAACAAATCTCTAATCAACACTATATTAAATGGGGAAAAACTCAAAGCATTTCCACTAAAACTGGGAACAAAACAAGAGTATCCACTTCCTCCACTATTATTCCATATAGTGCTCAAAGTATTAATTAGAGAAAATAAGAGAAAGAAATAAAAAGGAAACAAATGGGAAAGAAAGAAGGCAAAACATCCTCATTTGTAAATATGATTCTACACGTTAGAGATTCCAAAGACCCCATCAGAAAGTTCTTGAATCTGATAAACGCCGTCAATAAAGTGGCAGCATAAAAAAAAGGAAGAAAGCACAGTCAGTAGCCTTTCCACAGCATGAACAGACATGCTGAGAACAAAACCAGAAGAATAACCCCACTCACTGTTGCCTCACATTACAAAACAACCAACACAATTCTGAGAATAAACTAGCCAAGTAAGTGAAAGCCCTCTACAATGAAAACTTTCAAACACCAAAGAAAGAATTATAGAAGATACTAGAAGAAGGAAAGACCTCCCACTATCATCGATTGTTAAGACCTAATATTGTGAAAATAGCCAAGAGCAATTTACAGATTCAATGAAATCATCATCAACATTTCAATGCCATTCTTCATGCAAATATTTTAAAAAGCCCTTAAAACTCATGTGGTAGTACAAAAGACCCTAGACAGCAAAACAATCTTGAACAAAAAGAATGTCAGAGATATTCCATATCTGATTTCAAGTTTTACTAGAGAGATACAACAAGAAAAATAGCATGGTACTCACACACAGCTAGTCTCTCTCTCTCACCCCGTGTGAAAATCAGCTCCAAATGGACTAAAGGTCTTAATGTAATAAAGTAGGGAAGACATTTCAAGATATAGACATAGGCAAGGACTCTCTGAATAATATTCTAGTTGCTCAGGAGACAATACCAACCTGACAAGTAGGATTTCATGAAATTAAAAGTCTGCACAGCACATGAAACAATTAATATAGTGTAGAAACATCACTCTGGATGGAAGTAAAATCTTTGTTACCTATATATACCACTGAGGATTAATATCTAGAATATACAAAGAGCTAGAAAACCTGAACAACAAGAAATGAAGCAGCTCAGTAAATGTTAATAAAACAAATAGATAGTTCTCCAACAGTAAAAGAAACATATGAAAAAAATGTTCAACCACACTGGCCACCAGAAAAATGCAGATTAAGATGACACCGAGATTCCAGCCCACCCAAATCAGAATGACATTCCTTAAGACAACAAATGCTGACAACGTTGGAGACAAAGAGACTCACACCACCGGTGGCCATGTGAACAGTCTACCGTAACGGAAGCCAGTGCAGAGGGTTTCCTACAATATGACTCAGTTACCAGCACTCCTGGGTATTCACCCAAAGAATTCTAAGTCAGCATATCACCCAAGTCTACATGAATTCTAAGTCAGCATATCAGTCAAGTCTACAGGCGTTTGAAAAAGGGGAAACATATGATTAAAGAATTTGATACTTGATAAAAAGATGGATTATCTTTGAAAGCACCAGGAAACTTTCCTGATACATAAAATATTTCTAAAATTAAGCACTCCTTTGGGAAAAAAGCAAGAGTCTACTCATAATTTAAAAATGCTGAGTTGGGACAAAGGGTGTGCTTGGTATGCACAAGACCCTAGGGTTCAATCCTCAGTGTGCACACACACACACACACACACACACACACACACACACACACACACATCTTAGAACCACAGTCTTCAAAAGGATCCTTTGCCCAATAAAGGACACAAATAATATGAAAAAATCACACATTTAATAATGAACACATTATCTGTAAGAAGAATGAGGCAAGGCTGTCGGCCCTAACTACTCCACAGTAATTTATGCTACATACCTTAGCCTGTGTAGTAGGACAAGAAAAACAAAAAGAAATCACAAAGATTCGATAAGAAAAAAATTGACATTATTTGCAAAGGATACAATCTTATCTATGTGAAAATCTAAAGGATCTATAGGTGAATTTTTTTTTAATTAATGAAGGACTTCAGTAAATTTGCAGGACACAGAACTATAAAAAAATTAGGGCATCCCTTTATACTAACAACAATCAACAAGAGTGATGCTTTGAAATTAATTAATGAATTAATCATTATGAAAGAAAGAACACACGAGCATGCAATGCAAGTATGATGAGCAGGTGTGGTCATATGTCACAGCACATGAGTGGAGGTCGGAGAGCAACCCGGTAGAGTTGATGCTCTCCCACCTTTATGGAGCCTGTGGATTGAACTCGAGTCATCAGGCTCACACAGCAAGTACTTTGCCCACTGAGCCATCTCATTGGCCCAACACAAATGATGTTGATAGCAGCAATAAAATGATACAATACGTTGGGATCATGTCAGACAAAAACTGGGCATGTTATTTATGAAGACAATTATAAAATTTTATTGAGAGTCATGAAAGATGTTCTAAATAAACTGATACTTACCCTATGTTATAATGTTATAATCTGTATCAAAAAGGTCAGTTCTTACCTAATTAAGCAAGAATTTAATGCACTATCCAACAAACACAATGGATATTTTCATGGAACATGATAGGTTTATTATAAAACTTTTAGAAGAGTTAAGGGTCAAAAATATCCAAGATATCCTTGAAGAAGGTATTAAGAGATTGCATTAAATATTAATAATTAACAATAAATTAAGAATATATATTAATTGCCACAATATAGAAAGTGGCTTCAAAGCATTAGAAGAAACATTCAAAATATGAATTCAAAATATGTGACCAACACAAGTTTGCATCCAGATTATATCAGCCCTCTTGGGCATTTTTAAGAAGAGAACCCATATTGTCACAAGGTACTATCATAAATGTCCCATCAACAAATAAAAAGGTACTTAGCTGCATCAGTCATCAGAGAAGGATAGAGAAAATCCAGAAGATACAGTTGTATATGACCAAACTGGTCTAATTTTAAAGTCTGAACATAACCAATGTATGATGGACAGCCAGGAACTCTCATGCAAGGTTGTGTAGACAGATATGACTACTTTGGGAAAGTTTAAGTACAGGTTGCCAAGACTATGCAGTTACAGGGCTGTGACACTCTTAGAGAAATCCTATACATGAAGTATGTTCTCGGTGGCCACAGAAGTGTTTGTAACAGGACAAAGAACTTAAGACAACATTCTATGAATGAGTAGGGACACAGTCAAGCAATGGAAGACTACAGTGCTGGGTGAGCTGCAGCTGTGTCCGTGAGTTCTGACACCTCGCACACAGAATAAACAGGACACTGACTTTCTGTAGCAACCCATAGATTCAACTCAAAAGTAGGCAAAACAAATTAATATTATTTAGGAAATCATTTATATATAAACACATATAAAGCATATATATAAACACACACTAACACAGGCACATAGACACACACACACAAACATACACACACACACATGTGTGCACATGCATGTATGAAATAACGGTTGGTAAACCACAACCCTTGGATCAAATCCAGCCAGTGCCTGCTTTGGAATATGATGCTTCATTAGGTCATGCTGTGTCCATTTGCTTATGTTCAAATGACATTTGAAGCCAAAGCTGCTTTCTCATTTTAAGGGCAGAGATGAGAATTTGTGAAAAAGACTATTTTTGTTCCCATATAGTAAAGTTTCACAGGAAACAAAATGATTAACCCTAACTTCAAAATGGTGGCTGCCTTCCAAATGATAGTCTGGGTACGGCCAGACAGGGGCTTCCAATGCCTTGCGGTGAAGAATTATTCCTTAACATAGGTAGCAGACACATGGGTTTCCAGTATCATTTTCCCTTCAAGCATACATGAATATCTCACATACCTTTGTTTGTTTGCATGAGATATTCTTTAAGTTAACATTTTTAGGAGGGAGGAAGGATTATGACACCGGCAGTCACCCTGTGGGTATCAAGGACACTCAAATTCTGTTTTACAGACTGCGTGAGGTGCTGGCTCTGCCACCATCTTGTTTTCTGGACAGAAAAAAGTTCTCCCAACCTCACTAAGCAGCAGCTGCATTTGGAAGTGGCTTTCTACTGTAAAATGGCATGCCTTCCTCAAGGCATCCTAAATAATTTGAGACTTATACTGTGCTATGATATTGGGGCCAACACCAAAGATGACAATTTTTACCAGACTGATCTAAGATTTGATGCACTTTCTATCAAGTCCAGTGGATTTTTTTTCATGGAACTTGACATGTCTACAATAAAACTTGCTATAGAATTTTTATTCTATAAGTCTTTCACTTGCTTGGTTAGAGGTATCCCAAGATGTGTGTGTGTGTGTGTGTGTGTGTGTGTGTGTGTGTGTGTGTGTGTGTATTTGAGACTACTGTGAAAGGTATTGTTTCCTTGACTTATATCTCACACTGTCATTCGTATATTGAAGGGCTACTGATTTTTGTGGTTAATTTTGTATTCTTCTACTTTGCTAAAAGTGTTTATCAGCTGTAGAAGTTTCCTGGTGGAGTTTTTAGAATCATTTATGTATACAATTGTATCATCTGCCAAGAAAGATACTTTGACTTCTTCCTTTCCTATTTTTTGTCCCCTTCAGTTGCCTTATTGCTGGATCTAAGATTTCAAGTACTATAATGAAATAGGTATGAAGAGAGTGAAAATCCTTGTCTTGTTACTGATTTTAGTGGAAATGCCTTGAGTTTCTCTCCATTTAGGTTGATGTTGGCTGTGAGCTTGCTGTACATTGCCTTTGTTATGTTGAGGTATGATCCTTGTATCCTTAATCTCTCCAGGACTTTTATCATGAAAAGGTGTTGGATTTTGTCAGAGGACTTTAATGCATCTAATGAAATGATCATGTGGTTTTTGTCTTTCAGTCTATTTATGTGGTGGATTACATTTATCAATTTATATATATCGGACCATCTCTGCATCTCTAGGATGAAGCCTATTTGATTATGATGGATGATCTTTTTGATGTGTTCTTGGATTCAGTTTATAACTACTCTTTTACTGAGAATTTTTGCATCTATGTTCAAAAGGGCTATTGGTCTGTAATTCTCTTTCTTTGTTGGGTTTTTGTGTAGTTCATGTATCAATGGGAACTGTGTAAAAGAGCTGTGTAAACTTGTAACTGTATAACCTTGTAAAAGAGCTGAAAAAGCCACCCAGAAATTTTCTTACCAATGTATTTGGTAAATAGTCATCCACATTCTGGAAGGAAAAAGGCTAGGATGGTAAGCAGCCTGTCTAGTGGTTACAAAATTCCTACTGGGACCAGATTCTTCCACATCCTGACCTTCAACCTTTCTTTTAGGTTCAGACTGTTGCTCTTAGCAGCCCCATGTGGAAAAGGACTTGAGGATCACCTTAACTCATGCTTTCATATCAACACCATGTACAGTCGCATCTGAGGTCCAGTTCACATACTTCCTCAAGTGAACCTTTGCTCTCCAGCCAATGCTAGTGGTCTGATATTCATTATTGTGTGATAAAGCCATCTCAGTCACTTCTCAGCCTCTCTCAGTGATTCCTATTTCACTCTCTGGTGCTTTGTGACACACATCCCTCCAGCGTGAAACATCCTACACAACCATATGTACCCACAATCAAAGTTAATGTCCAACTCACCTGTAGAGATCTGGAATCAACTTTTCATCAAAACGAGTGCACAGGTTGTTGAGGACTTGCTCATGCTGTCCAAACAAGCGGATGTAGTTGGAGGCTGGGAAGGGCTCCTTTGAAAAGCATGTGATGGCCTCCACCAACTTATACTTGTTAATGTACAGTCGGAAGTATGTGCCATCTTTCACATTACCTGTTATTATTTCTGAACCCTGGGTGAGAATGAGAAATGGATCAGGAAAACAGTATCCAAAACATTTCTCAACTTTGGGAATTTTGTTTTACCATTTTTTTCCATGTATAATAGACAAGTCCTATCTTGTGCAAATAACAGCTAATGACCATACACAAAGACAATGATGCATCAGAAATGACATTTTTCATGACAAAATGTTCCTCAGCACATTTTAAATTGTCATTACATTGTTCTATGCTTTTACTAATTAGTTGCTAAGTGACAACCAACACTATAGCTCAATATCTCACCCAGTAAAGGAACTGGGTCCCTTTATGATGATGCATTTGAAGTGTCAAATTTCACAGAACCATTTTGAAAACAATATCTTGGTCAAAGTGATCATGAGGAATTCTAGTTGTTTTAAAGAATACTTAAACAAATAAAAGATGAAAACCTGGCAGGTAGGCTTAGGAAGGAGGGTGGGCAATGACAGCCAGGCCTTTGATAATGCAGTTGCCAGGAGCACACACCCCACACAGTCAGTCTGTGGATGACCTTTCTCAGGCCACAACATACATCCTATATAGTCTGTGGATGACCTTTCAGTTTGTAAGTTGTTCAAGGTGTGGATTTTGCCCCTTAGAAACTGATAAAACTGCCACATGAACCAGATAATGAGGAAGGGTTCTGTTATAATCCCATGTCATGACTACTTTTTTTATTTCAGCCATGATGGCTACCGACTCCTCACTGGAGCTCTGTTCCCTGTTGACCTCAGTAGACAAACACAGTCTGTGTTGATGGAGGCTGAACTTTTACTTTGCCCCAAGACTCTGAATTTAGTTCACTATGACACCAATAACGCTTTTCTGAGTGCATATAGAGTTAAGCTTTCACTCTGAACTTGAATGTGGCATTTAGAAAGCTACGGCAAATTCAACTTGTCTTAATCCCAAACATTCACCTTAGTCCTGAATCCACCTGAGGGCTTTATCTAAACAGGGACACACAGTGTGATGGTTAATGTGATTGTCAACCACCTAGGAGACAAGCCTCCAGGCACACCTGTCTCCTAGGACTTGACAATTATCCCAGTTTTTTTCAGGGGGCCCTAAAGATGTCATCACCCCCAGATATCAGGAAGTAATTTTAAGAAAATGATGCCCACATTCCCAAGAGGTAGAGCAGGTGGTTTTTGATCATTCAGTGGGTTATGAATATTTGTCATTGTTTAGAGAGGTTGGTTACAAGTTGTTATTGATAATGGTCAGGAAAAAAAGGTGAACAAAAGAGATTAGATTCAGAGTTCTTGTTTTGAAAAGAAAAAAGGGGGATATAGAAATGACAGGATAAAATGGAGGATTATTGAATCTACTCTGAAAAGAAAAAGGGGGGATATAAAAATAGGATACAAAGGTAGATTACTGAATCTACTTTTAAACCAAAAAAACAACTAATAGTTTTAAATATTTTACATTGATATGGATTTTTGTATGTTTGTTAGAACATTTTGTACATACATTTCTACTCTTATTCAAGGTATTGTATCTATACAGCTCATTTAACAATGTAATGCAAATTTCTAGTACTTGAAAGTTATTATTACAAACTATTTAGGATAATAAAGAAATGCACATTAGTAGTTAGTCACCTATTACAATCAAACTTGTAGTCGTGTTAGGTATGTTTTCAAGGTCAAACAGATATATTTTAGGTAGACAGGTAGTGTTTAAATACTTCAGAGATCTACAGAATTTGGCATTTAATATGTTTTAATGACAATGAGACATGTCAGCTCCTGGCAGCACCAATATACTTCAGAGAAGATGATGGGCATCAAAGAAACTCCATGTGGAGTTTACTTTCTTTGTGACAAAAGTTAGCCAATGGGCAAGAAAGTGCCCTTGCCTCAACTGCTGACAGTATGCTGTCCAAATTGGACAAGCAGGACACAAAAGAAAGGACTGCTGAACTTTGCCAAGACAAGGTAGGATAGTCCTTTAAAATTTCTGCTTCACAGAAAAGTCTGTCAGCTATTCTAGGCCCGTAGGCCAAAGATGGATGCCCCAACATTGCAGAGGAACCTTGGGTGACTGTCCAGGCAGCCAGCTGTTTCTGTCATTTCTCACACTTTTTGGAAGTCACTTACATGCACTTAGGTAATATTTTCTTCTCAGGTCTCTGATGGAGTTGATGGCTAGATAGTTATAGTTCATTTTCCTTGTTAGCAAATTCAGAAAAAAAACTTATAAAAGAAATGTAAAGTGTATAAGGTTGAGAGACAGCAAAAGATAGTTTTGGGTTGGTAATGAAAATTAGGATAGAAGGTGAATTAGGTACAACTCTTTGGACTCACCAAGACAGGATCAATAATGGAGTATTTTCTCTGAATTTGTCAAATGTTAATGGACTAGACATTGTTGATATAATTATTGCCTGTATATATTTGTATATAGTTATTGTATTTATTGTATATAGTTTTTCTGTTAGTTATAACCTTCTCTTTTATTTTAGACAAAAAGGGGGAAATGTTGTGATATTTTGTTTGTGTTCTGACAAATAAAGCTTGTCCGAAGATCAGAGGGTGGAGCTAGCCACTAGTTAGCCACAGAGGTCTGGAGATCTGTATAGACAAGAGACAGGAAGTGATATGGCTAGGTGGAGAGAGAAAGGGATAAGGCAGGGAGGAGACAGGAGCTCTGCCCTTTTTGGTCTGAGGAGTCAGAGAGGTAAGAGGTAGCTATGGCTTGCTCCTTTGCTTCTCTGATCTTTCAGCTTTTACCCTGTTATCTGACTCTGGGTTTTTATTATTCAGACCAATTAGGATCAAACTACAGGATCATTTATATTAGGTTAGCCTCTGGGCATCCTCCTGAGGAATCATCTTGATTAGGTTATTGAGGTGCTAAGACCTACCTTAAAAGTAGGCAGCCCCTGGGCTTGGGCCCTGGAATGCACAGAAAGGAGAAAGTGAGCTGAACAAGAGCATTGATTGTTCTCTGCTTCCTGACTGGGGACACAATGTGAGCAGCTGCCTAAGTTCCTGCCAGAATGCCTCCTCTGCCACAAGAGGCTATGTCTTTGAACTTTGAACCAAAATAAGCCCTTTCTCTCTTAAGTTATTTTCATCAGTGCATTTTATCACAGCAGCAGGAAAAGCAACTAAACCATAAGGTTGAACTTCATAACTAAACTGAGGCAACTGGTGGGCATCGTGGCATCACATGGCACAGACCTGGGAAGGAGACTTTAGGCCAACTCCAATACAATGATAGACTGGATATTTAGGGGAGGGGGATGGCAGCAGCTACAGCATTAATAAGAAGCTGGCCAATGATGCTTCAAAGAGGAGGCTGGTGGTCTAGTACATTCATGGTAAGAAACTATGTCCATAGCACATTTTCTATTTTGAAAATGTATCACAAGGAGCAGCAGCACCCCACATTTTTGGTACCATCATTAAAATTAAAACTCTGTGTGTGTGTGTGTGTGTGTGTGTGTGTGTGTGTGTGTGTGTGTGTGTATGTGTGTTTAACATTCCTTTATACTCTGGGAATATATGTCACTGTGGTTGGTTTAATAAAGAAGCTGACTGGCCAATAGCTGGCCAGGATAAGGTTAGGTGGGAGAACCAGACTAAGGACACTGGGAAGAAGAAAGGTGGAGTCAGAGGAGTCGCCAGCCAGACATGGAGAAGAAACAGGAGGTACAAGATGAAGGAGGGGTAATGCCATGTGACAAAATGTAGATTAAAATAAATTAGTTAACTTAAGTTTTAAGAGTTAGCTAGTAACAAGTCTGAGCTATTGGCTAATCACTTCAGGAGGAAGCTGGAAAACCACAAGCAAGTGAGTGCTGAGTGAGAGGTCACTCCTCAGTAGAAGCAGTGCTGGCCATATTCTGAGTACAGCTGCTTGGGGGTTCCAGATGGCTCCCCTCCAGAGTTCTGGTGTAATGGTGGCTGCCAGCTTTTCTCTGGGCTCACTGGAGAGCAGGGACAGCAATCCCACAAGGCCTGAGCTGCTGCTGCCTCCTCTTGAATGTTTCTTTATGCTGAGTGACTGAGAAAAGTCACCAAAGAGACTAACTTCGTGAGCCACCGAGATGGGCAATGAGAAGGTGGCTTTGCAAGGAGCTTCATTCACTACCCCACATTCAGTTATTGAGGTCTCCTTTGTGTTCTGGGCTCTACATCCTAGTCTGGGCACTTTCGGGTTGGGGACATGGTTAGTTACTACAGCAGATGTGACTAACTGCCAAGAAACCTGGTAGCTTGCTGGCCAGGAGCCAGCCAGAGTCTGAGCAGGACACACTGTCCAATGACAACCTGTCGCATGAGGGTGGTAGCCTTAAGATTGCTTCCAGCGACATGTTTTGCTTTATTTTTTAACGAATGAATCTCCGTGGTGTCAGCACAAAGCTAAGCACACCATGCTGCAGAGTGGCAGGGCTTAAAAAGGCTATTCAGTAAACAGCCACTCTAGAGAACCTAACAGGGGGGAGGCCTTGCTGGTGATGGATCTTAGCTATGGAAGGCAAGTTGTGTCAATTTTAATGAGCTTTGGCACTGTCTCAGAATGGCTAGGGGTGGGGTGGAACAGTCTGGAAGCTTGGAGTGCATTGAAATATTGCACATCAATATTAAAAGGAATTCACATACAAACTGGCTTCTCAGCCACAAATTACCCTTGTCGTGCTGGCCATTCCTACTGACACTCGCTGCCCTGACTTTCTCCCCCTCATTACATAGGTTAGAACATCGATTCAGAATTCACGACAAATAGAAGTCATGGGATTAATCAGCCTCAGTGTTTGAGAAACCAAGTCCCCAGCTCCCATGACAAACACATGATTTAAAATTTAATAGTATCCAAGGCAGAATTTGTTGTGACAAAATTCTTTACTTTGTGGCACACAAGCCAACCAAGCATGTGGGCCAGATCTGTAAAGCAGCTCATTCTGGAGGCTTCTCCAGTCTTTTCTTCGTTTGCCGGGTTATTGTGTGAAGAGCTCATGGATTACTGAAGTGGCTTCTAGCTTCACTATTCTACTCACTGAGAACTAGAAACGTCTAAGATTGGTCTGGACCGTATCTATTGTAAGAATAGTAATTCAGCTTCCCTGGGGGGGGGGGAATACCTTTCGGTGGGTCACACTCTTCATCAGCAGGCTATAGTTAGGTAGGTGACTGTCTATCCATTTTGGCAACAATTTTGCATAAATTAATTTCCACTCTAAAAGATTGCCATGGAGCAATCCTATATTTTTTTTCTTAGAAAATAAGATGGAAGTCTGCTGTGATCCACTGCACTAATTAAGAAGGAAGCCCACCTGGCAAATGGTTAATTAAAGCCAGAGGTCTTATTCAAGTACTGTCATAGCACCAGCCAAAGAATCCATTTAAGTTGCACTGGTATTAAAATTCGCATTATCTAAAAGCCCCTCTGTCTCTTCTGACCTGATGCAGAGAGCACTGGCCGAGGTAGACAGTGAAGACTCTGGTTTGGCCTCCAATCAGGCCCAACACTTCCTAGCTCTCGTACGGATTAGGTGCATGTTGTTTATCTCTGGTGACAAAAGAAGACAGCCTCTGAGCACCTTACATACCAGACCCCTGAGAGAATGTGGAGTCTGCGCGATGGTCCTTGACTGCGCTCTCTATCCTCAGGAGCCTGAGGTGCGAGATTGCAAGCTGGAGGCCAACCCTTAAGCTAGACAGTAAGACACTGTCTACAAACAACAAGCAGACACCCCACCCCCAGTGGGAGAGGCCAAAGAAAGTTAAAAGAAAAAGAAGAAAATATAATACCTGTCTTTTCCCCTAGAAGAAGGAAGTTTCATTATTATATGGAAGCGGGAATTAAAAGAATTTGCACCATTAGTTGTCCACTTGTTTTGCTCCAAGCAGTATAAATGATCAGTAATAATTTGCTCTGAACAAATGATCAATAATAACTCCAGGAATGAAGACAAGTGGAATGACTTATTCAAAGGCCATGAGAAGCAAATGGAAGAGCTGGGACTTGGGTTCCTGAATGCCAAGGGGCCAGGGGCCAATGACTAGTGACATTTTGAATGTTCCCTTTCCTAACAGCTTTGAAGGGTTTTTCTAGTATATTCTACTTATACCCGGTTGACCAGAACTCACCACACGGCTAGCCCTCCCTCCAAGAAAATCTGAGAAATATCTTTACGTTAAGTTGGTCACGTCATTAACCTTCAAAAATATTCAGAATATGGGAAAGGAGGCTCTACCCCAATGAGGAAGAATCACATGTGACACACAAGAAAGGGAGTCACCATTTGATGAGAACCCAGCCTGGGACCATCTATCAGAGGAGCTTCCTTGAGGAAGTCTTCAATTGACCCCCTGATGAGAAGCCCCACCCACAGCTCCCACCTCTCCCAGGTGGCCTTTCTGTGTAATTCATGGAGGGGAGGAAAACAGTTAGGCCTGGTGACGATTCCTGGTCCAAAGAATCCATGTGCTCCAGTATCACAAAGGCAGATGACTATAGCCTGATGGTATATCAAAACCTAGCAATGGTGGCTTACTGATCTTCAGTAGGTAAATGGATAAACTATGTTCCACCTAGACAATGGGATATCATTCAGCACTTAAAGAAACATGCTGTGCAGCCTGAAAAGACATTGAAGGAACTTAAATATATATTACCAGCTGAAATAAGCCAATCTGCAAGGTCACAAGCTGTGGTCCCAATTATATGATGTGATGGTTAACCCTGATTGTCAATTTGATGAGATTTAGAATCAGCACAGAAATAAAGCTCTGAGCATGTCTGTGAGGGAGCTTCTAGATTAGGTTAGCCGAGGTGGGAAGACACACCCTAAATATGGGTGGCAGCATTCCATGGGCTGGGGCTCTGTACTGTATACAAAGGAGAAAGCCAACCGAGCATAAACATCTCCTCTTCTCTGCTTTCTCACTGTGCATGTACTGTGACTACTGCCTCAAGTTCCTGCTTTCCCTGTCCTGAGGACTGTATCCTCAAACTGAGGGTCCAAATAAACCCCTCCTTGAATAAGCTATTTACTGGCGGATATTTGGTCACAGTAACAAGAGTAGCTGATACATGTGACAATTTCAAAGACAATAAAGAAAGGACACAGAGGGGGTTTTAGTAGGATTCTGTATGGCACTGTGATGGTGGATGCACTGTCAAGAACCCTCTAGAATGTACAGCACCTAGAGTAGATCCTAATGAAAGCTATGGGATCTGCTGGTAACAATGTGCTGATGAAGGCCCACCAGGTCACTTTGGTGGGGAATGTAGATAGTTGGGGCAAGTGAATATGTCATGAGGGATGGGGAATAAGGATTATCCAGGAAATCACTCTAACTTTTTCTTGAGTTTGTTATAAAAATAAAACTACTTTTTAAAAGCCTACTGAAGAAAACATGTATTAAAGCAACACTAAACTTGATTATCTCATGATCTTTGGGTGTTAGAGATTGGGGGTGGCTCAGCTGGGAGCCCAAGGTCTCCTAGGCATTCAGTCAAGATCTTGGCTGGAGCTACAGTCATCTGAAGGCTTGAGTGGCACTGGAAGACCCACTTCTAAGGCAGGTAACTCATACGGCTGGTGTAGGCATCCTCAATTCTTTATCATACAGACCTCACCAAAGGGCTGCCTGGGAAACCTTTCACGATGGCAGCTGATTATCTACAAAGGGACAAGGTAGATATTATACTATCTCCGTTATGCTGATATACTTTTGGAGACCACACACTGTCATCTCCACAATTTCCTGCAGGCTACACCAGTCAGCTCGGCTCGTTTTGGGAATGGACCACATGATGGTGTGAGGGGCAAAGACTCTGGTGGCCATTTTAAATGTTGACATGTACAGTGGGAGTATAATGTGTGAAAAATGACTTTGAGTCAAAAATTTTACTTTCCCAAAAAAACAAATATTATGACCAGAAGTAAAGTAAAACTCAAGACCAATACTTACAAAATCAGGCTGTGACCTTTGAACATCCAAGGGACTTGGGATGGCAGGTTTGGCAATATGCAGATAATAATAAGACCCAGGAAGAATGCCTCCTAGAGGAAATAGCAAGTATCCACATCAGAAATGAACTGTTGATTTATATTTCATCAAAGAAGGAAGAGAGATGCCGACAATGTGTCTGCTCATGAAACTCCAGCTAAAGTATGGCCAATTAGCAAGGAAGGCCCTGGCGTGGTTGAACTTTATTTAATCAATTCAATACAATGAAACTAGTATACCCTATAATATAGCTACCCGTGCAAGACGTGCAAAGATGCACCCTGTTGATTTCTCACACCTCCCTGTACTCTAACCCACTGCTACCTAACCAGACCAAGAGCTCCAGAATGTTGCCATGGCGATCCCGTTTCCCATACTCCTCCAAATAACCAAAACATTAAAAATCATATTTTATATGGAAAATTAACAAAGTTCCTTGCTTAATGCTTTAGAAAATCATTATTATAATATGGAGATAATATTGAGTCTGACCAAGCTCTAGTCTTTAAGGCTCCTCCATTCTCTTATCTGCCTGATGTCATTCCCTAAACTCTGACCCAGAGGAGAGGAGCAGGACCTCCCTGAGGCAGCTCCTCAGAGAGAGGAAGGCAGTAACAGAATGTGGGCTTTGGTCTCCTTGGTTTGCTGTTCAATTTACTAGATCAGGTGCCATAAATACAGTCAGGGCTTATGCAGGTGTACTTCACAGTTTAGTCTGTGAACCTCCCAGAACCGAACATCAAATTCTGTAAGTAGGTGGAGTTTTCTGGTGGAAAGGTCCACAAACATTTAAAAACATCCTTTTAAAATATCTCTTCTCTCTGTCTTTGTCTCTCAACATAAAAAACTAACAACCTGTCTTCCACTTCCATGGGCAGCCTGAGGTGACCTGTGAAATTGATTCACTCCTCTCTTGACACTGAAAACCCTATAAGATCAGGCAGACCAAGAGGTTCACATCTTGACGTTCACTTTAGAAAACCCATGAAAGTACCCAGGCCACCAGAGGTATGCAAATCCTAAAGGCCACCAAGTATCTGAAGGACGTCATCGTGAAGGAGCAATGTACTCCAATCTGGCAGTATAATGCTGAGAGTTGGTAGATGTGCCCAAACCGAATAGTAAAGCTGGACAAAGGGTTGATGGTCCCCAAAGACAGATGAAGTCCTGCATTGCATGCTTAAAGTTGCAGAAGATAATGCTTAACTTAAAGGATTGGATGAGATTCTCTAGTCATTGACCATATCCAAGTTAACAAGAACATATCCAACCTAAGACATGCCTTTGAATTTGTAGAGCTCATGGTTGTATTAACCTACCCATAAGCCCCCCTGCCACATGGAGATGATCACCAATGAAAAGGAACAAATTGTTTCTAAGCAGGAAGAGGGGGATGTACAGAAGAAAAAGGTATCCCAGAAGGAAATGGAGAAATAAAAGCTTGAGGTACAAAAATAAGTTAAGCATAAAATAAACACACACACAAAAAATGTCTTACATGAAATCTTCTTCTTAGGGGTCAACAAGGCCTAGGGAGTAAAAATGGCTGTAAATGGCTGAGCCTATCCACGGAGAGAGCTGTAAATGGCTGAGCCTATCCATGGAGAGAGCTGTAAATGGCTGAGCCTATCCACGGAGAGAGCTGTAAATGGCTGAGCCTATCCATGGAGAGAGCAGGCTACAGAGGCTGGAAAAATGGCACATGGAAAAAAGCATTTGCTACCTTTGCAGAGGACTGGGGTTTGGTTCCCAGCACCCATAAGGTGACTAACAATTGCCTGTAAATCCAGTTCCATGGTATTCCACAACCTCTTCAGGCCTCCATAGGCACTACATACATGTGGTGCACAACATATATGAGGACAGCACAACCGTACACAGAAAATTAAAAATAGATCAATGTTTAAAGAGAGAAGGCTAAGAAATAGGGTGCCTGTCTCTTGGACTATGAATTTATGGTGAGAATGGGAATTTGGGGTAAGATGTCAGGGCAAGCCCATGCTCACGAGCCCTGAGATCTCTAGGCAAGTTACTGATGATTTTCCAGTCTATATGCCCAGTATGCAAAGGTCCACAATAATGACATGGCCAGTTCACAATGAATGCCAAAGTGTTGCGAGCTGTTGCAGGCCATGACACAAATGTAGAAGATGGCAATTGATAATTCAGATGTCAGCCCACCAGAAGAATAATTCTCTGATGAAGGAACCCCACTCAAGCAAGGCTCATAGGACTACAGACTCTGGAAACTGGTTGCTTCTCTCCATAAATTCACACGTGCAAAGACAGCTGTGGAATCTCCCCGTTACCATGCATTTTCATGTAATGTGTACATGTAACCTCATGATTACATCTCAATTCTATGGTCACTTACATCTGTGTATTGTCTTAAGATGACTCCTCATTAAGCTGTATAATTTTGATAAATAGAAAATATACTAGGATAACTAGAATATACTTCATAACTAAAACTATTATACCATGAGGACTGTAAGACACTTAAGATCCTGTTTTTTATCATTAGCTCAGACCGAAACAGCAATAAAGACATAAATAAAGAAAACAGCAATTTCTTCTCAGTTCTAAGATAAGCTACATACTATTGGCTGACTTTGGGCCTCAGAGCAAATTCAAACTAGACTGAATGCTTCATAAGATAAACCACCACAGAAAATGCAGAGGGACATATTCCCAGGTGTCTGATTGTGGGAACCAAGGTCAAGCATGAAACGACTTTGATGCCAGTTTACCCAGTTGCTAAAAGTCTGGTTGATAACACAGACCAATGACTAACACCCTACACAAATTCCTCAAGCAGTTAACTCTCTGCATGAACTTCTAACCTCAAAGTTTTAATACAAGACTCAAGGGTCAGCTAACTAACTTTATTGTTTAGGTCCCAAATAATAATTAATCAATTAACCAAGTCCAGAGAGAAATAGTTTTATGTCCAGCTACTGTGTTTCACAGTAAAGTTTCACAGTTAGCCAGGGCTACAGAGGATGGTCTGGCCTCACAGCCTTGAATAAAGAGTTACAAGTTCCCTTCCTTGTGATCTGGAGTTACAAGCAGGCTAAAAAAATATATTTTTAGGTTTGGGATGCTTTCAATGCCATTGCCCAGGAAAGTGCCACACACCATGTTCCCACCTATGCGTTGCCATGGTAAATGGTTCTGCTTCTTATCGGTTGCTCAAGGAATGTGCTATGACCCTCAAATGTAGGGTTTTTTTTTTGTTGTTGTTGTTGTTGCTTTTCATTGGGACGATATATAAGGGGAGGCAGAACAAAGAAAAGAGGTAGAAGAAGAGAACTTGAGAGAAATAAAAAGCATGATCATCAGTTTTTATTTCTTCAGATAAATAAAAATTATTCCTAGTCCTGCTACTCTGAAGGCATTCTATTTGCAACCCTGGATGCAGTCCTGGTAGCTGATCTCTCAGGTTGCAGTACCAAAGAAAAAAGACAGGATCCTACTCTACCCCTAGGACAGTCCACTAAAGACGAAGGAGCTATATTTAAGGGAAACATGACTGGCTGCTCTGATCAGTAGCCTCATCAAATGAGAGAAAAGGGGTCTTCCACATACCTTGGATCTTAGCTCCCTTGTACATGGGGATGAGCCGGTCAAGGTCAGCTGGTGGTTCAGTCACAGGCTCCAGGGTTGGGTCAAAAAGACTGAGCATAGCTGCTGCCAGCTGAAAGCCTATTTCTTTTGAACTGAAGTTGCTATGAGTCCATTCATTTGAGTAATATCGGTTAGAGAATTTAGTGAGGGAGCCAGCAGCTCTGATGGCTATGTCATTGGTGTGGAAGGTGGTGTCAATCACAAGTCGGCCATCATAGACAAGGCATGCATCATTAAAGGCTTTAAATGTTTCATAATCCACATTTTTCTTGTAGAAGCTGAAGAATACCTAGAACGTGAAAAAAAAATCACATCACTAATGTATATGGTGGTTTGAGTGAGGATGGCCCCCACAGGCTCATATATCTGATAGAACTGTTTGGGAAGGATTAGAAGGTGTGGCCTTGTTGGAGGAGGTATGTCACTGGGGGGAGGGGATTTGAAAAGTCCTCAATATTCCTAGTTATCTCTCTCTCTTTGCTCCCTGCTTGTAGATCAGATGTAAGCTCTCACTTACTGCCCCAGCACCATGCCTGCCTGCCTGCCTGCTGCTATGGACTCTAACTTTCTGAAACGGTAAACAAGCCCCAGTTAAATGTTGCCTTTTGTAAGTTTCCTTGGTCATGATGTCTCTTCACAGTAATAGAAGAGTAATTAAGATAACCTGTTATTCCTTTTTGTGTTCCTTGCTGGGGATCATGAAGATCGAATCTTCAGAGGGTTCCACTCATGAGTTTTAAAATCCAACAATATTAACAAAATTTAATCACATCTTATTTATTTATTTATTGTATGTGTAGGTATGCTTGAGTATGTGCATTCTATAGCTTGCACGCGGAGGTCAGAGGACAGCTTGTGGGAGTCAGTTTGCTCATCTATAATGTGAGTTCTGGGAATCAAACATGGGTTATTAGCCTTGGTGGCAGACGCCTCCACTCTCTAAGCCATCTTGTCAGGCTGTTAGCTGAGTGATGTCATTGAAGGGTGTCCTAGAGAGTCAGAGCCATGCATGCTGTGTCTACCAGGCTGGCTCTTACCCTGTTGCTTCCTGCCCTGGGCCAGCAGGCAATGGCATGGCCGGGAACCATGGGGACACTCATTTCTCTGAGTCGCTCTCTCTGACTCTGAGCCTTTGTCTTCCTACACACCTTTCGTTCTCTCCTTCTCTTTTCCCACTTAGGTAAACTAGACTTCTACCTAAACAAAAATAGAAGCCTGGCAGTGGTGGCATATGCCTTTAATCCCAGCACTTGGGAGGCAGATCTGTGTGACTTGGAGGCCAGCCTGGTCTACAGAGCTAGTTCTAGGACAGCCAAGGCTACATAAAGAAACCCTGTCTCAAAAACTAAAAAACAAAGAGTAGAGAAAGATATTTGACAAATTCAAATTATACCTAAAAATAGTGTTCTTGACTTTTTAAACCTTTGACATTTTTTAAAATTCTCCTCAAAAGTTCTTCTACCTGTTAGTTTCTGTGGTAGTTTGAATGTAATGGCCCTCCCTCACAAGCTCATAGGGAGTGGCACTATAGGAGCTGTGGCTTTGTTGTGACAGGTGTGGCCTTGTTGGAGGAAGTGTGTCACTGTGGGGGCAGGCTTTGAGGTCTCTTTTGCTCAATACACTGCCCAGTGTTTCGGTCAATTTCCTGTTGCCTTCTGATCACAAAGTAGCCAGCACCATGTCTGCCTGCATGCCGCCATGCTCCCGGCCATGATGGTAATGGACTGAGCCTCTGAAACTGTAAGCTGCCACCTCAATTAAATGTTTTCTTTATAAGAGTTGCTGTGGTCATGATGTCTCTTCACAGCAATACAAACCCTAACTAAGACAGCTTCTTTTTCTAAATGTTGTTAGTTTTTGTTAAGTAACCCATTGAAAGAAGTTTGCTATTTTATTTTATTTTTTATTTTTAGCTCTGAAGTGTATCTGTGGTGCTGTTATCCACACTGCTCTAGATCATTCATAACTTTGGCTGCTGTTGTATTTTCATGGTAGTGGTTCTACATTGAGAAGCGAATCAGCAAATCTTGCAGGGACTTGATAAACCTCATTCATCTGAGTTCTCAGAGAGATATTTCCCTGCTAGATACTTGCCAAGGCCACAGGGGTCTTGTGTTGAAAAACATCAAATATGGAGGTTACCATGTAATTGAACAGATGGATACTGGTAAACAGGAAAGATTTTTCTTGAGAGCTACTAACTGGGGTTTAGATTGGCTGCAGACCCCACACCTGCCAGGAACCCAAGAGGCATGGCTATAAGGGAGAAACAGAAAATCTTTGATGTAGGATAAAACACCAATTTCTGTTTGTTTATTTGTTTTCTTCAAATCTATATTTATTTATTTTTTGTGTACATGTGTGTGTGCATGTCTGTGCATGTGTGTGGTGGTCAGCCTCAGAAGTTATCTACTTGTAGACATCCACCATTTTGAGACGGGGCCTTTGACTGACCTAGAACTCACGGAGTAGGCGAGGCCAGCTAGCCAGTGAGCATCAGTGGTCCACCTGACTCTACCTCCCTTCCAGGTCTAGTGTTACCATACCCACTGTTGATTTGTTCTTTACTCCAGTTTCAAGGAAGTTCTGCTTCTGCGATGGTGGCACAATGCCGCGAGACTGGATCTTCCACCAATAGTAACTATAAACTCGAGTCAAAATAGAAGGACTGCCACAAAGGGCCCGACTACTATTTAAAGTCGGGGAGACTGTGTATGACCATAAAACATCAAAGCAATGACCAGCACAGGGCTAATTTCCCATATTTGGATGCTTTTAAAAGAGGGTGGGTTATATGCATTTTGTGTTCTAATAAAAGAAAGAATTGGTAAATTTTGAAGTAATATCAACAGATTTTTTTAGTTATAAGAACAAAGAGAGAAAATTCTATAAAAACAAATAAGCATAGTTTTAAAGCTTCAGGAAACATGATGTATAATTGGGGGCATAATTAAGGCCTGACAGAAGAATGGGGCCAGATAACATCCAGGAATTTGCTAAAATTTAGTGAAAGCCATGGATTTATAGACTCAAGAAACTTGGTGAACCACAGGTAAGATAAGAAATTGAAACACAATAAGCACAAATCAACTGCATCAAACTCTGGACATCAAGGACAAAGAGAAAATCCTGAAGCCATACAAAGGAAACAATGCGTTAGATCTGAAGGAGAGCAATGTCTTCAATGATAACTAACTTTTAAATAAAAATGCAACAATATCAAAACATCCTAAGAGACAGATTCAAAGTTGGAGAGGGACCTGTGGGCCCCAAATTCTTTCAAATTTTTCCATTCCTTTTACATACCAACCCCTTCTCCCACTCCTCCCCTAGTTCCCCCCACCCCACCCTTATCCCCTCCTCATAGAGAGTAAGGCCTCCCTTGGGTAGTCAACACAGGCTGACATACCAAATTGGGGCCGGACCTAGCCCCACCCACCCTGCATCAAGGTTGAGTAAGGCATCGCCCCATAGTGAATGGGGTCTAAAAAGCCAGTTCGTGAACCCGGGATAAGTCCTGGTCCCATTGCCAGGGAACCCACAAACACATCAAGCCACACATCTGTCACCCACATTAAGAGAGCCTAGTGTGGTTCCATGCAGGGTGAGCCCCAAATTCTATATCAAGTAAAAACATTCCTTAAGAATGAAGGCAAACTAAGCATGTTTTTCCAATAGAGGAAAACTTAAAGCATTTAGTGCCATCAGACTGACAGTACACAAAGCACAACAGAAGTTGCTTAGGTGAGGAGAAGGGTGCATTTTCAGAAACAAGGAGCCACAAACATGAGAAAAATATCTGGATATACATCAAATACATACACCAGGCTGGGGAGGGGATAGAAGTCAGTTGGTAGAGCGCTTGCCTAAATTGTAAAGATCCCTGAGCTTGGTTCTCAGCACTGCAAAAATTAACGGAGGCTCAGGCCTGTAATCCTAGCACTTGAGAGGTGGAGGCAGAAAGCTCAGGAGCTCAAGGTCATTCTCAGCTACACAGAGAAATGGAGGTCAGACTAAGTTATATAAGGCTCTTTCTCAGCCAGGCATGGTGGCACTCACCTTTAATCCCAGCACTCATGAGGTAGAGGCAGGTGGATCTCTGTGAGTTCAAGGCCAGCCTGGTGAGTTTCAGGACAGCCAGGGCTGTTACACAGAGAAACCCTGTCTCAAAAAACCAAAAAGAAAAAAAAAGACTCTCTTTTCTCCCCTCTCTCTCCCTTTCTTACCCTCTCCCCCTGCTCTCTCTCTCTCTCTCTCTCTCCACACACACACACACACACACACACACACACACACACACACACACACGCATTGTGGTGGAGTGGCACTCTTAGGAGGTGTGGCCTTGTTAGAGTAAGTTTGGTCATGTAAGAGAAAGTGTGTCACTGAGGAGGCAGGCTTTGAGGTCTCATATATGTTCAAGCCATGTCCAGTGAGACAGGTCATTTCCTGTTGCCTGCACAGGATGTAGAACTCTCAGCTCCTTCTCCAGCACCATGTCTGCCTGCATGCTGCCGTGTCCCATCATGATGATAATGAACTGAACCTCTGAACTGTGAGCTACCCAATTAAATGTTATAAGAGTTGCTGTGGTCATAGTGTCTCTCCATGCAAGCATATAAATATTTGTTTAAAACAAAAATTCTAACATGGTCTTGTTTTATTTTCGGTGTGCATAGATGTAATATACAGACTGAATGTAACAAAATAGAGGTCTGGTATATAGGAAGAAGGTTCTGTATTGTTGCAAGTTTTTTTTATATATTTTATAAAATGGTGCAATACTAACTGTATTGAGGTGAAAGACCGCTTATACATTCATAGATAAATCCGCTTATACATTCATAGATAAATCATTTCAAAAAACTGAATAAGATGTAGCTTAAAAGCCATTTTAATTAGAATATTCAAAAATAATAACCCAAGGGGAAACAGACAAGGTAGAAAAGAAGTACAGGAAACATGGGGGTGAAAAGCAGACAGAAAATAAAATGGCAAGCCTAAATATAACTACATTAGCAACTGCATTAAATATTAATGGTTAACTGCTTTAATTCAAAGGCAGAGACAGAAAGGGTAACAAAGCAGTGATAGCCAGAATTCTAAGGTAGCTACTAAGGTCCCCACCTATCCCTCTGAGTACTAGGATGAACTATGACTATGATGAAGTGATATTATTTGACTTTAAGAAAGAGAGCTCATGCTCAGTGAGTCTGACCTAATCAAGTGATCTTCTAAAAGTAGCCAGGTTTTTCCTGTAGAAGATTCGAAGTGTGGTGAATTTGACTTGACGGTTTTGATTTTTGATTCTCTATTCCGAGTCTTATAAAGAAAGGGGTCATGTGGTTAGGAATGAAGATGGCCTCTAGGAGCTAAGAGTGAACTCTGAGCCCATAAATGAATGTTGTTTTAGGCTGTTATATTTGTTAGGCAGTCACAAGATACTTATACAATACTTTTAGTGATACTTAGAAAAGATATGCTTTAGATATAAAGACAAAATTAAGTAAATTTGAAAACTACTACAGTGCTAGTAATAAATCAAGAAGGATAAAATGGCCATATTAATATAAATAAGGTGTATCTGAAGATAAGGAATACTATCAAGAAACATAGCAGTATATTCCATAATGATAAGGCCACAACTCACAAGGTAGATATCAAAATTATAACTGTTCATGGGCTTAACAGCAGAGCAAATAAAGGAAAAGAAAGTTTGATATAATTAAAGAGAAAAATAGAAAGTCCTAAGATAATGAGAGATTTTAATATGTTGCTCCCAGCAATTCTTGTATTTAGACCCAAAGCATTGGTGAAATATCAGTAACGAAAATCCAGCAGCAATATCAACCACACAGAACTAATTATTATTTACAGAAACATTGTGTTCAATCGTTATGAATACGTATTCTTTGTATGTAGACAAAATTTTAGATTTACTTAGACATAAAACACATCCCAATAATTCTTAAAGGATTGGGTAATAGTAAACAACAGCACTGAATTGGAAAACAATAAAAATACGGTATGTAGGAAACCTTGAAATATGTGGAAACCAAATACATTGTCCTGGGTCAATGAAGAATCATAAGGTAGGCAGACAATATTTTGACCAAAGTGCTAGTAAAAAATCAATATATTAAAATTTTGAGAGGCAGCTAAAACATGGAGGAAAACTTAGGGCTAAGAAAACCCGCTGTCAATGACTTAAGACTGCTCCTCACAAAACCAGGAAAGAGAAGGACAAGTAGATCCGATACAGACAGAAGGAAGAGAATCATCCTTGAGAACAAAACCAGGGGAAGAGAAAACGAGCTGTCTTTATTGAGAAGTAAGCTTTCATTTTTATCTTTGAAAAAACGTCAATAAAATCGACAGGTCTCCATTTTAGACTGAGAGAGACAGAGAGGCAGAGTGAGACAGAGAGGCATGGGGACTGAACACAATTTATCAGTGTCAGAAATAAATGAGGGGGGAGACTTCCAGATAAGATGGCGAGCAAAGCAGAATCAGAATTAAAAAAAAAAAAAGTCCCTATTCTGAAGAGAGGAACCAAGGGCAGATCTTGGAAATCCACAAAGTAAGTGAAAGTGTACTTGGAAAAGGCAGAAAAACAATAATAACAATAAAATGGGATGCAGAGGGTAACCATAATGTAGCCTTGGCCCACAGTTCCCTGCTGAGGGAAGATGGAAGAGAGGCCCAGTGGAAGATAGCCTGGTCTCAGGAAAGGCTCACAGCCACCCCAACCTCAAACCAGTCACTGGTTTGGAAAAACAGCCATCTTTCTGGTACATGTGCCAGTTAGTAGGGCAAGTCTCGCTTTATAACATTGTCTGACTCAGTGTGGTGAACGCTATCTTGAAAGACAAACTGTTGTTAACTGAGATACCCAGGGGTCTGACAGAGGACAACTGCACATCAGGGAATCTCAATTTTGCTGCCACAGTCACCGGGTGAGGGAGGCTCAGGGAGGCAGCTGTGGACAGCAGGAGGGATGGACCCTGACTAGATGAGGGCAGGAGGTTCTTCTCAGTCTGGGAAGTGCACAGGAGAGACACCCCACCCTCAGTGGCCAAGAATAGATTAAATTAACCGAGAATATCCTGCAGTTTGATGGCTCTGGGACTGAAACTAGTGAGTGTATCCAACTCTGCAGTCAACTATCTAGCATTCACTGTTCCAGAGACTGAGGACTCTAAACCTCCCAAGGGTACTTGATTCCCACAGCTGTGTGCTTCCATCAGCCTGATTAAAACCCAAAAGGTCTTGAAAGTATAAAGATGGGTCCCATGTCTATACTGATCTCAGTGGTATGGTTGGGTTTTATAGTCTCAGTACATTTGGAGACATCTACCTGGATAAAAAATTGGTCACCCCATGGGTTATGATTTGGGGAGTGTAGAGATGGAAAGCAAAAGAACTCATCTAGCCCAAAGACTGAAAAGCTAACCGTGGCTAAGAATGTGTTGACAATCTGTATAGACAGCTCTCGAAGAAACAGAAATTACCAATAAATACTGGAAAATGTGTTCAACATCTTTAGGCAACAGGGAAATGCAAAGTGCTTTGAGATGCTATCTCACTCCAGTAAGAATGGCTACCATCAAGAAAATCAATGACAACATTTTATTTTCATTGAGTTCCAAGGATCTGCCCATCTCAATGTGCCCAGCACTGTGATTACAGGCATGCAACACTACACTCAGTCATTTACATGTGTGCTGGGATCCAAACTCAGGCCTTTATGCTTACATGGCAAATATTTTACTAACCGAGCCATCTCCCCAGCCTAATGCCACAAATTTTGACCAACTTAAATGAAACAAATACATTATTTAAACAATATAATCTGCCAAAACTGACATAAAAGAAATGGAAAATCCAAGTAGCCTTATATCTGGTTGAGAAATTGAATTTGTTATCAAAACCTTTCCTATATTATATGTTCCATACCCTGATAGTTTCATTGGCTCATTTTATCAACATTTAAAGAAGTAACACCAACCTCACACCAGCCTCTTAAGACAATGCAAAAGGAATGAACGTCACCTAAATCATTTCACAAGGTGAGCAGAGCTCAAATATCTGAACCCTACAGTGGTAACAAAATGATAGACCAGCATCTTTCCAAATAATCCTAAAACATACTAACAAATAAAATTAAGCCAATCTCCTGAGGTTCCCTAGGAAGATCTTACAATCTTCTAGGGTCATGGTTGGGGGTAGAAATTTGAGGTTGAAACAGTTTCACTTTCCCCCATCTTAGACCAGCATACTGTGTAAGTGTAGACAATACAAGTTTCAAAATAAGATTTTTTTTCTTTCTTACTGCTAGATCCTTAAGCAACAAGACAAAGTCTGGGACCTATTTGGCGTTCCATAAATACCTGTGGAGTGAATACATGAATAAATGCAGTAAATAACAGATTGGACAACCCCAGACCTTACTGTGCCCAGGACATACCCTCTATGAAGGGGTGAATGTTATCTTAGCTGGGTTCTGGGGTTGATATGGTAGAAAGGAGACCAGGCCCAGAGAGCTATGCAAGGCTTTTGATCAGCACATCTGCTCCAGTGAGAGGAGTGCAGCTGTGACCAAAAGCTGGCTGGGCAGTGGCAGTGGCTTTAGGGACAAAGGAAAAGGGCATCGTGCACATGAAACCCCCCTACTTGCAGTTCCCACCAGGTTATCTCAGGTCATGAGGGATCCATGCTTGTGGAGTGCATGGGCCCTGGACTGGTCAGTGTTCAGCTAGATGCAGCAGCTCCCTGGTCAGAGGAATCTCTGTGTCAGGCCATTTTCAGGAGCCTCCTGGCCATACCCATGAGCAGGGCTGCTGTGATCTGAAGTCTGGGGTTGCCCATGGGCCTGGGTTCCCACTGTATCCTTGCTGGGGTATGTTAGAGGAAAGCAGGATAGGGACACCTTTCCAGCACCTGGCACTTTAGCCCCTTCAGGGTGGCCTTCACTCAGTGAGGTTAATTCTCTCCCTTTGGATGTGCAGTGGGCAGAACTGACTTGCCTGTAGGAAAACATGGCTGTAGCAGAAATGCTGACTGACTCCTGAGGCCTGCTCTAAGGGACACCCCAGCTCCCATTCCATTTGCTCTTAGAACTATCACTGTGTTGCCCAGGCTCAAGAAAGGGCTAAGAATCTCAGCTGAAGTTGATCCAGCATCAATACCCAGAAAAGCAAATGTGCCTTCTAGATGATTCCATCTGTCCTCTGTCTTAATTCAGCTTCGCAAGAAATCTTCTGTGGGAACTGCCTAGTTGGGCCAGGCAAACCCCCATACAGGAGCAATAAATAGTGATAATAAATTGTTTTAAGTCACCATGTTGGTAGAAACTTCTTGCTTCTGGGTGAAGGACAACCTGAACAGTTTGAACACATGCCCCAAATCTACAGCTGTAAGTGCTCTGCTGAAATCTTTCAGAGTCCCGAATCCCTGGGAGGTTAGCACTCTCGTTGAGTGGACAGTGAGTGCAGTTCACAGGGATGGGCTTACCGAACACTCCAGTCTGAAAGGCTTGGTGGAAGTAGTGAAGCAGGCACTGTGGATAGGATCTGGGTCCTGGCCATCGTTCCACTGAGCCAACAGCGCGTCCTGATAGATAGTCACGCCGGCTGCACTGAGCGCATCCTTCACGGCCATCTCTATCACATAGTTGTTGATACAGGTTATGTTCGATTCAGTTGGGGGATACACAAAGTAGATGCAGTTCCCCTTCACGCCAATGTGCATGAGTGTCTCCACCGTTGTGTAGGCGTCAATTGTATTCCCATAGACAATGACCTTCCCTAGAAAGAGAGGGAAATGCTAAGACATACAATTAAAAAAAAACCTTATTAGTCAAATGCTAATAATGCCGAATTGCTCCCTCTAACCCTTTCATTTTTCAGCTGCAGGAAGCCAGTGGTGTTACCTAGCAACGACGACCAAGATAATTTAGTAAAGAATTGGCACAAAACATCCCACAAAGTAGTCAAGTACTTCTAACACAGAAGTAGGACATTCATTTATGTTCCTATAATTTGAAAGTTGAAATTATGCTGGAGGAAATGGTCTAGAATAAAACCTTTTATCTTGTTTTTGTTCCCTATTTGCTACACTTATTAAAGAAACAAAATTGCTGAAGTCTGCCATGCATACAACTTCTCATGAGCCAGGAAAGGACACTGGCAAAAAGCACGTTCCCATATGGGTGTGACAGAGAGTTTTAATATGTAAATGTTGACCTGGGTTGATTTCAAGGTATTTCCCCTTGTTTTTGAGAACTAATAGTTGTAACATTCTGCTTTCAATGTGTAATTTTATAAAGATTCAAATTGCTGGTTTTAGAATTTAATGTGTCAAGACCTAGCTAGAGGGATGGAAGGGTATTATTTTGCTCAGCAAATATAAAATCATAAAATAAGCTTGAAAGAATTCCCTGTATGAGAGCATTCTAAGAGAAGCAGTCAATCTCACTTATTCACATTTCTCAGAAATAATTACAAATGTTATTATTTTGCCGGTTTTAAGATCAGTGGCACTATACATTGAGTGAAGCTTCTACTATTTTTGACATTGAGTTGGTATTTTTTCTTTTTTTTTTTTTTTACAAAGAAATAAATGTCTGTAGACTTGTTTTTCTCAGATCTGCTGAAGAATTTTATCATAAAGTCTACACTCATTGAATCTCTCTTGTTTTTTTCTTCTGATTCATACAATGGTATGAAAAGAAATTTCATAAGGCAAACTAAACAAGTGTATTTATTCAATTGGGTTGAATAAATTATGCAAAACTTGCTTTCTTTTTTCTTCCCTTTTATTGAAAATAGATTTTTTTCATACAATATACTTTGATTATGGTTTCTCCTCTCCCCAACTTCTCCAAGCTCCTCATCCTCTCTCCTTCCATCCAAATCCACAGCTTTCTGGCTCTCATTAGACAATAACCAGGTAACTAAATAATAACAAAAAAATAAAAATAAAAACAAACAAATCCCAATAGCACAGAAAAAAACCAATGGAGGGAGGAGAGCCAAATAAAAAGCATGAGAAACACATATAGATACAGAGACACACGTTTGCACACACAGGAATCCCATAAAAACATAAAACCGGAAGCCATAATACATACTCAAAGAACCTGTAAGGATTTTTTTTTCTTAAAAAAAAAAGGCCTTAGCTCAACATTATGAGACAAAGAGCCTCCAAAGATGCCACTGAGTTCATTTTGTATTGGCCATCGACTGCTGGGCATGGGACCTGCCCTTCAGAGTGCTTTGTTTCTTTAGTGAGACTCCCTCGGAGAAAACTAATTTTTCATTTGCAAGTGGTTATCAATTGGAGATAGCTTCTGGGTTAGGGATGGGGTGACAAGTCCACTTCTCCTTTCAGCTCCAGGACCCCATCTGGTAGAGACCTGTGCAGGCCCTGTGCATGCTGTCTCAGTCTCTGTGAGTTCATATGTGCATCAGTCCTGTTGTGTTTAGAAAGACTTCTTTCCTTGGTATCCTCCATCCTCTCTGGCTCTTACACCTTTTCAACTTCCTTTTCTATGGAGTTCCCTGAGTCCTAAGGGGAGGGATTCTATTGGAGACATTCTTTTTAGGGCTGAGTATGCCAAGGATTATCACTCTCTGCATATTTTCTGGCTGTAATTCTCTATATTTGACCCTATCTGCTGTAGGAGGAAGCTTCTCTGATGATGGCTAAGCAAGGCACTGATCTATGGGTATAGAAGATTGTCATTAGTAGTCATTTTATTGCTTTAGCAGAACAATAGTATTTCATTTTTCCCCAAGTTCCTCGCCTATTCTAGTCTTAGGATCTTGGCCACCCAAGCAGTGTTGGGATAGGTTCCATTTCATAGAGTGGGCCTTAAATCAAATCAGATATTGGTTGGCTACTCCCACAAGCTGTGTGCCACTATTACACCTGCATATCTTGCAGGCAGGTTACCACTGTAGACTGAAAGGTTTGTAGCTGGGTTGGTGTTTACTTTTCTCCTTTGGTAGTATGCAGAGCACCTTCCAGTACCATGAACACTAGACCATAGGGGTAAAGGCTCTAGGTAGACACCAGCTTGACTTCAATGAGTTACGTAGGTGTTGTCTTCAGCAACAGGGCCTTATCATCAGTTTGAAGAGAGAAACCTCAACAATGGCCTAGGTTGTTTGGGGGTTCCCGTGGGGCCCTTTGGCAAACAACTTGAGTAGACATAGTTTCCAGTACTGGAAATTTCATTTGGTAATTGTCCAGTTGGGGCTCTGTCTCCCTCATTATTTGGCAATTTCATTTAGATTGCATTCATATATGTATAAATTTTAGGAGGCTTCTACTACATCAGATTTCCAGATGACCCCTAAAATGGCCCTTAGTTTTAAATATCATGTCCCTCTCCGTATTCCCTCTTTTGAACCCCCTTTCCTCCCCCTCCCATTTGATCCTCCCTTTACAGTGCCCTCCCCTTGTTCATCCCTAACTATTGCATCTCCCCTTCCTAGGGAGATCCATCCCTCCTCCCTAGTCCCTTATTCTCTATCTAATCCTCTGTGGTTCTATGGATTGTAGCTTGTTCAACAATGACTCAACAGCTAACATCCACATATAAAGGAATACATACCATATTTGTCTGTCTGGGTCTGGGTTATCTCACTCAAGATGATTTTTTTCTAGTCCCATCCATTTACCTGTGAATTTCAGGATTTCATTTTTTTTAATTGCTGAATATTCCACTGTGTAAATGTACCACATTTTCTTCATCCATTCATGCCTTGATGGCTTGCTTCCAATTTCTGGCTATTATGAAGAGAGCAGCAATGAACATAGATAAGTAGGTGTCTATGTAGTAGGATGAGGCATCCTTTTGTTATATGTCCAATAGTGACATAGCTGGATCTTGAGGTAGATCAATTTACATCTTCTTGAGGAACTGTCACACTGATTTCCATAGCAGCTGTACAAGTTTGCACTCCCACCAGCAATGGAGGAGTGTTCACTTACTCCACATCTTCCCCAGCATGAGCTATCATTTTTTTTTAATTGATCTTGGCCATTCTAACTGGTATAAGATGATGAAATCTCAGTCATTTTGATTTGCATTTCCCTGATGACTAAGGATGCTGAACATTTCTTTAAGTGCTTCTCGGCCATTTGAATTTCCTCTTTTGAGAATTCTGTTTAGAGCTATACCCCATTTTTAAATTGGTTATTTGTTTTCTTGATGTCCAGTTTCTTTGAGTTTATATATTTTAGATATTAGCCCTCTATCAGATGCATAGATGGTAAAAAATCTTTTCCATCCTGTATCCTGCTGCTTTGGACACCTGATTTTTCATAAAGAAACCAAAAATACACTGGAAAAAACAGCATCTTCAACAAACGGTGCTGGTCAAATTGGATAGCTGCTTGTAGAAGAATGCAAATAGATTCATACTTATCACCTTGCACAAAACTCAGCTCCAAATGGCTCAGGGACCTCAACACAAAACCAGGTACACTGAAAGTGGTATGTGGTGATATATTGTGTACCCTAATAAACTTGCCTGAGGATCAGAGAAGCAGATCAGCCAGCCACTAGTTCTTACCTCTATGAATTCTTCAGTCTAAAGAGAGTGAGTTTCCTCATGTCATACATACTTTTCTCTGCACTGACATCACTTCCTGGGATTAAAAGCATGTGTACTAGGATTAAAGGTGTGTGCTACCACTGCCTGGCTCCGTTTCCAGAACTCACAGAGATCCAGACAGATTCTGCCTCCGAGTGATAGGATTAAGGGTGTGGGCCACCACTGCCTGACCTCTATGTCTAATCTAGTGGCTGGCTCTGTCCTCTGATCCTCAGGCAAGTGTATTAGGGTACACGATATGTCAGCATGGTGGCACAGGAAAAGACTTTCTGAACAGACCACTGATAGCACAGACAATAAGAATATTAATAAATGGGACCTCATGAAACTGAAAAGCTTCTGTATGGCAAAGAACACCATCAAAACTTTCTTCCAGTCCAAAATTTAAAAAGACGTGTGTGAGGGCTTATTTAGGAAAAAGATAAGTTCCAAGGGCTTCCAGATGGCCTTTCTGGGGAAGCCCACATCTAGAAAATACTCCTATGTGCCTGCTCCTCTGCCTCAGGATGCCAAGCCAGCAGTGTGTGTGTGTGTGTGTGTGTGTGTGTGTGTGTGTGTGTGTGTGTGTGTGTGTGTCTGTGTGTGTGTGTGTGTGTGTGTGTGTGTGTGTGTGTGTGTGTGTCATCCTCACTCACCTTGGCCAGGGGGCTTCTTACGAGGGAGCAGCTTCTTCAGATCAGCAGTTCCTTGGCTGACAGAGCCAACATTTTGTTTAAAGTCCTGAAGCTCCTGCCCCCTGCAATCTCGGCTGTCCAGCACAACCAAGAACGGGCCTGCCAGGGGACAAGGTGTGAACCTAGAACTGTCAGGGTTTGAGTCCTCCTACTCTTCACTCTAAAGCATGCCCATTTTCAGCTGAAGAAATGTAAGTGTGCATGCCCTACAGACCCCACAATTTGCTATGGGGTCCCTGCCATGCTAGCTGAGAGCAATTTCACTGCAAACGTTTTGCTGCAGGCCCAGTGAAGAAGGGCAGCTCTGCTGGATGTGTGGCAAACTGGTCTCTCTAACAAGTGCTCCCCATGGACTGTCAACAGCTTTGAGGATGTATTCCAATCCAAAAATAATATATTTTATAAGACCTATATTTTTTTAGATAAGCCTAGTGAAAGTCTAACCTATGAACTGTTTGGGCTATTTTGACAATTTTTAACTGTGACAAAATATCTGAGAAATACTGACTTACAAGAAAGAAAAAGAGTTATTTTGCTACAGTCAGAAGCTTTGGTCATGGGACTTGATTCTGTTGTCTTTTGGAGAGTGGTGGGGCACAACATCATGGTGTGTGTGTGTGGGGGGGGGGAGGTGTATGTGTGGGTGTGGGTGTCTGCCTGAGGGAGCCTGCTCCCCTATGGTGGCTCTGAAACAGAAGAAACGGGAAAAGGAAGGATTCAAGTTTCCCCTTGAAGGGCATTACTCTCATGAGCTAACTTCCTTCCCCAAGGTGCTACTTCTAAAAGGTCATACCACCTCCCAACAGAGCTAGTGACCAAGCCTGTGGTATATGGGCCATTTGGGGGATACAGGATCCAGATTGTAACAGCTTTCCTCAGTTTGAACCAACGTTCCCTACTAGAGAAGCAAGACTTTAGTTTCCTAATGGGCAGCTATTACAACAATGCTGTATAACAAGCCACCCCAAAGTCAGTGCCAGACAGCTTAAATAAGCATGTTGTGCATTAGCACACATCTGTGGCGAACTGGAGTTTACTGATATGGTTCTGCATTGCGGTTGGGTATGAGTTTGCCCAACACGTGTTTTGTCATCTCTGAATGGACAACTAACTCCCTGAGGCACATTCTATTTATGACAAAACGCAAGAACACAACTACTTAAATACACTTCACACCTCTGCTTACATAACACTCACAGCATTCTATGGCCCACAGCCACACCTAAGGCCGAAAGAGCAGGGAGGTACATTCTGAAAACACCGGGAGGGGAGAGGCACGAACCACAACAGTCACATTACATGGCTGCTTACACAGTTTCATCTAAAAGTATTCATTCAAATACTTTTCATCTGATTACATTTTCTCATTACTCATAAAGCATATGCAAATCTCATTATAATTTGTTTGGAAATAAATCAGACTATAGTACAGACTGCAGCACAGCATTCCACCAAGAGGAGTCAGGCTAACAGCCCGACATAACGAATCAGTCTGTTGTCTTCCACAGTCCAATCTGTTGCCTTTGATATGCCTATTCCATGGGAGATTTTTCTTTCTACTCTTTTCCTGAAACTGGGAGTTATTTCTCCATCGTTTCTCACTTTTTACTTTGCAAAGAAGTTTCCGATTCAATTTGTTTATCTTGTGCTCCAACATGCCAGCTACAACACCAGCACTTTTACAGACTTCTTCATTGGCTCCATGATGAATGAAGCTGGGACTCGACCTGACGGAGGCGGTGAGGGAAGGAAGAAACATGCATACCCAGACATGTGTACAGAGAAGCTGGGATCAGACCGAGTGGGGTATGCCCACCTTGATCCAGCAGTACCAACTATACCACCACCTTGAACCTCACTCAGAGTGTTGATTCTGTACAGCAGAGAAGGGAGCAAGCTGTCCTCAGGGGTCAGTGTAGAGAAGCAGTGTCAGGCTGCAGGCATCCTGGAGGAGGAGCTGGAGTTTCGAGTTTTGCATACACTCGCCAATTGTTAGTAACTGTTAGTTAGTTTGTTAGTAATTGTTAGTAAACACTGGTTACTGGACTAGGGGAAGGCTTTGCCAGTTTCCTCTGAACTTCACCAGGAAAAAAGCTTTGCCAGTTCCCATGGGTCTGAGGGGTTGTTATCCTTGACATGGCCTTGACATGGACAGCACACATCCACTCAGGACTTCACACCCTCCTTCCATAGTCATTCAAGTATTCCCCGACTTCCCTGTTATTCTTGTTGCTATAAGAAATCACTCTGGAATATATTTTTGTATATTTAGAAAATTTAATTGACTGTAAGTTTGATTATTATAGATAATTAATTATTAATCTGTATTTATTAATTACATATTATAATTTCAAATGAACTGCATAAACATAATATTCCAAATAAGAGGAGAAACATATCTATCTATCTATCTATCTATCTATCTATCTATAGATACAAAATTGACCCTAAACCTGTATTAATAAGCCAAAATCCTTATCACTGAAAAGTATTTTGAGACCAACAATTGTGTTTTTGGATTAAAGCACACCCAATAATCTATCTTTTTAAAAATCATTTTTTTTTTCCGAGACAGGGTTTCTCTGTGTAGCTTTGCGCCTTTCCTGGGACTCACTTGGTAGTCCAGGCTGGCCTCAAACTCACAGAGATCCGCCTGCCTCTGCCTCCCGAGTGCTGGGATTAAAGGCGTGCGCCACCACCGCCCGGCTAAAAATCATTTCTATATCATATTTCTCTTTTTCTTTACAAAGAGATTGATAAGATTATAAGCAACCCCTTTAAAATAAAAACAAACACTTGTAAATAATATTTTGGGAATTTGGACATTGTTTTCTATATTATTTTCTGCTGATTGGTGGGTGCTGGTTATCTTGAGGAACCCTAAGAAAATTTAGAATTATGGTTAAATTTTAGCTATAGTAGTCTGTGAGGCTGTATCATTTCAGCCAGTTGCCTTGAAATTGTAGTGGATGTTGGATTATCTGGGCCATTGATCTCACTGGAGACCTCTCAGGGGGTCTTCCTTGACAGAACCATATTAACCTGGAAGGAATCCATAGCTTTTGTGGGAACAAAAGCTGAACCTCTTTTCCAAAGCAACATATCCTTCGACCCACATTTTAAAGTCAAGATACCTTTAAAATATATATGTTGGTTTAGCTTAGCAGCTCCCATAATCAAATGTCTCTCTGTAGTTAAAAATCCCAAAGATAGCATAATAATATATAGTATCCAGACTCTCTGTGCAGGACCAAGGCGGCAGCTAGCTGTGCTCCATTTTTTCATTTCCGAGTGTCTAGTTCCATGGTGGAGGTATTGGCGGGAGCCATGTTTATTGCTTCAACTCTGGGAAGTAGTATTGAGTAGTGTGCAGCAGTGTTCTCAAGCCTGCAGGCAGCGTCAGCGGCTGGGAGAAGCTTCTCTGTATTGTGGCCTGAGGGAGAGACTGCGGGAGCACTTAGTCTTATGGCAGCTGGTGGCCAGCTCCATTTCGGAGGCAGCTGTCAGGAGATGAGTCCCTGTGTTGTTGCTGGCATGAGACTGTGAGGCTACGAAGCCCAGTGTAGTTCCTACTCCGTGCGTTTCCATCTTTCCCAAGCCCTCTTAGGTCTATGCCGAACATCGCCCCACATTGGGCATCAAATGTAGCCAGAAGTTTTCCCGTGTCCCGCAGCCGCTTGGTCCCAAATAAACATATAGAGGTTTATAATAATAACAAACTGTTTGGTCTATGGCTCAGGCTTATTGTTAGCTAGCTATTATATCTTAAGCTAACCCATTTCTATAAATCTATATATCGTCACATGTCTTGTGACTTTACCTGTATCCCATTATGTCATTTCCCCAGTGGCTCTCAGTGGCTCTCCTGACTCCACCTTTTTTCTCCCTGTCTCTTTGTGTGAATTTCCCACCTGGCTCTTATCCTGCCTTACCACAGGCCAAATCAGCTTTATTTATTAGCCAACAGGTCAACACATATTCACAGCATACAGAAAGACCATCCCACATCACTGCAGTCAGGTTCTGCTGTCAGCTTGAGAGGTGGCCTGCCCCCTTGAAACCATGGTGGCCAAGTGGCTGTGTGACTGCACTATGGAACACCTTTCTCTAGGTGTTCATTTTCAATAGGAAATTGCCCTCTGTTCTTGCATGCCCTCTCCTTTTTTTTTTTTCTTTAAATGCAGATTGCTTTCAAATGCACTTTCGGTGTTATGTCTTGGGGCCTTTGACAGTTGACCACTTGCCCTCAAGGCACCATTCTTACTGCCCCAGTACAAACTTCACCAGTTGGTACTGTATGAAGACTTGGTCATTAGGTGGGCTATGAAATACAATCATGTTCACCTCAACAATTTTAGATCTGATTTTGGGTTTCCAGTGCAGTTCACCAAATCCTACATTATCTTCAATGTAACCAAAGCTGTACGTAACTACAACTGCCAGTTAAGTGTCAAACGACACTCCTGCATATAAGTGCCACTGCACGAAATCCCTTGTTTAGTGTGCTGTTTAGAGAAAGGTGGACGTCAGGCAGACAAAACACAGATTTTAAAGGGTGTGAGAGTTTATGGTGGCTCTTAGGGTCTTTAGAGTGTGGGGCTGACTTCGTTTCCGACTTCAGATCTTAGGGCTTCCTGACATTGGAGATGGAGCTCATCAATTGTATAATTCTCACACCCCAAGGGTTAATCAGGTCAGAAATGAAACGAAGAGAGCAGAAGAGAGACAGAGAGAGGTAAAGTATGATGAGAGCCCGAGACAGTCACAGACTGTCCCTCATCTGCAGGTAAGAAGGGAAAGGAAGGTTTCCCAAGCCAGAGAAGAAAGCGGCGGCTTATTGTATTTCAGATGAACTGGGAGATGTGTGAGTAAGGAACAGGAAGGGGCAGAACATTCTAGGCTTTGGTAACAGCTGCCTACCTTTGCCAGGAGACAGACAAAGGACATGATTGGGGTCCTCCAGGCACAGAACACCTTGGCCCTGTATGGAGGAGGTGAGGAAGACTCTGGTTATGTGAGGTCCGTGTGCCATTGCTATAGCATCTTCTTGACAAGATGGAGCCTTTGGTCAAAGGTGAATTTCATCAATGCAATCCTAGGACTCGGCGCTTTACAATTCTGAGTCTTTGAAGGGAGAGTGTCCTGAATGTAACAAAGGCACCAGGTACTGCTTTGCAATCTGTATGTGTGTGAGGCCATCATAATGTAGGCAATTCGAGGATCTCCTCTGAGGCCAGTTGTATGCTAAAGGATCCTAGCCATGGTGTGCTTTCCAGATCGTCTTATTTAAGAGACAAGAAAGGTCCAGCATTCATACTTGATCCAACATGTGGCAGATGAAGGGTGAGCTGTCCCACCTTCAAATGGCAAATGATGGTGGCTGATTAGAATTCTGGGTGAATTTGTATTTAAAAAAAAAAAAAAAAAGGATTTCGGAATACAACTGTTGCAGTTTCCGAGGAATGCCAACATACCTCCCTCACTAAGATTACAGACCCGGGTAGGAGGGCGTGGTCCCAGGGAACAGTCCCAAAGATGACCTTGGGCAAGAAGGAACAGGAAGTCACTCTCCTGCTCAGTGGCAGCTGTCTTTGAAACAAGCTTCCCAGAGGATGGGGTGGGGGGGACTTTAGTGCTGACCACCAAGGTGGAGAGGAAGGGATGAGGAGATGAAAACCAAGACCTGGGGGAACTGTCTGTCCCTCACTCCAGACAGGGAATGGAGGGAACCTGGCATTTAAGATAAGAACTTCTGGAAACAGTGACTGCCTTGTCTCTGGTACTCTAAGGCAGGAGTGAACGCACTAGCAACCGTGACAGGACCACATCCATCACACCTCGGAATGGCAGCCGCAGGAGCGTGCCTAGGCAGGAAGGCCTGGGACTGACGTTCATGGAGGGAGAGGGGGTCCACTTTGTCATCCTGGCTCCTGATTACGGTGTCAAGGTCTGAAAACCCCTCATATTTAAGGCTAAGATATCTTTGTAGGAAGGGACAGCTAAGTTAATCTCTCTGTTAAGTTCATGGAATAAAATGTGGTGCTTTTTTTTTTTCCTTCCTAGTCAGACATTTACTACAAAAGCAACGGAACAACCTTTCTAAGAAGTCATTCCAGGAGAGGCCAGAGATACTTTAATTCCTCTGGCTCAGATACTGGGAGAACCTGCTTTGTTCCAGCTCAGGGACTCACTGACCCCCCTTGGTAGGATTCTGGGAGAGACGGCAGGTGAGGAGGAAAGGAAGGAAGGACACTATGGCCTGGAGGTTCGACTGCAAATTTGGAGTTCAAGAACTCAAGAAAAAAATATGAGAAGATCTGTGTATGTGGGTTGAACAAGGATTTTCTTCCAGGCTATGTAGCCAAGGGTGACCATGAACTCCTTGAACTCCTGCCTCTCCCCCCCTCCAAATCCTGGGATTGCAGACATGTAGCATGAAGCAGCCTTTTTGTTTTGTTTTGTTGTTGTTTTACTTTTTTAGACAAGGTCTTGCTTTGTGGCTTAGGTTGACCTTGAACTTGTGATCTGCCTGCCTCAGTCTCCTGAATACTGGGATCACAGTACGCACCGCCACACCTGATTCCTATTTAGTTTTCGTGTTTAACTTTTTATTTATTATTATTATTGCCTGTGTGTGAGATGTGCGGATACACGGATGTCATGGTACGCATGTGGAGGTCAGAGGACAGCTGTGTGGAGTCGGTTCTCTCCTTCACCCTACTCAGGTTCCGGGAAGCATGTTCACGTCACCAGACAGCTCACCAAACACTTCACCCTCTCAGCCGGCTCTCTGGCCGAGTCTGTTCCAGTTTAACAAAGACTTCAATTTTCTTCGTCCACTTCAAAAGAGACATATGGTCATCCTATATGACCTCTTCATCCCTAGATAGGTCTGGAAGATAGGTTTTATTGTCATTTTTTTTTCCCCCAGAAAGCAGAGAGGTCAAAGTCACATAGCAGCCAGGGGGTGGGCCCAGAGCATTCACAGTGTGTCTCACATCCCACAGTCAGAGCTCTGTGCTGCGCTTGTAAATGGATGCACAACCCAGGACTTAAAATACTCTAATTAGAATTTTATCTGGATGAAATCAAGAAATTGCTAGTTAATGAAAGAATTAAAAAAAATAACAGAACATTATCACAAAACCACTTCTTTACAAAGTATAGCATACCTACAAATAGACAATACTCTTTCTGCTTTGTATAAATCAGAGCATAAGGTTTCTCTGACCCCGGCCTGACCCGCCTCATTTTTCCCTGCCAAGCATAAAGGGGAGAATGTTTTCACTCTAACAAAGGTTCTGTCGTCGTCGTCGGTGACTCGAGCACTGGAATTTTAATGTTTGTTCTTCCTACAAACATGCTTTTAATAAGGCAGTAAACTGTATTTAGCTACAGATGAAAATAATTGATCCATTTCAAGCCATTAGGGCGGTTTTGTTTTTTAACTCTACTTTCACCCTACTTTTCATTTTCAGGGAAAGTAGAGAGGTAAGAGCAGATGAATTTCAATTAGTTTCAATTAATGCCATAAACGGCTCTGATGTATCAGTTGCTGGGCTCTATTAGAACTCCCCCCACAGCTGAACACTCCTGGTTCTGTTTGTCCTCGAGAGCGCCAGTTGAGTTGTGACATCACTCACAATTCTCCACAACCCAGAGCAGTGCCCGCGGCTGGGGTAATTGACATCTGTAACTCCAGAGCACAGAAAATGGAGCCTCAGCTGCTCCCATCATGGCCACTGGGCTCTCCTTTGGGAACAGAGGACTGTAGTGTCAAACAGCAGCTGGGAGAGGGCCACAGTCTGAAGTGGCATCTGTGTGTGTGTGATAGAGGTCTACTCCTCCCACGAACAGTCATTGTTCCTGCTATCCATCATCCACCATCCTTCCAGAACAATCACCCTGTGCTTTTCCTAGGACTTAGGAAGTGGACCCAAGAGAGATGGAAAAGCCTCCCTGCCACAGCCAGTAGATACAAGGGGCTTTCTTCCTCTTTAAAAATGTTTAATTTTATTATTTAATATTGTGTCCGCTTACGTGTATATGTGTGTAAGATGTGGGGTATGAATGCAGGTGCATGCTTGCCATAGTGCACGTGTGGAGGTCAGGGGACAACTTTTGGGATTCACTTCTCTTTTTCTGTGGGTTCTGGGCGCTAAACTTAGGCGGTCAGGCTTCCATGGTAAGAGCTTTTATCTGCTGAGCTATCTTGCTAGCCCATAAACAAAGAAGGTCTCACTCTTTAAAAGCTCAGGCTGGCCTCGAACTCACTATGGAGCCTGGGCTGGCCTAGAACGCCTGGTGATCCTCTTGCCTCAGCTTCTTTTTCTCAGATTCTTGGGAGTAGAGTCCTATCTTTGGCTACCTTTCCCTACCCCTATCACCAACCACCTGTATACAACGGGACACTAGTTTAGATAGTAAAAGAAAGCCATTACAAATAACATCCACGTTCCTCCTTGGCAACCCAAAGAGGTACTGGACTAACTGTCCAACTCAGCAACAGGCAGCTGGAGCCCAACTTTCAGGAGGCAGGAAGGACCGCAGCCTTACTCTTTGTATGGCCTGCCAGACTTCCTGGTTCTGGCCTCAAACGCCACCGTCCCACGACTAAACTTGAAGATGAACTAGAAGTGGCTGTGCTCACTGGACCACCACTGTACAGGGGACCACTTTGCCCTCACTTGCACCTGTGGCTGCACTACCTCATCTGACTGCTGCTGCCATCTTCTAAGAAGCCTGGCCTTTCAGATCAACTTCTCTCTGCTGACATGGGACTACAGACTGCAAGATCACCTCCACCTTTCACTGAGTTCTCATTTCCCAAGAAATAACCAGTTAAACTTGGCCTTGGGGAGGTACTTGTGTCCACAGTGTTCATCTTCCATTTGCTACTCAGCCCTCACCTCCCACTTCTGACCTTCACAAGCTGTCTGTCCAGACCAAGTACTGGTCCATTGTCTTATTTTTCCCCAACGTATTAATTACTTATTAATTACTTGGGAATTTCATACAATGTGCCCCATCACATTCGCGTCCCACTCCCCCCAGGTCCACTGTCCCATCCTTGTGACCCTCCCAACCAAGTCAAATTTGTGTTGCCCATAGACTCACTGGACACAGTCAATCTCCCTTAAAGAAAACGGAGTCCTTCCCCACCACGCCCCCTGCCAGAAGCCGTCAACTGTGAAGACATACACTTCAGCATATTTATCACAATTTTGAAGGACTCTCTTTGATAGCTTCCTGTCTGGACTGTTTCTCTTGAGGGGGGCGGTTGTCACAGAAGCCTTCAGCATGTCTCATTCTCAGTCATGAGTCTGCAGTCACAAATACCACTGCAAAAGCAGCTTCCCTGCTCACAGCAGCCTGTGGCAGCACGGATCACAAACTTCCGCATGGTTTCTGCCAGCAGCTTGGGTCACGGAACCGGGTCTCTGGTGGCAGCACTGATCTTGGACATCCGCGTGGTTTCCATTGGCAGCACAGATCACAGGCATCAACATGGCCTCCAGCAGCAGCAGCAGCAGCACAGACCACAGAAGGCTTTTGAGGAGACTTAATTGAGAAAAGGAACCATTCTTCATCTCGGATATCACGTGTTGCTCCAAGTCAGGACGATAGTGTGATTGCACGATGTCAGTTCAAGCTCTCCACCCTCCCCCCAGAATAAATAAATAAATAACTTAATTATTCAGCCCTTGTTAAGGAGTAACTCAACTCCTTTTTGCAGGGGAAGCCTTCCGCAAATGTAAAGACATCCAGGCTCTCATGAAGGTCACAGTGCCTCTACATAACTGACTGCATTCAGTGTGTATGGATTTCCATCTTTCATGTCAAGACTGATATCCCTGGGGTGTCTGTCATCAGCATAGCAGGAGCTGAAATTCACATGTCAGGGAAGCTTCTTCAGGTCCAAGTGTCGCCATCACGTGAACTAGAAACACTAAGGCAGAACCCCTGGAAGGGCCCTCTAACAGGCCCAAGCATGGCAAACATGTCACTGGCTGGTTTTGCTCCTTCCCTTCTGCTCTCTTGCTAAACCATTAGATTACATTCCTAAAGCTAGCTCTAAGGTCTACTCCTTTATTTGGCCACTGACTCATTCCTGAGACTGAACACCAAGGTCCAGCTATCAAAACACCAAAGCCCAGCAATTCATTATTTGGCTACACTGGCTTACTTGTCCAATCAGGACTTACCAACTCACTCTAGCACAGACTGTCCCTTTTGCTCCTTAAAAACCTATGCCTGCAGAAACACCTGCTGTTTGTTTTTGCCTGATCTAGAGGCAGCTCCTACCCCAAATTTGTCTCTCTGGGGTAATAAATCTCCTTTGTGTTGAGAATTTGGTATCTGGTGGGTTCTGTACTGCCTCTGAGGCCCCTTATTCACAGGGGGATACATTCTGAGACCAGCACTGGGTGCCAGAAACTGTACATAATGGCATATACTATATTTCCCTTCAAACATACATACCTGCCACAAATGTTTACCTACTCACTTAAAGGAAGCACCCTGTGGCTTTTCTTTGGGCAAAACTGAACTGTCAACATCACTATTCTTGTATTTTGAGGTCATTAAATAAAATACTTAAACACAAGCATTGCCATATTGTAACAGTGGCTCTGATAACCAGGAAGGCAGCTGAGTGACTAGCAGGTGGGTAGTGTATATAGAGTGGATACCCTGGACAAAAGGATGATTCATGTCCTGGGTGGGATTACGTAAGAGTTCACTATGCTACTGAGAAGAGTATCTAATTCAAAACTTAGGGATTATCTCTAAAGTTTCCGCTTAACATTTTCATAGCCTTAAGGTTCCCATTTCCTGTTTTCAGTTGATTAGTGGTAACTGAAACTCTAGAAAGGGAAACTAGATAGGGAGGGCTATCCTAACACTTAGAAAAGCTTGTGTCTATTGAACGCTTTTTGTGGCTGAGACACTGTACTGAGGATTGGATGCAACAACTCATTTGACGCATCAAATCCTCCCAACAACCCACGTGAAGAAGATATCATCCAGAGTCTAACATACAAAGGGGTTCAATTACTTGCTCAAGAAAATGGTGGGCCCCAAAACTGAACTGATGCCATCAACCCTCAAACTTGGTGTTACTCAGTGTGAGACCCTTCCCTCAGTCTGCTCAGCCAACGTGCATTCTTGCAGGAAAAGCAAAGAGATTTGTACGCAAGTCATAAATCTCAGAAAGGGGTCACGGGGCTTCATCACAACTGGCCGCCAATTTCCAGGGGAGGCTAAGAGTGAAATGTTTTGCTATGACTCAGTATATGAGAGCTTTGCAAGATGACGCATACCTATAACCCCAGAACCCAGAAGCCTGAGGCAGAAGGGTCAACAGTTCAAGGCCAGCCTGCAATATATAGCAAGACCCTATTTCAAAAACAAAAACGAAAATATTGTGAGTCATCTTCACTTGTAGGCACTAAAACCTTATTGAACGTTCACAGCACACCAGGCTTGGTATGACCACAAGTGACACTGAGGTAAGTTACAGCTGCATACATATCAAAGACATGGCTTGGAGTTTCAGCAAATTCTAGAAGTCTCTACGACATCGCTGCTAAAACAGCTACTTTCCTTCCAAAGTGAAGATCTAGGAAGACCACAGAGGCATTTGACAGTATTAGAGAGGACTTGAAAGACCAGTAATGAGGATGAGGTCCCAACGTTTAGAGGGGAAGTGGACACAAGCCCCCATCCCTAACCTAGGTGCTATCTCTGATTGTCAACCACATGCAAAAGAAAAATCAGGTTTCTCCCACAGAGTCTCAGTGGGTACACAAACCACACTCAAGGGTAGGCACCGTGCCCAGCAGTAGATGGCACCCACAAAATGAACTCAGTGGTATGTTGGGAGATTTTTTATTTTATAATGCTTTGTTCAGGCATTTTTTTAAACCTTACTGTTTTTTTTTGCTTATATATTATGGCTTCTGATTTTGTGGTTTTACAGGTTGTGTTTATGTGTATGTATGTGTTTGTGTGTGTGTGTGTGTGTTTCCTGTGAATTTTCTTTGTTTTTTTTATGCTTGCTTCTTTCCAGTTTGTTTGTTTGTTAGTTTTCTAAGGAAAGAGAGAAAGAAGGTATGGAGTTGGATGGATAGGAAGGTAGGGAGGATCTGGGAAGAGATGAAGGAGGGGAAACTGTGATCTGAATATATTGTGTTAACATTTATTTTTAATAAAAAAGTAACAAGAGAGTCTAGTGAGGAGACTCACAACTGCTCAGTTAGGAGATAAGAGGCCATCAAGATGACCCACAGGAGGTGTGTAAGTGCTTTTCATGGAGGCCTCCCTCCCTCCCTCATGGACGGACTGTCAGCTGCTGCAAAGACCAGGGTGTTTTGGGGGGCTGTAAGTAGAGCCCCCTTTCCCTCGTATGCTGCATTCCTAGAAGCTTTCACAGAGGTAACTGTCTGTTATTGGCTCTTGGCTCCCACATGGAGATATGCTTTCTGGAGCCAGCTGGGCAACTGTCCTAGGCATACCTGTCCTGGGATTTATATTGTGCTCCTGTGATTCTGAATTACTCAGTGGGAGGAGGGAGGGCTCGGAGGAGTCTTGGGTACTAGAGGAGGGGACAGGAAAATGAGTTCAAGACTAAGGTCTGAATGGGACTAATTAAAATCATGCCTGAATATGACTTGAATTATGGGAAAGCTACAAAGAGAGTTTCCTAAGGCAGGAGGCAATGCTTTCCTTCTTAAGTTTTTACACATGAGAAGTCTCTTGAAAAGGCCCCTAGACAGAGCTAATGTAACTGGGCTGGCCTGGGCAGCTCCTCAGATACCATCCGAGCTTGGACTCTGTCTGAGTGCTAAGAACTCATACGTGGGTCACGGGGTGGGTATGGGGCGGAGTAGCCAGCATTTAAGACAAGGGACTGCTTTCCACACACTCCTTATCCTGGCCCTTGAGTGGGAAAGAACAGAGTGGCTTCACAACGGAAGCAGACAGTCCTAAAGCTCTCTCTCTCTCTCTCTCTCTCTCTCTCTCTCTCTCTCTCTCTCTCTCTCTCTCTCTCTCTCTCACACACACACACACACACACACACACACACACACACTCACACACACACTCACACACACACACTCACACACACACTCACACACACACTCTCACACACACACACACACACTCACACACACACACACACACACACACACACACACACACACACACACACTCACACACACACAGCACTTCTCTTAAAGCGACTTCTAGAGAACCACTGTCTCTGGCAGCCAGTCACATTCACAGAAAGGCAGGTCCTTTCCTCACATTTGAGAACCAAGAGAACAAGAAGACACAAGGCAGGAGACTCAGGTGCTTCTTGCCTGCCCGCTGCTATTGGGTTCAACCTGAAGAGGTTGCGCTGCTGCTCCCAAAGGCCCCATTTCTTGGTCAAAACGCTCCGTAGTCCTATCGCCCCAAGCACTCAAAGTTCAAGGTTAAAACACTGCCCACTGTCAGGACTGGCTGCAGTTCTAGGACAGACACACTGTGTCCTTCGGCTTTTCTGCTTTCAGTGAGTGAGTTTATGTTCTGTGTCGAGTCTGATAATTTGATATTATTTTCCCCACGTCATCTGGATTAAAGGGGGCTCTGCAAACACAGCTCATTACCTGGTACTGTAAAGGTTTTCTGGCACACAGTCCTGCCCAGGCATTTCTCGGGCTGCTCTCTTGCTGCAGCCTCAGAGATGAGTATCTACAGGAAAGACAGCATGCCCTGCAAAGTCTAAAGTATTTCCTTCCTAGTGCTTTATAACGACCACACGCTAACACTCTGGATAGGACAGTCCCCTTGAAATCTTGAAGCCCACACAAGTCAGTATAGAGATTATTGTGGTCATTATGGTGGGTATTAAAAAAAAAAAAGATGCTGAAACAGGTTGAAACTTATGCAGCCCCAAATCTGAAGATACATTATGACAGGTTTTACATCTGCATGCTGGATGTATGTGTAGCTCCCACCTCTGCCACAGGTTCCAGACCCATTTGGATTTATGATGAGTCATGTCCAACCTTTAGGTTACTTTTATTTCAACTCCCCCATAATATGGCAAGAGTCAGAATCACCTTGTGGTACTAGTATTCTCCTGGGTCTAAAAACCTGATAAGGAGAGCATACCAAAGAAAATTACAGACCAACCTCATTCATAAATTTAGAGACAAATAGTTCATATCATATTAGCAGATCGAATCTAGCAATGGGAAGAATGCCATTTGATCCCCATGAACTCTTTTATGTCCTGAATACACTAACTTCAGATGTTTCAAGAGACCTAAGTCATTAACTGAAAATCAGAAGGAACTGTGTTTAATCTATTGTATTAACTATATTAACAAATGGAATAATATTTAACAGATGAAGATGTTTAACTTGGCAGTTTGATGCCCACTTTCTAGGCACTTAGGGGTCTTTAAGTCCTTGGCCTGAACTGCAGGTAAGGATGAGAACCTTAGCTCTCCCCATAGGTGGCCATGGGGACTCAACCTGGCCTTAGGAAAGATGAAGGGCTGAATGCACGATCACTTCCATTTCCTGGCTTCCAGGTTTCAACCAAGAACACACGGGCAGCCAGGCTCTGTTCTAGCTGTTTCGAGAGTCAAACAATTTCAATGAAATCCAAACAATGGTGAAGAAGATGCTTGGGAAATGCTTTTGAGTGGCGCAGGCATTTGTACAAATGTTTTACTTTCACAGTTGGGTTCAAAAAGTGGTCTGCAGCTCGAATGTGTCTATTTGTGGGGAGGACCGTGCAGGCAACAGTAAGAAAGGGAACAATGACTCCTGCAGAGAAGAAAAGGGCCCTTCCAACGCTTGCCTTTCTTCCTCCTCCTGGGTCTTTTCAGCTTCACAAAGGGAGACATATTTTCCATATAATTGCTAAACATGTTTGCTTATTAAATTATTCTTTAATTAGTTAATGATTTTAGCCATGCTTTGCTCTTCGGATATTCATTTTGTGTAATAAAATAATTATAGATAATTAAACTATCTCAAGCCTTTTTCTTTCCCTCAGAAAACATTCTGGGTATCCAAAAATGACAACAAGTTGTAAATTAATCTGGAAAACAAAGCATGACAGATGAATGATTTGGTTGGAATTAATTAGACACTAATTATATACTGGAACTAGATGAAGAATGAGACTCATTATAAAAATAAAATGCTATTCTGAAAGGCTGCAGTTACAGTAACTTTACCTTCTGTGAGGATGGCGTTGTTCCTCATCCAAATGAGTGCCTTGACGCAGTCTTCCTCGTTGTTGAGAATGAAAAGGTTGTGAGGGACTTTCCCAGTGTACCTCAGCTTGCTGTTGCCCAGAACCTCTCTGTTTGTCAGATGTTGATCCATACTAGCCCCTGTGGGGCACGGGACCTGAGGTGTATGACAGAGAGATGGTCAAAGCAGCGTCGACATGGTTGGAAGAAAATCAAGTCTATATCCACACTGTGGTGGCCTTTTCTGTCCCCAGATGTAGTTAATTCGGTTTTTAATAGAGAGGGAAAGAAATACACAAATAAACAGGCAGAATGACCACTTTGAGGCAACTCCTAGAATGAATTGCTCAGGTTACTCAATGCTATGTTACCAGTTATTTTCAAACTTAGTGGCAGAAAGCAGCCCCTTACTGTATTCTGAGTCATACTGTTCTTGTAGGTCAGTGATCCATCCAGACGGGACAAGTCAAGGGGCAGCTTCTCTCTGTGCTACAATGGCTGGGGCCTTGACTGGGAAGACTCAATGACTAACGGTGACTTAAGGCTCTGAGGGTGGACTCATCTGGACATAAAGGTCAGTCCTTTCTCTTTCCTCCAAGGAACATGCAGGGTATCCTAAGCTAGCAAGTTGTCATCAACTTTCTGAACGCTGCTGCTCCCTGTGGTCTGGAATACCCACTTATGACTTGGGCATCTCATACTGTGGCAGCTGCATTTCTGGGGAAAAGATCTTGAGAAAGGAGCTTCACACTCTTCTCTAGCTTAGTCCTGGGTCTGTAGAAATGTCCCCACACAAGATTCTGTTTTTCATGGGGTAGCTATAGGGGCCTGCCCAGATCAGGGGATAAAATGCCTTAAGAGGACTGGGGTGCTCTGGATCTAGCAGATATGGCTATATATAGTTAAAGCTATCTTCTGCAGGAGCCATTACTTCAAGTGCTGAAGTTCAAGTCTACAGAGGGGCCACGGAGAATATGGAAGATTAGTGTTTACTTTATCAGGAGAGAAATTCTCTACTTTCTCTCTCTCTCTCTCTCTCTCTCTCTCTCTCTCTCTCTCTCTCTCTCTCTCTCTCTCTCACACACACACACACACACACACACACACACACACACACACACACACAGCTTCCCCTTATATGATTTCTGCTCTCTTGATGTCGACTCAGCATAAATGGGAACAGAAATTGTCCTCTGTAGTAAGCAAAATAACAATTAAATCACAATAAAGAATGATGGCCAACACTGGTCGTTCATGTTGAGGATACTCTGGCAACCAGAAGTCTTGTGCCTTAGCCAAGGAGTTTTAGCCATTACTCAGCCCCACCCAGCCACTGCCAGGAACAGCACAGGCTCATCATGGCCAGATCTGATCTCTCAAGAAATGTCAAAGCCTTGGGTTTGCGTGTAGACTCTTCACTTTTTATTTTTGATTCAAATTAAAACCAAACATTGTTGTTAATGCCAAATAAAATGGCATGGTTGCTTGAGATTGCTCAGTAGACCACTATTCTGGCCCTTCACTCTGACTGCCAGGTGGAAAGTGTGTGGACAAAGAGGCAGCCCAGGGAACTGAGATAGGAAAACTGAGTCTTCCGTGGAAGATCTCTGTGGCCCATGTGGCAGATTCACAGTGGAAGACCTAAACAGTGAGTCATGAAGCATTCTACAATGACAATGGCACAGAAGATTGCCTGCAATACAAGACCTCGGATGAGTCATGCACTTCACCCCCCTCAGTCCTTGACACAGTCACTTTATGAAACAGGGAAGCACATGGCAGTGACTGTGAGCGTTCCATCAGCTACCCTGGTTGTCTCATAGGGAACACTCATAGGTAACAGGATTGTTACCACCTTGATGAGGATGCCAGGGGCAGTCACACTCATCTCCCAGGCATGAGCATTCCTTCTGGAAGCAGACTTTCAGACTATGAGAAAGCACAGTGTTTGTTCTTTCTGGGTAGATGTCTTAAATCTGGGCCGTGAGGTCTGAACCTAAGTTATTTTCTGCACAGAAACCCTAAGAGGGTCTGAGAACTGGCTGGTCATCTTGTCAATCCCCACAGCTATGCATCTCAGTGACTTCCAGTTCATCCCCATGGCTAAGCATCTCAGTGACTTCACGTTTGTCCCCACGGCTAAGCATCTCAGTGACTTCCAGTTCATCCCCATGGCTAAGCATCTCAGTGACTTCACGTTTGTCCCCACGGCTAAGCATCTCAGTGACTTCTAGTCTCTGCAGGAGCTGTTTGTTCTTTCTCTTCCTCAGTATAATTCTAGGAAGTGAATAAAATCACCAGGACTTTCTGTTTTTGTGATGTACCCTTTCACATAATCATGTTCTGCAGGGAAGGAGTTTGGGGCTGCTGTCTACACTGGCATCACGAATTTCACCCCGTTACTGTTAATACTTTTCTTTCTCCAAGTTCCCTTTGCTGAATATTTCTAGTGCTGCTTTTTATGGATTTGCTTCATTAATCTGTCACTGTCTATTTTTTCATCCAAACATTTTAATGTTTTATATTTATTTTTTACATTTGTAGATGTGGTGGGGGCGGTATGTGCATGGGAGTGCTGGTGCCCATGGAAGCCGGAAACATTGATCCCTTGGAGCTGGAGCTACAGGTAGTTGTGAGCTACTCAACACGGGTCCTGGGAATCCAACTCAGGTACCCTGGAAGAGCAGTACATGCTTTTAACCACTTAGCCAACTCTCAAGCTCTTAAAATTTCTTTACATTTTTTTCAGAGGGGAGGGCATGTTTACCATGGTGCACTTGTGGAGATCGGACACCAATGTACAGGAGTCAGATTTCTCCTTCCATCATGTGGGTTCCAGGGGTCAATCAGGCTGTCAGTCTTGGCAGCAAGTGCCTGGATCCACTGAGCCATCTCACTGGCCCCCTCACTGGGCACTTTTAACTATCTTTTCAAAACTGATTTATTTCCATTTTTATTTATGTGTAAGTGTGTATGTCTGTGTGAGTGTATGCCACATGTGTGCTGATACCCTTGGAGGCCAGAGGCCTGCACTGGATCTCCTGGAGCTGGAGTTACAGGTGGTTGTGAGCCATCTGATATAAGTGCTGGGAACTGAACTCAGGTCCTCTGCAAGAGCAGCAAGTGCTCTTAACCACTGAGCTCTCTGTCCAGCCCCTTAACTATCTTTTTATTTAAAAAAAAAAAGGGGGGGGGATCATTCTGATTGAATGCTTTCCTCCTATTTCAAGTTTAGTGTGAACCTGGTCTTGGTCTTCGGTCAGGGTAGTGTGAAACCATGACATCCGGTTCACACTTTCACCACTGCGTCCTTAGCCTTTCCTTTCTCACCTTTCATCTCTTCTGGGGCTTGGTGGGTGAATTCCTTTGTGCTGCTCCTCAGCAGACTTTGGCTCAGTTCCTCTCAACTGAGAGACTTCACCACCAAAATGCTCGCACTGGGCTTCTGGGCTTGTGGCCAACGTCTGCTCCTTAACCACACCTCTTTTCCATCCATTTCCTGATCTTGATTACATCACTTTAAATTGAGGATTACCAGTTTTCTGTTTAGTAGGTATGCTCGAAATTTAAATTATTTACATGACTGAAATCATCCATGGAGCGGCCACCTGTGTCCCCTAACGATTGTAAAACTCTGAATTCCCTGTCGGCTATGGAGTACAAGATAAAGCAAAACAATAACAACAATAACAACAACAACAACAACCCAAAAAACCCACAAGAGGTACTTTTCCCAAGGTCTTGCATAGAATGGCTCCTGAGACTTAGGTGGACGTGTAGTTCTCAAATCACCACACTCCTGCAGAATTCGGTGTCCTTAGCTCTGCTTTCTTCCGGCGTTTAGTGCCAGACAGGAGATGGTTTATGCCTCCATTCTTTTTATCCTTTTAGGGGGAGCATCTGACAATCTGCTATTTTTCTTCTGAAATTTGTTCATCCCCCCCATCATTCCCACAAAACAATGAGAAATGCCTCACTCGCTGACATTTGCCAGAATGTAACTAAATGAAAAAAAAAAAAAAAAAAGGCTGTTTTTGCTTGGAATCAATCACGTGGGCAATTCTTTTCTGGGGTAAGGAGAGTTTTCTGCTAGCAATCTTAAGTTCTTGTCATGAGCCTGTCCAGAGATGAGACACAGACTCCAGTTCTCCGATGAGTGTGTCCCCTTTCCCTTCCACTGTCCCTGGAGCTCACTTCTGACACAGAGGTGCGCCTCTCAGGTCTGTTCCGGGAGGGACCCGTTGTGCATATGCATTTCTCCCTCCCAATCTGTTTGGACCCAACTCCTTTTTTTTATTTTTTTCCTTATGACCCCCCCTCCCCAGTTTACCCAGGAGATCTCATCTATTTCCTCTTCCCAGGGAAGTCCTTGTGTCCCTCTTTGAGCCTTCCTCATTACATAGCCTCTCTGGGGCTGTGGATTGTGGCCTGGTTCTCTTTTACTTTACAGCTAACAGCCACTTATGAGTGGGTACACACCGTGTGTGTCTTTCTGGGTCTGGGTTACCTCACTCAGGGTGATATTTTCTAGTTCCATCCATTTGTCGGCAAATTTCATGTCATTCCCTCAGCCCCACATTGTTGCTCACCCAGTCTGGATGGCGTATTCCTTCTGCAGACACCACGTTTCGGATCCACACCCAGCCTGTCTTGTACCTTTGTTTCTCACTTGTCTCTCCACCTACTGGCTTCTGGTGGTCACCACCCCTTCAGCAGCCTATGCCTCAGTTTCCTTTTGGTTTTTGCTTGTTTGTTGGTTTGCTTGCTTGTTTTCCTGGCCAGGGCCAAACTCATTTGACTTTGACAAGCTTTGTCCTTCCTCTTTCAATGAGGTTGCCCAAATCTGGGCATGAGAAGGTATCCTCCGACTTCTCCATAAAGCCCATGAGGCATAGGGCTCTGTGACTTCACCAGGAAGCAAGCTGGGAGTGGTGTTCAAAGCTGGCATGTGCTCATCAATAAAAATGGCTAACGAGATGGCTCAGCAGCTAAGAGCACTTGTTCCTCTTCTAGAGGACCTGAGTTTGGTTCTCAGAGCCGACATCATTCCTGAACTCATACTGGGTGGCTCACAGACATCTGTTACTCCAGCCCCTGGTAATCTAATGCCCTCTTCTGGTCTCTGCAGACACCTGCATAGAGGCATGCACACACACACACACACACACACACACACACACACAGAGAGAGAGAGAGAGAGAGAGAGAGAGAGAGAGAGAGAGAGAGAGAGACATACACATAACATAAAAATATTTTTAAATTGATGGAAGAGGTAGATAAGGGAGGTAGAGAGTGTTAAAAATAAGCTAGCTAAGTCTTCTTCCAGAACGGAGAGGTCACAGCAATGTATGACATTGATGGAACAAGGTTAAAGGCTCCATAAATGTGTTATTTGGAACTCCCAGAGTCACAGCTGAAGGAGAGGAGGAATGTTTCAACTGGGAGCTCAGAAGAGGGCCTTGCTAGTAAGTGTAGGCTAGGCGAGAAGCCAGCCTCCTCACCCTCTGTTCTGCAATACAGCTCAGGGGCTTGCTCTGTGGTCAGATTCTCTGAATAAAAAACTTAAATGGTGTACATTTAGATATCGAAAATACTGCAGAGTGCTTTAGACGGAGGCGTGCTGACTTGAGGGTAAGGGCTGTAATTATATTTTATGAAATGTTGTCTTCTTGCTTTGAGTTTAAGCTCTACTGTCATCATTTTAATTTGGTTTACAAATCTGGGACAAATCCATGAGAGAGCTGGAGTGAAGGATGTAGGAAAAGACCTAAGAACTAGAAGGTCCCCGATGAATTCGGCTGCCCTTTCTCTATCACTCTATGTACCTTTGATTTTTATGTCCTTCTGGAAAAATTAAATTGGAACTCCCCTTTATCACTTCTTCATTTCATTTTTCCTGTTGTAAAAAGGGCAAGAGCTTAATGTGCTGCGGACTAAAGCTGCAGAGGCAGCTGGGCACACATGGGCAGATGCCCGAGGCTCTGGACAGCTGGCTGAGTCCTCTGCTCCAGTTCCAAAGTGTGGGATCGCAGGCAGTGGCTGCAACCAGAGGGCAGGTGAGGGGGCAGGCTAACAGGGCACACTGTATTTCCTTCTCGTTTAGTGAAAAGTAGAAGGAATTCTTAAATAGCAAAAGGAGGTGTCTTCCCACTTACTTTTTTTTCTTTAACTAGAAAGACAGTCTTCTTTTTTTTTTTTTTTTACCCTTCAAGAATAAGGTTTATTTTTTAAAACTTAGAAGCTTTTTTTTTTTTTTTTTAGGAGATCGATCCAAGCCACTCAAATTGCAATCCATTCACAGCAGCAATGGTCCCCCCGGGGAGCTTGCTAGACACTCATATCTCAGGCGACACCACTCCGAAGCTCCCTGCTCAGAGCTTGCGTCTTAAACGGATACTCAGGGGTAGTGTGTGACCAAGGAGTTCTGGAAGTGTTGCTGTAAGGTGCAGATAAGGGACTCAATGCCAAGAGAGCTGAAGCGGTTCTCCGCCTTGGCTTTGAGCCATCTGGGGAGCACAGTAAAAACACTGATGACCAGCCCCACCTAGCAGCATAATTGAAGCAATTCCTGGGGACACAGGTGTGAATATGTTTTGAAAGCACCCCGGGAGGTCTCAAAGTACAGCCAAAGCTGAAGACATCCATTCGGTGATGCCCAGGCTACTCAGCACATGCAAAACATGGGTAGACTGAGGACCTATGGGACCCTCTGTGCTGCCTCCTCCCTGCCTCTGAAATGCAAAGGAACCACACACACTCCCTGGCCAAATCCACAGCACTGGGGAGAGGGTTTCGGACCCCATCCTTAAGTTCTAAAGTAAACCTGTTTACTGGAAAGATGCCTTAGTTCTGTGCACCACACAAAAGAACACCGCACACAGTGTGGGAGTCCCAAGGTCTGCGGTCCTCAGACAGGGAGCAGCTTCAGTTCTAGCCAACAACGCTTTAGTCCAACGCGGCTGGAGCACTCACGCAGAAAGCATGGTCACTGGGAAACTAGTCAATCTGATTTCCTAGTTTTATAACTGAGAGACAAAATAAAATAAGGGTTGACAGAAGGTGCACATGTTTGAAATACTTTTGCGTGAGCGCATCGCCCCAGCCAAATGCTAGCCTCTTGAGGCATAAATTAATTTAGCACAAATGCATGCCTGGTTGGGTCTGGAGTCTGCTGTGATGATCCATAAGTGTTAGACATTGGGACAACAGCTTCAGGAATGACATTTCTCCAACTAGCTGTGATTTTTTTTTTCCTCAACAGAATGTTTTTCTTGGAATGGCTTTCCTGCGAGGGTTTGCAGACACCGTTCTGGTCATGTGTGCAGGCCTTGAAGAGCACTTTTATGAATATAGAGTGGCAGCTGTGCGGGGAGACAGGACGCTCTTTGCTCAGAGCGCGTGTGCCCCAGTGAGCATATTGCCATCTTCACATGCGCCAGCAGTGCCCCTGGTGCACAGCCTTACCTGGTACTGCTGCCCGGTACAGAGAATGAGGTGGTCATAGAACACAGTCTCGTTCCCGGAAACCACAACGCGCTTGGCTGCTCGGTCTATGCCCGTCATTCTACCAACCACAACGTTGACCCAGGAGCACAGTGACATCAGTGCATAATCTTTGTCATTAAAACAGTGGCTGCGAAGAGAGACGCTCCATCAGTGACATTTGAGCAGCTGACAGCGGGCATTAATTAGACATCTGGCGAGCTGGTTCAAGTCCCCTAGTGAGCTGGGTCTATGCTCTCGCTGTGAGTTTACCGGGACCAAGACTTAGAGATTTTTTTTCCTTATGAAACACTTAGTCACAAATTGACATCCTCCTATTAAAGCTAAATTGTTCCACCTGGCTTCGGCTGGTCCGCAAGGGAAGGGTGTGTGATTGTGTATGTGAGATCACTTAAGTTCCCTTCTGTCCCTATTTCATGGTGATTGGCAATCTACTTGAACTGTTAAATTGTCCTACTGGCCAGAGGCTTCAAGGAATGTGGAAGAAGGAATATGGCACTATGGGGGACCCCTAAAGGCAGGTGTCAGATGCCAAAACATGTGGAAGATCCTTCCTTTTTGCTGTGAAATTGATGTAAAAGACTCATTCCTTGTGCCCCAGTGACAAAACCCAGTTACAGAAAATATCAGGAGGTTCACAGCAGGCACAATGCCTGGAGATTTGGAGCCAGTAAATAGGGCAGAGGTGATTTATGGGGCGCCAGTACTTTTACATATATCAGCCTAGGGTGGGTGAGAGTGCTGAAGTTATGGGGCACTGGGGGTCAAACAGGCTTCCTTCCTTCCTCTTTCTTTCTTCCTTCCTCCCTCCCTCCCTCCGACCCTCCCTCCCTCCCTCCCATCCTCCCTCCCTTCCTTTCTCCCTCCCTCCCTCCCTCCCTCCCTCCCTCCATCCATCCCTCCCTCCTTCCCTCCCTCCATCCCTCCCTTCCTTCCTTTTCCTTTTCTGGCTCTGTTTCAACTGAACACTGCTGTAAAGTGACTGAAGTAGGATGCTTGTGATTTGGGTTTATTTAGAGAGAGTTTTTCCCCCTTGGGGGGAGTTCTATAGAATTCTCTCAAAGGTGTCACCTTCTATAGGTGACATTTGAATGACCCCGATCTGCAGACAGGCTCTGCAGTGACAGAACAGCAGGAAATTCATTTACATTTAGGCTGCATTATCTTTTCTGGACCCCAGGGACCCTGTATTCCCGTCTCCTCGCTTCTCGGGATAGGATAATGAGCCCATCCTATGTGCCTCCACCTCTGTGAAAAGACGGACATGAGAGTGTAGGAGACCCTGTTTCGTCAAGTGCGATGCATATGTGAGGCCTCTTATTCTAAATAATATTAATGATACATAATCCTGTTTACTCTCTTTGGAGGCAAACAGGATTCTGAAGTGGTAATGGGAGGACATTTTTTCTTTTTGATCCACACATGAGTCTTGTCTCACTACACAAAGAGAATTCTCGTAATGGATGCACATTAGACTCCGTTAACGGGGCCTGTGAAAAGAGACGGGAGTGCTAGGCTTTGTGTTTCTCCGTGAAACAACACTTAAAAACAAGAAAATCTCTTCTTAATAAAAAAGGAAAATAAGGGACTGGCCTGTCACAGGAAAATAATGGATAGTGAGATGAAATTCTCTCTCTCTCTCTCTCTCTCTCTCTCTCTCTCTCTCTCTCTCTCCCTCTCTTTCTCTCTCGCCTCCCTCCCCCCCTCTCTCTTTCTCTCTCTCCTCTCTCTCTCTCCCTCCCTCTCTCTCTCTCTCTCTCTCTCTCTCTCTCTCTCTCTCTCTCTCTCCCTCTCTTTCTTTCTCTCCTCCCTCCCCCCCCCTCTCTCTCTTTCTCTCTCTCTCCTCTCTCTCTCTCTCTCTCTCTCTCTCACTCAACCATTGATAGTTTTACAGGACTATATGAAACTTCCCTGTTTCCACACAGTCACAGGAAACACACAAAAGGCTTGTTTGTATTTGCTATGCGGTCCCTACTGTAAGCCATCCGAGATGAGAAAAAATTAAATAGTTAGTGCCCAGGGATTAGTCTTAGGAGGATTTGCCCAAAGATAAAAGCTCTTGGGGGAGATTTGTGGGCGGCTAAGACAATGCTGTTTCTAATGACAGTGGGGCAGTACTGTTGGCAATGTCAGAATGCGTACTTCAGAGCTGGCATCTGAACCTCTGTCCGGCGGGAGCTGACGCTTGGGAACACTCTGTTTTAAAGGTTTGCTGGGACAGAAGGGAGCGGTGAAGAATGGCTGATGCCACACAGTCTGTTAGCTTTCTCCATTTAAAGTGCCATTGTGTAAGCTCACGATCCCCATTTGGGATACTACTACCCCTCTGGACTGTCTGTAAGGTCTCCATCAGATAGTGAAACTGGGCTGGAGAGATGGCTCAGCCGTTAAAGGCTAGGCTTACAACCAGATAGTGAAACTATCTATTGCAAGAGTCTCCAATTTTTTTGCTAGGCAGCATTACAAGCCTAAAGACTTCAACACGGCAGAGACGGTTCCACAGCGTCACGCCATCACCTGGGCCCTCTGGAGAAAGACAAGGAAGCACAGAAGTCACACAGATGAGAGTTCATCTTTCACAAGCAAGCTCGGTACCGACTCAAACATCATGTGAGGGGGAACTGCGGGTGTAGTTTGGTGGAAGAGCGATTGCCTAGCGTGCACAAAAAGAAAAAGAAAAATGGAAAGTTGTCTTCACAGAAAAATCAGGATAAACAGCTGGGCATGGTAGCCCAGGCCTGATTCATCCCAGCACTCGGAAGGTGGAGGCAGGAGAATGAGCATTTGAGGTCAGCCTGGGATCCACAGTGAGACCCTGTCTCAATAAACAAACAAAACCATGATGGGGGAAATGTCTCGAAGACGGCATAGACACATAAGGTATACAGTGTACAGGGTGTGGCCTTCTTGTCAACATTGTACAGGCCAAACCCTGGTAGTAAGGAACAGCCCAAGTCCTTAGGTTCACAATCGGAAGCCACTCCATTGGAACAAATGTCGGGTCTGAGCAGGCTCTTGTCTCAAAGAGTCAGAATTCTTCAGAGGTGGGAAGAAACTTAGAGGTTTGCTGGGGACTAGCTGTGACACACTGGGAAGAAGGGCCACTGCAATTAACTTTCAATTATTCAGGGTTGATTGCCCAATTAGTGGCTTTCTCCTGCTTCCTGTTTCCCTTCCCTCCCACACCTTTTTCCAGCTGCCTCCTAGGTACATCGTTAGCACCTCAACCAGTGGCTGGGGGGCGAAGGGGGGTGTGAGAAGGCAAAAATGGCTATTTATAAAAAATATCCACAACCATAATGAAGTAAAGCACTAAAGACAAGTTCACAGTTCATGTTGAGAAGAAGGAATTTGGATTATTAGATTTATGTATGTTATTTGCACTTATTATTATTGAACACCAGGATCCCAGACAAGTTCCTTTCTGAGCACCATTTGAAAAACAGCATCCTGTTCCAGGTTCAGCCTCTGGCTCCTGAGAATCATGATGTGAGGGTTCCCACCAAGATGGGTCTGGCTGTTGGGTCTCATCCTTCATGGAGAGGATATTTGCTGCTTCTTCTGAGGTGATTTTCATTTATTCTACATTATAAAATTCCTGCTCTAGGGGAGTGCAGGATTTGGGATGGAGACAATAGATGCCATCTTACATTGAAAATTATTTAGTATTTAGAGGATTTCATGAGCCAGAAAAAAAAAAAAAACAGAACAAAGTTCAGTTGAGTGCGTTGGTTGGTTGCAAATGAATGGGATAGTCAGGGTAGATGGTGGGAAAGGGGACATTTAAGAAAAAGAAAAGTAAAGGTTTGCCTGATGTGTTTGGGGCACACTAAGATTGCTAATCTGGAGAGAATGGAGAGAACTGAGCAGAAATAGTACAAGATATTGTGGTAGTTTGAATGTAATTGCCCCCCATAAGCTCATAGAGAGTGGCACTATTAGGGGGTGTGGCTTTATTGCAATAGGTATGGCCTTGTTGGAGGAAGTGTGTTGCTGGGGGGTGGAGGGGCGGACTTTGTGGTCTCATATATGCTCAAGCCATGCCCAGTGTCCTGGACCATTTCCTGTTGCCTTCCGGTCAAGATGTAGAATTCTCATCTTCTCCAGCACCATATCTGCCTGCATGCCACCATGTCCCACCATGATGATAATGGACTAAACTGAACTGTAAACCACCCAATTAAATATTTTCCTTTATAAGAGTTGCTGTGGTTACAGTGTCTCTTCACAGCAATAGAAACCTTAACTAAGATAGATATAGTCAGTGAAAAAGGACAGACCTTTCATGCATTCTAGAACATTCTGTGATGACAAAAGCATTCTGAAGCTAGCTATGCTGATATGGTAGCATGCTAGCTGTTTGAGCCAAGGGGGCAAATGTAAGTGGGGAGCTGAAATTTCCAACTCACTTAATTTTAATTATTTTAAATGGAAACAACCCCGGGTGGTTTGTAGCTACTCTACAAGTAGAGTTCCAGGAGGCAAGGAGCAGATACCATCTGCGTCACATTTTTGTGTGTGTGTTGTTCTGTGTTAGGAGGCAGAGAGACAAGGGTAGAGGTAAGGCTACCCGATTACTCCGTGTAGCCTCTGCTGCTACTTGTGTGTGTCACACCTGAAGAAAATCAGATACATTGTTCTCACTATGTCACACTCAACCTTCAGAACTTCCCACCAAGCTGACTGACTTACATTCACATTTCTTGGGAATCGTGTCATTTACAAAAGGGGAGAGCAAGACCCGAGGATTGGCTCAGCAGGTGAGAGGACTGGTGCCCTGGCCCAGGACCCGGGTTCAGTTCCCGGCACCCATATGGTGACCCACAACCCCCGGGAACTCCACTTCCAGGGGATCCAGTGCCTTCTTTCGACCTCAACAGGGACACACATGGTGCACAGACATACGTATAGGTAAAACATCATACACATAAAATAAAATAAATCTTTAAAAAATTAAAAAAGAAAATGAGAAAGGGAAAGAGATGTCCAAGGGTCTATCCTCCCTTACTGGCCAGGACTTGATGTTATGCTTAGTTTAGTTAAAAATTCAGCATACTTTATTAAGCATATACTTTTCACAATCAAGAAAACCTAAGTCCTTATCTAGACTATAGTGGTAGGAGTGGTTCCTGATCAGCACACACACCAGCTCAAATCCCACATACTCTTTATTGTGCTGAATGACATTCTTCGGGCGTGTGTGCGTGCGTGCGTGCGTGCGTGCGTGCGTGCATGCGTGCATATGTGTGTGTATCGAAGTGCATGATCTAATAAAGGTGGGGTTGATAGCTTACAGTGAAGCACTGCCTAGTAGACTCAAGTCTCCAGGTTGAAGACCTACCACTACAAACAACAGCAACAGAACTCTACAGAGTAAGAAGGGTGTTCGCCGAAAATGGGCCTGGTTTTGCTGGTGAAGAAGGGAGGGTTTCCCCAGTAAAGGTAAAACAAGTGTTCCTTCAAAAGGGAAGTGAGTCCCTCCATCAAAGATTCTGCAGCGCCTCCACTGCTCTGAAAAGGGGATGATTTCCCTTTCTTTCTCTTCGCTTTGAACACTGGGAGACGATTTCTCCAGCAGAGAGCCTGTGTTTTGCTACCAGAAACTGAAATTAGTGGAAGCTGTGTGATAAGGAAATGCTGTTTCTAAGAACAGGTGTCAGGCAGCGGTTCTGCTGGGACAAGAAGAGCCAAGCCTTCCTGGCCTGGCGAGGGCAGCTCTAAGCTAGCTCTGTGTACCTATGGTTTGGTAGGGTGGGAGAGAGGCTCACACTCTAAGTTGAGGCCTGTGGGGTAGACTGACGGCCACAGTTTCTCTGTCCTGTTTCTCAGACTCCAATGTAGAGGTTGCTGGGCTCCGGGGACAGGGAAGCTTGAGGATAAAATGCTAGCCCTGTCCTGCTGTGCTGGACCACTCACTCACTGACCCGCAAGTCTTCTGTTAACTTGACCTAAGCTAGAGTCAGCTGAAAGGAGGGAACCTCAGTTGAAAAGATGCCTCCACAAGATCGAGCTGTAGAGCATTTTCTCAATTAGTAATTGACCGAGGGCCCAGCCCATAATGGGTGGGGCCGTTCCTGGCCAGGTGGTCCTGGGTTAGAAGAAGGCAGGCTGAGCAAGCCATGGGGAGCAAGCCAGTAGGCAGCACCCCTCCATGGCCTCTGCCTCAGCTCCTGCCTCCAGGTTCCTAACCTGTTTGAGTCCCTGTCTTGACTCCTTTCAACAGTGAACGTGATATGGAAGTGTAAGCCAAATAATCCCTTTTCTCCCCAAGTTGCTTTGATCATGTTTTTTTTTTTTTTATCCCAGCAACAGAAACCCTAACTAAGACACTCTCTGATGGGTTTGAACTTGTGTTTCCCAATTAATGCCTACTCTAGGAGAAAGGCCCTCCACTTTCCCCTTTGAAATCTATTATTTAACATAAAAGACTGCACATGAATTAGGAAGGAAATTAGGAAAGAAAATGAATCATACTCGCTTGCTAGAAACTTCCTTTGTTCGCTGCCCAAAAGTTTTTTTCCTGGGAGTCCATGAGTTGAAATCAGGGTGAGATTATTAAACTTCAGGTGAGAGCTGAAAAGAAATAAAAAGTTCAAAATTTTTAAAAAGTTAAATAGATTAAACAGAAATTTACTGTGTTTCAGTTGAACTTTACTTCATGTATCATTCAACTCTTGGCTTTTTCTTTGGAGGTAGAAGCTCTTTTCACACACCTCTTCAAAGAGAACCTTCACAACAAAACAGGAAGGTGGTGTTGAAATGGCTAACTGCAGAAAATTCTAGAGGCTATGCAAGTGTATGGCAGATACTTGGACTTTTTAAAAATTGCTTCTCCCAAAGTAAAATAAACCCCCCAAATTGGGAGGTGGGAGATAATTATGCATAAACTAATAGAAATTTGAGTGTCATCCTGCTTACAAGAAACTGGACTCCTAACACACACACACACACACACACACACACACACACACACACACACACACACACACGCCCCATACACACTTTGAAGGTATTTTCCCCTGGAGTCTTGGGGCGATGTGATGGTATCAGGAATATTATTAGCTTTATTTTCCTCAGGTGGAACTGAGGCACAATGGCTTTTCTAAGGCCACGTAAGACCACTGTCTGCCTCTAATGTTGTCTCATCTAACTTTCGCCTATAGAGTGGCTTATGTCCCTGATTCACAATGCTGTGACATCCACACATAAGGCATACACTACCACCTAAATACTTTACATCATCTCGGAATTACTTACAACTAACAAAAAATAAATAGTAGCTGGTATACTGTGTTGTTCAGGAAAGGAAGACTGTGTGTGCTCAGTGCAGTGAATTTTTTCTCCCAAGGGTTTTCTGCTGACACTGCCTGAATATATGGATATAAAGCCCAAGGAAAATCCCATCTCTATGTGGGCTGTGTTGTCCTGGAGACGAAAATTGCCCAGGGGCTTTCCGGGATCATCTAATTCCCACAGTTCAACACCAGCCTTCTCACTTTCAGACATATATAGTTACCCATGTCAGGGTACCAGAGTGTCACCTCGCAGAATATTCTAGAGGGTTATCACTTGACAGGGCAGCATACAACTATAATTCCAGAACTTGGGAGGCAGAGACAAGAAGAATCATAAATTCCAGACCATTTTGGGCTACTAATTATAGTCTTTCTCAACAAACCGAACCAAACCTAAGAGCCAAACTGCTCTATATTTGCATCACACTTTTCAAGCCTGAAGCACTCACAGGCATTATCGCAGGGATTAATCTTCAAAACAATCTCCACCGGGGCTTTGGAGATAATCGCGGCTATGTGTATTTCATGTGAAGGAAACTAAATGGTGGCAAAGGTAAGTACTTTGGTTAAGGTCATGGTGTTCCAAAGCAGCAGGGGTCAGCGAAGCAATTTCTGCTTTCCAACTCCGAGCAGCATTCCCTCTGCAGGTAGGCTTCAGGAGACTGCCCAGCACCCATAGAAGGTTCCATGAACTCACATGCTTAGGGCTCACTCTCTAGACACCTTTCAGTATTTCAGATACTCCTGTTGCAATGTGCCTTCTGTATAGTCAGCAAAATATTATGGGTGAGATCTTATCACAGGAGCCTCACTAACGAGAAAGACGTTTGTCCCCTAAAAATCTCTTCTTGGTTTACACGGCCCCTTTCCAGCAATCAAATGCCAAAAAGAAGGTCTTCACTGGGCCAGAGGAAAACACCTGCCTTCCTTTCTCAAAAGGAGGTTGGAGATTTTCCAACTGGAAATGCTACCAGTTTCCTGGCACTCTGTTAAGCAGCTCTAAAGACAGGACTCTGGGTGATGGCATGGGGGTGGGGGTGGGGTGGGAGAAGCGCTCCAGGGTGCTGTGCAATAGGTTCAGCTGACATTTGAAAGCAGCTAAACGCAATGAAAGGTTTTGCTCTGAAGTCTCTAAGGATGGCTATCATTTAAGAATGAATATTCCTATTTAATACGGAGAAAGCCAAGCATATCTTATCCTCTAACAATAGGAATAAAAAAATCTGACTATCTTCAAATAGCATAAAGGCCACGGTTAACCCCGCCTACTTAGGATGTCAGTCTGCAAGAACACACCAAGGACAAGCCCTGGGTTTGTAACTATCCCATGGAAAACACAAATGATAATCATGTGTTTACACCCACAAACAGTTGAAGTTTACTCTGGTTCTGGATCCTCTGTGATCAAAATGTACTTTATATTGTACTAGTAAGAGCTACATACAGGTCCTTTTTACATCTCCATGCAGATAGAAGGCTTAATGATTATGTAGCTTTATCTTTTACTACAAAAACCATCCCTTTGGTATGGGTAATTTGAAATATCTAACTATATGGATCAAATGACTTTTAAATTGCCAAATCACCACATTATGTTATCCTGAATTATCCTACAATTAAAATTTTTCTCAAAAGATGAAAGAATGTTCCCAAAAGGCAGAGGATGATTTCACTGTTTTCTCCTCTTCTTCATTTGTTCCTCCTTCTTTCTCTTCTCAACATCACCTACAATGACATAGTACAGACTTTTAGAAGTGGGTGGGATTTCTTGAATTGTGTTTCTTTAGAAGAAACAGTGTTTCTTTCTTCTCTTCCTTCACAGTGAAATTCCTCTCGCATTCTTCCCTGTGGCTGTCCTGGCCTTTTAGCTAGTCTTCAAGTCCTGCCCTGCCCTTGCCCATTCTCCGGTCCTCAGTCTCCACTTAGCATGTCTCCTGCATCATATGAAAGCACACAGATGACATCGGCTTCCAACCTTTCCCTCTTGCATCTGCAAGAACATCTTCCACTCCAAAGGCAGGGGTCTGTCTGCCAATGAGCCTGGATCTCCTCGTCAAATGCCCACGCCAGCTGATCTCTTATGATGACCCAGTATGTCAATTCAGTGCTGATGAAGATGGGCTCCTGGGAGTTGACGGGAATACGGCTGCATTTCTCTGCTTCTTCATGTGTGGATCTAGTCTCAAAGTCAGCGTAGATCCACGGTAGTTCTGGGGCTCCCTCCACCCACCACATTAATATTATGGGCAGAAGGAGGAAAATGTGGTGTTAAAAGGCAGAATTCCTCAAGCCAATTATATCAAGTACAGTTCATGTATGCCAAGAAAAAAAAATGATGTGCCAACTGGGCAGCACCCAGAAATTAGAGCAGTTCCTGAGAACAATGGTAGCAGACAGAATTTGAAGAAAAACCAGAAGAGACCTAGAGAAAACAACTTAGATGACTGCAGGTTAGACAAGCACCCAGTCAGCTGGCTGGAGAACCTCCGGAACCCCACCTTTACTGTGACTGAACTCACATTGGTTTAGGTTGGCCCAGTGCAGGAGCCTGTTCCAAATCAGTGGCTTCCTACCAATGTCATTTATCAGCAGGGAGGACTCTGTGTTAAAGAGCCTATCAGGCAGTCCCACGTGACAATTCTGCTTATATTAGCAGAACTCACTGCCACTGCCACATGTCTTAGCAAAGGAAGTTGGAAACCACGGGTTTTCATGAAACACAGTGATTATTTCTTCCCCCGAGGGACCACATTGCCCTGAGTTCTATCACTAAGCATGGAGTACAGAATGAATCCTGGGGGGCAAATAGCAGGCTTGACTTGGCCTCACATCAGCTCATGAAGGAAGCATGGGGAGAGGACAAAAGAAGAACCTTATGAACTAGGAATTTAGGCCAAAAATACATGACATACTCCACAAAGTCTCAGGAAACAAAAGGGAGGCTTGCACAGGACTATGGGAGCTGAAAGGGATAGAGGGTCATGCCAAGACTAGCAAGACAGGGTGTGCCATCACAATCTTAAGCCCGGAGGATGGAGGCAGAGGGGACATAGGGAGAGGCGGGACAAGAAGAGGGAGCTGTGCAGGTGACACTTAGGAGCTGTGGCCACACCCTGCCTGCCTGAAAGTTGTCTTTCATGACTTTATTAGCTGGCTCTCCCCCATTTGTACACTTATTTCTCACCAACTTCTCAGGCCTCATGCCCATTTCCCCAGGTGATTTCATCCATTACCATCTTACCTATTTCCCATAATGCACTTGACTACGCTTCAATGTTTCTTCTGAGCTATAGATCTAATTTCTAAATGCTCCAGGGTCATCCCAAATTCAGCATGTGCAAATAAGGATGCTCCAGGGCATTCCAGCCAAACAGAGCTCTTGGCAGTTTCCACGCCCTTCCTTTCTCTGTCAAAGTCATGGCCAACTCACTATCAATCGTGCTAGGAATCTGGAAGCTCATCTTAGATTCCTGTCCTCATTCCCACTTCCCATGCCAGTTACTGTGTCTGGTCATTTTCACCTGCTCCGTATTCTTGAATGCCCCATCTGCCAGTCCCACAACACACTGTGACAACTGACCATCGACCTCAAGAAATGGGCTTAACATTGTGTCCCAGGTACACATCTCGCTTCTGCCCCTCTTCCTCATAGCTACCGGAAACATCTTTTTACATTAAATCATATGTCAGTGGTTTCTGGTTTTGAGAGTCCGTCCTTTGAACACTACCTTGGTAGCAACAGAGCTGAGAAGTAGAGAGCATGCATGGGCTTGAGAGTCACGCTGTCTTAGCTGGACCCTCAGTGCTGACTTCTTGACCTCACGCAAACCATTTAACCTTTTTACCTGTAAATGGGAGTGACAGAACCTAGTGGATCTTAGGGGAGCTGTGCAGATGAAAGGAGATTTTCAGACAGAACATTTTCAATGGATATTAACCATCTCATCGCCAGGATAGTAAGTCCAGATTCACCAGCATAATAGGTAAGTCTTTATGGTCAAGGGCTAATCTACCTCTCCATTGCTCTTTGTACTATCAACCTCCTCACTGCTCCCTGACAGTTCCCCACCCTTTTATGCCTGCATATGAAAACACACCAGCATTTTCATTTTTTCCTCTCCAACTTTGTATTTTGCTATGGTAGTTTGCAACTGGATACAGCAACATCTGAATACTTAATTTGATTTAGTTCAATTGTAAAGTTTATAGTGCTGGGGATGAAATATTGAGATGAAACGTTTCAGCGTTCACATTTGCTTATGTATGAATATTCAGAAAGTTCCTGCAGACAGAACAGCAGGTCACTGGGTACAGCTTGGCTTTGAGCAAACCCTGCAGGAAATGGCACAAACAGCCGAGTCCCAGATAAAACCTTGGTCTCAGATTTAATGGTGTTGGCTTAATGTATATCAACAATATCTAACAGCACTGTGAGCCCTCTGCTCCCAAATCAAAGGTCACCATATTGTGAGGGAGAAAAAGTTCAAGTTAAGTGCTCAGGCCACTGAAACATTAAACAAGTGCACCTGCATTTTCGCAGCAAATAATTCCAGTGGGGATTTCACGTTGCTGTGGATACAAAGGGAGGAAACAGCTCAAAGATACTTGTAAAGCAGGGAGGGATTAGAGTATCCAGGGAAATAAGTAAAAGGTATTGTGTTTCATTCCGAGTTTCAGAAGGACAGCTACAAAATTAGGTCTAAACATCCTTATCCCGCAAATAAAGAGGAACACACCACCAATTTACTGTGAGCAGGAAAAGGACACATAAAACTTTTCACATTGCTTGTAAATCTGCTAGTAATTCACTCATTAATTTTTATATTTTTTGCTGATTTTGTGTGTGTGGCATGACATAGGCAGCCAGCCAAACTGAGTGATTTAATTAACTGGCTTTATTAATGCTTCTATTCGAACAAATAGATAATGTAGAGGAAAAAATAATTACCTCACATCCATCTAAATGTTTCAATTTAATTTACTAAAACCTCTGCTTTCAGAATTGTCCAAGACAGTGACAAAAATACTTTCCAGATGACAATAAATCCTAGCTCAACATAGATATGAGACCGGACTGACTATTTTACCAGTCAAAGAACAACTCAGATGTAACTCAGTCTTAAAGATGTAAGATAATAGCAAGCAATTAATGGTTAAACGCTACAGATGGGAGGTAAAGGTTGGGGATAATTGTGAATTTCCACAATTAGAAGACAAACGCATTGAAAACAAGTCAAGCAAAGATTTACTATAAGCAAAGGACAGATTAAGAAAATCTACCAGGTTTTCCCTGAAAAAAAATTAACTCTTTTCAGTGGTTCCTGAGAGTGTGTGTGTGTGTGTGTGTGTGTGTGTGTGTGTGTGTGTGTGTGTGTGTGTGTGTGTGTGTTATTTGTATGTTTAGACCGTGAGAGACTTTTTGATACATCTCAAGGTACTTGTTTCATTTTTGTTCAGCTAATAAAAATACCAAAGGCTGCATCCATAGCCACAGAGCTGTCAGTAATGGCAAATTCTGACTGTCAGGGGAGAGCAAAGAAAGCCAAATAGGACTGAGGGGAGGACTTTGAACACATGTAGAAGAGAGTGAGGGTTTGTGGAGGTGACGCAGAGGTTAAAACTTTCCGCTGACCCTACTCTCTAGTTTTGGGGACAACCCTCCCTCAGTCTACCTTGCATGGTGAGCCAGAACTTCCTGTTCTCACTAGTCCCTGAAGTAACTGTGATGAAACCTGGAGAGAAGAGACAGCAGGCTGTTCTCCCAAGCCTCCCCTGAACCCAGCCATCTTCCAAGAGTGACCCAGGTGCCCTCTGGAGTCCTCATGGATCTGTCAGGGAAGGGACATGATGGCCAAAGTCATGGTCTATGGGGAACATCTGGAGATTCAAGATGTTAGATGAAATGCTCGTGTACCTGTGCTCAAAGGTAACTCATGAATCCTAACTGAAAAAAAAAAATTCATGTTTGGAAAATGACGAGAATAAAATTGGGGGTTCCAGCAAAACAGATTAAAATGCATTGAAAATGAGTTTTTCTTTATATTTTATAAGAAATGCTTAATAATGGTTTCATACATACATGCTTTGAATACACATTTATATACATTAAATAAATACCAGCTATGAATACCAAGAGGACAAATATAAGACAAATGGGAAAAGCTCTGTCCACAAGAGATGCAGAACATAAGGCACAAATCAATCAGGGTCACATGACCAAAAGCAAAGCATGATGGGACTAGAAGAACCACTGACATCACTTCTGATGATGAAGAAAGGTTCATATTTGGGGCAGTAGTAGCCATTAGCAAGGTTTTATTAACACCATATGGGCTGGCTTCCTCGTGCTTGGCAGTTACTTCTTGGGCTCCATTCTTAACTGGTGATCGGTTCAGCATGTGGCTTTGCAGAACGCTTTTGACTAGGTCCAATTTATATGTAAATACCGAGACCTGGATAATGACTTCAGCTACATAATGTCAATGATGGCGTGATAATTAGGCTTGGTAGGCACTAAAGTAATGATGTAAGTTAGAAGTTATATTATTTCCTGAGAATTAGAAAATGCGGTTCAGAAAACAAACCCATAAACTAGTTTACCTACAATGAACAATTATAGGGGGGAAATTGTTCCCTTCTAGATGTATCTGTCAACTTTGAGGAAATGTCTACATAAATGGTTCCTAAACCCAGCTGCATTGCAGAATTATCTGCAGTCTGTCAAACACATGTATTTCTGGAATCTACTCCAGCCCCACTGAATTATAACACCAGGAATTGGGGGCCCAGAAACTTTATTTCTGCAGCCCTCCTCACCCCCACCCAAATGGCTCACGTATGCAGAAGTATAGTCTGGAGCTTCTACAGTCTAGTGTTTATAGAAAGATCACTCAACATAAACCCAAGGTCTAGAAAGTGATTCACAGCATTTTCTCCATCACATATTGTTAAAACAAAATAAGGAAATTCAAAGGTTTTGTGGTTTTTTTTTTAAGCCCAAATGCCTCACTATATTGTTAATTTTGGATTATTTCTTTGAAAGGAATGATCTTCTAAGTACTATAGTTAGAGATAAATATGGTCTTCAGAGCCATATTCTCCCTAGATGGTCTAGTCTGGTCAGGTTTCACACAGTGGCTCACAGAAGTGCCACCATCCGAGAGAACAGCCACCTGCCACAGTTTTGATCTCAACTGTCTCCTGGGGCCACATGCTGAAGCTTGCTCTCCAACCTGAGGTACTAAGAAGAGGGGGTGAAACCTTAAGGAGGTGGCAGAGGAAGGTGGGAGGGGGGGAGACAGAAAGAGGGGAGGGAGGAGGGATGTAGGAAGTAGAAGGAAGGAAGACTGGCTAGATCCTAAGGAACGAGCTTTTGGGAGTTAGATCACAGCCCTTTTCTCCTTTTCTTTGCTTCCTGGACACCTGTGCCACCACGTGCTTCCCTGCCATGATACTGTCCTTCACGAAGGCTCAAAGTGATGAAGCCAAGAGACCACGGACTCAAACCTCTGAAACTGTAAGCAAAAATAAACCTGTCCTCTTTGGGATTTTTCTCACGCATTTTGTCACAGTGATGGGACTATGAGGAGCATTTCACCTGTCACTTCTACTGAGGGGCTGCCAAGCCTGTGTTTGTAGGGCCGGATCTTTCTGGGCCTCTCCTTCAAAGTGTTATCCAATGTCAAGTGATAACAGGGCCCAGTCTGATAGCTCCTTATTTCCTCCAGAGCACCTGTATGTAGTTCTGCCTGTATCAGGACAAAGGAAACTCGACAGGCACTGGCCAGTCCTTCCAGGCTGCATCAGCCATGGAGAGTACTGGCTCTGTCACAGACATCCCGAGTAAGCTGTTTTCAAACCTGAGTGACCTTCAGATTCATCTGCAGGTTTATGACTCAGTCCTGACAGACTTGAGGCTCTACACCTCACAGGAAATATTGAAGATGCTGGGCAGGAGATCACAGCTTTGACTTCTGACATAAAGAAGAACTGAATGTGCCAGGCTCTGCTGACTCCCCATGGGAGACCTTGCCTTGGAGGAGGTGGGAATGGGGGGGGGGTTGTGGAGAGAAGGCTGGGGAGTGGGAGGAGGGAGGACAGGGGAATCTGTGGTTGATATGTAAAATGAATAGAAAATCTCTTAATATAAATAAATAAATAAATTTAATTAAAAAAACATCTTTTTTAATCCTAGAGAAAATTTGTGACTATGAAGGGGGAGGGGTGGGAATCTCTTTAGACCACAAGGGTGGCACAAAATCCTCTTTGCTGAACCCTTGCTTTTTGGCTGCCTTTGTCTGTGCTCATAAGCTTTGAAAAGGGCAACTGTAAGAATACTGACGAGACATAAACAATGAGCTAAGGAAAATTAGGAACACAAGGGGGTACTCGAGTTCATGCTTTGGGTCTGTCCACATCATCTTGGCCCACCTGGTCACCAGCAAATGGTTCACCAGCAACCAGCATTCCCCCACCGGCTCTGTCTGCCAAAGAGCATCCTCTAAACACGGGAGCTGAAGAAAGATGCCGGAAGAACAGGGTACCAATCATCAACTGGGACTAGGGTGGGTGGATAATACTAGGGCATCCTCACCCCACAGAGGGGCCATTTTCAATTGTCTCTCTCCAAGAGCCCTAACAGGATGGGGGCCTCAGCCACCCAGCTCGTCAGGAGCTGACCGACAACTATGCTTGGCAGGGGACGCTCTCTTCCCTCCCTTGTCCAAGCACCACGTGGTCAGACTGTTCCTGGGACTATTCCCACACTACACCCCCAGTTCTTGGTTTTCAGCTCATTTTGAAGGAACATAAACCAAGACAGGGGGTGATATTATTATTTTAAAATTATCCAATAGCAGAAGATGGGGATGAAGCAGGCCAAGCACAGGACTCAGTCCCTGGGTACCTGCTCTGCACTCTGATGAGGTCATGAAGAATAGATCTTATACCTAGCACCCTTAACTCAAAAGAAACATCAAGTACCTATGAAAATGATGATAAGCTAAAAACTCTGCCCTCAAAAAGGAATAATACCGACAAAAAAGGATTGCATTGAGGAGAGGATAGTGCCAAGAGTGTGTACACTTGGTATTAAGAGACAAGAAATGCTTCTGAAAAGAGCAGGAATAATAACTTTACAAATGAAGATACTTTTATTTAATAGTAATTACATTTAAATATTGGAATTTGATGAGGAAGTCTGGTCATGATCTGTGGACCAGGTGTCCCAGATCATCCTTTTCTGATGGCTCAATGTCTAGTCATTCTCCTAGAGGGTGGTAGGGGAGCGTGGGAGGCAGAACCCCTATGCTTAGCATGACGTCCCCACTGTAGCTCCTCCCATGCCTAGCCAACAAACTGGCCTTGGTATGGGTCCCTGGTGATCCCTCTGTGGTTCCAACACTACGACAGGGCAAGATGTGACCTGCCCCACCATCTGTCTCAAGTGGCTGCTTGCTCCCCAGGCTCCAGGGAAGGTGACGAGCATGCCACCATCCTTGTCTTCATGCTGCTTGGGCCCTGGTGTGAACAAAGCAACCAGGGAGTACACACCCTTCAGCTCCTGTGACAGAGACCCAGTTACAATCAGCTTGCTCATGGGGGATGACTCTGAGATCAGCAAGCAGGCACTGACTATTATTAGTCACCTAATTAGGGACAGGCCACGCTGAAGGTTTCAGATGTCCTCAGACAAACATAAAGATAAAGAGTGTAATTAAGCCACTGGCCCTAGGCTGGCTGCTGCCAGTGCCCACAGCTGGGCCGGATACTGAGTGGAACTGTGTGACCTGATAACAGGGTTATGGTCACTTGGAGTCAGAGCTATAAAACTTCCTGGTTCTATTCTATCCTTTACCTCAGTTTGCTCAACCAGGTGAGGGATCCCTGTCTAGGTTAGGGAGTCTGAAGCTCTGCCCATGGATGGGTTTTTTTGTTTTCATTTCTGTTTTGTTGTTGTTGCTTGTCTGTTTTGGAAAAATCTCACTCTGTAACTTTGACTGGCCTGGAACTCAGAGATCTACCTACTTCTGCCTCCTGAGTGTTGAGATTAAAGGTGTGCATCATCATGATCGGCCTGGTCATTTCTGAGCAAATTTGTCTTGGTATTAGTACCAGAAGGGGACAGTATGGGCTTTAAGGTGCCTACCAGAGCTTCTGGTGAATCACAGTATAGGAAGGGTCCTGGGGACACCTCTCAGGGCTGTTCCCAGTCAATATTATCCTATGGATCATTTCTACATTTTTCTAGTCCCATCTTAGGCTCTTCAAAAGATTTATTTTGCCTTGGAATTGACTTAGGAAGGCTTTGAAATTAATAGAGAAACAGGAATTGTGCAATACAAGAAAATATCATAAGACACAGAAGCACAGAGATAGCCAAAATGGAATAGAATAAAACAGTAACTACTCAGCGAGTTTATGACTAAAAGATAGTGAAAAGGACATTCTTCTGAATAATAGTGGGAGAAAATACACTGGATTGGGATTCGGTGGGGCAGAGTCTGAGGCTGCCACATCTAATGAGCTTATAGGTGACAGCCATGCCACCGGTCCACAGACCAGGCTGTGGACAAGAGGAATAGGAAAACAAAGCAAGTGTAAAAACTTAGTTCCAGTCTCTACGCCCTCCATTGGTAGAACATTTCCATAGTCCTTTGTAAAAACGATTTTAGAAAACCCGACATATTCAAAGTATGCATATAAGAAGTTCAGCTGGACTATAGTAGGTGCACAGGAGGAGCAATAAAGTCTATTTACCAAGCAAACAGAAAATGCAAATAAGCCAGCATAATGCGACTATTTGGATGATTCATAAAGTAGACTTCCAATCACAGTTATTCAGAAGACATAACGAGGGTCACTAAATAATAGGCTTGTGAAAAAGGAACTGTGTTTTCAGACCTGAATGTTAAATCATTATAACTGGGCTCACACATCTTCATTAACTGAAATAGGAACCATTGTAATCAATACATTTTTGCCAATGAGAAATAAGATGGGTTTTTTTGTTGTTGTTTTAGTCTTATAGTGTAAAAATCCATGATTCTGGATTTGAGGAATCCTCAAGCATTTTCTGCATCCCATTGGCTGTGAAAACATCTTCTTCACATGCAGAAATTTTGAAGAAGTGGTGGTTGGTAGAAGGTCAGGTGAATATGATGGATGAGGCAAGACTTGGTAGCCCAATTCATTCACCTTTTGAAGTGTTTGACAGGCCACGTGTGACTGGGAATTGTGGAGACAAACTGGGCCCAGTCTGTTGACCAGTGTTGGCTGGAGGAGATGCAGTTTTCAGTGCATCTCATTGATTTGCTGAGCACACTTCTCAGATGCAATGGTTTCAATGGTGTTGGAAGGCTTCAGAGGATCAGAAGGGCAGTAGACACCAAATAGCACCCAGCATCATCATTTGCTTCACACATTTGGCTTTGAGAAGAGCTTTGGAGCTTCCTCTTGGTTCAAGCACTGAACTGAGCTGGCTGTCATATATGATCCAGTTTCTGTCACAAGTCACAATCCAACTGAAAAACAATTCACTTTTTTGTTCTATAGAATAAGATAAGATGACAGTTCAAAATGACAGTGTGAAAAAAATTGCAGTCAGCTCATGAGGCATGCACTTACGAATTTTACCACTCTTCCAATTTGCTTCAAATGCCAGACAAACATTGCAAGACCTATTCCGAGTTCTTTGGCAACTTCTCAGGTAGTGATTAAAGAATCAGCTTCAATAACTGCACTCAATTGGCTGCAGTCAACTTCTGATGGCAGCCACTCTGCTCCCCATCTTCCTTTGCAGCACTTTCTGGAACCACTGTACCTACCACCTGTTAGCAGTTCCCGGGCCAAATGCATTGTGGACGTGAGTTGTCTCTGTTGCTTTAAAACTCATTTTGAACTCAATTTGCTTTTGGTTTAATATAATTTTCATAGTATAAAGTAACTATGAAATGAACAGAAAGTAATACATTATTAGCAAAAAGTAAAGTGAGAAAAGCTCATGAGAGTGATGTATCACATAACCACAATTACTTAAGAATGCATTCCAATATCAAATGACAAATTTCAATAATGCAAAAACTATAACCACTTTTGTCAGCCTAATATTAACAAAGGGGAATATCCAAGAAGACACAGCACAGATGCAAAAAATCCTCAATATTTGCCAGCCAAATTCAAGAACATATTAAGAAGATATGTGCCATGACCAAGTTTGTTTCAATCCAGAGATATAAATATAGTTCAGCACACACAAATCAATAAATATATGACAGCACATAAATACACTTAAAAGAATAAATCACATGACCATCATCAATAGATACATAAAGGACCTTTGACCAAGTTCAACATTCATCCTTGAGAAAAGCCCTAGAGAAACTAGGAACAGAAGATATATACCTCAGCATAATGAAGGCTGTATGTAATGAACCTATGGCCAACACTGGTCTCAATTAAAAAAAATGAAAGCCTTTAATCTAAAATCAGAAACATGACACACTTTTCTATCCTTATCCAATACAGTGCTTGAAGTCTTAATTAGAGCAAGGTGAGAAATAGAAATAAAAGCAATAGAAATAACAAAGAAGCCAAATTATCTCAATTTGAAGACAATATAATTCTACCCTTAAAAGACCCTAAAGACTCCACTGGAAAACTCTAAGATGTAAGGAACACTTTTAGCTAATTAGCAGAACACAAAATCAACATATAAAAATCAGTAATTTTCCTATAGACCAGTAATGAACCTGCCAAGAAAGAAACGAGGGAGGAAAATAGCCATTCACAATATCTTAAAAAAATAAATACCTCAGGAAGTTAAAGACCTCTGCAATAACGTATTTATTTATTTATTTATTTATTTATTTATTTGTGTGTGTGTGTGTGTGTGTGTGTGTGTGTGTGTGTGTGTGTGTGTGTGTGTGTGGTGAATGCACATACACATGTGTACTCAGAGGCCAGAAGAGATGTTCAGTGTCATGTTCTATCATTCTCCGCAGTATTCCCTTGAGACAGTCTCTTACTGAGCCTGGAACTGGGCTGGTGGCACCCAACCCCCAGGGCTCCTCCTGTCTTTGCCCCTCTCCCCATGCTGATGATACAGGCACATAAGACTACACCCGGCCTTTTATATGGACTCTGGATTTTGCAGTCAGGTCCTCATGCTCAAGTAGCAAGCATTCTGACCCACTGAGCCATCTCTCCAGCTGTACAGCATAAAGTTTAAAACACAGAAGAAGGGAACTGAAGACACTAGAAGACAGAGAGACCATCCATGCTCACGAATTGGCAGAATTTATATATATATGAAATTACTGAAAGTGGTCTACATGTTCAACACACTCCCCATCGAAATGCCAACATTCTTCAGAGAACCACATAAATAATCCTAAAATTCCTAGGGAGACAGTCACAAAAGCAACCTGTGGTTTGTGCTGCCTGCAGAGCATTCTGGGACCAGAACCTAGCAGAATCCTCATCAAAGAGACTAGAGAGACATCACCCAGCAACTGATGGGAGCAGATGCAGAGTCCTACAGCCAAACATTAGACAGAGCTCAGGGTGTCCTGTGGAGGAGGGGAGGAGGGTTGGAGGAACCAGGACCAGAGGGGTTCTACAGAACATGGTCCTACACAAAATCAAGTGATCGGGACTCATGGGGGCTTGTGGAGATCAGGGAGCCTGTAGGGGTCTGACCTAGGTCCTCTGCATATATATTATGGCTGAGTATCCTGGTGCTCCTGTGGGACTCCTAACTGTGGGAACAGGGGCAGTCATTGACTCTTTTGTCTGCTTAGGGGACCCCTTTCCTCCTACTGGATTGCCTCATCCAGCCTTGATATGATGGTATGTGCCTGGTCTTATTGTAGCATGTTGTGCCATGTTTGGTTGATGTTCCTGGGAGGCCTGCTCTTTTTGGAGGGAAAACAGAGGCTGGGGTAGATCTGGGGGAGAGGGGAGGTGGGAGAAAGCTAGGGGGAGGGGAGGGAGGAGAAACTGCAGGTGGGGATGTAATATATGAGAAAAGAATAAAAAGAAAATCCTAGGGAGAACAAAAAGACCCTGAGTAGACAAAGAATCCAAAGTAAAAAGATCAGCACTGGGAACCTCACACCTGGCCTCAGATGATACTACAGAGCTACAGGGCCCCAAACAGCATAAGACTGTACAGAAACAGACACACACAGCAATGAAATGGAGGACCCAGAGGAATGCTCCCATACTGCTAGAGCCACCCAAGCTTTAACAAGGAGTCAAAACATACATTGGAGAAAAGAAGGCTTCTACAACACATGGTTCTGGAAACACCAGACATTCACACAGAGAAGAATGAAACTAGTTCTATATCTCTCAACCTGCACTGAAATTTAATTTAAAGCAGATCAAATACCTTAGTGTAACACTCAATCTCTGAAACTTCCAGAAGAGAACATAGGGGAATGTTTCAAGATGTCAGTGTAGGCAAAGCCTTTTCAAAAGGGATTCCAGTAGCTAAGGAAATTATACCAAGAGTTGACAAATAGGATCCCATGACATTAAAAAGTTCTATACAGCAAAGGAAACAGCTTACAGAATGTGAGAAAAATCTTCACCAACTACACATCAAACAGGAGATTAATACCTATAGTTTATAAAGAACTAGAAAACCCCTAAATATCTCCCAAATAATTCAATAAACAGATGGGCAAATGAATAGAACACACAGTTTTCAAAAGAAGAAAAATACAGATATCCAATAAACATTTGAAAAGGTATCCACTAGCCTTAGCCATCCGGGAAACACAAACTAAACCACACTGAGCATGCGTCTACATTGAGCTTACCATCACCGAGAATAGAAATGGCAACAGATGCTGGTGAGGTTATGAGAAAAGATGACCCTTATTCACTCTAGATGGAATGTAAATTGGTACAGCTACTGTGGAAGCCAGTATTTGGAGGTTTCTCAAATACCTAAAAGCACAACTACCATATGCTCTGGCTATACTGCACCTGGGGACGTATATCCAAAGGAAAAGCACACCACAGAGATACCTGTACATGTTCATTGTTGCCTTATTCACACCAACCAAGATATGGAACCAGCCCCGATGCGTATTCATAGATGAATGAATGAAGAAAATGTAGCATATAGATGGAGTTGTACTCAGTCTTACAGAGGAGTGAAAGTGTGTCATTTACAGGATAAAAAGATGGAGCTGAGATGTTCATGGTCAGCAAAATATGAGCCAAATTCAGAAAGACAATACCATGTTTTCTTTCATATGTACAATATATACACACCAATTTATAAACACATACATGCATGCATACATGAAATGAAGGCAGGAGAGTTGTGAGGTAGGAGGAAAGGACTTCCAGGGGGGAGACAAAGAGAGGAAATGGAAGAGAAGAAAGATAAAATAGCAATTTTCTTCATGTGAGATCTAGATTTAGCTACATATATGTGTTCACACATGTGAAATAAAAGCAAAAAAGAGACTATTTGGCAAGAGAGGGGAACCAGTCAGAGGGGGAAGGATGGGGGAAAGGCACTGTGGGACAGATATGAGGAAGGTAGACTGATACAAGTGTATGAAAATGTCATAATGGAACTAACTAAACTAACTAAAGATCCTAACTAAAACACTAGCAAAAATAAATAACAGATAAAATCTGGTGCTCCCAGCCCCCACTGGAGACAGACTCATACAGTGTATTTCAGGCCTGAACTAACTATGTAGCCCTAGCTGGCCTGGAACTCCTGACAATCCTCCTGCCTCAGCCTGAGCGCTGTGATTACAGGCAGAGACACATGGACTAGCTTTTATCCCTTTGCAGTCTTACTTTCTTGGTGAGGCAACACCTCTTGCTAGCCTGGAAGGCTCCTGGGCTTCACTGTGATGCTCCTTTTCTGGAACTAGTGTTATCCTGATGACTGACATGTGCCTTTTAATGTGAGAATAAGGAGTTCCTTCTAGCTTTGCCTAGGATTGGTCAAGTCCCTTGCCTAGGGTGGCAGTACCTGAGGGTTCCCTGCTGTGACCCTCCATCAGCACAGATGAGGACAGGGTGGCTCTCATGCTTCAGCACTGACAGACAGCACAGGCAGGCTAACTGCCAATGATGTCCTTTCTCCATTTCTCAGGGGTTGAAGCTCTAAAGATGTCTCTCTAAGAGCGGTGCTGACAAGCATGTAAATAAAACAACCAGATGCCCCAAACCTAGAGCTCTCTATCCTAAAGAGCCAGGCAGTAACTGACCCGCTGTTCCATCAGAACTGCAGCTTCGGGATGACACAAAACCATTACCTGGACGTCCTGAGCATTGTGAAATAATCCACAATTCCCAGAAGTATGTCTCCAGGCCTGTTTCCCCCTAACCTTTTATACCAAAAAGCCAGCATCTATTCCTCTATGGTCCCCACTCCAAGTAGAATGCACTTCCCTTTGCTAGACCAACTGTTGACTCTCACAGAGGCCTGTGCCTTAGCAGAGCAGAGGACAGGAAAGGTTAAAACACCTGGGCAGACGGAGCCATCACTGACCCTTCCTTGGCTCCCTTCCCAGCTCTTTCCCTTAGGACGCAGTGCCCTTAGGACTCAGATGCAGCAGACTCGGGAGAGGAAACAAATTACCTACCTGCACCTGCCTTTACCCTGCATGACCTTGCACTCCCTCCCTCTCGGGGCTCCTGGCAACTGCAAAAAGAGCTGAGAGCAAACAGGGCTGCCAGCTCCAGCATCCAGTGCTGGAGGAGCCACAGGCTAGGCCCAGGAGGGGGCGGAGGCTCGGGGCTAGGATGCTGCCCTGTGCCTCTAGGGAGGCACTTGCCACGTGTCATCTGGTATTGGTGACTCTAGAGGCCATGCCATAGGAAAGATGCAGGGCTGATTTGAGGCCAAACAGCCAAAGACATGAGGATGTGCCTCCACAGATACACAGATGGACTGCAGCTAAGGTTAAGACGGAACATTAGAATAAAAAAAAAACCAAAAGAGCCGGGCGGTGGTGGCGGCGTACGCCTTTAATCCCAGCACTCGGGAGGCAGAGCCAGGCGGATCTCTGTGAGTTTGAGGCCAGCCTGTTCTACAGAGCGAGATCCAGGAAAGGCGCAAAGCTACACAGAGAAACCCTGTCTCGAAAAAAACCAAAACAAACAAACAAACAAACAAAAAAACCAAAAGAACAGAAACCCCAAACAGAGTGGTGGCATATGCCTCCAATCCCAGCAAATCAGAAGACGGATAAAAAAGAATCACAAGTCTGAGGCCATGCTGGGAAACACAGTGCAAGTACACCCATTAAATTATTTTTAAAAATTTAGCCTCCTAATCTCCTGCATGCTCCCATGGCCTGGAATGTGCTGGGTGCTGACTCTGAGGAACCCATGTCAGGACCCAAGCACTGGCAAGGATGGCTATAACAAGGGCAGAGAGAGTACAAACCGACTGCTTTGAAAGGAAGAGATGTGCACTTTGCGCGCCCACCCCCCCAACAGGGTCTCTCTGTATAACAACCATGGCTGTCCTGGAACTTGATTTGTAGACCAGGCTGGCCTCGAACTTACAGAGACCTGCCTGCCTCTGCCTCCCGAGAGCTGAACGTAAAAGCAAAGAGTATCTGTCATGTCACAAGACGACAGGACTGCCAGGTCTGGAAGAAGAGACGCCTGTGCTGTACTTCATGTGGACGTTCCACATGGTAAGTCTAACAAAGCAGCTCAAGGGCCCAGGCAGTGTTCACCGCGCCCCCACCCAGGAAAAACCTTGCTTCCAAAATGTGGATTTAATCCCCATGGGTAGGTAGCATTTGGTGAAATGTCTTCAATTTCATTGCAGGCCAAATTGTGTATAAATTTAGTTCAAGTGGCAGCTAAACCAGTACAGTGAAATATGCAGTAAGTTACTATGGTGTTTGCTAATTTAAAATAATTAGAGAAAATAATGAGAAGACTATTTCCTCTCTCAAGGATTAGAGATCTGTAAGCTGATACCAGCCTCCTTCCAGTGAACATAATCTCTGTAATGAAGACAGAGAATTGTGAGTGCTTTAGAAAGGTCGCTCTGATTGGGGAATTTAATCAACCCAGTACTTATACCAGAACTTATATTTGTTTTTATTGAATCTAAGTCAATTCCATAAAAGGAAAATTACATGTGTATATCTTAATGTAATCATTCTAAGCAGAACATTATAAGTATTACAGCCAAATTAAGATTTAAGACCTGTTGATAATCATTTGTTGATTTCCCCAACTTCAAAACTCCACCCCACTAACTCATAACTCAAATTTGGGCTGCATAAGACTTGCTGCTCAGAGTCTTAGGAGCAAGGACCCGGCAGGAGAGTCAAACAGTCCAACACCCAAGTTACATACAGTGCAGCACCCACAGGGAAGTGAATGTTCACAGTTTTCCTTGTGACTTCATTTCTGTCATGGAATACTGCTAAGTGGCCAGAGACTTGCGGCATTTGAACTCTGTTGTGAACTTCAGTAACAACACACAATGTACTTCTGGTTAACTGAGGTTAAGTTCTGGAACTTTGAACAAGTTGTCTAGAAAGTTAAACAATAGACTAGCTCTTTTCTTTTGTTCTTTTTCAGGTTAATGTGCCATCAGATAAACAAGTCACTCACTTATCTTCCTGATAGTCAGGCATGAGTACTTGTTGGGCAGGGGGAGGGGTGTCCTTAGCTAACTTCCCGGAAGCTCCACTCATCCTCTGGGGCTGCTAACTGTTGGCTTCAAGAGGAGTCATGATGAGCTGGATTTTCCTGTCTTCCTCTGGCCTTAGAGCTCCCATAGCTTTGAAAAATAGCTGGAGTTTTCCCTGTCACCCCAAATAAATGCTCTGCTTTCCACTCAGGTTTCTGTGCCCTCTTAAGACAGGTTCTTTACAAATAGCTGCTAGAGCAGGGTATGGTGGCGCACACTGCTAATCCTAGCATTTGGGAGGCAGATACAAGAAGGCCAGCTTGGTTTGCTTGGTAGAGTTCCAGGCCAGCCAGGAATACACAGTGAGACTTTGTCTAAAAACAAACAAACAAATAAAATAAAGATAGCACCTTGAAAGGTAAACAGTTGTTAAAAACTGAGCTATCCATGCTAGTGAGGAAGTAGAGTAAGGGGAACACTCATCCATTGCTGGTGGGAGTGCAAACTTGTGCAGCCACTATGAAATCCCTGTGGCAGTTCCTCAGAAAGATGGGAAATAATCTACCTCAAGATCCAGCTATACCACGCTTGAGCATATAGCCAAAGGGTGCTTCATCCCACTACTGAGACACTCACTCTACCACGTTGACTGCTGCTTCACCCTGCAGCAGATGGGAACAAATATGGAGACCCACAGCCAGACAATGTGCAGAGAGTGAGACAGCTTGGCACACTAAGCCCTATCAGGGATGACTCCATCAAATCCCTCCCCTCAGGGCTCAGGAAACTCTGCAGAAGAGAAAAGGGAAAGAGTGTAAGAGCCAGAGGGGATGGGGAGCAGGTCCTTCTAGTCACAACAGAACCAATGCACAGGTCCTTTGAGCATATATTATGGCTTCCAGTTTTGTGTTTTTATGGGATTCCTCTGTGACAAATGTGTGTGTGTATGTGTGCGCGCCTGTGCGCTCATGCACACATCTATATGTGTTTCTTGTGCTTTTTATTTGGCTCTTTTTCTTATTTGCTTGCTTTGTCCTATTAAGTTTTGCTTTTGTTTTATCTTAATATTATTATTTAGACACCTGGTTGTTGTGTAATGAGAGACAAAAGGAGTTTGACTTGGATGGGAGGGAAGAAGAAGAAGAGGACCTCAGAAGAGTTGGAGGAGGGGCTGTAATCAGAATATATTGCATGAAAAGGTTCTGTTTTCAATTAAAGAAAAATGGAACAAAACAAAACAAAAACAGAAACAAAAAAACCTAATCAATCAACCAACCAACCAAACAAAACCCAAGATACCTTTCTAAGAGTAAATGAGGGAGAGTTAGTAGGCACAGGGGTGCTGTTGGTAGGAGATATAGCTTCATATGTTCTGGAGCACAGTTAGATAACTATTGTTGCAACAACTAATTGGATATTTCAAATTAGTTGGTAGAAAGGACTTTGTTCCAAACACGAAAGTGGGAGATGTGCGAGTTACATTTTATATAGTGTTTTGAAATATTAACCATATCTACTAAACATACACAAACTATGTGTCAATTTAAAATGGAAAAAAAGAGAAAGTTTTTGTTTTGTTGTTGCTGTTTTTATTTAAAGAGTAGATGAAGAAATCCAGTCTGAGAGAGGTCAGGAAGCACAGGGCTCCCAAGTCAGGACTGGCAATGCCAGGGCAGGAGCCCAAGTCCTTAGACTCCAACATAGGGTTCCTCTGTCGTGGAGATTCAGTGAGCAGGTAGAGGGGGAGAGACTGGTAAAACTCAGAGTCCTTAGGAACTGTCCATCTGGAAATGGGCTCTAAAAGGTAGCTGTTGAGAGAACAGCATGGGAAGCCACACAAACCTGCCTGGCCCCCAAGGATTGTGCCCTAATGTCTAGCATGGGGCTAGAAGAGAAGTTCTGACTGCTATGCCATTTCTAAATACCTATCTTTGATGCAGTCAAAACTAGTCCCCAGGGCTGGGGCTCTTGCTGCTCAAGTCTGATGATCTGAGTTAGATCCCTGGGACCATGTGGTAGCAGAAGAGAACCAACTCCACAGAGTTCTCCTCTGACCTCCACACATGTCTTGTGGAATATTACTTCAACTACGTAAAGATGTGTTACATTTGTTTATGTTGTGGAATATTACGTCAACTATGTAAAGATGTGCTACATTTGTTTGTGTTGTGGAATACTACTTTATGGAAAGGCCTGCTGCATTTGTTTCTGCTGCATCTGTTTAATGATGTAAAGAAGTGTTACATTTACTTATGCTGCATTTCTTTAATGATGTAAAGATGTGTTGCTTTGCCTGCCTAAGGCACCTGATTGGTCTAATAAAAAGCTGAACATCCAATAGTTAGGCAGGGGAGGAACAGTCATGCCTGGTGGGCAGAGAGAATAAAGTAGGCGGAGGAATCTAGGCTCGAGAAAGGAGAGAATGAGGGAGAAAAAAGGGAGACGCCTGGGGCCAGCCAGCCAGGCAGCTGCCAGCCAGCCAGGCAGCTGCCAGCCAGCCAGGCAGCTGCCAGCCAGCCAGCCACGGAATAGGACATACAGAATGAAAGGAAGATTAAAAAGTCCCAGGGCAAAACACAGATGAAGAGAAACAGGTTAATTTGAGTTATAAGAGCTAGTGGGACAAGCATAAGTTAAGGCCCAGCATTCATAACTAATATTAAGTCTCTGTGTCATGATTTGGGAGCTGGTTGGTGACCCAAAAGAAAGCTTGCTAAACACATGTATCTTGGCATGTTCCAGCTTTTACACATACAATAAATAAATGTAATAAAAATTTGCTAGGCATGATGGTGCACATCTTTACTCTCAGCACTCGAGAGACAGAGGCAGGCAGATCGATGTGAGGCCAGCATGATCTAGCCAAGGCTAGATAAACTATGAGTATATGGTATACCGGTTACATTGTAGAACCTCAGGCTCACACCCCAGCCCACTTTGGAGCTTCTGATTCTGCCTGCCTGGTATGGGCTTTAGGAATCTAAATCTTTTTTTTTTTTTTTTGGTTTTTTTTTTTTTTGGTTTTTTCAAGACAGGGTTTCTCTGTGTAGCTTTGCGCCTTTCCTGGTACTCACTTTGGAGACCAGGCTGGCCTCGAACTCACAGAGATCCACCTGCCTCTGCCTCCCGAGTGCTGGGATTAAAGGCGTGCACCACCACCGCCCGGCAGGAATCTAAATCTTTACCAAGGACTTGATGTGATTCTTATGATTGTCTTGATAAAGTAAACACATGTAGAACAGGACCAGCAGAGGCTTTTGTGAAGGCGTCATATGGTACCAATTTTATTCATTTTAGGCCTCATAATCTTTGCTGAGATACTCAACTTTAGAACTGAGGCACAAAAATAGTTCCAAGTAACACATGAAAGTGAATATAGCTGTGATCCAAATGAGTTCTACTGATTTGTCCTATTCCATCCCACATCTAGAATGTTCCACTGATTCATGAATCCACGCAGCTGTGCAACGGATTAGCAAACAATCTCAAAATCTGTTTTCTCAAGTGGGGAGAGAGTCCCCCATGTTTGAACAATTACAAGGCATTACTAAGTCAACCCTATGTAGGAAATCAAACCCAATAACGGCTGTGCAAGGGTCACAGAAAAGTGGATAGACAGGTGTTTTTAAGAGATGAATATGGTGCTGGAGAAATGGCTCAGTGGTACACAGCACTTGCTGCTCTTCCAGAGGACAGACGTTCAGTTCTCAGCATCCATACCTGGAGGCTCCCAACCTCTAACTCCAGTTCCAGGGAGTCAGATGCCTTCTGGTCTCCATGGGAACCTGCATGCATGTGGTGCACATAAACTCACACAGGCACACACATACACATACATTAAAAGTGAATATATAAAGGGTACAAGAAAAACTTTTATTCCTCAAAAATAAACAGATAAATGACTAAACAGAATGAAAGAACTCACCAAAACACCAGAGTCTCTAGGAATGAAATTCCAACACTGGATGCACCAACCACAACGATTCTGGCATTGACAGTGACTTTTGGTTCTAACGTTAGTTTCCGGTTTGTGTGGTTTAAGGCATAACTCGACTGCAAGAAAACAAAGAGGAAAAAAAAAACTTGAGGAAAATGTACCTGAATCAGTGCCCCCGACGAACAATTACAAGGCCTTACTAAACCAACCCTTTGCAGGAAATCAGACCCAATAATGACCATGTAAGGGCCACAGGAAAGTGGATACAAAGGAGTTTTTAAGAAATGAATATGGTCCCAGAGGAATGGCCCAGTGGCACCCAGCACTTGCTGCTCTTCCAGAGGACTGAGGTTCAGTTCACAGCAAGTACATCTGGTGAGTCACAACCACCTCTAACTCCAGTTCCAGGGAGTCAGATGCCTTCTGGTCTCCATGGGAACCTGCATGCATGTGGTGCACATAAACTCACACAGGCACACACATACACATACATTAAAAGTGAATAAATAAATATTTTAAAATGAAACAACACAGTTGCTGTGGAATAATCCTTTTGTACACTGTAAAGATTTGTCACTAGAATTGGTTTCATAAAAAGCTAACTGGCCAGTAGCCATGCAAGAAGTAATGGGTGAGATAAAACTAAGGATGTTGGGATGAAGAAGGGCAGTCTCAGAGGAGATGCCAGAAAACACAGAAGAAGCAGGATGTGTAGAAAATGAGGTAACTAGCCATGAGCCATGTGGCAGAGAGTAGATAAGAAATATGGGTTAACTAAAATGTAAGAGTAAGCTAGTAACAAGCCTGAACTAACCGGCAAGCGTTTACAATTAATATTATTTCTGAGTGGTTATTTGGGAGTGGCTGCTGGCACAGGAAAATTCCGCCTACAAAGGGCATTCCAATGTGGGGTCAGAATTTCCACGTGGAACCTGACAAGGCTTGAGGGAAAGTTCTACAAAATGCATAGGGATGAAGCCAAATACAGCTTCCTAGTTTTGTGTTTCTGATGCCTGCCACAGTACAGAGACGCCGGCAGCTGCCAGCACACCATGGGCTAAGCTGCATGGTGGGTTCTGGCAGTCTCTCATATGGGCTGCAGTACAGAGAAGCATCTCCCAGCCACTGCCTGTGGGCTTGAGCTGCCAGCACGGGCTCCACCAGCACACTGCATGGGGGGTTTGGGGTTTTCCTCATGTAGATAGAAAAGGTTACAAATATACAGTAAAGACAGATTCAGATGGAAAAAAAAACCCTCTAAATGGGTTACAGTGTATTTAAAAAATATATAAAGGCTTGGGAAATAAAAGAGAAAGAGGACATACAGTCTTAGATTTTAAAATATAGTTTTAAAATAATAGTAAAGTCCTTAAAAAGGGAGTAAAGTAATATAAAATAAAAAAGCCACATAAAGATGGAAAATACACAGAGAGTCTGAATACTGTGTTATGGTGTTCTTTGAATCTTTTGACAACTGAGGAAAGAGTAATAGCTGCTAAGACACACTGGTTATGAAAGCTGCTAAATTAAACCAACCTATATATTTAAAAAATGTCTTAACTTCAAAATGTAAGTGAAAAAAATGTATCACTCTGAGGAAGAGGCTATGCTTTTGTTCTCACAGAAGATTAAAGGCTGCAGATTCATTTGAGGTTAAAGATGATCAGGTTTGATTGAGGAAAACCCCCTGAAATCCTGACTACAGACATAAAGAAATAAACCTCCAAAAACTACAAAACATTTAATGTATATTTTACCTGTTCAAATATAAAACAAAAAATTATCTTTGGCTAACCTGTGTGCAACACAGTCTGTACTCATATTAACACAAAAATGTATGTTACCTTTAAAAGTTTATGTATTTTCAGAACAAGGAGACCAGACACCAAAGAAAACAGGTGGCCCAGGTGATCTAGCATCTCAAAACGCCTCTGTTATAGTCTCCTCAAAATTCTATATCCAAAACAGCTTCCAAGACTGCTAGCTGAGATGGTCCAGCCTCTGAAACTACTCCAGATAAGACCTAACAATTATATCAATTTTATGAAGGTTCCCTCAAAGGTAACAGTGCCCACAAACAATGGGAAGTAGTCTAGAGAATGACACCCACATTCCCAAAATATTGGTTATGGATGTTTGTTATTATTTAAGGGGGGGGGGAGTTGGTTACAAATTGTTATTCATCATAATAAAAAAAGGCTAAACAAAGAAGTCAAATTCAAAGATCTCTTTCTGAAAGAAAAGGGAGGATATAATATATAAATGACGAGATAAAAGGGTAGATTATTGAATTCACTTAATCTAAAAAAAACCACCATTAATCTCAAAATATTTTACATTGGTATGGATTTTGGGTTGTTTTTGATACAAATTTAAAGTTAATTTTGTTATACTGTGTGTATGTTTCTACTCTTGTTTGGGGTATTGTGTTTATGCAGCTCATTTTAAATGTAATATATAGTTAAAAAATACAGATTAATAGTCATCTATAATAGTCAAACCTATAGTCATATTAGGTATGTTTTCAAGGTCATACACAGACACATTTAGATAGACAGATGATTTCCAAAGACTTCAAAGACCTACAGAATATGGCACTTAATATATTTAATAACCCAAGGCTTTTCATGACAGTGAGACACGTCTGCTCCTGACAGCACCAATTTACTTCAAAGAAGGTGATGGGCATCAAAGAAACTCCATATGGAGTTTACTTTATGGCAAAAGCTAGCCATTTGGACAAAGAAATTGCCTTTGCCTCAATTGCTGACAGTATACTGTACAAACTGGACCAGCAGGACTCAAAGAAAGCAACTGCCAAACTTTGCCAAGACAAGGTAGGACAGTCCTTCAAAATTCTTTGCTTCACAAAATAGTCTGTCAGATATCCTAGGCCTGTAGGCCAAAGATGGACACCTCAACATTACAGAGGAACCTTGGGTGACTGTCCAGACAGCCAACTGTTTCTGTCATTTATATAGTTTTGAAAGTGGCTTACACTGCACTTTCTGTTTACTCAGGTAAATATCCTCTGGGGTCTTTGATGGAGTTGAAGACTAGATAGTTATAGTTATAGTTTTCCTTAGTTATGATAAAAGGTAAATTAGGTACAAAACTTTGGACTCACAAAGATAAGATAGATAATAGAGTATTTTCTCTAATTTTGCCAAATATAAATGGACTGGATATTGGAACTGTAATTCTTACTTAACTGTTTTTGTTGTATATAACTTTACTATGTTAAAACTGAAACCTTCCATTTTAATTAGACAAAAGGGAGAAATGCTGTGGCATAATTCTTTTGTACACTATAATGATTTGTCACTCGAATTTTTTAAATAAAAAAGCTGACTGGCTGGTAGGCAGGCAGGAAGTATAGGCTGGACAACCAAACTAAGGATGCTGGGAGGAATCAGGGTGGAGTCAGAGGAGATGTCAGCAGATGCAGAGGAAGCAAGATATGTAGAAAATGACATAACCAGCCCTAAGCCACATGGCAGAGAGTAGATAAAAAATATGGGCTAATTGAAAATGTAAGAGTTAGCCAGTAACGAGCCTGAGATTTTACAAGCATTTACAATTAATATTAAGTTTCTAAGTGGTTATTTGGGAGTGGCTGCTGGCACAGGAAAACCACACCTACATATAGTAATTTGATTAATATCTAGGCTGTCACAAAAAATGCTTGATTTGAATGGTTTTATCTTATGGTAAATATTTCATTAAGACCCAGAGCTCTTAGTGATTAGAAATGGCAAGGTAAATAATCTTACAAGACAGCCCAGGTATTCCCTGGGAACTGTAGTCTCCTGTCTTTCCTTATGTCCAAAATTTTGAGTAAAATTAAATTACTTTACTTGAAGCCAAGGATTTTCACTTATTCACCTCTATATCTTTCACATCATTTAACTACAGCCAGCACTTGCAGTCAGCAGATCCATGACAATATTCATTGAATGACAAACATTTGCCAAATGATGAAAATGTGTTGAATGCTAAGGACTATTCAGTTTTTCAGGAGCCTCAGTACCAGGGAGGACTCTAAGAAGCACAGACCATAACTATGGTACCTTTAAAGTTCATCTTTGCAAAAATGACCCCGATAAGTTGCTTGGTTGATTTATTCTAATGAGGCTAGACAATAACAAGCAAAGGCTTTACAGAGAGGGAGTGTGTGTGTGGAAGATGGAGGTGTAATTCTTGAAAGAAAATAATACAACACACTGAAAGTCACTGGTTCTAATTTTAATTCAACATACATACACTTTTATGGGGTGATTTGGTGATACTTAATACTATGTGTCTAGAGAATTATAATTATCACTGGCTTCTCATAAACAATGGGGACCAGAATCAGTGGAATGACTAGATCAACATTAAATCAGCTACAACTCATCCTCTGGATCAGAAGCACACATCCAAACAGATGAAATCCATTTTTCATTTTCTCAAAATCCCAAGCTTTTAGGAAATCCATTAAGCTGATGAGAGAGTCCTACTTTAAACTGTGATCCTATTTACCCTTTAAAGCCTTGAGTGTCATGACCATGGGCTTTTCCATTCTCCAAGTAACATTCAAGATGAGAATAAACCCTCTGTGTAGTTCTAGTCATCCTAGCAATATGGAGGCAGAAAAAAATATTTAAAAGGATTTTAAATAAAGTTGGAAGTGTCTAGACTCTCCATAGTTAATATTGCTAGTGTCTCTTAGCATGTTTCATTACCCACCTTTAAATTGACACCATGGATTCTGGAAGAGACTGGACCCACAACCATCTTAATAAGGGGTCTAATGGACAAAGCACATAACCTTAACCCTCTGCTCTACAATTGGCCCAGTATAAACATGTGACCTGCGTTGGCCCAATCAGAGTGAAGCCCAGATCTTCCTGCTTCCTATATATCCCAAGATGCAGATGGGAAACCTGAAATGGCAAAGTCATCATAAATAACAGCATCCTGGGTTGGAACTCCAAGAGAATCACAGAGAACTACAACAGAAATTATTTTCAATCACTTCTCAAAGCCCATGTTACCTTTGGATTCTTCAGTGACATAAGCAGTGAGTATCAGTCATACATTACCACCATAGTGCTTCGTAACAAACCATTCCAAAATACACTAGCTTAACACTGTCGCTTATTCTCACTCATAAAATTCCAGGTTAGCAAGAAGTGAATTGATCGAGGTCAGATTCAGCTGCAGCTGTCTCCATCATGTAGATTCTTTATTAGCCTTGTCTGTCTGTCTGCCTGCCTGCCATATAGATAGATAGATAGGTAGGTAGGTAGATAGATAGGTAGATATGTATATAGTTAGATATATATGTATATAGTAAGAAAGTTAGATGATAGATAGATAGATAGATAAATAGATGATAGATAGATATGAACAGACAGACATATCTACTCTCACTGATAAGTTACATAATCCAAACTCCTCCTTATTCAATGTTTAGCCTAGCACATTAAACATGTAATCTAGGTTGGCCTAATCAGAGTAAAGCCCAGAGTTGCATGACTTCACAAGAAGCAGATGTGAATCCAAAATGGCTACCTTATTCTCTGCCCACGCCATGCATACCACTTCTTATGAGAGACTATTGGGACTTATTCCTACAGTAGCAATGGTAGACACGTAAGAAGGGCAGGTGAAAATCAGCAATGCTTCCTATTTCTAGCCCAAACAAATCATATGCTGGAGCCCAACACTCAGTGTTATAAAGTGACTCACTTCTAATGGAAGATCTTAAGTCATACAGCAAAGGGCATGGTCTAGGAAGAGAAGAAAGGTGGGATTGACAGAGCTTACTGCATTTCCTCAATCATTTAGGCCATTTTGTTTCTTTCATATGCAACTGAAAACTTCCTAGCTTGATAACATTTTCTACATGAAATGTAGAGAATTCATGTTCTTCACATAAACATCAGTTATATAAAACATGAAGTTCATGTTGGTTTGTGTGGGTGTTCCATGGTTCCACATGCCCTGGCCTACTGTACTCAGCTTAATTTCCAAGACAAGCAGACTACAGGTCCACTTAGCCAGGCTCGGCTTTATTGGTTCAGGGTAGAAAAGGTAGGAAGTATGGAGGTTATTATGATGGCATCTCATTGCAGGACTAATTAACAGACTTAAAATGCAAGCATCTTAACAGATGTCAAAAGCCAAGCTTCCTCCCATTAGCAGGCAGGCTCAGATATTCTCTTCCACCGTGGGAAGTGTAAACTATTACTGAACCATGGGCAGTAATGAAATTCCCTGGTAAAGAATTAGACATCACTCATGAAACGGCTCCAGTATCACAGATACAAAGGCAGGCCGGATGAGCAGGATGGCTTTGTTTCCTGCACAATAGCGGTGACACCAGCAGCCACCAGGCCTCAGAAATCACCTTTCTAACTGCTAAATACGCAGAGCAGAGTGGCGTGGGGGTGTCAAGAGTTAGTGATCAGTACCCGGCAGGGGCAGTCGGTGTCTCAGAAGAATGGGCATGGATCACAACAGTCTTCCTGTAAAGCCAATTTTGTCTCCAGGTTTTGATTAAAAACATACCCACTGTCAGATAGGATGAACTCTCCTGAAGGAAGGGGGGCGTGGGGAGAGAAGCTATCTTTTTAAAATTAGTAGATGCAGTTATAAATGTCTCAAGATTATTTTTTTCTGCCCAGCATACAAGCCTCCCTCAGTGACAAGTGCAAGAGAAGCCTGCTGCTTCTGCCTTTAAAGGGCATGTTTTTCCTATAAGCACAAAGCAGGCTGCTATTTAGAATCTTTATGTTTCTTCAAACTGTTGGGTTTGCATGGGAAAGAAAACAGGTATGGCCAGACGAGGTGGTGCACAGCTGTCAGCCCGTACACGGGAGGCTAAGGCAGGAAGACCATGAGTTCCAGGCCAGTCTGGGCTACACAGCAAGACCCTTTCTCAAAAGAACCAAACAAAACAGAAAGAGAAGCCCCTCTGAGTCATGCCAGCTGGTGGTTTGTTTTTTTTTTTTTCACCCTGAGCATCTACCAAAAAAAAAAAAAAAGCCTCATGAGTGGGAGGTGCTATTGGGCCTGATTACCTTGACAACAAAATTCAAGTGAGAGTTATCTGTTGATACTGGGTTTACTTACAATTTTTTTCTTTTTTCTTTTTTTAAAGATTTATTTATTTATTACGTACACGGAAGAGGGTGCCCGATCTCATTACAGATGGTTGTGAGCCACCATGTGGGTGCTGGGAATTGAACTCAGGACCTCTGGAAAAGCAGCTGGTGCTCTTAACCTCTGAGCCATCTCCCCAACCCCTACAATTTTATTTTTAATGTAGTCTCATGTAGCCCAGACTGGCTTCAGATTCGCAATGTAGACAGACAAGAATGATCTTAAACTTCTGATTCTCCTGCCTGCACTTCCCAAGCGCTGGGATTACAGGTGTGTGCCGACACAGCCATTTTTATGTAGTACTCAAGCTAATTCAAGTCCATGTGTATGTGAAGCAAGCACTCTACCAACTCAGCTACATCCCAACCTTCTGACTCTTATTTCAACACAGAAGTTAAACATGCCTTATAATCAAAATATTTCAAGAATAAGCAAAGGGACTATGAACTCATCATGTATATAACACAGTGATGGTATGGATGGAACATCAGATTCTTCTTTTGCATCAGCTCACAATATCTCTGACTTTATTCTTCTAATGGTACTGAATTAGAATCTTAGACAAAAGGCTGGTTCCCACTGTTAGCATGACCGTATACTCCAGCAGGAAAGACAAGTCATAGGTTGTGATGCATACACTAATCTTTTAAAGTTAAATGGTCTTTAAAATTGACATTGACTTTGGTAATGACATTGAAACATAAACTTTAAATTCCATCCCTGAAGTAGGAAAATAAGTGTGGTGTGGTGATATATTGTGTCCCCCAAAATATTATGCATCCTAATAAAGCTTATCTGAGGATCAGAGGAAAAAGCCAGCTACTATATTAAACATAGAAGTCAGGCAATGGTAGCACTAACCATAGAGGTCTGGAGACCTGTACAGACAGACAGGAAGTGATGTAGCTGGGCAGAGAGAGGAAGTGAGATGCAGAACAGAAAGGCATAAAGTGTGGGTATACAGAAAGTAGGTATCTTTTGGCTGAGGATTGCCAAGTGGTAAGAAGGTGGCTGGCTTCTTTCTGCTTTTCTGATCTTTCAGTTTTCACCCAAATATCTGGCTCCAGGTTTTTTATTAATAAGATCATTTAGCAATTCGTCCTACAATATGGGAGACCCAATTGAGATATTCCTGAGCTGAACTTGGAGACTTGGGAGGGCAAGGACACACACAGTCCAGGTAAGGTAGGAACTGAGAGGGGCTGATAAGAAATTGGAAAGAGAATTTTCATTTCCTATGAGTGTTTGTGTAGAAGACTAGCTGTGAGCATAAGCCATCATGAAGAATTTTTAGTTGATTGCTCCATCCACCTTGTGAGATTGTTTTCTTTTGTTTTGTTTGAGACAAGTTCTCTCATTGGCCTGAAGCTCATCAGGTAGGTTAGACTGGTTGGCAGTGAACCTCAGATTCACCAGGCTCTGCCTACCCAGTACTGGGATTGTAACCACATAATAGCATAACAGCATGCTTGGCTTTTTTTTCTTTTCTTAATATGTATTAGTGTTTGGCCTGCATGTATGTAGATGCACCAGGTGCATGTCTGGTGCTTGTGGAGGACAAAGCAGGCACCATATCCCCTAGAATAGGTGTTACAGTTTGCTGTGAACCACCATATGTGTGCTAGGAATCTCGCGTGGGTCCTCTACAAGAGTAAACCATGCTCTAAACTGCTGAGCCAGCTCTCCAGCCCAGTATTGGCTTTTTAAACATAGGTTCTGGGGATTGAGCTTAGGGACTAGCTTACAAGGCAAGCACTCTACCAACTAAGTTACCTCTCTAGCCCTCAGGAGCCCCCCTTTAAAGGAGTGTTGACATAATTGTTCAGAATTGTTTTGGTTAGTTCTCTTTCTAGTTACCAAAAGGACTAAACAAATAACCTAGGCAGGTTTAGAAATACTTAGGCTTAATTTTTTTTTCTGATAGAATGATGCTGATGTGTATTCTCAGTTGAGTTTGTGCTGTGACTCACATACCAAGAGACATTAAATACACAATTTTGAGTTTTACCCGTTTGTTACCTCTTCTAGATATATAAAGTATTGGTCAAATACAATTTTACCTGACTATATACATACCTGCATTCTGCTGTTCTGTCTAAGTTAGTTTCCTTATTGCACTTAAATTGAGTCCTAACAATGACAAAACATCACTGAAAATCTATTTTAAAAATAGATCCAGAACTCCATGAGTCAAAGGACTTGATGCATACACCTGACCACCTGAGTTTGGTCCCCAGAACCCACATAAAGGTGGGAGGGGAACTGGCTTCACAGAGTTGTAGCTCGCATGCACCCATCACACATTAATAACAAATTATTTTTAAAAAATAGATCCAAAACCTGAAGTTACTATCCTCATAAATAAGTCAGTAAACTAGAAAGCAGCTAAAATAACTATAAGCACCACCACATAATAAATACAAGGTGGTAATGTCTTGGATGCTGTTCTTCCTAAAGGCATTTCTTTTGGAAGTTATGATCAGCTTCTGGAGTAGACTGGGTGCCACCAGTCTGGCATGGGTTTAGGCTTTTCACTTTCTTTTTCCTTTCTTTTCTTTTTCTTTTTAGTTCTGGCCCTGGTTGAGATTCGGAGCCTCTTCTCCTTAGTTTGTTTGGGTGTGAAATGGAAATAAATCACACTCAGCTCTGCTTCCTCAGCAGACAGACATGTGGACTATCCATTAGAGAAAGTCTTCAAGCACTTGGCACTTTCCAGGCAAAGATGTTACACAAGGTAAAATTGCACATCTTCTCTCCACTCTGCCATACGAAAGGCAAATCACCGAAAAACCCATTTTTAAAGGGCAAAACAATAAGCTCAATTTTCAGCTCATGCCCATATATATGCAGCTTTTTGTCACAGAAAGCTTCCGAGACTTCAAAGGGACCTCGGTGGTCTCTGCACAAAATGGAGGCTGCAGAGAGTCTACCCCATCAGGAGTAAAGTTTCTGAAACCCTTCGTAAGACTGCCTTTGCTTTACACAGTAATTTTTCCCTCCGGGGCTTCCCAGTTTGCGGTTTTGTCTCTGAGAAATTCTCTGTTTTCACAAACTGAATAAAACAAATGATGACAGATGGACAGTGCTGCAAATGTCACTGTTACAAAGTTCAAAGTTCACAAATGGGGGCCTCTTTAGGGCAAAGCATTACAGTCTTTACCAAATAACCAAAAGGTGGTCTGGGTGGCCACTTAGAAGCCATCAACTGAAGTACCTTCCATAGACACAACAGGCAGTTTCACAAAGTCGTGCATGTAAAATTATTCTCAAAACTTCAAAGGCAGTTATGGATGCCAACATCTTTTTCTGGTAGAGCATAAGGAAATCTGTGGAGACAATGTTGTGATTTTTGAGTCTTATTTGATGAAGGATTTCTTACTTTTTCTCTTGGTTGGGGGAGGTGGGGCTCCAAACAATTCTGCCGCATGGAGATTTCATTAAAGAATGCAGACTACTCTATTAATATCTTCCGAGGGCAGCGTTGACTCAGGGATGCTGTCAATCAGGCTTCCTGATTGACAGCAGAAGAGCACATGGGAAACTACCATGTGGGCCAAGAATGGGCCTCAGTCAGTGCCGGGTTTACTCACTGCCATTTCCTCACCCCTGTGCCAGGCACAGCAAATGCCCACTGCACACCTGACTGAAACCACATAAGGGAAGGAGAACTTGTGCTGACTCGGGGTGCAGAGCATATGGTCCATCATGGCAGCAAAGGCATGGCATTGGAAACAGCTCACTGGTGTGGCAGCAGGATCTTGGGGCAGCTGGTTATACTGTAAAGAAAGCTTGAGCTACAACCTGGCCAAGCTAGAACCCATGAAGCTCATCCTGCATACACCCTCCAGCTCTGTCCCACACCTCCTAACTGGTCCCACAACTCTCCCAGAGGAGGGCCGAGTGTTCAAACCCAGGAGACTGCGCAAGAACATTTTACATTCAATCCGCAACATTCATTAAATTTTCATGAAGGGGCCAGGCAGTGGTGGCACACACCTTTGATTCCAGCACTCGGGAGGCAGAGGCAGGCGGATCTCTGTGAGTTTGTGGCCAGCCTGAACTGCAAAGCGAATTCCAGGACAGACTCCAAAGGTACACAGAGAAACCCTGTCTCAAAAAGCAAAAAACAAACAAAAATATCATGAAGGGAACCTAGCACTTGTTTTGCCTCTGCAAAATATTAGTAACATTACCCATGATGATTTTTCATTTAAGGAACCATCACACCTACATTTCCTTTACAGTCTTCACATTACTCCAGCAAGGAGTGGGAGCTCAATGGACTTTTGTGCTATTCTTGCTGAAGAAAGATTTCTGTACCCGTTACAGTTACACTACCAATCACATAATGCACAAACCTAACTACAAACAGCCTAGAGAGGATGAAAGATAATTTATCACTTATGCAGAGTGGAACGGATGCAGCCCAGGGCTCTATGGAGGTAGCACCATGAAGTGATCAGAGATACAGGCTTGTATCTATATTCTATCTGTACAACTTACTCTCTTATTGCATGACTTCTATCTCTAAGTATGGTCCAGGTGGATGCTGGTGATCCAGACATTGTGTTCTCATCCCAGGCAGCACCATTACCTTGTATATGATTGCCATGGTATTATTGAGGGTGGGGGAAAGGGTGGGCATAGAGGGTAGGGTGTGGCTAGGCAACTGTAGTCTTTACTAAAGTCCCTTAAGCTTCTCTACTGAGTTACCTTCAGCTTGCATCAGCCCTTCTTGCACCCATATTTCCTACTTGCCCATTATCATCATTTTTTTTTTGTAGACTTGACTTATAACCAGTCTTTCTTTTAGGCTTCTCCATTATTTCATTTATTTTTAAATATTTTTCTAAGTATACAAAATAAGGTGATGGTGACATTTTTAATACATGTGTATCATTGCTCAGATTCGCTCTCCCATCACTCTTTCATGTTCCCCCTTCCTGCTGATCCCCATGCTCCTCCCCCCAAAAAGCCCCTCTCTGTTTCATGTCATATGTATTTATACATTAATATATATGTCTAGGTTCCTTATAGGAGAGATAATGTGATATTTATCTTTGTGTCCCTCTGCCTTATCCTCACTTGGTCTGCCTTCCATTTAGACCCCTTCCTCCCTACACAGTCTATCCTCTATGTTCGCATCTTATTTATGTATACATCACATACAGCTCTAGATTCCACACGGAAAACATGATAGTTGGGTCTGTTTTGTTTTGTTTAACATGAAGATCTCCAGTTCCATTCTTTTTCCTGCAAATGACATAATTTAATTCTCCTTTGCACCTGAGTTAAGCTCTGTGTGTTTATAAACCACGTTTTCTTTATCCATTCCATCTGTGGATGAGCATCTAGGCTGGCTCCATATTTGGACTGTTGTGAACAGTGTACAGTAAATATGGATGTGTAAGTATCCCTATAGTATGCTGGCATAGATTTCTTTGGACATAAGCCCAGGATTGCCTAGCTGGATCATATGGTAGTTCTATTTTCAGATTTTTGAGGAACCTTCATATTGATTTCCATAGTGACCAAATCAGTTTGCATTCCCACCAGCAGTGACTAAGGGTCCTCCTTTCTCTGCAGCCCCATTAGCATTTGTTGTCATTTGTTTTCTTGATGATAGCCATTCTGACTGGGCTGAGGAAGTTTTAAAGAAGTTTGATTTTGCATTTTGATTTTGCTGGGTCCTAACAGCTCCCTCTGGGGAGGGAATGAGAAAGTTCGGTGTCAATGACACAGACACTAGGAGTCAGGTGAAGGCAAACAGCAGACTCATTTATTCAATAATGAGGAAGACCTTATATACCCTTCTCCCAGCACCCAAGCTGTGTCCCAATCTGGTGACATTGTGTAGTCATCCCTCATTAGCTAGGCAGGATCAGGATCTCTCATAGAGCTTGTTGCTACGCCCTCAGGCAGACTCCATAGGATCAGGAATTCTGACAGAGCCTGTTGGTAGGCTCTTAGGCAGACTCCAGGTTGGCTCATAAGGAAGTACATTATATGCATGCCTTGGCAACTGATTTGAGCCAATTTCCTCAACCCTGTGGGCCTGTCCTACTACATATTCCACTGATGGCTAAGGCTGTTGAACTTTGTTTTTTCATATTTTTATTGGCCATTTCTGCTTTTAAGAGCCGTTTGCTCTATTCATTTGCTCATTTATTGATTGGATGATTTGTGGCCACTTTATGTCAGAAAACTATGTTTTGTAAGTTGAATGGAGTGGTTTCAGGGGTTTCATCAGTTCTGGTTTACATGTTTTTTCCAGGTTGGCATTCCTGAGATCAGCCCTGCAGCCATTCTTACCCTGACAATCAGTGGAGCAGGCAGGCAGCCATGGCGACATGGTAGTCTTTATTTGTTCAAGGGTGACTTCACAGTTACCACTTCACAAGAGTTGTGTGCTGGGTATACAGTATTTTGAGCTTAGCTGCTTCTGATAATGTCTTCTAAAGGATTATAGCATGATTTGGCATTGAAATCCACAATTATTGTGTTTCCATAAAGGCCAGAGACTGAGCAGCAGGATACAAATTTGCTATCAATGAAGCAAATCTTGCTTTTTGGAGGAATAGTGGTCATCTACATTTTCTTGCAGTGCAACCACTGAGTGTGTTTTTAGGAGCAAAATAAAAGATGATACTCAAAAGTAGAAGCCGTGTTATACTTTGTTACTGAGACTCCTGTAGAATATTCTCCCCATCATCCTGAAATCAATGCACTTAGAGATAACATAAATAGCCTCCCTTCTAGGAGGATATGAGAGGAATTTCAAGCAATGGCTTGCACGACTGATACACATGCTGTTCATGCTGTTCTGGACTTGTATTCAGACGTTGTGTCATACTTTAATTGGACACAGTTTTTTTCCTGCATGGTGCATGAAATAAAGTTGTATCTTGCAAATGATGATGTCTTGGACTTGATATGATTAGGGCTTAATTCACTTTTTTAAATTAAATAGCACCCTGAACATGTAACTCATATAGCTGTTAAAAACATGACAGGTTTTGGACAACACACAAACTCTTGCAGAGGAGACTCACTGTTGACTTCTAGACACTGCTCAAAACCATCAACCCCCAATTCACAGCATATTAGTATCTGCATCAAGATAATCCTGAGCAGCTCTGGGTTTCCCCTCTCTTGCCACAGTGTCAAGGGTGCAGCAGTGTCCTTTGAGCCTCCACAACACTCCCATAGAAGCCGGTTTGGGGAGTATTTGATACTGGGAACTCTTGATCTTACCATCACTGTTGCCAACCACGATCTAGAGAAATTACTTCTCTGGAATGAACACATTATGAAAGACAGCAATAAAGTAAATCCATGGCAGGGAAATGTCTTACAAAACCAAGTACTGGACTTGCATCATCCCAAAAGTACAACCTATGGCGTTACTGCTATATTCCATATGTATCTCAATTTATTATTTTATAAAACACTATAATTCTTAAACTCACCCCTCTGTGCATTCAAATGTGTGTGTGTATATGTGTGTGTGGTGTGGCGTGTGTGCTGCACACACGCCACAGCACACATGTAGAGGTCAGAGGACAATTGGCAGTCAGTTCTACCACATGGGCTCTGAACTCAGGTTGTCAGGTTCATCCACGGGCGTCTTTACCTGCTGAGCCAGCTCACCTGCTCCCAAGAACATCTCTCATAACACAAAAACCTGCTGACTTGGCATGTGGCTACCTGGTCATCCTCAAATCTATATGCCTATGAAACAACTACTCATATTAGCATTTCAAATGAGAATGCAGCCTCAGAAGTTAGAAACAACTTCAACAGTGATTGAAGGCAAAATGATGACATTTGTGTATGGGTGGGTATCTAAGACTAAAGATTGTCTCTCCAAGACTGTGAAATAATCCTCTTGTACACTGCAAAGGTTTGCCCATCAAATTGGTTTAATAAAATGTTGACTGGCCAGTAGCCAGGCAGGAAGTATAGGTAGGGTGACCAAACTAAGAATGCTGAGAAGAGAAAGGACAGAGTCAGGGTTGTGAGCCAGATGCAGAGGAAGCAAGATGAGAATGTCATATTCAGAAAGGGTACCAAGCCACGTGGCTAAACATAGATAAGAATTATGAGTTAATTTAAGTATAAGAGCTACTTAGCAATAATCTTGAGCTACTGACCAAGCATTTATAATTTATAATTTATATAAGCCACTGTGTGGTAATTTGAGAAGTGGCTGCCAGGTATTTGGGAGTAGCTGGCAGGACAGAAACTTCTGTTTACACTCCATATTAAGCTTATTAAATTCAGGAAAAAACAATCAGTCTGCCTTGACAAACCTCATCTCCATCCCCATTCTCTCACACAGAATGCTTGACTCCAAACACATGCAATTTCAACCATATCAAGAAACTCGTCAGTTGACTGACTTCAAGTTCAGTTCGGTCCTGACACCCTCTTCTTGGGCCCAGCTCCCCAGCCTGCTCCCAGGTGCACTTTAGCTGCTAAATAATAAGTCTAGTTTGTCCTCTGGCTTCTGACCAGCTGTCTGTAAGCTGGAGATTCCCTTCCGCGGTGGCTCAGAGAACTTAAGAGAAACAGTTTATTTACCAGGTCATGAGTTTACCATAAAAAGATAGAACTCAGACTTGGCCAGATACTCTGAGCACCACAAGGGTCATGAAGTTTCCACATGTCCTTCAGATCTGCTACATTTCCCACATCTCCAGAGGGAGGTGCTTCAAAAACCTTTGGCTTTGGGTTTCTATGGATAGTTTATCAGGTAGGCATGGCTGATTAAAGCACTGGCTGTTGGTTGCTGACATCACCCTCAGCCCTTCTTGTTTCCCAGGTGGTTGGGAATGGGCCTGAAATTAGTCTTTTTAAAGTTACTACCTTTATAGGGATGGAGGCAAAATCCTGTCATCTTAATGGAAGTTAGCTATCATCTCTCAACTGATTTTTCAGAAAGTTGGAACTTATAAACAAGCAACCTAGATAATTTGAAATTTCAACATAAGTGACTCAATTTGGGGCCTGATTTTGTCATAGCTAGCAACGTAGCTATTCTCACTTGTTGGGGAAATAGTAAGTACATGTGAAGCAATGCGGACTGGATATGTGGCCATGTGAAAAACCTTTTCACAGACCTTGTCATCAAACTGTTAGCATGAAGCTTAGCCTACCAGCTAACTACAGCATCTGCAGAGAGTAAGCACTGGCCTAAGTGCTGAGGTGTGAATGAGGCATAGTTTTTGCTGTAAGAGGTGAAGACATAGGCAAACAGATAAGATGTAGTATATGTGGGCAGGGCAGTGTATTGGGAAGCTACTGCTGTGTAACGAGTGGACTGAAAGATGCCCAGGATTAAAGGAGCAAGTGTTCACTTAGCTCCTGGGACTGTGAGGTCTGCAGATTAGGCAGCCCATGCTCTGGATGCAGTCCTAGACTCAGCTGGGAAGCCCTGGAGTCAGCTGGCCCACGATGGCAGGAAAAGTCAGGGAAGGATTCCCAGAGAAAATGACAGCTGAGTTGGATTTACAAAAAACCAACAGAATATCTGCAGGCAGACAAAGGAGAGAACTCACCGGGTGGAAGGGAAAAGCCAGGGCAAGAGTGAACACTGACATACAGGTCGGTTAGTCTCTATGCACAGACTTACAGACGAGGTCTTGGAAGGAAGAATGGGCATGTTTGGAAATATAGGAAGCAACCACAGAAGGAGACCCAGGAAGGGAGTAGGGGTCAAGACGGGAGGAGGGAGAGGAGGCCGAGGGCCAACTGTGTGTCCTTTACTACCTCCTATTAGCCAGTATTTGGCACATGTCTGAACCTGGAGTGAAATGAAAACTCTTATTCCTGCAGAGAATAAACTGTTTGGTGCAAGTTGGGCAAGTGGCCCTGCATTGCTGGGTTGAGCCCCTGGGAATCTGCTGGGAAAATGACAGTCCTAGAAAAAAACTCCTTTTACTGAGAATTCTGTCGAAGTGAGTGCTGTTCCAGGTATCGTTTGGTTTTGTTTTGAATCTTGCTTTTCTGCAGCATTTCTTTAGTTCTGCTCCTGGATCTGTTCCAACACACACTCACATGTCCAGTGAACAGGCTAACACATGTGACTGATTTTAAGGTCTGATGTGTATGCCTCAGTGCACAGTGATCATTTTTTTTCAATCGGCCTCAGTGTTTCTGTTGACATCCAATTCTATCTCAAGAAATTAGGGTCCCTTCTTTCATCTCAGCATGAACAATGGTTTGGATTCCCTTTCACATGACTTTAAAATTCTGCATACCAAAAGGCTCACTTGGGCTATTGTACAAGCAATGTACAATGGATGTTTTGAAAGAACAGCTTTTCTGGAAATTCCTGCAGAGTATGCTAAGGCTACAGATGAAGTTCAAAGGAATTTGGTCAGAATCAATGGCACTGCCTCTTGGTTCAAGTGAAGGACCTGGAGGGAGGAATAAAACAAATCCACCTTCCTTTTAAATTGAAATGAAAGAGAGGTTGGCAGGCAGCTAGGCAGAAACCTCAACAGGAAGGACGGACGGCGGGATACAATAAATGGGAGTGGTTCTTGGGAACAAAACTGAGAGACGCATCTTAACTAGAAGGTGCCAGGCCCATGCAGCCGTTCAGATATTTCACATCAGATCAGGAAAGAGAAGGGTCTTAGTCCCTCTGCTAATTCTTACGAAATGAGGAGTTCCCAACATGAAAGAAATTGCTGTAAAACATTTCCACCTGTTTCCTTCACAGTCTTCAAATTAATTCCTGATGACTTTGACATTATTTAAGACCCACCAATTGTATGCTTTCAGTAGAAACTTTCCCCCCAAAAGTTAAGTGTTTGATATACGCAAAGTTTTGAAAACAAAACCTAATAGTGATAACAATGTCCTCTAATTAATTAGCACGAAGGTTTCACTGTGCCTGGATATCCTGATGGGGGCTGTACTGCTGCTCTGGAGGGTTAATGCCTACACCATGGCAGGTGTGACTTCCTGGAAGCCTCACATTGCAAACACAAAATCAAACATGAATCCTCGTCCTTTTGCTCAAACACATTTTTTTTTTTTTCCTTTTTCAATCCCCTAAAATCCTTTGGAGTGGATAGCAGGAGGCAAATACGGTGTACCATAATTAACACCCGCTCACCGTTAACATCCCACTTGGGTTGGTGTAAAGATAGGTCACGTACTTTTAATTTCTCACACGCATGTCAGTGGTAAACAGTCCCAGCATTCGTGTTAATGACACCATCTGGCGCGTCCCCTAACTGTGTAGCCTTCAGCTTCCAAACAAGATGTAATGTCAGCAACACATGAAACCCACTGACATTTACAGTAAGGAAATTTATTATCAGCCATTGGTTTCATATAAATGTGTTTGCATGACTGCCGCGGCTTTCAAGTCATCACCTTTGGCAGGCGGGCAAAGGTGCAATAAATAATGGATATTAAGCCATGCATGTACTACCAAATCATTAAACATTTATCGCACAGGCACAATAGCATCTTGAGCAACAGTTACCACTTGAAAAATTAATGCCACTTTTGAGGGTTGAATGGAAGCCATTCAGGCTAAGCGTTAACGATTTTTAATATGTTTCAGTATAGAATATAAGGATTTTTAAAATTTCTATTTTTTAGGTGAAACATGACTATGTATATGTAAATAGCTCTTTAAAATAATTTTCTCTCAAAGAACAATGACTTTGTGCTCTATTGTTAAATACTAAACATTGTAACTGAAATGTTTTATGAAAAAAAAGTAATTGTCTAAACCTTTTTTCAGCACCATAAACGGCAGAAGAAAGGTTCTTTGGGGATTAAATGGTACACTTCCCTTTAAAAACCTTAATGAATTCATCAGTTATGGTTGCAATTAAATGACTTTAATTTTGGATTAAGGAAATGAATATAAAGTCAAAAGCAACAAAATCCCTTGAGTATCAAGCTGCATTTGTCCCCAATCCTATTCCTTTAGAAATGTGTCCCCAAGCATGCCAGTGATTTTCTTCTATATGTTTGTCTTATGGGTATCCATTGCTTTAAGTTAATAATGAAAAAAAACGCAGCTGGAAGGAGAGCAGTTACTGTCTCTTTGGAGGAGTTAGCAAAGAATAATAGTGTTTGATTGAAAGGAACAAAGAGAAGCTTTGGTGGGAACTTGACTTGCTTGCCAGACATGGAACAAGGTAGGTGGGGACGTCAGAGCTGCCCTGTGCAAGTTCTTCCTTCGTCTGGTAAAGGTCAGACGCAAATTGTGCCATCCAGGGGTCCCACTGAAGACAGGGCTCTATAATGAAATCTCAACCCAATCTCAACATGTAAAATTATCATCTAGAAAGAAGACATGGGGTAAGCCCGACTGTGCATGTGAAGCATTGCCTGGGGGAGAAAAGATAAGACACATGACAGATGGACAGACAGACAGTTCTGGGTTCAAATAAAGAAATGACTTAGAAGATCTCTATCCTGCCTTGTAAAAGCCTAAGTTTTTGGTGAGAGTTATCACTTTAAAAGCCTGTATAATTCGATGGGACTGCAACTCATGGATTTTCCTCTCATTTTACCCATCACCCATCAGACATGCACCAGAAAAAGGGAGCAGGTGGGAACACCCTGAAAGGTAGACCAGGGGAAGTCAGGGAACAACGTTCTGGAAAACCCAGTAGGAAATTGGGATCTGTGTCCTGTTTCTGAATGAATTTTCAAATTAGTGGAGAAAAATTTGAGACTTCCTGCTTCCACCTTGAATAGTGACTGTCATTTTAATGGAACCAGGGCCTAGTCCCCTCTTCTTTCTTGTCTTGGGGTGGAAATCCAAGATCTGGCCAAGACTATGTATCTATAGCCCTGGCTTCTGGTGCTGTTGGACAGCCTCTATGAGGAGTGTCCATCTTTTGTTGGGCTGGAAGTAGGGTAGGAGTCATAGGAATTGGGACATCAATATGATCTCTCATAACTGTACCTACCTACCAGTCTGCTGCTGGTTCCAAGGCTTGAAGAAGATATTTAGAGTTGGGCAGCTACCATCCCTCCACAGCTGTCTTTAGTACTAAGGGAGGAGGTCTTCTCTGTGTAGCCAAGTAGTCTGAGTTCCATGCATGTACCCACAAGTCTCCATGACACAAAGAAATTTCTTCAAGGGTGAACTTTAGAGGTATTATGTAGAAGTTAATTCAATCCACTGGGGCTCTTTGGCCTATTTTAAAACAGCATATACTGCTTAAGCCTTGCCATTAAAACAAAAGCATTAAGTATGGGAATTTTTTTTCCAAAGCAGTTTTCTAACAAATGTTCCATAAGAGGCCACACACTCACCCTACCCTCCCATCTGTCACTAATTAATTTACAACTTTCCTAGACCTCTAGCTGTTCATGCTATATTTTCTGGAAATGACTATCAGGTCTATCCCAGTGGGAAAGAATCACACGCAACACCAAGAAGGCTTCTGATGTGTCCTTCACAGTGGTTCCCTAAATACGTTTAAAATCTGCTTTCTGCATAAGTATGTGGGGGGGGAGAGAGACAGACAGACAGACAGACAAACTATGAATCATACATCATCACAAAAACAACTCTCCTGAAGGGTGTTGGTGGGGGAGAGCAGTAAACAATGAGGAGCAAGAAACAAAAAGCCATTCAGCAGATGCATGCCACTTTTTCTCTTCAGTGTGGACCAGTTTTTCTTGTTAATTATATCACCTATTCTTTCCTTATATTGATAATTACATAATTACACGAAACAGATGGTAACAGAATGCACCCAGATGGTGAGAATGTAAACAGGCTTACAAATTGCTTAGTCCTAGGCATATTAAAAAGAATTATTCAATAATACATAGATTTCTATACTCTGCACATCTGTCAAGTAGAGCCTTCAAAATGGCAGTTACTTTGTCAATTTTCTTTTCTTCAGCAGATACAATATCCGCCCTAGGAATTCCCGGGCAACCAATTGACATGGAGATAAGTTATTTATGATTTTCCAAGTATCTGGACACCTGAAAATTTAAATTCTTATCTGAGCCTACTGGCTTAATCCACTCCTGCCTACTGTTTAAAAAAAAATAAGTTGTACTTTCAAGGGGTATTATGATCATATCTATACAGCTGTATTGAGAGAGGACTAGCTATATTTTGAGCAAGTTGTGGAGGGCTGAAAAGAATGATTGGCTTTGCTTTAATAATGTATTAGAGGGACCTGGAAACGGCTCAGTGGGTAAAGTGCACGCTATACAAACACGGGGACCTGAGTTTGTATTGCTAGAACCCACATAAAAAGCCAGACATGGCAGAAGGTCCCTATAATCCCAGGGCCGGGAGGTAGAGACAGGAGAATCCAAGGGGCTTGTGGCCAGCCAGTCTGGCTGAATTGGCAAGCTCTAGGTTCAGTGAGAGGCTCTGTCTCAATAATAAGGTAGAGGGGTTGGAGAGATGGCTCGGAGGTTAGGAGCACTGACTATTCTTTCAGAGGGCCAGGGTTCAATTCCCAGGATCCACATGAAGCTCACAACTGCATGTAACTCCAGTCTCAGGGGATCTGATGCTTTCTTCTGGCTTCTGTGGACATCAGGCATACACATGGTACACAGACATACATGCGGGGAAAAAAATACTCATATATATGAAAATAATAAAAAAATAAGGTGGGGAGAAATTGAGGAAGACAATGTAGATCTCTCTGGCTTCCAAGGCATGCAAACACATGTGCAAATACATTTTCCCATGTACACACACACACACACACACACACACACACACACACCTCACAGACATACAAAACACACAGAGAAGATGGTGCATTGGAATTATTGCATCTGATAGGTTTTGCGAATGAAATTCTTGTAAAATAATCATGAAATCAAAGTCCAAAACACTGACATTGCATTTATGGGGTATGTGGAAATGTGCCTGTGTGAGGGGTCAGCAGGAAGGACTGCATCTGTTTCTTCAAGCTACCACCCCTATGTCTGCCCCAAAGATGCAGTTTATTTTTAAGTGATGATTAGCAGAGGTGTGTGTGTGGGGGGGGGGGGGTGAGGTTGTTTGTTTGTTTGGTGTCTTTGTTTTGTTTGTTGGGACAGAGCCTCCCTATGTAGGCCGGGCTGGAATTGAAGTAGTAACCCCCTTGCCTCAGCTTCCTGAATGTTAGGATTTTGGCGGTGCTTTACCACACAATGTACCACAGAGATATTTTACCTGCTCCCACTTCCCTTGGCTTTCCTCTTGATACACTTGATGCTCATGACATGCTGTATGAACAAACATGTTTGTCTGTTTCCTGCTCACTTCCCCCACATGCCCTGGGTGGCAGAGATTTGCAAGATTTTTAGGATCACATCACCAACACACAGGACAGGGCCCACCATCCAGTCAGCACATAACCAATAGTGACAAAATGAATGACATCAATGAATTTCCCAATTCTAAGCCTCCTACCAGGGCCACTGTGTAGGCAAAAGAGTCTGTGCAGACAGGACATGTGGAACTCCAGTCGAAGTGAGCTGTGGGTAGCAGGTTGGCGCAGGTTTTCCTCAGACATGAAGGGCAGGTACAAAGTAGAGTGTGGACAAAAAAACAGGTCATGGAGGCTCAGGGAGGGACAAACCCAGATGGTTTCTGGTGGAGCAACCTGGCTCAGGGAGAACTTGGATAAGGGTGGCAGTAGCAGGTCATAGAATTCCACCCACTACACAGAGATGTGCCTTACAGGAAGGACGGCAAACACTCCTTGAAGGCCAAGTCTGGATGGTGACTGCTGTTTGTGTGTTGAGAGAGACAGAGACAGAAAAAAGGCAAAGCTCATAGGGAGCATATGACGACTTGGGGGCCTGAGTCTCTTTTGGAATTTGAAATCCAATGGAGTGGGTTCTAAGAGGCAGGCCATCAAGGAAAAGGGGAAACAGGGTAATTTGTCCACTGCTGTTCTATCTCTTCATGTTTGGGGGAACTAGGATCTCTATAGGCTGCTTATTGAGTGATCAAGCTTCTTGGGTATCAGGCAGCACCCACTTGTCATAGAACAGAACCCACAGATCATGGGAGGTACCCAGTGTGCTGAGTAGACAGTTGCCTAGGATTGAGAAGGCAATGGGAAACAGCAAGGCCATGAGCAGGGCCCTGTCATAGAGTGGAGCTAGCCACCTGTAGTCCTTCGGTCTCCAGTCCCTGCTCTTTCCTTTGGGGTGAACTAAGTGAGCCTGGGGCATGTATCTGTTTCTGTCTGCCCATCTTCTTGAGGACATGACAGGAGCGATGAGCCACTGAAGTCACAGAAGGGGTAGGATAGGCACATAACAGCTTTACTAAGAAGGGTACCCAAACACTTGGTGGGTGTGTGGGGATTGGTCCTGTTGGTGTAGGAAACAACTATCCATCTATAGAATATAGTTCTGTGGGGCTATCATACCATGTTTATGATCTGCTCATTGATGGCTTGTAATAGAAGATGCCTGATTCCATTTTGAAAGCAACCATTCACTCTGACTCCATGAAAGCACCAGCCTAAGGATCAGTAAATAGTGATGGAAATGAGGGTTCGGTGAGTGGAGCTTTGCTAAGGTGACCAGAGGGTGCTGCCTGCTGCAAGCTCCTGGGAAGCAGCTCCTTCTGGCTAAACACGCAATGGCTACCATGGTGATAATGTTAATGCACTAGATGACATGAAAAGGGAGCCGGGTTCAAGCAGCCCAGGAAGCAGGAGCAATGGCAGAGTGTACGCTTTAAGTTTATTACCCCAAGTTTCACTTGCACGGGTGTGGCTCATGTCTGCTGTGCTATGGCCAAGTCATGTTCAATAGTCCAACAAGTAGCAATAAAATCCCTTTATGGCTCCCATGCTGTTTCCATTCGGTGTTTATTCTGTTCCCCTACCCCTGTTTCACGTGATCCCTTTTGTTTTCTTCTTCCTTAGGGTGGTTATAGTAACCATCATGGCATCCGTGATCTTAAGGAAACTATGGTCTGAGGCATGATTAAGGTCAGGATGAGAGCTTCAGTTCTGGGAATGGTGGCAGCCTGACACTTGAACCCTGAGAGATTCAAACTGTGTCTCTAATGAGGAGACACCTGGTGGAAGGTGAGCCATGTTTCCTTATTCAGGTCCCCATAGGCACTCCTGGGTTGGGGACCATATCTCAGGCCCTTCCAAGGGCCCATTTAGCCTTCTGCCTGTGATGCTCAAATACTATTTTCCCTCAAGATGTGATGAGCATGTCAACAATGATAATGTGTAAACTCAGACTGCTCAGGAAACCACTGAGCTGCAGAAGACCTCTAATTCACCTGAGCTCCATCCACAGGCCTTCCAGCTTCTGAGGGGTTTTTCAAGTACAATTTATTAACAAGCTATAACGTGCAAAATTTCCATGAAACCCTAAAAGTGAGATGTATTATACTTTAAAATAGATGTGTCTATGGACATAAAATCATTTGATTCTGAGTGGGCCACCCTTCGGGGACTGTTGAGTTAGAGGAAAATGCAAAGATGGAAGACTTCCCAAGATGTACATCTGCCCTGAAAATCTCTGTCCAATGATGACAGAGCATTTTCTGTATGGCGATGGTTTGCTTAGATACACCACACCAGCAAGGGGAATTAGCCTTCAAAGTCAGGAATTGCAAGCTTTCATTTTCAATCACAAAATGATTTTTCATTTAAAACATGGTAGCTTTACCTTTGATCTATTAATATCATTTCCTGCAATTTATTCAAAAGAAATCTTCTCCAAAGTGTTCCAATGCAATGAAGACGTACATAGTAATACTCTTGATAAAAATGCAGATTAAAAGCTTAAATGACCAGTGTAAGGGAACTGCTCACAATGACAAGCCATAGGTCCTGGTGTCAGTATAGCACCGCAGAGATGTCAAATGAGGTCACTGAAGCTTAAGCACAACAGCTCACTCCCCAGGACCGCCCCTCCACCCAAATCAGAATCGGGGCTGGGAGGGTAGTTCAGTGCTAAGAACCTGCCAAATATGTGCGGTTCTGGGTTCCATCACTAGCCCTGAGTGACCGAGAATGTAGTGGTTGCAATGCTTGGGAGGAAGAAAGGAAGGTGAGGCAGGAGGGTTGCCATGACTCTGAGCCCAGTCTGGGTTCCATAGTGAGATCCAGGCTAGCTTTAGCTATAGTATAAGATACTGCCCCCATTTAAAAAAAAAAAAAAAAATCCGGAAAAAAAGGAGGAGCCTGAGGCACAGACCAAAAGGCATTTAAAGCTCCCACTCAGCATAAAACTGTCAGAGGACTGGTGCTGGGGCCATGCCTCAGCAGTCGAGAGCACCTGCTACTCTCAAGAGGCTTGAGATGGTAGCACCTACATCAGATGGCTCACAGCTGCCCCTACGTCCAGTTCCAGAGATGCCGATGCCGTCCTCTGGCCTCTGCAGGCATGTGCACACATGTGCACACATGTAACATATACTCACACATACATACACACAATTATATATATATATCTATATATGTATATATATAGATATCTTTAAAAAAAAACTGTCAAAGGAAGGCTATAAAAAAGATCTTCCTGGCTTTCTGGAGAGTTCCTTAAACTAGTGCCTTGCTCTGTGTCTGAAGAGCCCAGCCTCCATCATGCAGAGGAGAGGTAGGATGACTCTGCTTTTAGCCTCAAATCACAGAAAGCATTCCAGAGCTTCACCTAAGGACCCGGTAGTGAAAACACCCAGTGGCAGGGTGTGACGGGCCAGCCTGCAGTCTGGAATCTGCCAGGACCACAACAAGGAGCGGAGATCGCTTGAGTGCCAGTAGGCTGCCTGGGAATACATGTATGCTGGCCCTACTGCTGGAGGGGGTCTCTGAAGAAACCCCACTAACACACCATGAGGAAATGAGTCCCACCCACACAGCCGGGAGTGTCCTGGGGCAGGACACGTGGAGAGTAGGCTTGGGGGTCTCCAACCAAGTTCCTTCCTCTCCTGGCCCCATTTTCAGAAAGGCCAGAAATACTCCTAAATTCCTAAGGAGGAAGAAACTGACAGGCTTTAAAAAAGCAATAATAAAACTGCCAGTTAAATGTTGAAGTGGGAGGGGCCTGGTAAAGCAGAGGAGCCTCCTGGTCTCTGGCTTTAGCAGCAGGACAGGGAGGCTGGCTGACCTTTGCATGGAAATTGAGTTTCTGTCATTACAGAAGACAAAATTGGACGTTTTATAGAATTATGATCATGTGTTGTGAGTTGAAGTGGCCCACAGAGCTTTAATGAGCTAAAATTGACCAGAAAAGTCACGGACTTGCCCACCTTGTGTCTGGGTACAGAAGGAAACCCAGACAGAGTGAGTGTACTCACAGTCAACAGGGAACAAGATCAAGAGGCCTTGGGATGGTTCCCACAGTCCTGAGGGCTTCCTCCTCACTCCATTCCCCAACTGCCCTCACCTCAGGTTTCCTGCTCAAACTCGCTTGAAGGTGAGATAAGCTAACAGAAGCATGGGGTGAAGACTCCCGGAGCAAACTGGGTTCCTTCATCAGGGGTAGGATCAACTCCTGCCAAAGAAGGACTGCCTGGCTGTATCAGACTACCAGGTGGCACAGGAAGAGAGCCACAACAGATCGAGGAAAAAGCGGGTGTCGAAACACCAGGACACCACGTTCAACCGGGGCTTTTATTCATTGAAAATGATTTGACCACACACACGAGCACATGTGCGTGTGTGCAGGTGTACACACACACACACACACACACACACACACACACACTGGTGGTGGTGGGTGGGTGGCTGCACGTTTGCAAAGGCTCGTGGTGGGGGAGCATGAGCACGTGCGCTTGTGGAAGCCACGTGTCAGCCTCGGATGTCAGTTCTCTGGTACTATTTCACCTTGTTTTCTGCAACAGACTTTTCCCCACTGGAACCTGTGACTCAACAATCAGGCTAGACTCCTGGGCCAGAGAACCCCCAGAAATCTGTCTCCACCTCCCTACTGCTGGGATCACAAGCACACCCTACCACACCTGGCTTTGGGGGTGGGGCGGCTCTGAGGAGTGAATGTAGGTCCTCATACTTGCATGCAAGCTTTTTACTGACTGAGCCATCCCCTAGGTCCCTAAACACCTCAATATTTACAAAGGTGGCCTGTCTACAGAGGGTGAACATGGTGCTGATTTTCCCTAGTGTTTTCCTACCATAAACCTGTGCTGATTTTGTCATGGTATCTTATTTTTAATCGAGGAGGAATATATAACTTCTCTAGTCAACTTCTCTTATCACTCCCTTTGCCATTTTACTATACCAAGTATTTTAAAATAGCCAGAGCCATGCCACCTGTCGGCACCGCTGATCTTTTCCTCCCCAAAGGCAAACTCTAGAGAAGCCACCAGCTCCGGCCTGAGAGCACGGCACCATTGAGGCCTCTCTCAGCTGCAGCCTTCCATTGCTCCTTGGCAAGCAGCCGATGTGTCTCCAGGGAGTTCTGGAACCTCTGTGTTACTCGGGCTAGCTCTGTGGGAAATAGGATGCCTCCTCCCACACCATAGGAGCTGTGATAAGAACCCAATCAATATCCAGGAATGCCTCCAGGGTGGGTTGGGGGGTCCTGTTGGAAAATTTGGCAACTATTTTTAAGGGTAATACCACCACTGGGGAGGGACTGGAACAAAGGGCCCACAGGCAGCTGAGAGACAGAGGTCCTTTCCGTCTCCCTTTGAGTTCAGATGGACATTTGCAGCGCAGTCTCCTCTAAACACTGCTTCAGGACCAAAGGAAGCCCATACGACCGGGTGAGCAGGACAGGTGAAAGCAAGAGAACTGTATTTAACAATATCTAAGCTTTTAAAAACGGAACTGAAACTTCAGGAGCAGCATCATCTCTGTGACATATGAAGCTCTCTCAGAGTACAGGAAACCATCAAGTGTCCTAAGGTGAACCGCACTTTACCCTTTAGAGGTCAGAATACTAGATCTAACCTAAAAACGAGAGATTGCTAAATGGACCACCCAGCAATTCCACTTCTAGGATATACAGTCAAAAGAAATGAAAACATACACGTGCGTGCATGCATGCATGTGCGCGCGCGCGTGCGCGCGCACACACACACACACACACACACACTCACGCACGCACGAGAGGTGGGGGGAGGAAAGGAGAGAGGGAGAATGCAAATTTTCATAGCATAATTATTCACAATAACCAAAAGGTAGACACAATTCAAATTTCTAGCAACAGGAGATTAAATAGAATGTGTCATTATCCATGCAATACAATATTCAGCAAGAAAAAGGAATAAAGTACAGACAAATGCTACCATGTGGGTGCACTCTGAGAACAGGCCAAGTTAAAGAAGCTGGTCACAAAGTACCACATTGTATGAAGTGTCCAAAACAGGCAAGTTCAAGAGACAGAAAGTAGATCTGTGGTTGTCCAAGACTCAGAGTAAGAAGTAAAGGTAAGAGAGAAAAATACTAAAACTTGAGGCAGTGGTGATGGTTTCATCACTCCTGGGGCTTGCAAGGCATTATGATGGCTGACCTCAATTATCAACCTGGTGAGATCTAAAGTCACCTGGGAGATGGACCTCTAGACATGCCAAAGGGGGACTTTCTTGATTAGGTTAATTGAAGTGGGATGACCTGCTTACTGTGGGAGGCACCATTCCTGTGGCTGGGATTCTGGACCGAATAAAAAGGAGAAAGTCAGCTGAACACACATTCATTCCTCTTGCTTCTTGGTTGCAAATGCAATGTAACCAGCTACCCGCAGTTCCTCCAACTATGACTTCCCTACCATGATGGAACTGTGACCAAAAGAACCACAAAAGAAAAAACTTCCTAAGCTGTCTTTGTCACTGGATTTTATCATAGCAACTGGGAAAATAACCAAGGGGTCTGTGCGTGTGGGGGGAGGGAGGGGAGCGGCACATACAGATCTACTTTATGTTTCTTGAACTTATATTTATATCACAGTAAAGTTTGGTTGGAGGGAGATTGTCTTGCACCTTTTATTGTACAAAATGAGGATAAGATTTGGCATTGGTTGATGATGCTACTGAGATACTGAAGTCAGTTTCACAATTTATTCTCATCATTTTACTATCGTCTCACAGCCCAACTCCTAAATATCACCCAGCATTTGTCTGTTGTGCCGCTAGCTCCCCAAGTATACCACCAGGCACTCCCAGGATGGGCTGAGAGCACTGCTGAGCCCCATTCAATATAAAGCTGCATCTTGAGAAGCTTGTAACATAACCACCATATGGGATCATATTTTTCTTCTTTTTATAGCAGCTGCCACTATAATTCGGAAAGGCCTGAAACAGCATGCTGATACAACACAGAGAGAATTACAGACACCCTCAGTCTACTGGTGTCTCAAAACAGGCCTAGCACAGCAACCTGTACCCAGATGCCTGTTTCTCCCAGCCTCACCCAGCCAAAGTCAGGCTGGCACAGGATTCACACCAGGAGCGGATACTGTCTGAAGGGGGGTCCTGGCAAGTTTGTGGGAATGTTTTGGTGAAGTGGCTGGTGTCAAAGATGGGAGGCATTTAAAAAGTTCAGTGTCCAGGTGCCATCCTTCCTTCTCTGTGTGCAATTTCCTAGGATGGTCATGATAACGGATTTAGACGTTAGTTAATAAAGTCTACAAGTCATGGCTAAGAGTGAGAGTTCAAGTGACCCCCACTCTGAAACACACCAACTCCTCTGTGGGGAAGATGGTCGCACACGGCCTTTAGCCAGATCTCAGCAAAGAGTAGGCACAGGCGGGATGGCTGTTATCCCTTTCTAAGAGAAAAGACTGGAGATCCTCACGAGGACGAACCGCCAGTTCACAAGCCATTCTAATGTCTGCATGCACGCAGCATGTTATATTTAACCAGGCAGTGTCAGAGAATTGGGGAAAATGACATACAAGGTTTATTATTTGAGGAAAGGAGGGAGTCCGTGAGGGAATTTACACAGATTTCTCTCCAAATCATAGAGGAAAGGGTTTACCGCCGTTTGAAGGAGCTGTGTTGCCCGGGAGTAGCATGAGTATGTAGGAAGCGGCTGAGAACTGGGCTGTAAAAGCAACCTAGGCCCCAGCAGTGACGGAAAGGGGGTTAATCAGGACATGGATGATGCTGAACGAAACATGCGCTCACAATTTTAGAATCATCTTCCAAGGAGAGACGAGAGAACTGTAGATTTGGGTTTGTTTTCAAAATCCTACTCCACACTTCAACCACAACTACAACCAAGGGAAGGCTGACTACTGTCGGTGAATGTTAGCAGGTTTAAGGAAGGGACTGGGAAACAATTACACTGGAGGAAACCTAGCAGGTGCTGGGAGAATAATGCAATTTCCCAAGGCAGCAGATGCCCAAGGGCAACAGGATCCAGTAACCGTCCATCAGATGGTAATTATAGCTAGACTGGGGAAGAACAGCCAGATGAAAAGGGGCAATTCAAAGGGTAACTGAATGCCAGCCAGTGACATCTTCCTGAGATCACATACCAGGAAAGGGCGGGCCAACATTTAGCTCCGGGAGTGGGGGTGGGGATGGGGGCGGTTAGATACACTGCCATTTTTCCTTGCAGAAGGACAAGGGGAGATGTGGAGAAAACAAACACAGAGAATCCAAATGGAGGCCTCCAAAGAAGTCAGTCCAGATTTCAGCAGACTCATTAATAACCAGGAAAAAACAATAATAACCTCAGAGCTGATCATTCTGCAAGTAAGCTTTCTCAGGAGGGGAAAAATCACACATTCATTTTATGATGACCATAAATCAAGATGAAGAATAAAATAATTAGAATAGACCATTAAGAACTTTTGTGACTAATTAAAAAAAAAAAGCTAGTGACTCTTAAGGTGAATTTCTGGAGTTCATCATTTTAAATAATTGCTATTGAGATACCAGAAGAGGAAGCAGTACCTGGGACACAAAGTACAGCTATCATATCATAGGAATTCTACAGACTTGAGTCCAATCCTAAAGTGAGTCCCAGCCCTTACTATCCTCTCCCTCCCACATCTGCCTCCATTAATACCTTAAGTAAGGGGCAGGAGCAGGGGGGACAGCTCTTACAGAGGACCTGGGTTCAGTTCCCCACCACCCACATAGAGGCTCACAACTCTTTGTAATTCCAGCTCCAGAGGATCCAGCGCTCTCTTCTGGCTTCTTTGGGTACTGCATGCATATGGTGCACAGACATACACGCAGGCAAAACACCCAAACACATAAAAGAAATAAATAGAAAACAAATATACTGTAATATATACTGTAAATATACTGTCAACTTCCCCAAGAGTAGTGACAGTCAACTCAAAATCCCTCTAGGGTTCAGGCAGGAGAGAAAAAAAAAAATATGCTTCTCCACAGACCTCCAAAGAAAGGCAACTCGCTCAAATCTTTAGTCTGTCTGCACAAGGAATTCAAGAAAATTTTGAGTATTTCTCAGGATCACAGTACTCGTGATGGTAAGATATGATGGCCCATTAAATAAAGTTTCCATGACAATAGCTTAGAACATAAATGCATGGGCCAAGATGGCTCATGCAAACTGAAGGAGACTCTTCCAGGCCTATCGTGTGGATTATGATCTTGACCAGGAAGCACCTTCTCTCTTCTCCATGAATTCCTACTGGTCAGTTGTAGAGATAATATGGTGAATGTTGGGGACCAATTTCTGGAAGGCATGATTAAGATGAATGCATTTAGATGCTTTCCTATGACCCGCTCTGAAGTGAGCTGTCCATTAAGAGAAGTCGCGGGGAAGGTGCACCTCCAAACCAGGCAGTAGTTCTGTGGCTCAGGGTGGGGAGGGGAGGGCACACTGCCCTACCATGCAGTGATGATTCTCAATCACAGCTGCCTTGTGCTAGATTCAAATTGGCAACCCACTGAGATGAAACGGGGTCTATCCCATTACTCATGCCTGGAGTGATCTACCCCCTTGAAGATCGGCTTCCTAGGTGAAAGCGAGGGGACAGCCACTAAAAGATGCACGAAGCAGGGTAAAAGGCATGAAAAGCAAGTGGCTGGAGACAGAAGACACCAGTAGGGTGTAGAAGCTGATGCATGTGGCAGAGGGACGTGGGACTTACAGGGAAAAAGGAATTCCGTGAGATTACTCAGCCCTGCACGGTTCAACCATGGGGATTCTATTGCTCATCTCAGGCAAGGGATGTACTCAGACTACATTGAAATTACTCCCCAAACAACCACATTAGGTTCAACTTATCTCAGACAATTGTTTAAATCGTTGAACTCATCTAAAATGTTTTTAAAAAGAGAAAACCAACTTTAAATGATACAAGTCAGCACCTCAAGTTTTGAATAGTTAGGCCCATTCTATGTGGGTTATGACGTGGCTGATCCTTTGACTAAGACCTTTACATTTTCAAAACTGTTCCTCAAGTTTAATGTGACTGCTGTGTTGTTTGTGTGCAGAAGGCCATTTACACTCTAGACAAGTGCTCTTCCACTGAGCTGGGTCCCCAGCCCAGACACTGTTCACTGGTCTTGAAACCCTCACACCTCTTCATTTTAGGCAAAGCTGATGCGCTAACTCCAGGCACTGTGCAGGCTAAATGCTGCCCACCCACTTTCCCAACCCCTTAGAAAATCTTAACCTTACTAAAACCACATGTCAAGATTGGATGTGGTCAGTAATGATAGAAGTACTTCTTAGATGGTCAGAATTCACCAGCACTGTAAACACCACAGCACCACGCAGCAAGCAAACATCTGCACCATCATTTTTCTCACTGGCCCGTTGAGGGCTTTTCTTCCTGGACCCCAGGTTTAAACTATCGCTCTCCACTGTGTCTCAACACGGGCCAGGGCTCTACAAGGACAAGGAGTCACACATCCTGACATGAGCAGGGAAAAGGTTATTAAATGTAAGCAATGATTTCAAATCATGCCAACCTCAGAAATAACACTAGGACCATTTTTAATTGAACAAAATGTTTTCTCTCCACCTGGAGCTCCACCTCATCTCAACATGGCCCAATTCCAGAGGTTCCTAGAGGCAGGCAGAGAGGACAGGCAGGAGTGTCTTGCATGCTTGAAACAACATGCTCATGCCCCCATGCAACAGCTCTACGTGCCTCCCGACAGCTTGAACACCCCCACTCATTCTGTGAAAGTACTGGCTGAAGTCACGGGAGCACCACTAATGCAAAAAGCCTTCTCTTGGCCCAGCCTTGTCTATGTGAAGGCATGTTAGCAATGGTGCAAAGGTATGCCATCTTTACCGGATCTGGTACACATGCTGCAAAGCATCGTCTGCTGAGATCACCCATTTCCCACCCCTACTTCTAATTAGAATTATGGAAGCTGTTTCAGAGACAGATACAGCATGTAGCCGCTTTCTCTAACCCTAAAATGCCCTCTTTGCACCCAGCAGGATGTCTGGTTCCAGGATGCCCCAAGGCAACAGGCCCCCTGGTCCTCCAGGTGGGCCCCCGTATGTCTCATTTTTAGAGTGCAGTCGGCCCTGATACTAAGAATAAATAACTACCTGGTGTCTGCTTCAAGACGATACTGGAGGAGGGGAAGCATGTAAGGAGAAGGAAGATACCAATTGGCCGAGAATAGAAAACCATTGTCTCCAGGTGCTGTGCACATGGAGACTTTTAAGGGCTCTCTAACAGGCCCCAGCATTGCAAACACGGTGTGGGTAGGTCTTCCCTTCCCCCTTCCCTCTCCCTTGCTAAACCATAGATTCCATTCCTAAAGCTAACCACTCAGGTCCATTCCCTTATTTGGCCACTTATGCCTAACTCATTCTGAGGCTGATCACCAAGGTCCAGCTAACAAACCCCAAGGTCCAGCAATCAGAATTCATTGTTTGGCTACAGTGACTAACATGTCCCATCAGGGCTTACCAACGCATCCTAACACAGACTTTCCTCTTTTCTCCTCAAAATCCACTCCTGCAGAGAGAGACACCTGCTGCTGTCTTTGTCCCATCCAGAGGCAGCCCCCCCCACACACACACACATATACACAACGTGTCCCCTCAGGGGTAATAAAATCTCCTTTGTGCCGAGAATTTGGTGTCTGGGTATGTTCTCTGCTGACTCCGAGGCCCCTTCAGATTTCTGTGCTCCTCAAGGTTTGCAAATTGTCACGTGTGAACTGGTCTATTAGAGCTCAGCACAATGGAAGCTTCGGTAGTAATTCGACAGAGTGATTCTGCAAAATCTAAGGGTAACATAACTGAACTTGGATTTCATCTGTCTTTGTTTTTTAAATCTCATTTTTCCAGGAATTAATTTTGTGAAAACTATGACAGATTGAAATTTGAAAAAAAAAAAAAAAAAACCCAGTAAGGGAAAGGTCTCTCATCTCAGGGGGTGGGGGCATGGGGGATAGGAAACTATGTTCTATACGATTGTATCTGCTTACCACCTTCCATTATAAAAAGTTAAAACATAAATGAAACCAAATTGCTATTCATTTTCAGTCCCTCCTCAAATGTAGATTTATAATTGTTAGAAAATAAATACAAATTTTGTAATTTTATCAATATAAGGATCCTGTCAGATCCTTAAAACAACCTCAGTTCTGGAGAACTGATGCCTCTGGGCTGGGGTGGGCAGTCCCCACCCTGTGCAAAGCTGGGCTGGGGCTCCTACCGTCCCTCCAAGGAGCTCCCTCAACTCTGAGGAACAGCTCCTGGACTTAATGTTTGGATGCTTAAACTTCCACTTTCCGTTTTTAGCTTTCAGGAAGGACAAATTTTAGCCACTAAGGTATTTTGCTTTTAAACTCAAAGTACCCAGAACACTGGAAGCATACATGTTGGTCAAGTGAATATGACTATGTTTTCCATTTAAAATACAATAACCAAAAATGGCTGTGTGTTCACATATATGAACACTCAGACACAGGTTCCAGGCCCTTTTCTTGTCTGGTCATAAAGGCATCCAGGGTTAGTTTTTTACCTCAAGTAAAATAAACAAGCCTGTTACACATTTTGACTTCCCACAGGAGTTTTTATGTGAGCATGTTTTTAAAAACAAAAACCAGCCAAACAAACAAACATCAGCTTAAGACCGAACATCTCCAACATGACATTTCTCTGGCGGCTTTGTCCTAACAGCAAGAAGACCACTGACTGACTTAAAAGCAATTGATTGAAGGGGGAATTCTTCTGAGGAGAGGGAAAGAAGATAAAAATATGCTGGGGGGGGGGGTGCGGATGGCTCTAGGCCACTCATTTGTCCAAGGACCAGCGACAACACACAGGACGTCCCTGCTATATCCTCTGAAGGAGGATGTGGCGACTGTTTTAGGCTTACTGTGAAATAACCACTTGAGGGCAAGGCTGCAGGAGCCCTTGCAGGGGGCCGCCTGTAAGGGTATGAGCGCCAGGTTCCCTGTAATTAAGAAGCAGCCTGCTCGGTGAAGACAGGGCTGCCACCCCATCTGCCAAGCCCGCGGGAGCTGGCACTGTGCCTCTCTGCCTGCCTGCCGCCCTGCTACCCACCTGATCCTTGGAGACCTCCTTTGATGGAGCGTTTATGCCAAGCTTTTCCAGAGGATAGACAATCTGTCGTCGTGGTCGCACGGGAACCAAGTAATGAAGGGCAGATGTCAGGGAGTGGGCGGAGGAGTTCTGAAGCTGAAAGACAGCAATCTCTATTTTAGAGGAGAGAATGTCAGAGGCACACAGCGCAGATGTCTGCGTGCTGCTTGACAAATACAAAACTCTTAACTCGGCCAAGTCAGAGAGGGGAGGGAAAAAAAATCAGCAAATAAACAAACATACTCTTCGAGCAGAGGAATGAATTGTAGATAATGCCTGACACTAATGAAGATAATTACGAGAGTAATTACATTACTATCTCTGTGGGAATGACAGATAAACAAGTGGTTTGGTTTATGGGATTTTTCAGCACAAGTATTTCCCCCAGGAGAATATTCTTCTCCATAGTGATCGTGAATCAGCTTGATTTGACCCCATTAAGCTGTGTTATTCGAGTCCTGTTAACCTTCGTGCGTTGGGCACAAGCTGCTTTAACACACATAGATAAAAATGCCACCCAGGGGGCAACATAGCCCAGATGTGAAAGCACTCAGGCAACGTCACTTGGGCTTTTTTAAAAAATGAAATGAGGGTCTCAGAATGAAAGAATAAAACTGGAAAGTGGGGATAAGAGAAGAGGATCAAATGATTTTGATTTGTATTATGACTGAGTTATGAACTGGATTTACACTTGTTAAAATAGATAATAAATAATGTTTATAGTAGTGCTTTAAATATTCATTTTAAAGCTTGACAGGGAATGGTGACTCACATTTATGAAATCTTGGGAATTAAAAAAATCAATAAACGCAGGGCCAAGAATCCATTTCACCCTTTGTCTTAGTTAAGGACCCAAAAGCAAGTTGGGGAGGAAAGGGTATATTTGGCTTACACTTCAATATTGTTGTTCATCACTGAAGGAAGTCAGAACAGGAACACAAGCAGGGCAGGATCCTGGAGACGGGAGCTGATGCAGAGGACATGGAGGGGTGCTGCTTACTGGCTTGCTTCATGTGGCTTGCTCAGTCCACCTTCTTATAGAACCCAGGGCCAGAAGCCCAGGGATGGCACCACCCACCATAGGCTGGGCTCTCCCCCATTGATCACTAAATTAGAAAATGCCTTTCTGCTGGATCTCATGGAGGCATTTCCTCAACTCAGGCTCCTTACTCTGATGACTCTAGCTTGTGTCAAGCTGACACACAAATCCAGCCAGTATAACCCTCAAGTGTAAAACTGTGAAAAGCCAAACTGGCAATGATGTATCTATTTATTGAATTAAAGTCAGAGAGAAAATAAAAGTAAAGCAGAATGTTAGATGTATCTTAATAAATATAATGGTCTGCATAAGACTCGTGTACTGTTTTAAAGTAGCCATGGGCATTGCTATGAGTTTCCAGAAGAGCTTTCTAGAATCTTTCACCATTGCACCTCATACCCTAACTTCACACGTTACTGAAAATCAGAACCCAGGAAACCCTGTGTTGTTTTCCTGTCTGTGAATGTCTACATCAGTGGTTCTCAACCTCCCTAATGCTGTGACCCTGTAATACAGTTCCTCATATCATGGGTAACCCCAACCATAACATTATTTTCGTTGCTACTTCATAACTGTAATTTTACTACTGTTATGAATGATAGGGTAAATATCTGATATGCAGGATATCTGATATTTGATCCCCTGAGGGGTCATGACCCACAGGTTGAGAACTACCTGTTTTTGTGCTTGCATGAGGTCAAGAGAGAACCACTGCCATAGTGAGATACCGGCGACTCAACTTCACTACTAGAGAACTTGGGGCAGAATTTGGGAATTCTCACTCAAATGACTTGGAACAGCTTCTTACTCCTGTTTCACATGTATATGGGTAAATCAACCGGCAGTGTGACTGAGGAAACCTGTTTCCAAATGTGTTTTGCTGGCTTACAGGATGCATGACCCTAACTCTGCAGTGCTTGGTAAGCAGGCACAGGTACAATGAAATACCCAAGATGTCTTTACCACGGATGCAGATGGACTTGGCCCTGACCTGGCACATGCAGGCAGCACGGTAAATAGAAACTAAGAATTTAATATCACACCTGGAAGGTCACACAGTTGGTGTTCAGTCAAGCGCAAAGTGAAGGAAATTGTCTGGGGCCAGTGTTTTCCTGAACAACTGTTATCTTCCATGTCATTAATCATATTGCTGTCCTGCTACATGTTACAGGAGAAACAAACACCAAAGCAAAACAAAACCTCCCTGAAGCAGGGTCCACACCCCATGAAGACTCCTTTCTACGGTTCCCTTCCTTCTTTCCCAGAGGCATCCCTCCAGCTGGCTTTTGTTCAAGATGAGACCCTGGCATAACTATTGTGAGTGTACGTGCTAATGCACTTAGAGACTGTCTAAGAAATACTTCGGTAAGGAAGAGCATTTGAAAATTCCACTTAGTTCCTCATGGACCCTGAGAAAAAAATGTGACAGTGTGTGGAACATGGAATTGGTAGAATGTGGAAAGGCTTGAGGTCATGGCCCCAAACTGAAGGAGCAACTTCTACTCAGCCTGGTAGTTGAAACCCATCACCTTGAGAGTACGCACCAAGTTGGGGATCAATGTTAGTGACCCAGGGACCAGTTTTTAGGAAACAACCCCGTGGGAATCTGGCCTAGATAGCACTTACTGTGGAACAAGCAGGTTATAGTACACGAGGAGGTGAAGGTGTCTGCATGTGTGTATCAGTAGCTCCTGGGAACTGAGGATACAGTTTGAGAAAGAAAAGGCAAAGGTACAGCCTGCGTGGTAAAACGCACGCTCGTGAGCACTGAAGGAGGCGAAGAGGAGGCTGTGGAGGGAGATGAGCTGGTATCTGGGGTGGACATATGTGACGTATGCACATTAGGTCTCTATTGCTGTGATACTCTATGGAAGTATAACAAGTATTAGATGGAATTACATAGGTATCCCCTACGGCAGCGTTCCACCAGAATGGTACATCTCTGCCTTTCATCCAGTATTTATATGGAAATGGTTATAAATTTTATTCAGAATGCAGTGTACAGTACACCAATTGTAAAGGATGAAACTACTTTATTCTACAGGGTTCTCTGTTTCAAAGACCATGATAGGATCATTTTGGCATCACACCATGAGAAGTAGTATGCTGTTCATGTCTAGTACAGCTAGATTTTCAGTTGCCATTCTGTCAATATAGAAAAACCAACAAATTTGCCTAATTACATTGGTTCTGGTTGTTTCAGAAACTGGAAGCCTCCTGGACTTTTGCCACAGTGAAGCAAACGGCCTAATCAAATATGGCCAGTGGAGACTCAGATGCATGCTACAGTCAAAGTCATCACGAGAAGAACTGACAAGATGCAGTGCACACGGGATGCCACCGTGCACACCTATGAGCAGGAGGGGACAGCCCACGCCAGCCTCTTACCTTGCTGTCCCGGGACTGTGGGTATACAGGGTAGTAGAGACATGACTTATAGCCTAATCGAAGGATCTCCTTCAGGAAAAACTTGGTGTAGTGTCGGAAAATAGGGTTCAGGGCAAAATGGTGCAAGCGCCCATGCTCTTCCTGCTGGTGGTGGCTAAAGTAGATGAAGTCCTCGATGTTGTAATGAGATCGTATGTACTCTATATCCTAGAGAAGAGGACGAGAAAGGATGTTTCAAACAAACTGCATGCATGCACACTGTGATAAATAAGTCACTTAAGGTGGAGCTGGGGAATCGCTTACGTGGTAAAGGTCTTCTCATTCAAGCATGAGGACCCTAATTGATTCCCCAGAACCCATGCAAAAAAAAAAAAAAAAAAAAAAAAAGTCTGGTGTGGTGGCAGGTACTTTAATCTCAGTGCTGGGGAGATGGAGACAGGAGGATTCCCGGAGCTCACTGGCCAGCCAGCCTAGCTTACTCAGCAAATGGCATGCCAACTGGAGACCCTGTCTCGAAAAACAAGGTGGACAGACAGCTCCTGGGAAATAACACACGAGGCTGTCCTTTTGCTTCTTCCCCATGCATGCACATACATATGCACCCAGAAGTGCACGTGCACACATGCACGTGTGTACACACACACACACACACACACACACACACACACACACACACACACACGATTTTTAAAAACTGCTTCAAGCGCAATGGTGAGAAGTGTGTGTGTTTCTTCCACTCTTCATTATCCTGTCTCTAATTCTGGTTTCAGTACTGGGGGTTGAGCTGAGAGTCTTGCACATGCTTGGCAAGTCCTCTACCCCTGAGCTACATCCACAGCCCTTGGTTATCGAGACCGGGTCTCTCTAGGGAGCTCAAGCTCACCTTGAACTTACTATGTAACAAAGGCTAGCCTAGAACTAGTGATCCCCCTGCCTCAGCCTCCCAGGTGCTGGGATTACAGGTTTACACACACTGCCATGCTTGGCTTACTGATTCTTTTAAAACAGAAAGTATGTGCTTGTTCTGGTGATGTCTATGGAAGATGGCTAAATAGATTTGTCCTTACGTCTTTGGCTGCTGTCAACATGGCAAGCCTTGATTGCCTGGTCAGGTTTGGCAAAGCAGTCTTGTCACATTTCTGGGCACAAGGAGCACCAGTGGGCCAGCACAAGTGACTGGGCACAGGTTGAGAGTCAGTAGACAGGCTGCTAGTGTGGAAATGTCCCATCTCAGAGTTACCCTGTTAGCGCATGACTGGGCTGTGAACAGCAAGCCCCGGCAGGGCATCCCTTACTCTGCTCCTGTGGTAGGTGTGAGATTTATGCAATGGGAGGCAATTGAAAGGACTCATGAGTGTTCACAGGGAGAGGGAATCCTGGGCACACTCACGAGTGTTCACAGGGAGAGGGAATCCTGGGCACACTCATGAGTGTTCACAGGGAGAGGGAATCCTGGGCACACTCATGAGTGTTCACATGGAGAGGGAATCCTGGGCACACTCACGAGTGTTCACACGGAGAGGGAATCCTGGGCACACTCACGAGTGTTCACACGGAGAAGGAATCCTGGGCACACTCACGAGTGTTCACACAGAGAGGGAATCCTGGGCACACTGCTTCTGTCTTCATGGGCTTTTGTCTGCTCGCAGTACAGTGGAATCAAGGCTCATGCATGCTAACTGTGGACTGCTGCAGTCTGGCCTCCTTCGCCTCTCTAACGCACACCATCGAGAGCCATTGAGTACAAATCCAACCATAGTATAAATAACAAGCACACCAAAGGAAAAATCAAACCAAATGTAGATGGAAAAACACAGCTTCAAGAACAGAGACTGAAGAATATGAAAACCCTGACTTAATCTGTGACCAGCAAGTTTGCAACAGCTATCAATCTGTATCCAAGTGTTCCCTCCCTAGCCCACCAGTGCCCAGCTTCTGCTCCAAAGTACAACAGAAATGGGTTTGCAACCACCCAGCAAGTGGTGGCACCCCAGAGCAATTCTGGCAGCCTTTCAATCTTCATTGACCCTAGAATGGCTTTTATACCACAATACTTTAATTACCAAGGCTACATTGCTCATTATAAAATAAGAAGAGTGATACGGGCAGGACTGAGAAAGCATTGAAAAGGAAAAGGGCAGGGAGCTAACAGAGGTCATTACTTCAAAGCAGCAGATGGGCCACGTGCATCGAATCTCACTCTCACCCCAAGTCCCTTAAAATAACAAGAGCAGTTTTTATTTAGATTTTTTTATTTAAATTTTCTAAAAAGAATAACGGGGTGGAAGAGAGGCAAAGATGTAAGGAAGTGCTACCTTGCACAGGAACTTTATAGCTTGGTTAAATCTTCTTACCTTGGTCCACACTGGGGTCCCTGCCTGCCTGTTGCTACTACATTCAACAGTATACGTGGAAGTCAAAGAATGGCTGCCCATCTCCCAACTGGCCAGGTGGGCAGCCCTGCCAGCAGCAGCAGAGAGGAAGTGGAGAGCCACACCCATGCCGGCCACCCACACTGGCAATTCAGTCTTTCATTCCTGACACAGACAGACTTGTGGAGAGTGCTTATATACAACTAGAGGAGAGGCATATGACTTGCAACAGTGAGGAAATGGGTAATTCGGAGGACAGGGGAGAATTTTGAAAAATCAATATAATGCCCTTGTAGGTTCCCAAAAGAAATCTTGCTTATAACATAATTGGATATCAAGAAGAAACTGTAAGTGGACAAGGGAAAGACATGGAAGTTAAACATAGGAACCCCTGGGAGAGAGATTCCAGAAGACCTGTATGGTATTGAAATCATGGTTGGAGACTGAATTAGAAATTCAGAAAACTAATGTCAAGGAAATATCTTCAAATGATGAGTAAGAAATACATCTATTAGGGACCCCAGGTAAGATACCGCCCATTGCTCACTAACACTCTTAAAGCCCATCCAGCAACACTAGACTGCACCCCTCCCCTGAGTTCCACAATGGGGTCCACAACACTAGCAGACTTACGGGAGGCCAGGCTGTCCTACAATTCCCTAGCAAGATGCTGCCCACTGTCCACAAAACCCCTTTAAGCCTGCCCAACACCACCAGACTACACTCCATATCCTGGTCTAAACTTCAGAAGAAGACTTCCACTTTATCAGAGGCTGGATCTAGGGACTCCCTAGCCCCCAAAACCCCAGAGGGGACAATCTACTGGACTTGAAGACATGCTAGTCACCAGAACCCTTGGTCACTTAGACCATAACACCAGAGTGGAAAGAGAAACCAAGGGAAAAAACACCCATCCAACAAAGACAAATGCAAGAACCAACACCTAGAACTACAATCATCCCAAATCCAAGTGCCTAAATGCCAGTGTAAGCATACAATCAACAACAGGAAAGGCAATATGGCATCACCAGAGCCCAGCTATCCTACAGCAGCAAGACCTGAACAATCCAATACAGCTGAAGCACAAAAAAATGACCTTAAAATGGCTTTATGATGATGATAGAGGACCTTAAAAAAGACATGAATAAATCCCTTTAAAAAATTGAGGAAAAGACAAATAAAAAATTGGAAGGAATAATAATTCCCTAAAAGAAAGCCAAGAAAAAACAAACAGGTGAAGGAAACTGTTCAAGACCTGAAAATGAAAATAGAAACAATCAAGAAAACACAAATGGAGGGAATCCTAGAAATAGAAAATCTGGGTAAGTGAACAAGAACTACAGATGCAAGCATCACCAACAGAATATAAGAGATGGAAGAGAGAAACTCAAGACATTGAAGACATGATAGAGGAAATAGATTCATCAGTCAAAGAAAATGTTAAATCTAAAAAATTCCTAACACAAAACATCTAGGAACTCTGGGAAAATATGAAAATACTAAACATGAGAATAATAGGAATAGAAGGAGAAGAAACCCAGTTAAAAAAAACTCAGAGAATATATTTAATAAAATCATAGAAGAAAATTTTCCCAACCTAAAGAAGGACATGCTTATAGAGGTACAAGAAGCTTTCAGAACACCAAATAGATTGGATCAGAAAAGAAAATCCCCTCACCACATAATAATCAAAACACTAAACATACAGGAAAAAGGCCAAGTAAAGGCAAACCCATTAGAATCATACTCAACTTCTCAACAGAGACCCTAAAGTCCAAAAGGGCCTGGACAGATAGCTTGCAAACTCTAAGAGACCACAGATGCCAGCCCAGACTATTATATCTAGCAAAACTGTCAATCATCCTAGACAGAGAAAAGAAGATATTTCATGACAAAGTTAAATTTAAACACTACCTATCTACAAACCCAGTCCTACAGCAGGTACTAGAAGGAAAACTCCAACCCCAGGAAGTTAACTACACCCACAAAAAAACAGGCAATAGATAATCTCACACCAGCAAAACTCAAAGAAGAGAAACATACACACACACACACACACACAGTACCACGAACAACAACAACAAAATAATAGGAATTAACAATCATTAGTCATAAATAACCCTCAATATCAGTGGACTCAATTCACCAACAAAAAGACACCGGCTAACAGAATGGATACAAAAACAGGATCCATCATTCTGCTGCATACAAGAAACATACCTCAACATCAAAGATGGATATATTACCTCAGAGTAAAGGGTTGGAAAAAGATTTTCCAATCAAATGGACCTAAGAAGTAAGCTGGTGTAGCTATTCTAATATCTAACAAAATAGACTTCCAACCAAAATTAATCAAAAGAGACAGAGAAGGGCATTTCATATTCATCAAAGGAAAAATCCACCAAGATGATGTCTCAATTCTGAATATCTATGCCCCAAATGTAAGGCCACCCACATTTGTAAAAGAAACATTACTAAAGCTTAAATCACACATAGAACCCCACACAATAATAGTGGAAGACTTAAACACCCCACTCTCACCAATGAACAGATTGTCCAGACAGAAACTAAACAGAAAAATAACAGACATTATGACTCAAATGGACCTACAGAACATTTCACCCAAACACAAAAGAATATACCTTCTTCTTAGCATCTCATGGAACCTTCTCCAAAGCTGACCATATATATACTCAGCCACAAAGGAAGTCTCAACAGATACCAAAAAAAAATTGAAATAACCTCCTGCATCTTATCAAAACACCATGGATTAAAGCTGGATTTCAACAACAGAAACAACAGAAAACCTACAAACTCATGGAAACAGAACAACTCTCTACTGAGTTACCACTGGGTCAAGGAAGAAATAAAGAAGTTAAAGACTTCCTAGAATTCAATGAAAACGAATGCACAAAATACCCAAACTTAGGGGACACAATGAAAGCAGTACTAAGAGGAAAGTTCATAGCACCAAGTGCTTTCATGAAGAGTTTGGAGAGATCTCATATTGGTGACTTAACAGCACACTTGAACACTCTAGAACAAAAAGAAACAAACATGCCTAAGAAGAGTAGACAGCAGGAAATAATCAAACTGTGGGCTGAAAAAAAATAAAATAGAAACAAAGAGAATACAAAGAATCAATGAAACAAAGAGTTGGTTCTTCAAGAAAATCAATAAAATAGATAAACTCTTATACACCAACTAAAAGGCAGGGATAGAACATTTAAATAAACAAAACCAGAAATGAAAAGAGAGACATACAGCAGACTCCAAGGAAATACAGAGAATCATTAGGTTATACTTCAAAAACTTGTACTTCAAAAAATTGGAAAATCTAAAAGAAAAAGACAAATTTCTTGAGAGATACCACTTATCAAAGTTGAATCAATATCAGATAAACAATTTAAATAGACCTATAACCCCTAAGGAAATAGAAGCAGTCATCAAAAGTCTCCCAACCAAATAAAGCCCAGGACCAGATGGTTTTAATACAGAATTCTACCAGACTTCCAAAGAAGAGTTAATACCAATACTCTTCAAATTGTTCCACAAAATAAATACTGCCAAATTCTTTCTATGAGGCCACAGTCACCCTGATTTCCAAACCACCCAGAGACTCAACAAAGAAAGAGAATTACAGACCAATTTCACTCATGAACATTGATGCAAAAATACTCAATAAAATACTAGCAAACTGCATTCAAGAACACATCAAAAAAATAACCACCATGACCAAGTAGGGTTCATCCCAGTGAAGCAGGGATGGTACAACATATGAAAATCTGTTAGTGTAATCCATCATATAAACAAACTGGAGGGAAAAAACCCACATGATTATCTCATTAAATGCTGAAAAAGCTTTTGACAAAATCCAACACACCTTCATGATAAAAGTATTGGAGAGGTCATGGATACAAGGGACATACCTAAACATAATAAAAGCAATATACAGCCAGCCAATTGCCAACATCAAATTAAATGGAGAGAAACTCAAAGCAATTCCACTAAAACAGGAACAAGACAAGGCTGTCCACTCTCTCCATATCTATTCAATACTTGAAGTTCTAGCTAGAGCAATAAGACAACTAAAGGAAATCAAGGGGATACAAATTGGAAAGGAAGAAGTCAAAGTATCATTATTCCAAATGATATGATAGTATACATAAGTGGCCCCCAAAACTCTACCAGGGAACTCCTACAGCAGATAAACAGCTTTAGTCAAGTGACTGGATACAAAATTAATTCAAAAGAATCAGTTGCCCTCCTATATACAAATGATAAATGGGCTGAGAAAGAAATTAGAGAATCAACACCTTTAACAATAGCCTCAAATAACATAAAATATCTTGGTGTAACTCTAACCAAGAAAATGAAAAGACCTGTATGGCAAGAATTTCAAGTCTTTGAAGAAAGTAACTGAAGAAGATACCAGAAGATGGAAAGATCTCCCATGCTCATGGATCAGCAGGATTAACATAGTAAAAATGGCTGTCTTACCAAAAGCAATCTACAGATTCAATGAATCTACAATTCAATTCAGATTCAATCAATTAAAATCCCAACACAATTCTTTACAGACCTTAAAAGAATGATACTTAACTTCATACAGAAAAACAAAAAAATCCAGGATAGTTAAAACAATCCTGTACAATAAAAGAACTTCCAGAGGTATTATCATCCCAGATTTTAAGCTCTACTACAGAGCTATAGTAATAGAAACCACATGGTATTGCCACAAAAACAGATAGGTGGATCAATGAAATCGAATCAAAGACCCATATGTAAATCCACATAGCTATGAACACTTGATTTTCAACAAAGAAGTCAAAATTCTACAATGGAAAAAAGAAGGCATCTTCAACAAATGGTGCTGGTATAACTGGATGTCAGCATGTAGAAGAATGCAAATAGATCCATATCTATCACCCTGCACAAAACTCAAGACCAAGAGGATCAAAGACCTCAACATAACCAGATACACTGAACCCAATAGAAGAGAATGTGGGAAATAATCTTGAACATATTGGCACAGGAGACAACTTCCTGAACACACCAATACCACAGGCACTAAAATCAACAATTAGTGAAGGGACATCATGAAACTGAAAATTTTCTATAAGGCGAAGGACACTGTCAATAGGACAAAACGGCAGCCTGCAGGATGGGAAAAGATCTTCACCAACCCCACATCTGACAGAAGGCTGACTTCCAAAATATTTAAAGAACTCAAGAAACGACATCAAAAAACCAAATAATTCAATTTAAAAATTGGGTACAGAGCTAAACAGAAAATGCTTAACAGAAACTCAAATGGCTGAGAAACACTTAAGGATGTTTAACATCCATAGCCATCAGGGAAATGCAAATCAAAATGACGTTGAGATTCCATCTTATACCTGTCAGAATGGCTAAGATCAAAACCACAAGCAACAGCTCTTTCTGGAGAGGATGTATTGTAAGGAGAACACTTCTCCACTGTTGGTGGGAGTGCAAACTTGTAGGGTCACTTTGGAAGTCACCTTGATGGTTCTCAGAAAACTAGGAATCAATCTACCACAAGACCCAGCTATACCACACTTGGGCATATTACCCAAAGGATGCTCAATCATACCACAAGGTCACTTGCTCAACTATGTTCATAGCAGCTTTATTTGTAATAGCCAGAATCTGGAAATGACCTCGATATCCCTCAATAGAGGAATGGATAAAGAAAATGTGGTACATTTACACAATGGGGTATTACTCAGCTATTAAAAACAAGGACGCCAGGAAATTTGAAGGCAAATGGATGGAACTAGAAAAAAATCATCCTGAATGAGGTAACCCAGACTGAGAAAGACAAATATGGTATGTACTCACTTGTAAGTGGATATTAGCTATAAAGTAATGGATAGCCATACTACAATCCAGACCCAGAGAGGCTAGGTAACAAGGAGGATTCACCCAGATTTTGTGAATGGACTGAGGGCAGGTGGGGATAGGAACATGACCATCAGGTTGCAGGGCCTGGAGGGAGAGAGTACTGAAAGAGACTACTGGAAAAGGGGGCCATATTTCAGGGTCAGGTAAAAATCTGGTGCAAGGGAATCTCCCAGGAATCTACAAGGACCACCCCAGCTTAGACTCCTAGTGGATCTGTTGCCTGAACTGACCCTCTCCTGTGACCAGATTGGTGCCTAGCCCAATTGTCATTAGAGAGGTATCATCCAGCAACTGATGGAAACAGATACAGACCCACAGTCAAACATTAGACAGAGTTTGGGGAATCCTGCAGAAGAGGAGAAAGGATTGTAGGAGCTAGAGGGGTCAAGGACACCACAAGAAAACTCACAGACTCAACTAACCTGGGCTCATTGGAGCTCAGCGACTGAACTGACAACCAAGGAGCCTGCACGGGACTGTGTAGTAGAATAGTATTTTAAGGTGTTTACTTTTGTTTATGTTGCATTTGTTTAACTCTGTGAAGCTGTGTTACTATGCCTGTGCAAAACACCTGATGGTCTAATAAAGAACTGAATGGCCAATAGCAATGCAGGAGAAAGGATATGTGGGGCTGGCAGGCAGAGAAAAATAAAGAGAGGGAGAAATCTGGAGCAAAGATAAGAGATGAAGGAGTAAGAAGAAGAAGCAGCCAGAGACAGAGGTGGATTCCAGGGGCCAGCCACCCAGCTACACAGCAAGCCACAGAGTAAGCATAAGATTTACAGAAGTAAGAGAACAGGAAAAGCCCAGAGGCAAAAGGTAGATGGGATAAGTTAAAGAAAGCTGGCAAGAAATAAGCCAAGCTAAGGCTGGGCATTTATAATTAAGTGTAAGCCTCGTGTTTTATTTATTTGGGAGCTGGGTGGTGGGCCCTGCAAAAGAGAAAAAACAACCAACTACAGGACTGACCTAGGCACTCTGCATATATGTTACAGGTGTATAGCTTGGCCCTCTTGTGGGACTCCTAAGAATGGGAGCAGGGGCTTTTACTGGCTTTTGGGACCCTACTCCTCATACTGAGTTGCCTTGCCCATCCTTAATACATGGGGAGGGGCTTAGTTTTACTGCAACTTGATATGCCATATTTTGTTGATATCCATGGGAGACCTGCCCTTTCCTGAACAGAAACAAATAGAAACAAAGTGGGAACAGAGGAGGGATGAGGGGGAGGGATTGGGCAGATAGGAGGGAGGGGAAACTGTAGCTGGGATGTAAAACAAACAAACAAACAAATAATACATCTATTAGTCTGCTCACTTCTTACTCCTACTACCAAGAGACACTGAAGGATCAATTGAAAAGATCCTGAACCCACCTAAAACAGAACTTCATAGTGACTGAAGAACATGGAGACAAAAAATAATTAATAGAATGCTTCCCCCAGAGACATTAAGTATTCCTTAAAAAAAAAAAAAACCCTGGGGATTTCTACATTAAGAAAACAAAAAGCAACCATCGAAAACCCAAAATAAAACATTTCTCCAAAAGCAAAACAAATGGACAAAAACTCTCCACAAGACTCAAGAAAGATTAAAACAATCCACTTCTACTTGCGAAGGTATCTTAGTTAGGGTTTCTGTCACTGCAACAAAACACCGTGACCAAAAAGCAAGTTGGCAAAGAAAGGGTTTATTTGGCTTATATTTCTAGATCACAATCCATCCACTCAAGCAGGGCTGTATCCTGGAGGTAGGAGCTGATGCAGAGGCCATGGAGGAGTGCTGCTTACTGGCTTGCTCCACATGGCTTGCTCAGCCTGCTTTCTTATAGAACCCAGGACCACCAGCCCAGGGGTGGTACCACCCACCATGTGCTGGGCCCTCCCACACTGATCACTAATGGAGAAAATGCCTTACAGCTGGATCTCAGGGAGGCATTTCCTCAACTCAGGCTCCTTTCTCTGATGACTCTAGCTTGTGTCAAGCTGACACACAAAACTAGCCAATACAAAAGGATTAAGGATGGGTTGTCCTCCGGTTAGATGGTTATCAGTGGCACTGAATATTGGAGACAATGACAGTTCAAACAAGCATTCTGAGGGGAAATACTTTGAGAATTTTACACACTATCAAATGAGTATCCAATGTAAGGGTAAACTCAGGGACCTTGTTATGTGCCATCATCTAAAAAAGCAACTCAGACCACTGAATCAAAAAGAGAAATGCAAGGAAGTATAAAGGAATAATTCTATCCAAACATCTCAGTAAACTCTAAAAACCTAATACCTATCCATCAAAGACACCTTCAATAATTGAAAAGTAGAAAGCTTCCTTAATTTAGTATTTCCTTTTACAAATAATATGCTAAGTGAAGAAAACCTAAAATTATCCCATTAAAGCCAAGACAACTACAAAAGTAGCCTTTACCAGCAGTATCATTAAACATTACTCTATCCATGCAATAAAATCGAAAAAAAAATCAGGCATGAAGCCAGGCATAGTGGTCACATCTGTAATCTCAGCATTTGGGTGCAGAGTTCAAGCTCATCCTTGGCTACAGCAAGCATGAGGCTTTAAGAGATGGGGAGAGTGAAGGGACCAGGATAGTTACCATACATGTTTTACTACAAAGTCACACACACACACACACACACACACACACACACACACACACGGATAGGTGTAGTACATGCCTCTGTCCCTGAGTGCTCTCAGCAAAGGAATGGCCTAAAAGTGATGCTGTGCGGGGAGAGGGGGTTAATCAATTTTTAAACTCTCAGAGTGAAAAAGATTTTAGAAGGGTAATCGGGTACAAGATCAAAATACAAAACTTCGTGATCTTCCTATATTCTAAAGTAAACATTTAGAATGTACAATAGGGGTATCTATGTATAGTGCCAAGAAAAAATTACAAAATACATAGAAAAAATCATAAATGTCTTAGAGTATACTGGGGAAGGATCACAGCAGGAGACAGATGGTACATTCAAATTGGGATAATTGGAGGTAGGCTCAACAAAGGGAGTATTTACAGAGATGGGGGGTGCAAGGAAATTAGCAGGGACAGTGAGATAGCAACTGCAAGCTATTAGTGGCCTCAGTGGGTGGCATAGGTGGAAGACTGGTCACAGGAATCCGCAAAGAGAACACCCTAGACAAAAGACCACATTGAAAAGGCGAGTGGACACCCCAGTTTCACTGTCCTCCCTCCTCCTGTCAAGGCTTCCCAAGGCCAATGGGCAAGGGCATGGATTGCTGTCAGTTCAGTCAGGCTCACAGAACAGGAAGGTGGAGAAAGGTGGCCAGCAGGAAGTGGAGAGAAGGTGCCGTCTCACTCTTTCTATAACAATTCACTCTTATTAACTAACTGGGATGCCCATGAACTACTCAATCTCTTTCACAGGCAGTACCCCCAATGATCCATCAATTTCCCAATGACCTCTTAAAATCCCCACCACTTATCGCTGTCACACTGGGAAAAGCTTCCAAGTGTGGATCTTCAGGGGACATATTTAAATTGTCCAAACTGTATCGCTGACCCAAAAACATGCATGAGAAAAATTCCCCAAGAACCTGGAATTGAACAATAAAGAAAGCTGGATCACGAGGAGGAAAATAAAATGCTTTTATAATCCACGCAGGCATAGATAAATCATGGTAAGTATTAGAAAGTTTACCCAAAGGGAGACATGTCCAAGAAAATTTAGACAAAAAAGGCCAGTGACAGCTGATTGTGGTGAGAGACCTATAATCCCAGCACTTGGGAGTGGGAGGCAGGAGGATCAGGAGTTCAAGATCACATTCGATTTCACTGCAAGATAGCAAATACATGAGCTATCTGAGCTACACGAGCTATCTGAGACCGTATCTCAACAAAATAAACAAACCCAAAGAAGAGCAAGGAAAGAAGCTTCTGTTACAAGATATCAAACATTAAGGAAGGGCTGGAGAGATGGCTCAGTGCTTAAGAGCACAGGCTGCTCTTTCAGAAGACTGAGGTTCAACTCCCAGCACCCACATACAACTGCCTGCAACTACAGTCCCAGGGGATCTGACACCCTCTTCTGGCCTCAGGGCACCAGGCACGAACATGGTAAACAGACATACATGCAGGCAAAATACCTATACACATGAAATTTTAAAAATGAAGAAGTTATTTTAAAAACATACGATAATATAATGGGTATCAATAAATAAACCCATAGCATGGAAAAGAACGTAAAATGGACACAAGAATATAGAAAATTAATAAATGTAAAAGCAGTATTTTTAGTCAGCAGAAGAAGAATGGACTATTAAATAATAAATGTGTTGGAAAAACTGCATTGGGAAAAATATAAAACGGCATGTCCATTTGACAATAGACACACACACTTAACTGAATGGAAAAGAAGGATGCTAGTAAAGATGAATGAATATAGTAGCAATCCTTTGGTGACAGCAGTGGGACTGGTTGTTATTATTATTATTATTATTATTATTATTATTATTACTATTACTTTGATGGTGGGAGATTATTAAAACTTTAAGAATGAGAATCTTTTCATGTTCTTTGTAATAGTCAAAACATTTGTTAGTGTGCGTTCTGTTTTCTTTGTTTTTTCATGACAGAATATCACTATGTAGCTCTGACTGTCCTCAAACTCCCTCTGTAGACCAGGCTGGCCTCAAACTCACAGAAATCCACCTGCCTCTGCCTTCTGAGTGCTGGGATTAAAGGTGTGCAAAACTCCAACTGACAATTCCAAACATTTTTAACTTAAAAAAAGAGAGAGACTCGAAAGGCTGCCAAGTGGGAGACACGTTTGTGCCCAAATACTTTAGGGACAGGATTCATTCATGTTAAGTAAAAGTAAAAAAAAACTTCAAAGAGGCACTGTGTGCTGGCTGATTGATGATATAGAAAGTCACAATCAATCAAGCCACAATCACAATGAATGGCCACTTCATAACTTACCATTTCTTTTCTGATCACTGCAATGCCAACTATTTGCTTTGCAACTTCAGCTACAAACACCTGCAGAGCTGTCCCATCCTGCAAAGGTAAGGTGCGTTTTGTTAAGACCCTGGAAAGCATCACCAACAAGGTCTCTGAAATCAGTTGCTAGTGCATTCATGATTGTGAACCCAGCAGCCACAGCTTCAGTAACCACAATAACAGAAGCAACACCAACCAACACTTAACTGCCAGGTGCTACGCTCACTGCTCACTTCATCTTCACCCCCATGCTCTAATGTGACAATTATTATTCCATCTGTTTTATTCACAAGACAACAAGGCATAGGAAGCTAGGTAAGTGAGCTCATGAGGCATGGATCCACAACTCAAACCCGAGTCCCTTTTACACAGAACCCACTTCTACCCCAGTGCTTCCCAACTTTTATGACTTCAGGACATCAACTCAGTGGGGGCGCCAAAGAGATTTCTATTGGAAATTAAAACTGAATTCACTTTTAAAATTTATAGTAAAATGAAAATGTAAACTAGCTGTTTCATTTTAAAACAATGTTTTTATTTTATTTTTACATAAAATATATATTTACATAAAACAATTTATTGACATAAATCATATATTTTTTTTTTTTTTTGGTTTTTCGAGACAGGGTTTCTCTGTGTAGCTTTGCGCCTTTCCTGGGACTCACTTGGTAGCCCAGGCTGGCCTCGAACTCACAGAGATCCGCCTGGCTCTGCCTCCCGAGTGCTGGGATTAAAGGCGTGCGCCATCACCGCCCGGCCATAAATCATATTTTTAACAAAAGAAACTTTGTGTTTTTCTAAACACAAATATTTAGAGTAGCATTGTTTTGTTTCTGCAAATCTCTTTAATCTGGCTTAGTAGACAGCTGGATCCTCACATCTGCTTCTGTAGTCAATCTGGGGCAATATGTTGTTTTTGTTTAAATATATGAAAAATGTGATCTGTCTTCACAACACATAGTTAGAAAAGACACGTATCTAAGCGTCTTTTCAGATAACTGTGGATATCCTTTGAGACTCCACAACTGGTAGTGCCTGAGGTTAGCTACAATGTGTCATCTGAAAACCCTGTCCATGAGCACTGTATACACTTCTGCACTAAAGTCCGCTTTAACTGACTCCCACATGCATACTCACCTATGCATTTATAAAACAGCACAATGTTTAACTGGAAAATATTTATTCACTAAGCTACACAGATTTCCCAACTATTGACCCATTTCGTAACGTCACACTTGTGTCGTCAGAAACGCCGCTGTGAGCATTATGTGACTGTCAAGCTCACGACGGCAGATACTGATTTTCTCAATTTCTATTTTCTTTCCTGATTAGATCTTATCACAGGGGGCAAGTGATTCTTGTTATATCAGGTTGACAGACTCATGTTATTACTTTTAAGGAAATGCTGGTTAAATACCTAAGTCCAAAAAAACAAAAAAACAATTTTTCTTTCTTCAAGTGAAAATGGTATTTTATAAAAATGGTAGCTGGTTCAAGTGCATTCTATGCATCTGTAGAAGCATTTTCTCCTCAAACACCCAACATGCTTCAGGATGCAGCAGATGCATGCCCCCCATCTCATCACACAGAATGCTAAAATCCAATCAAGTGTTGAGATTCAATAGAGTTAAAATGTTACTGCTTCATCAAGGCTATTCTTTAAACTGCCTCTAATTTCCCCTGTTAATCTAAGTGGTAAGGTAACTGTACAACCACAGGCAATTGTAAGAAATAACATAAAAATCTTTTTACACGTTGTTCAGGATCCCCTATGATAGTATTCTGTAGAGCTGGAGCATAGTGAGACCATGGGAAACTGATCCTGATTGGTGTATATTTGTGTGATCTCATTACTTTATATAGGCTTGTGTCTCAATCTCCACGATAACATCTAACAATTCCAATACCACAAACTCCAATACCCTAACCCACCCTTGGCCTCTAACAGCAAATAATCTAGTCTCCAATTATAAATTTTGTCTTTTTAAAACATATGAATGTATAATTATGAACTTCTGCATAAGTATTACATATGTACATGTATGAATGTACACTTAAGAATGAATCTATACATATAATTGCACAACCCTTGGGGACTAACTCTTTGTTTCTCTCAGCATAACAATGTGGAGGTTCATTGCAGGACGTTTACCCACCAACCCCACAGTTCCCCAGAGTTTTCTTGAGTGAGAGCAGCAGGAAATATTAGAGAGAAGGATTTAGAGTGTGGAGATAAACAGAAAATACAGGATAGTCTTGAGAGGGCCTGGAACCTATTCCAATGGGCCCTGACTGTCTCTGCCCCAGGGTTTATATAGAGACGCTAAGGGTGGCGCAAAAGACCTCCCCCCAGGACAGCCAAGTGCAGACCATCCCAGACACCTGTACTCAGGCCCGTGGTCCAATCATCCTCTCTATGTGGACCTGCTGGGTAAAGCCACGAGGAACCTGAAAACGGGCTCCCACAGTTCATGCAGGTTGATATCAACAGTTCATTCTTTTCACTGCTGAGTAATGCTCCATCACATGGATCTGCCATAGCTTATTTATACATCTATCTGTTGGAAACTCCCTGGCATGATTCCAGCTGCTATGAATAGTTATGTGCACGTCATCATTTCTCAGGCCTAAATGTCCAAGAGTACAGCTTACGTGCCATAGGCCAGGTGCATTTTTAGTTTTGTGAAGAAGCAGCTAATATGTCTCCTGAGGTATCTGCCACTGTTTTACCAGTAATTCAGTTTTCCCCATTTCCTTGCCATCTAATAACCACTCGGTTTTGTTTTAGCCATTCTGCTCGAGGTATAGGTACAAGCTATCCTATTGCGGCTTTCTTTCTGTCTTTCTTTTCTTTCTTTTTTATCAGCAAGGGTTTGTGGAGATGAATACCACCACGGCTATCAGGATGCTCACTGTTTCTGCCTTGACTCCTGCCAAGACCCCGGCTGCTTCCAATAAAAAGGCATGTACTTTCCACTATTCTAAGAAAAGATTCACTTCAGTCTCATGCAAAAGTTTTAGTATCCTTATGTTTGTGTAATTCATTTTATTTGTATGCACATTTTGACTACATTTATATTTGTGCTCCACATGCATGCCTGATGCCTGTGGAGGTCAGAAGAGGGTGCTGGGTCTTCTGGAACTGAAGTTACATGTGGTTTTGAGGCATCATGTGGGTGCTGGGACCTGAACCTGGTCTCTGGAAGGCAACGAGTACTCTTAACTGCTGAACCATCTCTCCAGCCCCATCACTAACATTTCTGTCTCAGAGAACACTCCCTTCAAATTCACTGGAGCACACCTGGAGAAGCGGGGCTTGAGGTCATCCCGCTCAGAGGGGCCAGAGGGGAAGAGGCTACAAATGAAGACAGACCAAGAAAAGCCAAGGCATAATGAGTGCAGAGGAGGGAAACTTTATTTTAATTTCATTCCTTTACAATAGTATGCCTTTATGGTGGCATCACATTTAGGTGATGTAAATATTAACTTTAAAAGGTTTGTTTTACTTAATTTTAAAAAGAAATATTTCCTATTTTCCAAATGACTGTAGCAGCAAAATGAAGAAATAGTGTGACATATTCATGTGATGAAATAATTTGGTCATAATACAAACAAATCTCACAAGCATACTGATGAGGAAAGGCACTCCACACCAAGAATGAAAACTGTATGATTTTCTTTCCATGAAGCTCAAAAGGAGGCATAACTAATTTCTGATTTTAGAAGCAAAAGTATTGACTTGAGACAACGTTTCTGAATGGAGGTATGAGGTGACCAGTGACAAGTGAGAGCAGTCTCTTTCCAGAAATAGGTCCTACTGATACAGTGTGTTTCATTTGTAATCACTAAAATGTTGCTTGGTCATAGTTTGATAAAAATTGTTTCAAAATAAAGCATATTAGAGAGGTTACAGCGTGCATCTCCAACCTCTTGGCTAGTTACATGTCTAGTGAAGTCCACTGGCAGTGTTCTTAAGGCCTTGGTGTTAGCATGTAAAGGTTACCATGTAGACTGACACCAGCCTGTTGTTTTCCACAGCTCACGTATAGGTTATCATGCTAGAGAAGACTAAAGATTGACCACAGAGGATCATTCTTCTATCTACCCCTTGAAACCTCAAGCCAGCTCAACGAAAAGTCCTGGCTAGGTTTACCATCTAACGTAATTAAATGGAGCTCCACTAACCGAAGTCTGGCACTCATTGCTACTGGGGTGGACATCGGATACCATGGGTTCCTGAGCTGTCCTTACATGATGACAGTCAGATCTGCCAACTCCACACCCCATCTCTGCTGCTCCCCCAACAGGATTCTCCAAGTGATGCTCCAGGAAGCTTCAGGCCCAATCTTCATGGGTCATAATGGTCCCGTAGGACCAGGAAAATGAGGCTGCAGCAGCCACCAGCAGTACTTACAGGATCTCTGCAAGCCTCGTTGTACTGGGCAAAATCATCCAGTATCTTTCTACTCAGTACGAGGGTGCTGACAAGATTTTCAACACCAGCAGTATCCACAAAATTGGCTAATCTTATCTTAATGGACCTGGACAAGAACAGAAATAAGTTCTTGGTTACAGTACTAAAATAATATCACACTTCTGTAAGATAATATCTGGCAATGTATATCTATGTAACATTGAGGTGATTGATTATAAAAATAACTCTTTTCATTCTAGAGGACCTAAATATGTACAAAAAATACAAAGAATAAGATAAAAAAAATCACTGATATTATAAACCAATGACAACACCAAGTTACATTTTAAGTATATATAATTTAAATGCATACAATTTAATGCATATAATTTAAAATGTTTAGCATACTTTATTCTCCATTTCATAGAGAGCTAAAATCCCTCTCCCAAATTTTTAAAAAATTATAAAATGTAAAATATGATTACATCATTTCCCCCTTTCCTTTCCTCCCTCCCACCCGTTCCATGTACCTCCAGACACACTTGCTCAGTCTTAAATTCACGGCCTCTTTTCTTTGTTATTATTATGCATTACAAATGCGTAGGTATATAAATAGCCTGTTGAGTTCATTTAGTGTTGTTGGTATGTGTATGACTTTAGGGATGACTACTTGGAACTGGATAACCATTCAGGGGGCTCATCCCTGGGACAGGCCAATTCTCTCTTCTCAGCAGCCATTAGTCACCTGTAGCTCTTTGTCTAGGGGTGAGACCCTTTGAGATTTCCCCCTTCCACAATAGCCTGACTATCAGTGTCTATTTAAGCAGCCATATTGTTGAGGTCCATGGATGTAGCTTCCTTGTCATTTCTAGGAGACATATTCTCACAGCAGGCTTTCTGGTCCTCTGGCTCTTACAATTTCTCCCAAATTTTTAAAAAAATGTTTTATAGTGGAGAAATTACAATGACGGGGGTTGGCTTCATGTGTATAGAGCAGCCCAAAGTTGCACGTAATAAAGGGCCTCATCCTTGGAGTTTAATTCTCTGAGGTCAACATCTTAGAAAGCTTAAAATTTTCATCTGTAGTTTTGTGTCTTTAAGAGAAGTTTAGTGAGACAAAAGAGCATGTCTAGGGGTTCAGAGCCATGGCTTATACTTGATTCTCAGTTCCTTCTGTCTGTTCATTGATGAATCTCCTCCCTGTTCCCTACGTCACCACCCCATCCTCACGGTGCCTATCTCTGTAAATAGTGACAACTGGGTTCTACCTTGGACATTAGATGGAGAATCATGTGAAGGTGCCACAAAGATGGGGTTAAAACCACCTTCTACCTGAAGTGGGGTATGGGACATAGACGTGGAAAAAGTTGAGGATTTGTCGAGTCTTTGTTCAGAGCAATGGGTGGCTGTTCCCTCCCTTGGTAAGTAGAGCCATGATGTGTATAGCTGGTTACCTTACCCATGCTCCTCACGAATTTTTAGTATATACTGGAATAGAGGCTTCAAGCCCCCTTGGGATGAATGTGCCAAGGGTTCGAGCAGTCATTTCACAGAAAGAGAAATTTTTATTTTCCACATCAAGCCAAAAGTTCCATAGTTTCATTTTGTAATGGGTCCATGTGATATATAGATGACCTGACATCACTTTCTCTCTGCTCTAAATAGAACAATGTTACTCCTCTCAATAAACAGTTATAACCTAGTTAACTCTTAATTGTGGTGAATATCTGTGCTTAAATTGTAATGCATGGTTACAATTATAAACAAAATTGTTTTATTTGCAAGGATGTATATGTATACAATTAACTGGCTAAAACCTGATCAATTAATATCACCTGAATAATAATTACAAGCAATCTTTAAGACCAAGATGAGAACCTGGCTCTGATATGGACAGTTTGCACCAAAAAATCTAGTTCTGAAAGATTAAAGGTGTAAATGTTAAAAACAAGACCAAACATGTCAAGGAAATAGAAGAAATGAAAACAAATGTCTTAAAAATGTCCATAACACCTTAGTCACAACACCCCAAAGGAAAACCTAAATGTCTATCAACTGATAGATGCATAGAATGTGGCATATGTACACAATGGAACTATTCAGCCACAGAAGGAAATGAAGTGTTAAGGTATGTTACATGTGACAAAAGCCACGTGTAAAATACCACAGTGCACTCTGCTGCTCCATTTCCATGAAATGTCCAGAACAGGCAAGCTTACAGAGGTAGAAAGGAGACAGTGGCTGTGAGGACAAGGTAACCAATTGACTATTCAATGAGCATGGGGAGGCTTAGAGGTGACAAAAAATGTTCTGAGAACAGACAGAGGTGATGAGTGCACATCATTACATATCTACTAAGAACCACTGAATTATACAATTAAGTGGGAATATTAGGTGATCTTAATTATATCTCAATAAGCTATTATTGTATTACTATAGTCTGTGCATATATGCATAAACTATCAAAGAAAGTTGAAAAGGAAAAGAAGGGAATGGCAATGGTAACTAACAGTCAAACTAAACTCTCATGGTTCCATAACTAGCAGATGAATTAGCACTTGAGGCTGAAGTCACGATGAGAAAAAAAAAACAACTTTATTTGATAAAGTAAAATCTCAGCAGAGAGAGTGATATCAAGTCACCAAGTTTCTGTCCAAGAGTTTCAGGTTCCTAATTAATCTGAAGGTTGCTGCTGCCTCAACATGAACACACTTGGCATCAGTGGCCCCATTCTCATCTGAGTGGGTGGCAGCTCCACATTCCACAGCTGAGGCCCAAACCACCAGCTACCACTACTCCACAGTTGGGATGTTACAACAGCAGCATCATAAGTCTCTATGTGCTCACCTTAACTTCCCCAATCCAACCTCAGCTAAGCTGCCAGAGTGATGCCTAAAAATACTGAGTCACAGCACGTGACTCTGCAACACTAATCCCAGCAACAGAGGAGTTCATGACCTTTCATGCCCAAGGCCCTCCCCAGAATACGGTTTGTAAGTGTATAAAACAAGATACAGAGAACTACAATAGGTAAACTTAAGGTGATGAATTAAGCGGTGGTCTATTGATCACTATAATTGTGTGCCCTGGTGTGTATAGGCAATGAGTGACACCTGCAGATCTCTGGAGCTGCAGTGTTGGAGGAAAAGGAGGAGGAAGCAGCAGGGGCTGGTGACATTGCTGTGGCTTGGTGCCTCCTTTCACAATGGAAGGAGATGCGAAATTTCCTTGTGAAAGTCAAGGACGTGGTTTTTCACCTCAATTCAGACCCTGGATAAGAACGTCAGTTATCCCTCCCACCACACTGAGTCACAAGCAAAGTCACAGAGTGGCTTCAAGGACTCTGTGACCAGTCTCCTCTCCCGTGTCTTGTCTTCCCCATCTCTCTGACTCTCTCACCTCTAACCCATCTCCAAACTGTGGGCTTCTTTCTTTCCCTGCCTCACCTTTCAGACCCCATGCTCGTCCCCAAAGTCAGTCAGCGGGCGCCCTCGTCATTTCTCACCTGAAACCCTCAGCTCTCACTCAGCCCAGTGACTCTCCAGACCTACCTGGACATCAGCAGTGTAACACACTTCACTGTATGAGCTTTGCCACCTGACTCTGGTCCCTCACACTTCCTGTACTGGTTCTCTCTGTGCAATTCTTCCCATCCGTTTGTTTTGTGTCCAACCCCTTCCCCCCCCCCCCCCCCCGCCCCAGCTATTAGAATAAGAGTTCAAAGACAGCCCAATGGCTAGAACAGCTCCTGATGGACAGTGGCTGTCAAGGGAGTGAATTATACAGCCTGTGTAGAAACAGCTTTTCATGCTTACAACATGTCTTTCTGACTATGATAAGTGCTACAATTGAGTTATAAAGTGTGTGGCAGGAGCCAGGACAGTAAATGAATATGAATACTGTCTTAGTTAGGGTTTCTTTCAATTGCTGTGATAAAACACCATGACCAGAAGCAACGCCGAGAAGAAAAGGTTTATTTATCGTAGGCTTCCACGTCACTGCTCATCATTGAAAGAAGTCATGACAGGAACTCAACAGGGCAAGAACCTGGAGATAAGAGCTTGTTCAGAGGCCATGGAGGAATGCTGCTTACGGGCTTGTTCCTTATGGCTTACACAGCCTGCTTTCTTATAGAACCCAGGATCACCAGCCTAGGGGTAGTACCACCCACAGTGGGCTAGGCCCAATACAGGCTTGCTAGCATCCTGATCTTAGAGAGGCATTTTCTCAATTGACTCTCCCTCCTCTCTGATGAATCTAGCCTGAGTCCAGTTGTCATAAAACTGGCCAGCACAAATGCCTTCCTCCAAGCTGATAGCTCAGATCACACCATGGTCTACTTTGAAAGCCAGGGTTTCTTCTAGCCCACATTGACACTGAATAAGTGTTCAGTGGGACTTGGGGTTGTTTTCCTAAGTGTCACAAAACACAAACATCATTTCTCTCCTCTGTCTACAGAAAACTGATCAGGTGGCAGAGTCGTTTTGTATTACACCAAGAAGCTCGCAGGTCTGTTATTTATATTCAGCCAAGAGGAACACTTGAGAATTTTTATATGTTCCTAGAATTTCAGCAGAAGGAGGAATGCGCAATAGCAGCCACCACCTAAAGCTACCCTGCCTGACACAAGACTCTCCAGTTACTTGAAATGTGGCTATTCAAATTTTACAAGTGCTATAACTGAGTTTTTATGCCCTAGTACAAACAAGACTACAAAACAGCTCAATGCTTTCACACTGACCACACATTAAAACAAAGTTGTGTATATAATAGGTTATATGATAAATACTGAGATTTAATTTTACCTAGCTTAAATTTATACATTAATGTGTCTATTAGAAAAATTAAAATTACAAATACAATCACAGTGTATTTTTCATGGACGGAGCTGTTCCACATGCCTATATTTATCTCTGAGAGCATGTGTGCATGTGTGTGTGTGTGTGCATGCACGTGCACATGCACACACGCATACGCACACAAGTTCAAGTACATACAGAGGCCAAATGATATTCTTGGGTATTATCCTTAGGAATGTGATTCACCTCCTTCGAGACTAGGTCTCTCACTGATACAGAGTTCAATTAGGTTAATCTGGCTGGTCATTAAGTCTTGAATACTGCTGTCTCCGTCTTCCTGGTGCTGGGATCATTTGACTTGGGTTCTGAAGATTTAACCCAGGTTCTCATGTTTGTGTCACGTGGCCAGCACTTTAGTGACTGCTCTCTCTCCAGGGCCCCTGAGAGTTATTTTACAAAAGGTTTTAACTCAGAAAGAGGAGGAGGAGGAGGAGGAATAGGAGGAGGAGGAGGAGGTGAGAGGGGTGCAGAGTACTAGTACACATCTGTACTCAGAAGGCTGAGGTTGGACAATTGAGAATTCCAGGCCAGCGTAAGCTAATAATGAGACCCTATCTCAAAACAAAACAGTAAGCAGAGATAGACTTAATGCACAGGAGACTCTGCATTGCTTCTGCCTCTGGTTCTAGCAACATCAGGTGGCCTGTGTGGTTTGGCTTTAACTGGAATGAGATGAGAGGGCCACGACTGGCAGACAGGAAATTAAAATGTATTTGCTTAAATTATTAAATTGACATTACTAAGAACGGTTCATTCATTCAACCAATCACAAATGGCTCTGAAACGTCTGGCGTGTTCCCACGGTGTCCAGGTGATGGGAACCCAATGTGGGAACAAGTTAGCCCATAATTTCTGCTCTAATCAGACTGACCCTGTCTTGATTTCAGAACCACAATCTGATAAATAACCCAAAAAGTCCTTTAAAACTTTCCAGTGCATGGACCATTGTGGTGGTATTTTACTTGTACTGAAATGTGATTTTAATTGTATGTTAATAAATAAAGTTGTCTGGGGGTCAGAGCTATTAGAGACATAGCAAGTGCGTGGCGGTGGTGGCGCAAGCCTTTAAGGACCTGGAGGGCGGTACATTCAGGCAGTGACGAGGCAGTCACGTGTCTGGGTTTACAACCAATGAGAAGGCAGAACAGCTAGACTATATAAAGACATACACACAGGAAGTAGGCCCCTTTCGGAGAGCTCTCTTGGCTGAAGAGGATCGCTGAATCAGGAAGGGTGAGGCTCTTAGCTCTGACCTCTTGGCTTTCTTCTCTGAATCGGCTCTGTGTTTCTTATTTAATAAGACATTTGGTTATATCTACAGACCATGAGTATGGAGGTCTTTATGTCTTAGCTATAGAAAGCCCCTGATGGACCACAGATTATGGACGTCTTTATGTTTTAGATATGGAAAGTCCCTGGGAAAATCAGGTTACTTTGAAACAACTCTTACAAATGCTTAGGGAGAAAAGGGAGAAAGGAAAAGGGGGAGGGCAACAGGAGGGAAGGGGAAGGAAGATGCTTAACATTTTATATCAGTATGTCCAATCATAATATATATGATGTACCACATACGTTCTCCAAAAGGAGATAGCATGTATTGTCCAGTTACCTATCTTGATTCCTTGCCATCTTCTTAAATAAATCATAAAGAGTAAGAATATTCATTGTCTGTAAAAATGATATTAAAACTGTATAAAACAAGCTTTGAATCTATTGATTCATTCTATTCTATTCTATTTTATTCTATTCTATTCTATCCACCTATCAATCTACTGATATTAAAACCCACAAAATCCACTCTGCTATCTACACAGCCACCTTTAGGCATAGCAGGGCTGCAGAAGATAGTGGCTCATTGGATATACCTAAGTGTCATTCTACTTCCATCTCCGCACAAGCTCCTAGAACCTTCTTTCTCATTACGACCACTGTCGAGGGCCTATTCTTTCAGTCCAACCATGTATAAGTTGAAAGGAAACACTCCAGTTGTTCTGCTCTGTTTCTGCCTTGCACGACCCTGCCAGAGACCACTGCACACCCATTGACCATAATGACCTAATCAGGCTTTTCTTCAGGGCTCAAGCACACTTCTTCGGCATCCTGAATCAAAGAGAGAGATTTGCGGTGCTTTTCCTTATCTATGCCCAAGGCTCTCCATGTCACCAAAAAAAGCAAGTTCTCTTGAGAAATCTTCTTTTCCTAGCCCTTCCCTTCCCCAAGCCAGCCATCTTAGGCACCTTTTCTCTCTGGTATACTTGAATGTCCAAACTTGTGAACTCTCAGAGTCCATGAAAAAAGGATGAAGCCCTTGCCAACTAGTCCCTCCTTGGGTATTACAAGTTTTCCAGTCTTGGTAACTGTTTCACCACAAGATGTTCTAGTTATCTCCTTAACAACAACAACAAAAAAAAACCCAAAAACAGGAGCAAAGTGATTCTGGCCTTAAAGGTCAGAATTTGAGGTGTTCAGTCTGACTATACACATAATAAAATAGAAAATGATGTATGAAAAGTAAAAAGATTTACCACATATCCTTTTCAACTCAAAACTGAATGAATGCTTTTAGAAACTACAGATTTGTGTATGTTTCCAGTTACCGTCTCACAAAAAATTGGGAAATTTTGATGCCAGCCAAGGGACACAAAAGATGTAAAGAAGAATATGTGATATGAGCCTCTCTGAACAAAATCACACAACTCTACAATCATCAACACTTCAATCTGAACCATACACAAACAAGAAAGCAACCAGGCCCCAAACAAAACAATGGCCCCAATAAACAAACTTTCTATTGCATTCTACTGGAAGAGGCCCATTAAGGGCACAAGGAACAAAGGACAGATTTGATATCACTATATACTGGCCATGATAACATGAGCCTGAAGGAGTAAAACGGTGACATCATTGAAAAAATGACAACAAACCATGTATGAGCCACTCAAAGGAAAACAAATACAACAAATACATTGAAGGAAAGAACTTCCCAGAGGCTGACCACTGAGGGCCATCTTTATTTACTGAGTAATGTTGACAATGGCGTACGACCTAGCCAAGAAGCTAAATGTTTCTAGCACAATAAATATTAGTTGGATGAGTAAGTCTGACATGTCTTCCTACAAAGGAAAAATGTCAGATCTCAGAAAAGTGCAGCATGGAAAAGTAGCAAAAGGGGATGGACTACTGGTTCAACCAAATGTGCCCTCCACTAATGACTGAACAAGAAGAAAGGCCAACGGGCAGGTTAAGAATGGGCAAGCCAGGGAAAGTAAGAACGCAATCTGATATACAACATAAAACCCAGTGCTACCTTGGGAAACAACTTAATGATTAATATACAAACGAAAAGTTCTCATTTAAAGACCCAGAAGTTACCATAAAAAATGAGAGGGAGCATGGGGTGTGGGGTCTGTTGACAGAAGAGGTAGCCCTTACTAACAATCTGATGAATTATGTGTGTCCGTGCTCACCAGCATGGCCAGAGGGCAGATGACAGAAACAAATATAATTTCCCAAGGGAAGGAGGAGGAAATTAGGTAGGGGACCATAACATGGGGTCATGAAATTTAAAGCAACCCAATGTAAGAGCAGGAGCAATCCATTCCAAATGTCAAGAGAAGTGAAGCAAAAACCGTGGCATAAAAAGAGAATGTGTCAGAGACTTGTGCCCTCGCCATGCCCACATGGCTCCCTCCTCGCCGCCATCATGCCCTTCCTCAAGGCCACCTCTCCTGTGCACCCTGTGAGCTAGCAGTTCCTCCCTGTCCAGTACTTACCCACCTGCTGTACTCTTTTCCTTTCCCATCATGTACCTACTATCTAGTTCACCTCTTTCCTTTCTCTGTGTCTTCCTCCTCTGGCTAGAAGGCAGACCCCATGAGGACCCAGACTTCTGTCTGTTTGGGTTATTACGTTTCCCCAGCACCTGGGTTAGAACTGGCTGAAAGCACACAGTTGATGTTGCATATTCTATTAGATGAATGAGGAGCTCCACTGTGGGCCTTTGGGAAAGGAAGCACTCAATTAGCCAGTACCTTCCAGCCGTGGTGCTACCTGGATATCGGCCCAAAATGTTGCAGCCATGCCAATGTGATAAGAGCCAATTGCAGATGGAGCAGATGCCAGAGAGGCCACAGTAGAAGAAAGGAAAGAAACAAAGGTCCTTAAAACACAGACCTTGAAGTCCTGCCTATGGCCAGACCTCCTGCTTACGGAGCCAGTCAACAGCAGAAGCTTTTCCTGAATTGGCCTTTACTTTATTTCTAACAGAAAATATTCTTCCAGTTAGTGTAAACTTTGAACTTTAATTGATAGTTTAATACCAAATTAACATTTTCTATTACAGAAATAACAGGTGTCTATGATTTGTTTTAAATCAAACTGAAATAAGCAACCTGTGTAAAAGGAAGCAAAAAAAGATCCACATAGAAATATCATCAGAGAGGTCACATGGGTGAAGGGTGAGCATCTGAAATGCACTAGCACAAAATCATTCAGTGGCATCCATCACTAGGGAACCGCACATTCACAGCACCAATGATGTGATACCAGAGAGCTGCTAGGAGGGCCAAATCATACCGAGCACAGCAAAAACTGGCAGGGACACAGAGCAACCAGTTGCTGGTGTTGTTGCAAAAAGGTACAGTCACTCTTTGAGAAAGACTGACAGTTTTGTACAAAGGTATACTATACTGTGATCATAGTGACTAGCAATTCCATTCTCTCTTAGCCAAATAAGCCGAAAACTTATGTATACACAAAACCCCGTACGTGAATGCTTTCACCTCTTTGTTCATAATGATCTAAACTTGGAAACAGCCAAGATGCTCCTTAGTGGGAGAACAGGAAAATAAACTGTATAGTGTGTCTAGATGGTGGCATATTACTCAATGCTAAAAATAAATGAGTCAACAAATTATGAAGTGACATGGAGGTTAAATGCATATGGCCAAGTAAGAGAAGCCAAGTTGACAAGGTGACATATTGTAGGATTCGAACTACTTTTCTGGAAATGGTAAAAAGTTATAGTGAGTAAAAAGGTCAGAGTGCGCCAGTGTTAGGGGGAAGGAAGGAACAACAGGCGAGGTACAGAGGTTTAGGCAGTGAAGCTAGTCTGTGTGACACTATGATGGCACCATTACACATTTCCCCAAATCCACTGAATACACAAGACTATGCTAGTTACTTTCCTCATTGCTCTAACAAAATACTTGACAAAGAGACCTAAGGTAGGAAGAAATTACATCAGTTTGTCATTAGAGAGGATACAGCCCTTCATGGCAACAAGACAGGGCTATGGGAGCCTGATGCAGCTGGTCACGTGATGTTCACACTCAAAAATTGGAAAAAGATGACTATGGTACTCACTGGCTTTCTCCTTTTTCTTCAGTTCAGGATCCCAGACCATGGGATGGTGTTCCTTCATTTAACATGGGTCTTCCCTCAGAAAATTATCTCTGGAAATGCCCTCACAGAAACGCCCAGGGTTATGTCTCCCAGGTGACTCTAAATCCCATTGAGTTGACTGACAATCAGACCATCCCAGAGGCTAAACTGGGACCCTACATAAACTATGGACTTTGGTTGATAACAAGGCAGCAGTTTGTTCATCGGCTATAACAAATGTAGCATTCTGATGCCAAATGAGGATAATGGGACCATTGAAGGGAGATATGTGAAGCTTCATATGTCTCCTCCTCAATTTTTCAGTAAACCTAAACTATTCTAAACACAAAGTTTATTAATGGGAAAGCAAAAACAAGTTATCTGTATTTGCCCCCTCCAGTCCTGCTTTTCACAGGCACCAGGCTGAGTAGACTCATATGCCCCAATCTGAACTTCTGAACAGACGTAAGACAAACACTGCCTGTGATGTGCTTGTGATGTCCTTTCCCTCCTCCTCTTCCTTTCATGGTGGGGAAGAGTGTGTTTGTTTTTTTTTTACTGGAATCACACCTAGCTGGCTAGTGCCATGTCTCCTAGCCTCCCCTGCAGCCAGATCAGACCAACAACCAACCTCCAAGAGATGAATTTACAGCTCCAGGAAATCGCAATACTAGAGTGGGTACACGGTGTAAAACCTAATCCTCCACAATGCAAAGGCCCCAAAGACACGCCCTTCACTCATCTTCTAAGAAGGAAATGGTGAGAGGTGCACTGACAGTTACAGAGCTTTGTGGTCACCCTTCTCCTTGGGCAGGACCTTATGGTTGGAGACACTGCTGCTCAGTTGGATGAATTGATGCAGTGGGTTAAATTGGACCCCAGAGCAGCAGGGGCCAGGCGGCAGCACTGAACGGCCAAAGGCAAGAAGATCTTAGTTACTGCAATGGGCAGCATAAACAAAGCAATGTCCGTAATGGCCTGACCTGTAATGGGCAGCACAGGCAAAGGGATTTTTATAGTGGTAAGACTCGTCTGGACCTTTGGTACTGGCCAATCAATCATGGTGTTTAGGCATGAAATATATAAGAAGCCTGAGGCATTTTTGTTTGATCTGTATAAGCTGAAAAATTCTCAAACAAATGAAAGAAAGGCTACGTTGTATCATGGAAAAAGGGAATCTTGGCCCATGAACCAGTTTACAGACATAGAACCCCTTAGATGAAGGGACGGTCATGTTCCCCTGAGGAAAGACCTTGATAAAATGCCTAAGAGTTTTACAGTTAGTCTTTCTCCAGTCCTTCCCCAGAGGGACCTGTGGCATAGAACAAGGGTACCTGAACGCTGGGGGAAAGGAAACAATCGGACTTCCCAGAGTCTGTTAGATATGGTTCTGAATTGACTCTGATTCTCGGAGATCCCCAAGAAACACTGTGGCCCTTCAGTTAAAGTAGGGGCTGATGGAGGTCAGGCGATTCATGGAGTGTTGGCTGAAGTCTGACTCACAGTAGGACCAGTGGGTCCCCAAACTCATCCTGTGGTTATTTCCCCAGTCCCAGAATGTATAATTGGGATAGATACACTTAGAATTTGGCAGAATTCCCACATTAGTTTCTAGATCTGTGGATTTAGGAAAGGCCAAATGGAAGCCTTTAGAGACACCTCTGCCAGGGAAAATAGTGAATCAAAAACAGTATCGCATCCCTGGAGAAACAGCAGAAATTAGTGCCACCACTGAGGACTTGAAAGATGCGGGGGTGGTGCTTTCCATGACATCTCCTTTTAACTCCTACCTGGCCAGCGCCAAAGACAGATGGATTTTGGAGAATGACAGTGGCCTGCTGACAACTCAGTCAAGCAGTAATTCCAGCTGCAGCTGCTATACCAGATCTGATGTCCTTCTTAAGCAGACTGACGCATCTCCTGGTACACAGTGCCCAGCCATTGATCTAGCAAATGCCTTTTTCTTCGTACCTGTCCATAAGGACCACCAGAAGCAATTTGCTTTCAGCTGGCAGGGCCAGCAGTATACCTTTACAGTTTTACTTCCAGGATATATTAACTCTCCAGCACTGTGTCATAACTTAGTTTGAAGGGATCTTGATCATCTGTCTCTTCCACAAAAAATCATATGAATTCAGTATACTGATGACATTATGCTGATTGGACCAAGTGAGCAGGAGGTAGCAACCACATTGGACCCATTGGTAACATAGATATGCATCAGAGGATGGGAAATATATCCAACCAAAATTCAAGGGCCTTCTACCTCAGTGAAATTCTTAGAAGTCTAGTGGTATGGGGCATGTAGAGATATTCCTCCTAAGGTGAAGGACAAATGATTGTACCTGGCCCCTCTCACAACCAAGAAAGAAGCACGTTTAGGGGCCTATTTGGATTTTGGAGACAGCACATTCCTCACTTGGGTGTGTTACTCAAGCCCATAGAGCAAGTAGCTTGGAAAGCTACTGGCTTTGTGTAGTGCCTGGAACAGGAGAAGGTCCTTCAGCAGGTCCATTATAATCCAGCAGACCTGAGTCAGTGACACACAGGGATGCTGTTTGGAGCATTAGGCAAACCCCTACAGGTAAATCACAGAAGTGACCTTAGGGATTTTAGAGCAAAGCTCTACCATTATCTGCAAACAACTATTCCCCCTTCAAGAGACAGCTTAGACTACCAATGGGGGCCTGAGTGGAAACAAAACCATTTGACAAAAGGCCATCAAGCTACCATGTGACCTGAGCTGCCCATCACGAGTTGGGTTTTATTTGACCCACAAAGTCATCAAGTGGGACGCTGCACAGCAGCAATCCATTATCAAATGGAAGTGGTACATATGTGATCAGGCTTGATCAGGTCCTGAAGGCACAATCAAGTTACATGAAGAAGCTGCCCAAATGCCTATGGTTTCTACTCCGTTTACAACGCCATCTGCTGCCAAGCATGCACCTATTGCCTCATGGGGCATGCTTTGTGACCAGCTGACTGAGGAAAAGGAGACTAGAGCCTGGTTTACTGATGGCTCTGCACATTATTCAGTACCACCCAGAAGTGGACAGCTGCAGCATTATAACACCTTTCTGGAACAACCCTGAAAGACACTGGTGAAGGGAAATCTTCACAGTGGGCAGAACTTCAGGCAATACACATAGCCATACATTTTCTTTGGAAGGAGCAATAGCTAGATGTGCAATTGTTCACTGATTTATGGACTGTAGCCAATGGATTGGCTGGATGGTCAGAGATTTGGAAAGAGTATGATAGGAAAATTAGTGAGAAAGACATCTGGGAAAGAAGTATGTGGATAGGTATCTCCAAATGGGCAAAGGATATGAAGATACTTGTGTCCCATGTAAATGCTGATCAAAAGATGACTTCAGCTGAGAAGGAGGTCAATAATCAAGAAGACAGGATGACCCATTCTGTGGACAGTCAGACTTTTTCCCCAGCCATCCCTGTCATTGACCAATGGACACATGAAAAAAGTGGCCATGGTGGCAGAGATACGAGTCATGCATGGGCTCCACAACATGGACGTTCACTCACCAAGGCTAACATAGCTACAGCTGCTGCTGAGTGCCAGATCTGCCAATAGCAGAGACCAACACTGAGCCTCAGATATGGTAGCATTCCCTGGGGTGACCAGCCAGCAACCTAGTATCAGGTTGACTACATTGGACCACTTCCTCCATGGAAATGACAGTGCTTTATCCTTACTGGAGTAGATACTTATTCTGGTTATGGATTTGTATTTCCTGCATGTAATGCTCCTGCAAAAATCACCATTCATGGACTTGCAGAATGCCTCATGCATGGTATTCCACACAGAAGCCACGGACACGGCTTTTGACCAAGGAACTCATTTCACAGACAGAGAAGTACGGCAGTGGGCCCACAATCATGGAATCCACTGGTCTTACCATGTTCCCCACCATCCTGAAGCAGCTGGCCTGATAGAAAGATGGAATGATCTTTTGAAGACACAATTACAGAGCCAATTGGGTGACCATCTGGAAGACTGGGGCAGGGTTCTCCAGAAGGCAGTATATGCTTTGAATCAGTATCCAATACATGGTACAGTTTCTCCCATAGCCAGGGGTCCAGGAATCAAAGGGTAGAAAAGGGAATAGTTCCATTATCACCCAGCAGGAAAATTTTTCCTTCCTGTGCCCATGACCTTAAGTTCTCCTGGCCTAGAAGTTTTGGTTTCAGAGTGGGGAGTGTTCCTGCCAAGAGCCATAACAAACATTCCATTGAGCTGGAATCTCTGACTTTCCCCTGGCCACTTTGGGCTTCTGATGTTCTTATGACAACAGGGTAAGAAAGGAATAACAGTGTTAAGAGGGGTGATTGATCCAGATTACCAAGAGGAAATTGTACTGTTTCTCCACAATGAAGGTAAGAAAGATTATCTGGAGTGCAGGAGATCCTTTACAGCATCTGTCGGTGCTGCCAAGTCCTGTGATTAAAGCCAATGGGAGACTACAGCAACTTAATATGGGCAGGATGACAAGGGGCACAGACCCTTCAGGAATGAAGATATGGGTCACTCCTCCAGGAAAAGAGCCAAGACCTGCTGAGGGTGAAGCAAATACAGAATGAGAAGTAGAGGGTAGTTATAAATACCAGCTAAGTTCATTTGGCCAGCTGCAGAAATGAGAATTATAAGTGACCTGAGTGTTTCTGTCATATTTTGTTAAAATGTGATTGTACAGATATTTGTGTTTTCTTTCCTTGATTTCTTTATTGTGTAATATAATATGAATTAAGATAATATCAGTGGTTGTCATATTTAAGCTTTGAGATACCAAAAGAATGTCCCTCAAGGGATATCATCACCTATTCTAAAAATTATAATGCATTCACGGTTGTTGGAGGGATAGTTATATCATGTCAGGCTTATTATGACAAAGTTATTGTTTTCATTTAGAAATTAAGCATCACATAAGAAGATACGATTGTGTGTAAAGTTGACAAGGGGTAGACTGAGATGGCTATTCTTGTTTGTCAACTTGACTACATCTGGAATTAACTAAAACTCAATATCTGTATTACCTGTGAGAGATATTTTTCTTAATTAAATCATTTGAAGTGGGAAGACTCACTTTTAACCCCAATTTTCTGAGGTGGAAAGATCCACCTTCTGCTGCCAGCCTATGGAAAAAGGAAGCTCGCTCTCTCTCTCTCTCTCTCTCTCTCTCTCTCTCTCTCTCTCTCTCTCTCTCTCTCTCCTCACTTGTTTGCCCTCACAAGGTAAGTCATTACCTCACAAAGGTAAGTCCATTCCTTCTCTAGAGACTACTTCTCTGGGATTCTGGCATACACTACAGACCTGTTGACATCCAGTCTTGTGGATTGAACTGCTACTAAATTCTTGGACTTTCTGTTGGTAGACAGCCATTGTTGGACTAGCTGGACCACAGCCTGTAAACCACTCTAAAAAAATCTCCTTTCCATCAGTTCTGTTCCTCTAGAGAACCCTGACTGATAGGGATGCTACGGGCTGATGGGGGAAGAACTGTCATCAACATTCCTATTCAGTGCTGGACCCTGCACGTGACACTATCTACATGCCGGACAGGAAAGGTCTATTGGTGCAACAGTGACGCCACTACCATGGGGACAAATAACTGCTTTCTGATTGGCTTTAAAGCCCAGTTTACAGGAGGCAACTAATGTCCGGCACTGGAAGCCAGGGGAAATCCCACGGCTGTAGAGATCATAGGCCCCCACGGGAAATCAACTGCTACTTCGGTAAATGGATGTGATGTGCCTGTCATTTCTACTTACACCCATAAAATACTGTTACTCGCCGGGCGGTGGTGGCGCACGCCTTTAATCCCAGCACCCGGGAGGCAGAGCCAGGTGGATCTCCATGAGTTCGAGGCCAGCCTGGTCTACAGCGCGAGATCCAGGAAAGGCGCAAAGCTACACAGAGAAACCCTGTCTCGAAAAACCAAAAAAAAAAAATACTGTTACTCTCATGAGGAGATATTTCTTTCTCGGTGGGTGATAGTTATGGCCATGACTCCAACAGCTGAGAATAAGTGAGTGTTACTAAAGTATAGTGGGTCACTGCTCAACCATAAATGGAAGAAAACAGTAAGACATTTCTATCACCCTTTCCAAGCCTCAGGGAACATTTTCAAAGAAGGAGAAGGAAGAATGTAAGATCCTGGGGAAGAAGTGGAGTGTTGTTATTCCCCATGAGAGAAGAAGGAAGCTCATAAGATTCAACTATGGCAATGTACTGGACTCACAAAGCTGGTACTCAGAAAGGGAGAAGATCCACAAGGCTCCTTCCCAAGGTTATATAAGCAATGAATAATAGCTGGGAGAGAAGAGAGTATTTTGGAAGAGCTGGCTACAGACTGGACAGAACCTCTAGGAATACAGCTTTGGAGTCATCACCCATGCTAGCTGGGCTTTTCAGTGATGCAATGGCCTCTGAGTCACTCACATCTCTGTGAGTAACTCCTAACCTATATTCCTGGAAATAACCCGTGTGAACTCATTGCCACAAGCTAGATTTTGTAGATCATTTCTTTGGTCTGCTGTTGATGTCTTATCTGGAATGAACAGACACAGATTATTATTTTTTGCCGCTATGATAAAATACTATGATCAAAAACAAATTATGGAAGAAAAAGTTTATTTTGATTTATGGTTCCTTAGGGGGGAGTCCACAATGGCAAATGAGGCATGGAAGTTGTGAGGCAACATCTTCAACCACGTGCAGAAAGAGTACAAATGAGAAGTAGGGCAGGGCTACAAACTCTCCAACTTGCCCCCAGTGGCATACTTCTTCCTCCAAGTCGCTACCTTCTAAAGGTTCTACAACCTTCTCCAAACAGCACCCCCTCCTGAAGACCAAGTGTTCCGATCCCTGAGCCTATGGGGGACATTTGTCATTCAAACCAGCACATCACAGTATCATTCTCCCAGGAAGTCACACAACGTATGAGTTCATTTACCTGAGCAATCCAGCTCGATGGAACACATAGAGGTCATGCTCCAGGGTGCAATTGCTGAACGGGACGACCTTCACAAAGTTCTGGATGAGGACAAACTCAGGTGTGAGATGCGGCACAGAGATCAAGCAGAAGTTCTTATGCTAAAAAAAATCAACAGGACATTCGGAGAGCATAAGAAGCCGTTTATGATTAAACAAATTCGTGCTCTAAAACACTACGGGAAATAGAAGTGAAACAAAGCACAAGCTGCACTTTTCTACCGTTTGGAGAGTCAGTAATAAAACTCATGGAGCCAAGCAGCTGGGAGAAGACAGGGGAGACATCAGTGAGGCTTACTGAGAGCAGAACAAATGACAGTAACGTAGAGTGGCCCATCCAGAGGCACTCTTTTACAGAAGCAGATTCTTATTGGTGCAGCTGCTTTGAGACAGGGCTTCACTATGCAGCCAAACAGGGCCTCTAATTCATATCCTCCTGCCTCAGCTTCCCAAGTTCTGGGATTACAGGTTTTGAGGTATGTGCTACCACATTCAACTCCTAGCACTTGATCTCACTGATTTGTTAAATTTTACAGCTCTGGAGATTGTACCCAGAGCCTGGCATATGCTGGGCAAGAACTCTACCACTGAGCCATCTCACCAAGAACTCTACCACTGAGCCATCTCACCAAGAACTCTACCACTGAGCCATCTCACCAGCCTTTGTTTAGTACCTTTTTATTTTATTTTTTTAATTTCGAGAAAAGTTTAACTAGTTGCCCTGGCTGGCCTTAAACTTCTCTCTGTAGTCCACGCATGTCTTGAACTCACACTCCTCTTTCTTCAGTCTTCTGGGTTTCTGGATTATAGGCCTGTCCTACAAAACCTGGCCTAGATTTTTAAACTAAGAACATTCAAATTTAGGGATTCAGTTTTATCAGTCAGTAAATGAGACAGCATGGTATCATAACAAGGGCCTTGAACTTAAGGAATGAGATTTATACAAGCCTTGGCCTTTCCTCTCAAAAACGTGGGTGGTACTCCAGGCCTTTCTGCCTGCGAAGCCCTTTGGTTATATAGGAATCCTTTGTTATGACATCATCTTTTCGAGGTGATCATCAAAAGGCAATCATGAACCCCAGAAGACACAGGAGAATCCGCAAGTCCTGACAGATGCCATTTACCTTTCTAGACCTTGCTGTCCCAGACAGCAGCCAGTGGTTACAGGTAACCAATGAGAGTTTGCATTGTAGCTGGTGTAACTGAGAAACTGAAATCTTAATTTAATATTACTTAATTAATCAATTAAATTTCATTAATTTAAATTTTAAAGACTGGTACCAAATTTCATTTATTGAACAGGTTTTTGTTTGTGTGGGAGTCATGTTGATCTATCCACCCCAACTTGAATATACAAAGTTTCTTATCCAACTGCAAATCTCATGAGACCTAACAGAATTAAGCACTGCTGATGAAGATTCAGTTCTTATACTGAGGTATGCTGCAATCTAAAAACACCGTACTTTAAGGCTTAGTGTGAGATGGAGAAAATAAAACAGCTCCTCAGCAGTGTTGACACTGACTGCAAGCTGCAATGGCTGCATCTGAGACATTGAAGTGGGTGAGATATGTTATTAGCCGGGGCTTCATTTCTTCCTTTTTACTCTTTGTTTGAGTGGCAACTGGAACGTTCACTCCAGTGTCTAGGACTGCACAGCTCGAGGCTGTCTGTGTTCCTCGAAGCCACTTGATCCTGCCCCAGGTCCCCACAGAAGCAGCCTGCTCTTCCCAGAGCTAATTTGTCCCTCTGGGACTTCGCCTCCTCTTGAACCCTGTGAAGGTATTACTTGGGCTAATCCAAGGCCCTCGGGACATTTTGCAGCCCCAAGGAGTGAGTCATTATTTGACCTTATCTTCCTGCTTTCTAGCAAAATAACACAGCTTCTTCCAGAGCGACTGTAGAATCACAATGCTGAGCTACTCAAGCTGAAAATAAGAACTGGGTGCCAAGTCTCGGTGGGCTTCCTCGGGGAGGGGAGGAGGGTACCGATGATAATGAGTCGCTTCAGCTTGGATTTGAGGGATTAAGGGTGAAGTAATGAAGGTATTTTGTTCCTGTATCCTTATATCCCCAAGTCAAATAGAGTCAAAATGTAAACAGGTCTTCTGCCCATTAAAATCCAGTCTTACTCTTAGAATGTGGATGTTAAAATAGGAACGAAGCTCAGTGAAATGTCTTTAAGGCATCTTTGAGGGAACCCGCTTTGAAAATTCTTTGTTAGGAGTAATCCACATTGCTTTATGAGCTTTGAAAATGCTTAAAAATCAATTTAAAGAAACCACAGTGGAGAATACATTGCCCTATTCTAAGGCTTTTTTGGTTCTGAAAAAATGAGAAAGTAAAATCTAAGATCACATAATAATTAAACTATATTTTCTTTGCCTCAATATAACAAGTAGAAAGGACATACAAAACAACAGATACTCTGCTTGAAGTATGCCCACTGATAAGTACACTTGTATGTGTAATGGTACAGCTAAGCATCAGAAAGGTCCTTCTGAAGACTTACTGTATCCCTTATTGTTGTCCTCTACCTTCTTTCCTTCCAATGGTAAGCTGGTGGCTAGGAGGCCCATCCCCAGACAACCATGGGACAATGGATAGGCTCAGAGTCCCTATGATGGAGGAGTATGTTTGCACTTTGATCTCAGACTCGATGCCAGACATGGGCTGAGCCCCTTCTACATGCCAGCCACCATGGCAGGCCCTAGCCAACCTCGAGATCAACCACAAGTTTCCTCTTTCCCACCTGCTACAAAGCAATATATTGAAGCCAGGATGGTTTGAGCCAACATAAACCAGAAAGTAATCCAATAATCAAAGGTACTAAGGATTCCTAACTGCTGGCATTCTTATATGTAACTGTGAATTATTTAATCAGAATAAAACACTAGAATGCTGTCTCTAAAAGAAATGATCACACAATAGACACATTACTGAAAAATGACCATAGTTTCTATTTTTAAGAGTTCATGAGACACCACTTGACTGTCTTTTCAGAACAGGGAAGCAGTTCAAGACTCAATATTCACAGCATTTTAAATGTCTGGACAATATTCTTCTATAACTTAACTACAAAACCAATTATATTACTCTAAATTCAACATGTACTCACGGGAAAAAGACTGAAAACAAAACTCATAAAATCCAGGGACCTATAAACAAGATAGTGAACAATGTTACTGGATTGCAAGTAAATGTAGCATCATGAGACAGTTCAGTATGCACCCTAGCCCCTTTCAGGAAGTCGCTAGACAGTACTGTCTAATCACTTGCATAGGTGAATGCTAATCACTTGTATATACCATATTCTTCATATAGCAGCAACCTGGAAGTCTCTTTGGACACTCTCACAGTGACCAATCATATCTGTGCAACTTAAAGCCAATACTAATGAGGGCCATTCTGTAGACACGGTCTTCGCCTTTCTTCTTGGAAGGGTTAAGGAGAGATCTGGCTGTGTGATAGGCTATTTTGATCTTTTTTACTTTTATCTGCCAAGTTTTCCAAATAGCCACATTTGTACTTTCATAGACAAATTATAAGTTGTCATCAAACTAAATAAAAAATAACTGTCTAGGCAAAATTTTATCTAAAAACATAGAGAAAATAAGCATAAAAATATAGATGATCATTCCAGGCTCTATTTAGTCTACACTGTAATATAGAAAGATTTCCCTTTTCAACCTCCACGAGCTCCCTAAAAGTTGAACATTTAATATTAAAAACCATACTTCTAGATTTAAAAGGTAGGGGTTATTTTTAAATGCACCCACTAAAAATGAAATGACCAGCGCTGTCTTTGGTTATCTCAAAGGTACTATAGAATCTTCTGCTCTATCAAAATGTGCACATATTTTCCTCTTCAAGATATTTTGTGGATATAACATTGTGATAGGTGATTGCTGAAGGAGATGCTGCATTTGGGCATCCGGCAGTGGTCCCTATTAAGACTGAGAAAGCAGGGGCCACAAACATGGCATACACAGGTATTCTTGAGGGACAGGAAATGGGAGGCAGGCTTTGTCTGCCAGACATCATGCCTCCTTCTTCCAGTAACTTTCATGAATTGCAGGGTGTTCCTTTTACCCCTTCTCATATCTTACATTTTGGTGTGTCTCCTCTTCCAGATTAAGGGTGGAACACAAGGCAACAGACTGAACGAACATTGAAGAATGGCTCAAGGACCTTTCCTGGCTCAGGGGTGAGCACCGAGTCACCCAGTCCTCTTGAAACTTTGGCTGGAAATCTCAGCCCTAACCAGAAAGCCTTCTGTGGGATTCTAATGTAGACCTGGGACTGTCCTTATCTTCTGAGACTGGGACCAACAGCAGGAAGCCCGGGTAAACTAACATGAGTCCTACCACTGGACTTACTCTCAGTTGTCTCAGCCTTATTTCAAATAGATTTTTTGTTACCTGCACCCAAACGCAGTACAGATTCAAAGACTCTGAGAACCACACACTGTATCAAATGGAAACAGTATATGGCTACCCAACAGGAATTTTCAGATCTTCAACTGTGGTACAGGTGAAGTAGAACTGGCCACAGATTTTTGTCCCATTCTGTAGGTCTTACCCAAATTTATGGACTAGAATCTCTGGGTAGGGTCCAGGAATCTGTTGTTTTAAGGTTCCTAGGATATGGAGTCTGGTTTAAAGACCACATACTCTGAAAAACTATTGCCTAAGAAGTTCTTAGCACAACAGACAAATTGGAGATGAGTACTTGCCTTGCCTCATATTTCTCATCAATACAAAAGAGCTGAATACAAAATGCAGCAGATTCTCCCAGGTAGATGGGGCGGAAGTGGGAGGATTCCTCCGGGATCAGGAAGGATGGCAGGGAGCTCTCACTGCTCAAAGTGAGGTCCTCGTCACCCACCACGGAAATCACGCTGAACTTCTGTTCCACATCCTAGAGCAAGGAGAGAGGGGCAAGCCGGGGGACCACTGAGGTTCAGTGGACTAGTGATTGTACTGTCTCTACACGTCCTGTTCCTATGATGCCTGTGACTGTCTCCTCGGACAAAACCATCCCGCGAGGGTCCATCTGAAGACCTTCTTAATGAGATTCAAATGTTCTCACACAAAGGCCAGAAAACAAATATTTTAATTGTTCCACTGGGTAAAGATTAGTGTGGTGGTATTGTATTATACATATTAACACCGTCCGCAAGTGAGTTCGGTCTTGAAAACTGGTTCCATTAACATTTTGTGGTACTAGAATTTCTGGACCTTTAGAATGTTCAGGTGATTCTGGAAAGGAGATGGAGCCCAGAAAGGTCCACTTGACCTCAGCCACCAGGGAAGTTAATACTGGGGACATCCACTCCGATTTGGGGGGTTAAACTTGATTCATTCTGAGTTTCTTCTGGAATTTTATTAACCAAAGTAACACAAGCATATAGTCAAAATACTAGCAGCAAAGAAAACCAGCTGTCCCCTCTCCCCACCTCCCTACCCTCCCATCAGGTATCACGTTTAACCTTTTTGTTTCTTGGGATACTTATCTCTATTTCTGAAAAACATGCTTATGCTGTTATTCCTTAATTCATCAATTTAAATTTTTTTCTTATTGAACACTGAAATGATGGATATATTTAGGTCACTTCCACCATTCCTTGCCTGCATTCTGTCCCCACAGAATAATTAAATTACATTTCTCGTCACATCAGTATTGACACTGTTACGATATACTGTAGATCACAGAATATAGATATTGTTATGATACATTATTACATATGTTAGGATATATTGTTGTCACCATGAACAAAGTAGTATAATATAACTCCATTCTTACTTGTGTGCTTGATTTATTTCCTTGATTTCTAAATTTTTTCATGTTTTGTAAGACTTGAGAAGTGTTGGTCAAATGTTTTCTAAGCAATCAGGTCTAGGCAATAATCTATGAGCGTCACTGTTTCTCTCCCCTGCCTATTCAGGACTTGGGGCTTGTAATGGTTTGAAGGGAAAATTTCCCCCCAGGGTCAGGCATTTAAAACTCAGGACACACTTGGAGATACTGTTTGTGAAGGTTTAGGAGGTGTGGCTTGCTGGAGGAAGTATATCACTGGGGGCAGGCTTTGAGAGCATCCAGTCTTGCCCAACTTCCTGTTTATTCTCACTACTTCCTGCTTCCTGTTAAAGAAGTGATCTCTCAGCTGCCTGCTCCTGCCGCTGTGCCTGCCACTTCCTGCCATGCCTCCCCACCATGATGGCCCTCTAGCCCTCTGGAACTGTAAGCCCAAATAAACTCTTTTGGTCACAGTGTTTTATCAGAGCAACAGATAAGTTACTAATACAAAGCTCTCCCAGCCTACAGTTCTAACCTGCATGAGAGACTGGGGCAGGAAAACAGTGGCCCTCAAAAAGTGTGTCTGAATCCCCAGAACCTGAGGACATGTACCTTACAGGGACAGGGGACTTTGCAAATGCCACTAAGTTGAGGATTTTGAGAAGACCATCCTAGTTTATTCAAATGGATATGATACAATGACAAGGGAGGCGGTGTGCTCAGATAGGGGTAGGGAGGTGCACTGTTGTGGCCTGAAGATACAGGAAGAGGGCAAAGGGCAAGGAATGCATATGCCCTCCAGACACTGGCAGGGTAAGGGAACAGAGTCTCCCCTAGATCCCTCAGAAATAACCCTCCACCTACACTTAGAGGCTTAGTGCACTGAGACCTGTCTGGGAATTCTGGTCTCTCGGCCTGGAAGCCCACGGGCACAATTGTTTTAAGTCACCAAGTTGTAGTAATTGATTACAGCAGCGACAGAATACTCCAACAAACACCTGGCTTCTGGCTTGCAGGAGCAGCTGGGGCTCCTTCATCTGGAATGGAGAATTGCACTTTCTCTATCCACAGCCCTTTGCCATCAGACAGCCTTGTGGAACATGGAGTCATGTTTTCTTGGTTTCCCCAGGGAATACTTACCAGGTCATTTCCCCTGGGGTGTGGCTGGTCAGCTATGTAGTGTGTGCAGGGGATTTGGGGCCCAGGCTACTCGGTACCAGGCTGCCAGACAGACCTCTGTGCTCAGCTTCCTTCCTGACCTGCCCTGGGCAGATCCCCAAGCCCTTGTGGAGAGTTCACACCACTTTTACTCGTCTCCTCTCAGACTCCTTCCCCCTCTGGCAGGTCTGCTAAGCCAGTGCAAACTCCTTCATCGATTTTCTTGATTCTCAATATTTTTAAAGTGCTTATCTTCCAATAACTCCCTTCCAGCCTGTTGTCTTTGTGGATTTGTGCCCTTTTCACTTCCTCACTGTCATCTCAGTGTTTTGTGGGGGTTTTTCTGGAAGGGTCGGGAGATAAACATGGGAAATCGATCTTCCTTGCTTACCTACACGTCCTCAGGGGGTCTACCGGGTTCTGGTCCTCCCTTCCTATTCCATCCGTGTTTGGGTCTATAAAGTAGTGGCCTCACTCTTAGGAATAATATTAGAGAGAAAACTGTCACCTCCCACTGACTCTCTACTCTCCTGCCTGGGGCATAACAATGGCCTAGGGTTAGAGGTGTCTTAGTGTAGGCTCCTCAGAGGCAAACCTAAGCTCCGGGGCTCAGCAGCTCCCAAGAACCTCCAGGTAGAGAGAAAGGAAGTGAGGCAAGGAAGCGAAGGTCACCAACACAGGCCTTTCAAGGAGGGGCTTCCCACCATGGACTCCATCCTGAGCACTCTGCCTCAGAGGTACAGGAGCTGGGGTGTTGATTCCCCAGCAACTCTCCTCTCCTGGGTGCTCCTGACAGAGTGAGTCGGAGCTAGGCACCTTTAGCCCTCTTCTTGGGGTGCTGATGGACACTAAGTGACAGAGGGCAGAGGGTGGAGGTCCAGCAGCAAATGCAAAAGTGGACCTGTCCCCATACAGTGCCATCTCTGGTTGACAGCACATCCTGCTGCCCCACCCCCACTCTTCCTTGCCGATAGCACAGGACTCAATCCCCCACCCTGCAGACAGCCTGGAGCACAGACCTTGAGATCATTAGTGCTTCAGCCCCAGCCCATGCTCCAGTTCAGGGCTAGCCCCAAGAAAGTGGCACTCTCCCTCCTAGCAAACTCCTGAGTTGGTCAGTATCAGAGGATTAGACAGCAGGGGTTCTGGCCTTCTGACAGAACTCTGACCTGACTGCAGAAGCAACATTCAGTGTTTGCCCCTTGCCCTCATGGATCTGCTAATTCTGTTGGCCTGGGCCTCTCTCAGAGATGCTTGAGCTTCTAGAGACAGCAGAGTGCAGCAGCCTGTCACCAGGAGGCCCTCTGGAATCCGGAAGAGGTTTGGCCTTGCTGTTGTCACTGGGCTGGAAAGGGCAGATCATGTCAATCTCCTACTCAAGAAACTGCAATGCCTTCCTCTGCCCCTTGGAAAGTCAGAACCCTGAGTAGGACCACAGGGCATTAGGGTCTCGAAACTCCCCAGTTTATGGGCAAGAAACAGATGACATAAGGCATGAGTGGAACCAGTTTGACAGAGGAACCATGTTAGGGTGTAAGTGGGATGAAGGAAAGTAACAAAGATGCCCTAAGGACAGCCAAAGAGGAAGATGCTACCAAGTAAACCTTGGTTAACCAAATGAAGCTTGGCTTGAGCCTGCAACAAGAGGGAACTGTTACAGACCCTAAGAAGCACGTAAGTGTAACTATAATTCTTGCTTGATAACTGTTCTATTAGATGTAATTTTACTGTGTTAAAGCTAAAACTTCCCTTTTTGCTTAGACAGAAAAGAAGAAGTGCTGTGGAATGTCTTTCCATATGCTGTGAATATGTGTTGCTCTGATTGGTTGATAAAGCCGTTTGGCCTATGACAAGGCAGCTTAGAGGCAGGTGGGAAATCTAGGAGAGAGACAGGAAGAAAGGCAGAGGTGGAGGAGACACCATCCCACTATCCAGGGAGCAGCATGCAATGGCACACAGGTAAAGCCATGGAACACATGGTGACATATAGATTAATAGAAATGGCCAGTTATAAGAGCCAGCTAGCAAGAAAATTGAACCATAGGCCATGGCCATGCAATTCATAATTGATATAAGCCTCTGTGTGTTTACTTGGGTCTGAGTGGCTGCAGGACTAGGTGGGACACAGGAAAACTTCCAGCTACACATAAGTGCACATACTAAAGTATATGTACCTGGGCATGTGTATGCATATGATATTTATCTGCATATATCACATGGTATATACCTGTATGTATGTAGGAGGGTGAACAGAACAGAGGAGGTACTCTAATAAGCATTTTACCTCTCCTAAGTTTCTCTTTGGGCACAGAAGAAAAAAAAAAGATGATTACTAAAATTGTTACAAATAATTGAAACACAAATAAAATATAACTTGCAGTCTGAGCTGTGCAGAGGGTGTGAGATTAGGGATTAATTACCGTGGGGTCACAGTTACCCAGAGCTAACCCAAGGCCAACAGTAGCTATGTGCTGGGGAGAGGCAGTGGAGGGCTAGAGAAGGAAAGGGCACACCAAGGCTGAAGGGGAAGGAGGGAAGCTCACCAGCCAGCAGGCAGCAAAGGCCCTGTACATGCACAAACCTTACCTGCATTTCATCAGACAATCTACTGAAGGTTCCTGACAGCATATCCTCAAACGAAGATTCTTCGCTCTCTTTCTCCTGTAGAGGACAGTGAGAAGACATAAGAATCAGCCAACCCATGGGGTTGCAGAACTCAAGCTCTACAGTAAGTAGCCAGTGTTTAGACCTCATTGTCCCTGGTAATGGCTAGGAGGCATTGAGAAAGTGATGTAGGCCCAGTTTCCTCATCTGTTAAAAGAAAACAAACCAGCATCCACCTCTCCACTTCATAAGACTTGTTTAAGGGAGAGGGAAGAGGTATATGGTAGACTGATAGATGCTCAGGACAGTACAGGCACCTCCTAAGTCTCTCTAGATGTTAGTTGTTGACTCTATTATTCTGTGCAACCAAGCTTTTTTTAAAATCAGTTTTACTAAAGTATAATTAACATACAATAAACTGCATTCATTTAAAATATGCCTTCTGCCGGGCAGTGGTGGCACACGCCTTTAATCCCAGCACTCAGGAGGCAGAGGCAGGTGGATCTCTGTGACTTCGAGGCCAGCCTGGTCTACAGAGCGAGATCCAGGAAAGGCGCAAAGCTACACAGAAAAACCCTGTTTCGAAAAACCAATAAACAAATTAATTAATTAATTAAAATATGCCTTCTGAGTTTTAACTTGTGTATATATCTATAAAAAGATTACCATAGTCAAAATAATGAGCATATGCCTCACTCCCCTAAGCTTTTGCATCTCTCTGTGCCCACTGCTTGCAGTCTTGGAAACAGGGAAACACTCATCTGTTCTTCATCACCAGATTGGTCTGTGTTTCTTGGAATTGTGGGTATGCTTTTATTAGGAGAGGGGTTGACTTCTATTTCTTTTGACATTAAAAAATTAAATCATCCATATTCTCAAACATCCTGGCAGTTTATTCCCTCATGTTGTTAAGTATGGTCCATGTGTGAATGAACCACAATTCCTACACACCTTCATCAAAATTTAAAATGCTTAATTTTTAAATTTTTGATCATCCTACTAATGCATAGTTGTGCCTGATTATACTTTTAATGTGCATGTCTAATGACTGAGGGAGTTGAATATCATTTCATTTAGAAATTTTCTTCTGGTAAGTATTCACTCCAATTCCATATTCATTTCTATCATGATATTTTGTTTTGTTTGGATTGACCTTGACATCAGGACCATGTTACCTAAATACAAGAATTTTAAAATCTATCTTGAAGCCAATTTGTTTCGATCCTACAACTTTATTGTAAATTTCCTGACTGCTAAGGGTCCTTTCTCTTTCCATATGAATTTTCTGTTTTAATTTCCATAGTATTCCTGCTAAATTTGGACTAGGGTCTTGCTGAATCTATAGAGCAATTTGGGAAACTGACATCTTGACAAATATCAAGTCTTCAAATCTATGAGTAAAGGATATCTCACTGGTTTATTTCCTTTTTCAGAAAGGTTTAGCAGTTGTCAGTGGACAGATCTTAAAGATCTTTTGTTAGACTTCTCTCCAAATATTTCCTATATTTTTACTATTCTAAATGGTATGTGTTTCTATTTCTGTTTGTGTGCTGCTGTTATATAAAGATATTAATAAACATCTATAAAAGCTAATTTTCAGTGTCACCTTGACTGGCCTTAGACTCAGCTAGGAGGTTGTGATGGATCCTACATGTCTGTGAAGGCATTTTGAGGGAAAATGAAGAGGGGAAGAACCCTGAAAATGTGGGTGGCACAATCCCATGGGTTTGTGTCCATATGCAACAAAAGGAGAAGGCCAGCAAAGCATGAACATTCTTCTTTTCACTGCTCCTTGTCTACCAGAGAAGCTTCTCTGTCACATGCTTCCTGCAGCATTGGGGTTCTGCCTCTTAATAGGCCCAGAAACACGGAGCCAAGTGGTTATGGAATGAGTCCTCCAATACTCTGAGTCGAAACAATTCCTTCCTCTCGTTAGCTCTTTCCACCGGGTATTGGGTCACAACAGCAAGAATGTAATTCATGCGAGACAAAGTGATGTTTATGCATCAACATGTATATATTTTTGAAATTTGCTAAATAAGTACTAATACTATAGCTGTTTTGTGCGTTTCCTACATAAATGTTCATAACAAAATGCAGTTTAGCTTTCCTTAAAATACTAATTCTTTTTTTTTTCATATTTTTGTACACTGGCTTTAGCCCTTCAGTACAGTGTTGAATTGAGGTGGTAAGTGAACAAAGTCAGAGAGAGATAGAGAGTTCATCTGTCACCATTAACTAACAAGTTAACTGTCTTTTTAAATGTACTTTATCAAATTCAATTCCATTATTCCTAATTTTCTGAAAGTTTTTAAAGGGAATGGATGCTAAATTTTCAAATTCCTCTTTTGGATTTTTGAGGAAAATGTTTGCTTTTGTTTGTTAATATAATAAAATATATTGATTGTTTTCATGTTTAGACAGTCTTGTATTTCCAGAACAGATCATCTTAAATCATGACTATCATCCTTTTTAAAAATATTGGCTTGGTTTGTGAAATTTTGTTTGTTTGTTTGAGACAGTATTTCATGCAGCCCAGGCTAGCCTACAACTCTGTATCTATCTCAAGCTTGTTTTGAACTTGTGCTTCTGACCCCACCTCTTAAGTACTTGGATTAGATCCACACACTGCCATGCCTGGCCACTCCAACCCTACACCTCAAACAGTGAAATAACTTTATAACTTCACTTTTCCTATGTTTTGGCCTTTTTGTCTTCAAAGGGAAGGCCACTGGACACACCTAGCCAGCAATCTTGTGTTGTGTGATATTTTGTTTGTGTTTATAACAAATAAAGCTTGCCTGGAGATCAGAGAAGCAGAGCAGCAGCCACCAGAGACTTCTTACCTCTACAAAATTTTGGACCATTTTCATTTGGGGTTGATTAATGGATTTATCTCTGAGGTGCTCTATATGGTACCAGTGTTTTGAGTATATGGTAATTTTTACTGGATTCTAAACATTGTGGATATGTCTGCATTCTTACAACTATTCTTAGACTTTGAGACTCAGTTAATTTCCTTGGAAACAGTTTGACCCTTTTGGTCCTTGGGTCATTAGAGAGACCTGGAATGGTGCTTCCTCTAGAACTAACTATTCTCATTACACGTGTGTACTTTCCCCGTGCCCGGTCAAGTTTGTTGAGTCCAGACACCATTCCCAGCCTGTAAGCCTTGGGCACTGCTGGCTCTCATCCCCTGGGAAGGGTCACTGCTCACGTCTGACCTCAGTAGTTTCCGTACACACATGCTCTGACCAGGGCTCAGCTGAAGACTGAACAGCAATCCTTCCCACATGGATGGCACTGCTCACTCTCTGGGCAGCTCTCTCCGCTCCACTCTTCTGTCTTTGTGGCAGTTTGCCTGATTCTCACGTGCTGTGAGGTGGCCTGGACACTTTCTGAGGCCAGTAGGGTGGGACAATCACAGATTCACTCACCTTGTTTCCCATCTCAATGACATCAGGATTCTTTGCTATCATAGAGAGAGCACTATCTTGAGAATGCTTGTTTCACGTATTTCAGACCTTTTTTTGGGGCGGGGGTTGTTTGAGGACAGTAAATGTGATGTCTACTGCAGCACCACATAAAGTGTTCCATTTTAGACACAAATAGAGGTCTCTTGCCTTTCTTTGAAATGCCACTCGTGAGTTCTACTTCCCTCCATTATCCAGGCTCTCCAATCTTCTTTGAAAGTGTCCGCTCTTCTTTTGGTCCTCGCTTCTTGGTGTCTTCCATCTTCTCCATGCCTTTCCCAAAGAGCCTCTTTCCATTACATACAACCTCTCGCAGGCTGGTGCTAAACTCTGGTTTGGGGGCTCCCTCAGCACTTAGCAGGGTGCCTGACCATTATGATCACTGGATCCATGTGGATAAAATGGTACTTGAAATATGATACCCAATTATTACACATTGAGACTTTTTGTGGCTTGGGGCAAACAGCAAGCATTCTTCCATAGAGAATGAAAATTTCCACAACATGAAAACTGGGGAGGATAATCCAGGGGACCTAGTGCGAAGACTCAGGTCATCCTTTCTTCTTCTCCCCAATATTAATGTGTGTGTGTGTGTGTGTGTGTGTGTGTGTGTGTGTGTGTGTGTGTGTGTGTTGATTGGCAAGGGGTACTTTTTCTTTTCTGGTGTAAGGCTATAAAGGAGGGGGAAAGGAGGTGCTGGGGCTCAAGAAACCATAGTTCTTCAACTCCCCATAATCCTGAAGGAGTCAGTCAAGCACAAGTTGATGGGACTATACCATACTATACAGCCCCGCTCAGAGTTCACCCATGTTGAGTGCTAACACAGTGCCAGGATATTAGCAGTAACCTAAAGGTGAACCCAGTCATTTCACCCACACCTGCCTGACCCACTTCTTGAGGTCTCCTAAGGAGAGGACCTGAGTGGCCAAGCTCCTGAGGACAATGGGACATGCACTGATTTACATGAGTGTATGAGGAGCTAGAAGCCCCTCAAATACAGGTATTTTTAGACACTGGTAACTCAAATGGAGCCATGGCTGGATTCCTGGGTCCACCCATTAGCCATATCTACCTCATCAGATGACTAGTTCAGGACTCCCTGGGAGTGAACTCATCCCCTGGTACAGGTCCGGGCAGCAACACACCACTTGCTCCGTTTGAGCCACACTGGCAGCAAGAAGGTAAAGGAAAGCTCATCCTGAAATCACACAAGTGGAGTGAAGCCCGCCAGCTCTCCAGGAAGCAGTGACAGGAGTCTCTGTGGTGTAGCAAGGCCCAACCAGGGCAGGAAGGAACATGCTGGTGCATTTGACTGTGTGGAGCCTGGATGTTTCTTCAGAGACTCTGGATTGCCTAATCAGCTTCCCATGAGCAACTTCCTCTGCCTTAGCCTCCTCTAGTCAGGGAATGTTGAGGAAGGAAGGTGGAGAGGAACTGGTGGCATCTTGAGCTGGGAACAGAACTTGGCAGTGTTGTTCACATGATGCTGGCTTTACAAATATATAAAATACAAGAGTTATAGGATCACGGAGACTTGCATTAGGTTCCAGAAAGCCACAGAGGCCAGGCACTGTGTGGCAGGGTCAGATGCCCTGGAGGGTGTCCCTGAGAGATCACTGTATGGCGCTGAGATAATGATGCTTCAGTTGCAAGGAGACATCAGGATCTGGAGACACCAGGGCTATGGAAAAACTCACTTAAGTTGCAAGCACAGACTGGAGCCGGCCTAGAAGAAATGCTACAGGTGGCAGAGCTGGAAGAGTGGCACCACCCAGGGTTGCTGGAGTTCAGATGATACCACCAAGAGCCCAAGATGCTGGGCACACAACAACAGTATTTGCTGTTTGCCCTGCTGGGTTTTCGTTTTGCTTTGGTTTTCCCTTGCTTATGTGCCTAGTCCTTTCTTTCAGAAGAGAGATTTTACTCTGTGCTGGCATATATTAGGAGTATGTAATATTTTTTATTCTGTAGGGGCTCACAGGTAAAAGACCGCCTTGAATCTTCTTCCACAGGAACTGGACTTTTGAACAGTGTTCAGACTGTTACAGACTATGGGAGCTCTAGAAATACATTAAATGCACTTTTTCATATGAGATGGCCATGAACCTTTGAGGACCATCAGTACAGTGTAATGGCTAAAGATGACATATTTGGGTATCGAGTTGACAAGGTGCAGACTTGTGATAATTAATTAGCATTCACCTAGAAGATACTCCTCTGAGTATATCTTTGAGGGCATTTCCATAGAAGGGAAGTCCTACCCTGGATATGGATGGCACCATCTCATGGGCTGGGGTCCCAGACTGAATTCTGGAAGGGGAGGAGGAGGAAGCCAGTATTCACCTCTCTTCCTCTGATTCCTGACTTCAGAGGCAGTGTGATCAGCCGCTTCACACTCTCACGGCTTCACACTCCCATGGCTGTGCCATCTCGGCCATGATAGCCTATAGCCTCCTCACACTGCGAGCCCAAACCAAATCCCCGTTGCCAGGGTTGCTTTTGCCACGTAGTTGTCAGAGTAATGAGGAAGGTAACAAATACAGGATGAAGTTCCATCCCGGCCTGCATTCTAGGGCGTGCCCACGAGGCTTGCCTATTACCAACGGATGCAATCTCATCGCCTTAGTGTTAAGTGGGGCCTTTCTGCAGTAGATGACAGAATTCAGGGATGATCCTAACACCAAAGCCCCATTCAGTGTCACAAGTATCCCCAGGCCCATCCCCATCCCTCAGGCCTGGGTAAGGAGTGTCCCTTACCTGTGTCTCCACTATGGCCTCTGAAGAAGCAAATACCCCCGGTTCCTCAGCTACCTTCTGAGAACCCTGGCTGTCACTCTTGATTTCAGTATCTTGGAAAGAAAAGTTAGAGTAAGGGCAGAAAGTAAGTGATAAGCAACTCACAACACCACAGGAAGCTGGGGAGCACGCGCAAGTGCTTTTAAGTAATGGTGCATCTGCAGCTGTCTATTCCAGAGAAACTGGAAAAGAGCATGGGGGTCTGCCGCCCACCCTGATCCTCGCACTGACACTCAGATTCTAGGCTACTTCCTCTTCAGCCCTTCTCTGTCTCGTCCACATGATGAAGATGAAACCATGCTGCCCCAGGGAAGCCGCACAGATGAAATGATGCACACAAAGGGCATGCGCCTGACATGCAGGAGTCCCCAGCCTCTGCCGAGCTCTGGGTAACAGGCTCCTTTGATGTCAGGCCCCTTTGAAGTTTATAAACAACTTCTTGGATGGCAGGCTTTGAAACAGTCCTAAATTAGAAGATGGAAATACCACAATTTACTATACAGTACTCTCTGAATGCCAAAGATTAGGAAAGGGCTGTTCCTCTTTGGAAATACCATCAACTTAAGGTCTGCCAGTGACACAGGTATTAGCATTTCTTCCCTCTTTTCCTTTCCCTAGTCTCTTCCTCCTTTCCCACCTTCTACCCTCAACCCCACGGCCCTTTCTTGCCCTCTCTAATCCTTTGTCAGGATCATGCTATGTAGCCCAGGCTAGCTTTGAACTCACGCTCTTCGCACTTCAGCCTCCAGAGCACTGGAATTACAGCTGTATGCAACCATGTCAGCTCCCTTTTCTATTTTCTAAATGAGAACTGGAGCTGAGCAGTTGTTATAATATGCTCTGTAAAGTAAGGAATTTGGGCATTCTTTACAGGCTTCATCTATAAAAATTACAATGGGAAAATTGCCTATTTCCCATACAAAGGCCTCCTCCCTCCCAGACTCTCCCTCTTTCTGCCTTCTCTCTCCTCCCTTCCTTTCTGTCTCCAAGTCATCCATGCCCTAGCTGGGCATGTGAGATCATCACAGTAGGGATGTTTTTCCTGCCTCCTGCCTCACCTAGGCCTGCTCCATTGAGGGACCTCAGCAGTGACTTCTGCTCTCCCCCTCTGATGGGTCACAGCTCAGAGCAGCACAGACACTCTGTTTGTAGGCATGAGGCACCCTGGGTCCTCTGAATGTCCCAGGGATGTAGTTAGAGTGAGAAAGCTGCTCTTCCTTCACAGTTTTAACTGTCCCATCAGACACTGCAGAGTCCGGGACAGCTCATGATTCTCTCTGCTTCCTTCTCTGGCTAGCTTATCTTTCAACCCCCATCACCAGGATGACTCCTACAGACATTGTTCAACCCAAACTACTGGACCACGAATGTCTTCTACCTACTTTTGACAAAGATGTGGGTAAGTGAAATACAGTGAGAGTCTCAGAGAAAAAAGTGATGCCCGAAGAGGTTTCAGAAAGCAATAATGCTGAAAGTCCTAATGGGAGAGACTCATATCAGACATGAAATGTAGCTCATTGGCCATGAAGAAGTGTCCTGAGAAAAGACGGAATCCTTCTGAAGAAGGATGCTTCAAGGAAAGTAAAACCTAAGGTGTCTCTAGCCCCTGAGTGTGTCCTGTGCTGGGCTTCCTAGCACTTTCATGATGGTGAGTCTGGCCTGCTTTCACGGGCTAATTCACTTAGTTATAAACACAGAAAGGTGGCGAGGTCAAGCAGCTTCTACACAGGTCTCTTACTGAGGTGAATATGCAAAACCATTTCTATGAGCTGGAAGCTCCCCTCATCCCACCTGGGGAGTGGACACACCTATTCCTGACTTCTACTACTATTGATTAGTTTTGTTCCTGTTTTAAGCTACACTCTGTATTTTAAAATGGTAGTTCTTATTTTAAGTTTCAAACTGAAGAACAGAACTAAAAGAAAACCCAAGAACACGACCTACTCTATATGTATATTTTTTACAATTACAATAAAATTTCTAAAAAAATTTAAAGAATGGATTAGATTTACAATGAACTAATAATCCTGGTGACTTAACCATTTGATAGTCTAATGCTCACAAGACAATTACTAACTACAATGACTAATTGTCTTAGCTAAACTGTTGTGAGGTGTTGAAGCTTATTATTAAGCAGCTGCCACCACTGTCCCCAGAGATGGCTGCATTTCAGAACTGGGCAAGGTGATGCTACATCTCTCTTTCCAAAGTCTCTTGGGTTTTATGAGGTTTAATTAGTTAATGCTCGCAATGTACCCTGAGGTCATCAAATGTGACACGCTATCTCAGAAAAGTCAAGGCTGTGGTATTATGTGACACTCACTGAAAACGACAGCTACAACTTTGTTATTTTATTGTTTCCACCACTTAAGTAGTTTCCAAGTCACAAACAGATTATTCTAGCAGAGGGGGAGACACAATTTTCTATGGTGTTCTCTCTGTGTGATGTTACTTATCTGAAGAGGGTTTACCACGGGCTGGAGGTTGAAGTACCTCCCCGGTACAGGCCACTCCCAAAGCACAGCATCCAATGTTGCATTCATAACTATGACTATCTTTAGAGAGGACCCCAGGTTACATACGCTTCAGGCTCCACTAGACTTTGGATCTACCCTGCTGTTTCTAAGATGAATAATAGACAGAGAAGGCGACATAATATACTTTGAAGGCTTCCGAAAGAAACAGTATGGATTTTTACGTTCATTTTAAATATTCATCAAAAATCCTATAACTGCTTTTATGCAAGGAAATAAGATGATCCTAAAGGAGTAAATATGGAGAAAAAGTTGGTAAACAATATTTTACAAAGGAATAGAGTGGTTCAAATTTCCTATACTGTAAAGCCAGTCTTTAAAACAGAGGATCATTGAGGTAGGAATGGAAAAGAATGAACTAAAACAAATATAACCAGACAGGAAATACTGACTGGTGTTAATGATGACATGTCAAGTTGGTAAAAAAAGGAATAAGCTATACAGTAGCGCTGGCTGACCGTGTTAGGAAAAAGATTTCAGCCCCTATTTTCTAGTGGTTCTCCAAATAAACTGTAGATAAGATTATACCTCAGAAGTTTCAAAATCTATTTGAAATGACTAGACGAAACTTTAGAAGACTATTTCCATGGCCTTGTGGGTGGGACAACCCTTCCCTAGGAATGCAGAGGACAAATGTCACAAGAGAAAAAGGATGTCAAATTGGCGACACTAAAAATTTCAAGTTCTGTCAAAAAGTATCCTTTCAAAGCTGTTTTAAAAGGAGGCACATGGGGCTGTTGAGATTGACTCAGGCCCTTGACACCAAGCCTGATCCCTAGGACCTCCATGGTAAAAAGAGAAGACGGATGCCTGCGGGTTGACCTTTGACCTCTACATATACGCCGTGGTACACCTGTGCCCACATCCACTCACACACACACACACACACACACACACACACACACACACACACACACGTGTTCACAAAAGTGGATATAGGAAACAAATATTCACAACACATACAATAAACCAGTAACTGAATTCTAGAAAACAGAAATAACACAATAGGTGAAATATATGAATAAATAGGAATTGTAATTAACCAGCAGACATACGATGTATGAAAAGCATTCATCTTCAACAGTACACAGATAAATAAAACAATGACAACTTCTTGCACCTAGCCCACGGCCAAGCTGAGAAACTCTCATATCATTAAGTACGGGCAAAGGAGGAAAGCTCAGAAGAAAGCCGCTGAACAGTTACCTTTGTTGACAATGTGGACATCTCCAAGCCTAGCTGAAAACGTTCATTCTAGAATAGGGCCTATAGAAAGTGTAAGAGTCAGGTACAAGGATATTCATTTCAGCCTTGTTTGCAACAAGAAGACAGGAACAGCCTGAGTATGACTGGCTTCCAGTGACTAACCTATTAAGTGGATAAACCACTAGTAATGCTGTTGGAAAAGAGAGAATCCACATATACATCCATGTCAGGAATCCTGGGAAAGAAAACATCACCTCACAGCTTTGAACATCATGAGCAGAGTCAATAAAAATGAAAAATCACTTCAAATGTATCCTGACACATCTTCATAAGTAAATGAAGCATGCAAATTTATATATAAAAAGTAGAAACTATCAACGAAGTGAAAGAGAAGTTGTTGCATAACAATTTAAAACACAGAAAATCCAACTAAAAACTCACATAATAATAGAATCAGTTTTATACCGTTTCATTGGCAAATTCCATAGAACATTTAAGGAATTGGTATTTCTCTTCCCTCTGTTCAAAGTAGTGTCTCTGGCTGGAGGGGTAGATCAGTGGTTAAGCATCTGCCTAGCATGCATGAGGCAATGCTAGGCAAATAGAGACAGGGGGATACCCGTGACTTGCTGGTCAGCCAATCTAAGTGAAATAAGTGAATGCCAGGTTCAGTAAGTAACATAAGCTGCCTCAAAACATAAGGTGGAGGACAATTGAGGAAGACTCCCAAGGGCTGGTGAAATGGCTCAGTGGGGAAAGATTTGTGCCACCAATCCTGATGGCCTGAGTTCCCTTCTCTGGGACCCATGTGGTCAGAGAGAACTGAGTCCCACAAGTTCTTATTTGACCTCCACACATTTGCCATGGTACCTGCATACATACACACACACACACACACACACACACACACACACACACACACACACACACAGAGAGAGAGAGAGAGACAGAGACAGAGACAGACAGAGACAGAGACAGAGAGAGACAGAGAGGGAGGGAGGAAGGCATGCATATTTGGTCAGTTGTATACATATAATTTTAAATGATACTTGATTCCTATATTTTGCTAAAAATAAAAATCAAGTGCATGTGGATAGTAAATGTAAGCATGAAAGACAAAACAAAGGCAGGATACTTAAGTAAATTGTGTCAAGTCTACTCTACTTTGCCCCATCAAAAATATCTAAGCTTACAACTTGAAGCACATTACTTAGACTTCTTCACTGAAGAATTTCCACTTAGTGTTTAGTGTTGGCTAGAAATGGGTATGTTAAATCAGATAAAATGTGATTCAAAACTAACTGTATGTTACAAAAATATTTTATATTAGTAAAGGATATTTTCCACAGTGACAATCTCACTATGTGAAACCATAAGCACTGTGGTGGTTAGTGTTATAAGCTTGACAAAGTATAGAATCACTAGATGGGCCTCTGGGCGTGTCTGTGGGGGTTACCTTGACTGTGTTAGCTAAGCGGGAAGACCACCCCACTGTTGGTGGTGCCATTCTCTGGCTGGGATCCCAACTTCACCGGTCTTTGCTTCCTGACTGTGGACACTTTGTGACCGGCACCCTCGAGCTCCTGCTGTCATGATGTCCCTGCCATAATGGACTGGATTCTGGAACTGTGAGCCCAACAAAACCCACCTTTGTCAGGGTAGTTCATCACAGTGAGAGAACAGTAACTAAGACATAAGACATGCACCGGAGAGCCCAGCATCTAGGTTGGGTAAGCCAAAAGCTTTATAAACACATAGAGAAATAGACAAGATGACAGTGAAGTGGGAAAATTTCCTGTCTCAGAGTTAGGCCAGGTCATAATAATGAGGATATAGAAGAGTTGAGTGTCATTAGTAAGATCTTTTTCTCAGCATGACATGAAATTCACACCATTCAAAAGTCCATTGTACAAGAAATGACCCTTTATCAGGCTAGAGTAGAAGACATTCAATCAAACTCAAGATAGAAAGTACACAGATTGTTCTTCTAGACAATAAAAAAAATTGGAAATTAAAGACAAGAGAGCAAACACATAATGATAATCACACCAACTGGCAACCAAACTGCTTCCCTAAATGAATTTTAGATAAAAGAAGGGACTATAATTACAAGCAAGAATTGATCATAAAATAGCAATGATGAGAATATTAATATCAACATTACTTGCTAATAGCTTATGAGACACAGGCAAGGCAATATCATATGGGAAGATTCCCAGCTGTAAATGTGGAAAGATAAACACCCCTGATGATGTAGTAAACTAAACTGAGGACATCTGAACAATAAGGAGCAACAGGAAGGGACATTATTTAAATGAGCAGAGTATAGATGGAAGTTTTCCTGTGTCCCGCACAGTCCTGCAGCCGCTCGGTCCCAAGTAAACATACAGAGGCTTGTATTAATTACAAACTGTATGGCCTATGACTCAGGCTTCTTGCTAGCTAGCTCTTATAACTTACCTCAACCAGTTCCTATTAATCTGTGCATTGCCATGTGGCCATGGCGTTATTGGTCTGCTGGCATCCTGTTGCTCCTTGGTGTTGGAGACCGACTCCGGACAGCTGTGTCTTGAATTTTGTGTGACCTTCCTTACTTTATCAAACCTTGCAAAAAACAGGTTCCTGGCCTAACTGCGGGCTGTACAACTTCCTGGAGTAGGTGCTAATCAGCCAGCTGCAGGGGCCTGGGACCAAAGCGACCTCACCCTTCCTTAGGAATTTTCCATTCTTCTCTCCTTTTGCTTCCTCTGCTCCCCCTCCCTGCCTGAAGCCCTGCTTATAAGCCTCAATACCCAGTCAATAAATGAGACCTTGATGCCACTCAGACTGACTCTGTCTTCCCTTATGCGCCTGGTCTCCTTTCTCGCCCCCATTGATCTTTCAGGAGGTGCCTCCTCGGGTCTCCCCAATAACCTGGCCCGCGGGACGGGTCACCTTGGGTGGCAGGCTGGCGTCTCCCCCAACTCTACCCTTCTCTCTGTATTTCTACTTGGATTTCCCACCTGACTTTAAGCTGCCTTGCCATAGGCCAAAGTAGCTTGTTTATTAGCCAATGAGAGCAACATATATCCACAACATACAGAAAGACATCCCACAGCAGCAGAGTGTCCTGTAGACACAGCTTCTTCAACCCACACATCTGAAGGAGTTTCCACTTTGGGAGAAGACTGACCATCCCAGCACCTGGCAGTATGAGTTCAACTGTCACAGAACCAGTAGGATTTTGTCTTTCATCTTGCAGAATGAGTTAAAAATTAATTAGGGAGGAGACAATGGTGGCATAGAAGCAAGTAGCAGTCCCTTCCTTGCATCTCTGTGGTGGGCGTTTGAGGGGGCGCACTGATGGTTAATGTCAAACAGACACCCTTGGATAGATACAGAAAGTCTGGTTATCAGAAGACAGGGCTAGCTAAAGCCCATTCAAGCTGGGCAGGCAGCACAACCCATCCGCAGAGAGGAGGGGTGACAGAAAGGGCAGGAAGAGGAGGCAGTGAACAAAATGGGCATAGAAACAGAAGCACTGAAGAAAGGCAGGCTGAACTTAGCTGATCTGGGAGCTGTGTGGCATGCTGGCACTGGAGAAGTGTTCCGCATGCCCCAGTGTGAAAGCACAGTGCTCTATGAGAAGGCAGCTTTGAGAAGGTCGCACCCAAGCTTGCTTCTCTGTCTTTTCTTTGCTTGTAACTCAAAGCAAGTGTTTCCACAGTGTCCAAGCCAACGTCTGCCATGTGGTCCATGGACGTGCCATCCAACCACCACAGAAGCTGTATCACTGAAAAATATATGCAGTGGGATCTGGGTTGCAGACGCAGTACAGAATCCAGATCTCTTTCCCTTTAAAACCAGAGGGTGTGATGGCCACTGAAGAGTCAGGACTGAGGTGACACACGCAATTATGTCCAGGGACTGGCCTTGTTACCTGACTTAAGAAGCTAGGTTCAGCCACTCGTCCTCAGTAGGCCAATTAAAGAGAATAGTGAAAAGTGGAGAGAGAGCTTTATCCAATGTGGCCACACCAGGAAGGAGCAAAGAGGTCCAGAGGCTCCAGTCCATCTTCCAGGCGCTGACATGAGGTTTAGGTTTGAACAGAGGATAAGAGGAAACTCTAACGAAGCAGTCTTGCTCAAGATGTGGTTCCATCCATCACTGGCCCGCTGTTTTGATTCCAGGGGGACTTGCAAGGTGAGCTGACAAGCCAGAACTGTGTCGAATCTCTTCAACTCTGTTTGGAGGGGTTCCTTTGCTTTACATATCCCAATCGCAGGTCATCCATGGAAGCCAAGGCAGGAACTCAAACAGAAACCATGGAGGAATGCTGCTGATTGGCTTGCTCTCAACTATTGTTGTTGCTGAGAATTTCATACATGAATACTGTATTCACATTATTCCTACCCCTTCCTCTCCCCAACTGCAATTCCTCTTGTGCCCCCAGTACCTCTCAAAGTCATGACCTCTTCAAATATTATTGTTACATAAATACATATATGTGTATGTACACACACACACACACATTTATACAACCTTCTGTGTCTGTTTAGTCTATGCTCATATGTACATGTGTTCAGGGCCAACAACTTGGGATCAGATAACCTATAGGGAGCTTGTCCCTAAAGAAGTAGTCTCTTAGCTGCCTGTAGTGGAGCCCTGTGAGAGCTCCCCTGTCCATACTGACATACGAACTGTCACTGTGCAGTTCTTGTGTAGGTGACCATAGTGTTGCGGCTTCATGGGTACAGCTCTGTTGTTGTACAATCTCTTAAGTTTTTTTTCTTTTGCATTTTATTGATTTGTTTATTATATATGTATGTCCATGTCCGTGTCTGTGTTCCAGTCTGTGTCCTTGTTGATGTCTATGTGTCTATGTCCCTGTATGGGTGTATGCCGAGGGAGGGGGTAGAGGGAGGGAGAGGAACATGTATGAAATACCTTCCTGGGAGACAAATTCTTCTGCCTGGCACCAGGCTTCAGCCTTTTCTTTCTCCCAGCATGAGAATCCTGGGGAAATTCCAATTCATGGGGTCTATTGTTTCCACAGCCTGATAGTCAAAAGGTGGGGCACAGTGTCTCTGTTCACGGGCTCTTCACTCTCATGGAGATGGTTCCGGCCTCAGGAAAGCAGTGACAACTGACACACTGCACCCCCTGGACAGTAGTGCGTGCCCTACTCTGGATATGGGATTCAGAGAGCACCCGAAAAATCCACCAGGCCTGGAGCTCCCTGGAGTGAATCTGTCTGGAGTAGACTTCAGCCTAGGGACCTCCGGTTCCCTGCACTAGAGAGCAAGGGAGCAAAGCTATTGTGACCAGACTCTGAGCCCACCCTGTCCACCTGCTCACTGCCTGAGGAGTAAGCAACACAGAAAACAACAACAATAACAAACCAGTATACATCCCATAGTCCGTGTTCTATCCAAGGGGTGCAGAGCACAAAAAGCAGAGGAAGAAGTACAGATGTATCTAAGTAGGGACTTCTTACTTTTGCCTACACAACTACCCCCAGGGAGACAAAGCTTTAATCTTTAAAAATATTTATATTAAGGGGCTAGAGAGATGGCTCAGCAGTTAAGAGCACTTGTTGCTCTTGCAGAGGACCCAGGTTCAATTCCCAGTATCCACACGGCAGCTCACAACCGTCTGTAACCCCAGTTCCAGGGATTCTGACACCCTCTGAAGTTACCAAGGAAACATGTCGTATACAGACACACATGCAGGCAAAATACAAACACATAAAATACAAATAAATAAATCTAAATATGTGTTTGTAACTATATTAATAACTTTTCTTTTTGGTATCTGGGTTGTATATATATCTATAGCTTTTATTTCTTTACATATGTAATTCTTCTTTTCTTTTCTTCAGTTTGTTGGTTCTATTTTCCTCTTCTGCTTCTAATACCAGGAAAACTCATTACAGCCTCACTCTCGGCTCCCAGTCTCTCCGTTTCTCCTGCCTTTCCTCCTCTTCACATTTTGAATATTCTGTTTTCCACTTCGCACTTCCTTCTCTCTCCTGTCTTTATTTTAAAAAGTCATCTTCAGAACTTTTCAGTTTCTGTTAATTTTGCTTCTGTCTTTCCTATAGTTACTGAACTTGTGGATGCTGGGCTAGTGCAAATGATGTGGGTCAATGTGCTTACTGCCAAACCTGACCACCTCAGTTCAATGCCAGGAACCCACAGAGAAGAAGGAGAAAAACAGCTCCTCAAGCTTGTTCTCTAGCCTCAACACTCATCCTGGAGCACGGAAACACACACAGGCATGCTCGCACGCGTGCTAACACACAATCAGTCAAGACATGTTTGCACACATGTGGAGGTCAGAGGACAACTTGTAGGAGTTAGTTCTCTCCTTTTGTCATGTGGCCCTGGGAACTGAATGCACGTCATCAGGCTGGGTTGCAAGTGCCTTTACTGACTGAGGTATCTTACCAGACTCTCTGATTTGGTTTAATGTGGACATTAATATCTACACACTTCTCTCTTATACTTACCTTTGCTCTGTCCCACAGATTCTGTTACAGTGTTTTCATTTTCCTTTTATTGTAGGAAGTCTTTAAGTCTCCTTTTACTTTTTCAATGTCCCAATAACTGTTCTAAAGTATTTTGCTCAATCTCCATGTGTTTGTATAATTTCTCTTGCTGCTGATTCCTAGTTTTTTTTTCCATTATGATCTGACAGAATGTAACAATTATTTCTGTTGTTATTTGTATGTTGTGGTGGGCTGAATGAATGGCTCTTTTAGGCTCATGTACTGGAATGCTTGGTCCCCAGTTTGCATCCTGATTCCTGCCATTTTGCTGCTTCTCTAATGTTTCTTATATACTGTCTCCTGATCTACTTTTGTAGTGGGTTTTACTCTTTCCTGCCCTCTATGATTTTTTTTTTTAATCTTCCTGTTATGTGTGTAGATTCTTTTACGTGTCTTCTGAAATGCTGGTGAGTGGTCATAAATTCCCTCTTTTACTCTGAATGTAAATTGTCTAGCTTTTCAAATTAAAAGACATAAGGCAGAGCTAAGCTTGTGGCTCAACTGGTAGAGTGTTTGCCTAACATGACCCAAACCCCGAGTTTAATTCCCAGCACTGCATAAAACCATAGTGGCGCAATGCCTATAATCCCCGCACCTGGGCGGCGAAGGCAGATCAGAACTTTAAGGTCACCCTTAGCTCACAGCAAGTTCAAGGTCCACCTGGGCTAACTAGTGATGGAGAAGAGGAGCAGCAGCATCTAACCAGAAACAGAACCCAGGAAGTCTAAAGAGAGCATTTGCCTAAGTGGTCCATGGAGCAGCAACCTGCAGAGGCAGAAGTCAGCACAGGCCAGAAGGATGGACTCAGTAAGCACCCCAGGTGTAGGCACCAGTGGTGCCATCCTGGGCAGAGCTGAAATTCCACGAGGAGGGTGAAATAAGAATAGCTGATTCCACCCAAAAAGTGAGGGTGGAGCCAATATAGAAGGAACTAAGAATCAGGAAACTTCTCAGTGGGAAAAGAAAAAGCCCCTCTTTACAGGAAACATGGTGACTCAGCCTCATATGGCTAACATTTGAGAGAAAAGGACCGGCAACTAAACTAACACCCCCACCCCTACCCCCATCAATTTAGGCTGTTTCTTCTGTAATAAAGGAGAGCTGGAATTTTGCAGGTTTAGAGCCAAATTATCTGGAACTATTTTCAGTCTCCTCCCCCCCCACCCCACCACCACCAAAAAAATAAATAAAATAAAATAGACATTCATTGCCCATCTCTGTGTTTGACCAAACATCCTGTGACTCTCAGACAAAACCCATTTTAGAATGTACAATCAGACAGATCTCTTAGCTTTGACTAACCCAAAGGCTAAGAATGTTATCACAGAGCATCTGAGATCCATGACTTCCCTGCTTGACTGTAACCTACCCACCTGATGTTTCCACCAATGCCTTGGAAATGCTTTTATTTATAAATTTCTTCATTCTGTTACTAAAACAACTCCATAAAGCTGTTACTCCATCAGGCCACAGTATTTGGGGGTAGTCTGAATCTGTGCGCCTAGGCTATGGACACTCATCTTCGGCTCCAGAATAAACTATATTTTATCATTTTGCTGCAAGACCTGTGTTTGTGCATCGACAGGGCATTTCTGTCTAAGAGAAACTGAGTGCTTTTCCCATAACTATTACAGAATGCCTTTTTGTAGAGCTAGTGCTGTGGTGGGCTTGTTTTTTCCTCTTGACTGCCAAATATTTTATGTAGACTTAAATCAGCACTCAATAAAAAAGATAGTCTCTTTCCTTGTGGAGTTAGACACACACACACACACACACACACACACACACACAAAAAAAAAAAAAAAAAAAAAAAAAAAAAAACTGTACCCCAGTCATGCTAATAATTTTTTTCATCTTCAATACTAATGGTCCTTCTCAAGAAAAAAAAAAATCAAATTTTCTAACCCTGATTCCAAAAGGCAGGGTTTACTAAAACCCATGAGGAGATAAAGAGGCTTCCAGGTGCCTCTCCCAGGTCTTTGGCTGGAGGTCAGAAAACACCAAAGATCAAGCAAAATCCAGGGGGAGAAAGCTTGTGACCCAGGAGCAGAAGAGCAGGCGGGCTTCACGCCGGGCAACCGCAGCACTACATTTCCCTTTGTTTGCTGCCGAGTACTAAGACTGTGTTTTTAGTAAATTACTTCCTCTGTTTCTTAGCTCAGATTAAATTTGGTCCATGATAGGTTAAGAGTTGTCAAAATAAAAACACATCTGTAAGCAGAGCGAACTCGGGGCGACCCCCACGTAATGGGTGCAGCCCACTGAGAGCCAATTTAATCAAGGGGGAATTCAGAGTATTCATAGAGAGCAATTGATTTTCAAGAGAAAAGTCAGCAGGATCAAACAGCCGGGTGGGATGAAAATCCCTTGAATCACCCCTATTGCTGTGTTTGCTACCAACCAACTCCTGCCTCCATATAGTGTAATAGCCAAATTACTGTAATTATCCTACAGCCCAAGTGGCATATCAACATTATTTTAAACATGGATTTTTTGCATAATCTTTCATTATTATCATCCAGCCTCCCATTTGAAAATGGAAAACAACAACAAACTGTGATGTAGCCCCCAAAGAAAAAAGGTCACCAGAGAGAACAAATCAAAGGGTTATTTACATGTGAATATACTGAGATGTGTTTTACAGTCAAATAACACTCTTGAAATTCATTAAATGCTTTCTCGCCTGCTTCATAAATATGGGCAAAAGAGACATCACCTACTGGGAAAATAATCCCAGCACATAATGATCATAAGGAATATAAATAAAGCCACTTGCCTTTCAAAGACCTCCAGGCCCTGTATCAAAGCATTTGTGTCTCTGCCATTGTGAAATGAATCTGACCGCTGGAGAGCATGGCTGAGTCCCATCACAGGTTGCTCCCAGCGCTGAAAGGGGGAGTGGGAATGCGGACCCCCTTCATCTTGCTCTCTGCAAAAATAGCGCATTCTTCAGCAGCTGCCATCGTTCGTGGCCGCTGTTGTTTTTAAAATCCTGCAAAGGGCTTAGACGGCAGCACCACAGTGAAGATGGGAAATCAGGAACAGGTTGGGCCACATAACCTAAAGGCCCACCCAGGGGGCTTGAGGCAGTAGCCCTGGCTGTGAGCTCGAGATCTCAGCTCTGCCTTATATTCCTCCTGCTATGTTACAAACCCAAAGATGTCCCCCTGAGGACCTCTTCCAAGAGCCTAAACTGTCTGTCTGGAGGATGACTTGGCCTGCACACAGGTCTGGTGTCATTTTCTTGTTGTCTAGACATTTCTATGTGCCATTGGCGTGCACGTAACTCTAGAAAATCAAAGTTGGAAGGAGTGGTTAAAGCCTTGAAGATAATAGTAGTATTGTTGTTTTGTTTTGTTTTGTTTTGTTTTTTACCTTCATGTGCTAAAGATATTCACTGGCAAAAAAAAGTTAAATAAATAAATAAGCTTTTTAAAAGGACAGAATTTAGGGCTGGAGGTACAAGAGCTCAATGGCTGAGCACTTGCCTGGTATACACAGAGCTCTGAGTTCAATCCAGAACACCACAAGTCATTTAACATCTAAAAGAAAAAAAAAATGACAGTTTGAAGGGAAATCAATCTCAGCTGACATATTAAACTTTGTATGCACATTACATAGAGCAGCTAACTCTGTCGCCACTGCCAGGGTTACTACGGTCATAGCCTTGCAGCCTTGACCGTGACGCATCAAAGAGCCACACCTCCAGACCCTAGGGAAAGAAAAGGGAGCGGGAGAGAGGGACCCAGATGCTATGGTAAGAACTGGAGATGGAGACTGGTCAGGTAGACAGGGGGTCCCACAGCAGCCCCTACAGTGTCCTTGTTACATGTTGCAATGCTGGGACAGAGCTCTGGGTCCTCCTACTTTGTTATCTCCCATGAGCACCTCTGCCTAGAAGCTTTAATGTGATGGCATCTAAGAAGAGGCAGCTGGACGCCTGCTTGGGCCAAATGGACTCACCATTTAATAAGTTAAAGGAAGCCACTAAGGTGAGCCCTACTCTAGTATGAATGCTGTTCTTGTAAGAAGAGGGACAAGACGGGATGGACACCATATGAAGACATAGGGAAAAGGTGGCCATTGTCAAGCCAAGGAGAGAGGCCTCAGAAGAAACCTAAGAAACCTGCTGAGGCACCTTGATCTCAGAGGATTTGAGGCCTTGGAACTGGGAGATAAATTTCTGTTGTTTAACTTGTTACCAGGGAAATTGGGGGAATTCCGGAGACCAAGATGCCTCTTGCTTTGTTTCTTTGTTTGTTTTTGTTTTTTCAAGACAGGGATTTTCTGTGTAACAACCCTAGCTGTGCTGGAACTCGCTCTGTAGACCAGGCTGGCCCCGAACTCACAGAGATCCACCTGCCTCTGCCTCCTGAGGGCTGAGATTAAAAGTGTGCACCACCACCACTAGGCGCCTCTTGTTTTTAACACAAAATCCTGGGGAGACCCTGTTAGCATTTAGGCATCTGTACTGGCCTGCCCTTAAGCTCCTGACAGGATATATCCTCAGCTGCAGCCACTAAGAGCACCCCCTGTGCCCGTTTGCTAAGTTTCCTTATAAAAGGCAGTCCTTGCCCACCTCCCTGTCTCTTTCTCTTTCTGAGCTCTCATCCCCAGGGATCGGTCTCTGCCCTCTTCTCTGCGCTCTTCTCTCCCCCCCCTCAAAAAACCTCCCACGTGGATCCTGTTGTATGGTGTGACTCCTTCCCCACGATTTTAAAATACAACAGCCCCCAGTTAAAGATCTACAGGTAACTGAGGTCCAGGCTTCACACGCAAGGGCAGGAATGTTGCTGTGCTCTGTACACGATAATCTCGTTCACACCTGAAATCTCGGTGAAGAACCAAGTAAGAAAGAATGGAACTAGGAACAGAAAGTGGAGCCTTAGGAAGACATGCTTAAAGACTCGAGGATATTTAATAGACAATGAAGTGTTAATGCTGTCTCTCATTTCCTGTTTGTTTGCTTTTTAGTTTTAGTTTTTGTTTTTCTTTTAGCTCCAGGACATACAAAGTGAACTCAGTATTTCCTAGCCCAAAAGGGAAAAGAACCAGAGGAAAGCAGCAGACGTAAATTCAAATGAAAAAAAATTAAATATGACAAACATTTCCTGACAGCAAGAGTGATATGTTCGATAATTTTGAAGGCAATGTTGCTTTTTTACATGGGGTGTTTCTGAAAAAAATATATTATTTTGGATGGCCTTTTAACATATAATAAGTGACACTTCTTCTGGATGGCTTGGTTACAAGGAGCTATGCTAATTATCTTTTTCAAAGGTCACAATTCTGCTATATAAAATGAAATCCCTCCCTGCCAAGGAGCACATCAAATTCTACAAGGATTTTTGTAAGGTGGGCCCCGGGTGTGTAATGAGATTTACAAGTCTGAACCTTGCGGGGAGCTTATAAAACAGAGATCTGTGCTGCCTGGAACACACCGGCCTACATGACGAACAAAAGTTGTTTTATTTTGGCTTGTCTTTTTTTTTTAAGCCATTAAACTGGGTGATGCCAATACAGCTGTGGAAATGCAGGCTGTGCCCTATTTTGCCTTATGCATCATCAAGAAAATTGCCAGCTCAGTTCTGATTCCAAAATCTTTATTGTGATGATGCAGCTAACAAAAGGCACAGCTTGATTTGCAAACACCACGAGGAGCCAGGGAAAAGGGCAACTGGAAGGGAACACAGCTTCGAGCTTTGAGCCTTTCTACTGTCACAAAAGCAGAATATTCATTAACTGCCAGGCATCTGGAACACCTTGATGTGCTTTTGCACATCTCCAGAAGCTTAACACTTAAGAGGCTCTTAGACCTCACTTGGTTCTGTCTCCCACATAAACAGAAAGCGCTCTCTCTCTCTCTCTCTCTCTCTCTGTAGTACATATGACTATTTCTTTACAAATCTTCCAACATTCCAGGAACTCACCACTTCTAAAATAAGTTTTCTATTAAATAAAAACAATAAATAAACTTTTGCTAGTTTTCTTTATATTAGTTCAAAATCTACATCCTTAACTCACCCCAGTCAAACCTACTATAGACCCAAGGCTGCCTGGCACACAAAAAGCAAAATTTACAAATGTATCATGGGTTATATATATACAAACAGTATATTTATGGGGATAGGCACATGCAATACATGGGTGTGGACTGCTCTGGTGAGAGGTAAACTGTGTACAGCTAAGCTTTTTAGACTCCCTGGACATTTATAAGGCTGACATGATGGACAGTGGGCTCATCATAATGGTATAAAGAACTAGAGAAGGAAGCCTCCTGTATTATCTGAAGAAAATTAAGTTTTCCTATTTTTCTGCTTGGAAGGGTTGAGGCTGCTGTGAAGTCCCACTTTTCCCAAATGTGAGGGAACGCAAGACCTTGAGTCAGAGATTTATGAACAGAGAACACAGGAAGAAGACTGAGTAGGAGGGACAAGGAAGGAGCCAAGGAAATGTGTATTACCAATGACCACGGTGGACAGCTGGTAGTCAGTCCTCCCCTCATGGCATCTCAGAGTCCTCCACCTGAAGGGCAAGGGACCTGGGGTGTCTGCACCTCAATCCAGTCTGTTGTGTGGGAGATAAAGGCTTTCAAAGCCAGTGCAAAGAGACTGGGTCAACTGTGTATTGGTTCCCTCAGAAACAGATCTGGAGTCAAAGATCGAAAGACAGTCATTTATGTGGGAGTCCTTAGGGACAGCAGAGGACAGAGGGTAGGGACTGGATTCCAGGAATGATCAGTACATGCGGTAGTCATTCTCTAGCTCTTCCAACTTGCCACCTGACAGGGCAGCTGTCTTCCATAGCTCTAGACAGGCCTGAAGACACAGGGGTGAAGATTCCAGCACGAGAAAGTTGTCTTCAAACATGTGCAGCAGATATGGGTTGGTCCCCGGTAAATCACTAAGGAAATCTCTCATTAAACAGCTCACTGACATGAAAAACCCTGATTCTGTTTTTAGTGAAACATACCTGTTATGGAAGTATTCAATCTACATCTACTCTAGGTATCTTTTTTGCCTGAGAAATGTTTATGCCCTGAGTGTATAGGTATATAAAATATATAAGTAAATTAAACATTTACCAATAATGAATCATAAAAAATCATTTGAAACCAGTTCTTGGGTAAGCATGTCATTTTACCATTTTGGAGCATGGGTGTATGAACTTTGATGTGTTCATGAATGTACATAGGCACTGTGGATGCTAGAGGAAGATGTTGGATGTCTTTCTCAATTCTTCTTCATCTTTTCTTTTCTTATTGAGACAGGGGCTCTCACTGTACCTGGAGCTCCTCACTGATTCAGCTGGACTGGCTGGCCAGCCACTCCTAGGGACTGTCCTGTCTCTGCCTCCTCAGCACTGGGATTACAGGAGCATGCTACCATGCCAGGCTTTTTTTTTTTTTTTTTTTTTTTTTTTTTTTGGTTTTTCGAGACAGGGTTTCTCTGTGTAGCTTTGCGCCTCTCCTGGAACTCACTTGGTAGCCCAGGCTGGCCTCGAACTCACAGAGATCCGCCTGGCTCTGCCTCCCGAGTGCTGGGATTAAAGGCGTGCGCCACCACCGCCCGGCCCATGCCAGGCTTTTAAAGGTGCTGGGATCAAATTCAGGTCCTTATGCTTCTGTGGCAAGACTTTACTGATAGAGCCATTCTCTAGTCCACGTTAAAGAGAAAAGTAAATTTGCATACTAATTAGATACATGTGATTTACTTTTAGATTAAGAATTAGGTCTTGGCAAAATATTTCACTCTGAAGCAGTAGAACATGCCCAACACTTTCAGGGGTGACTCATGTTTTGGTGGCACTAACATTTTGGCTGTATAATTAAATACTGAGAATGCTGCTTCCCATAAGTGTGGAATACAAAATGGCAGCAGTATGCCTGGGACTATTTTATAAATTGTTGGAAATTCTATGTTAGTCTCAAGCCAAAATTCATTTTGTGATTTTTCATGTGGTGTATATACTTGTTAGTGTGGGTTCCTGCACACGTGGTGATGACAGGGGAAGTCAGAGGTTGACATCTGCAACCTTCCTTGATCACTCTCCACCTTTACTATTCTGAAACAAGGTCTCTCTATGAATGAACCTAAAGCTCATTGATTTGGCTAGATTTGCTGGCCAATGAGCTTCGGAGATCTGTCTACATCTACCCATCCAACTCTGGAGTTACAGGAATCGTTTAATGATTTTTTTTTTTAAATTAAATTCAAGCGAGCAACTCAAACAGCAATTTTTAAAACCAAATGTTTGAACATAATCCAACCAAAGATATATTAATTTGATACTTACAGACTGAAGCATCTTGATAGAAAAATATTAAAAGCTTAAAAATATTAAAATCCCTACTCTGTAAGAGTGGAGAATTTTATATGTAAAGTAAAAACACTGCAATTCATAACCCTCTCAGGAAACATTCCTTAGCATGAAATGATGTGACAGATTGAGCACTGTAAACAGTCAATACATGTTGTGTGTTCAGAACCAAGGCTACAGTAAAGTCACATGATATGACACAGGTGAGCACCACCAGAAACATCTTGGATTCATTGCACAGTTGATTCTGAATTGATTTTTTTGGTCACTGAAAAACCTTTGATTGTTGCCAAATTTTTTGTAACCCCTACACTCAGACCCCACTGGGGTGTGACCCACAGTTAAAGAAGCTGTAACTAAAGAAACAGGTGGAGTTGGGCTGAGAGTGTAGCTCGGTGGTAGACTACTTGTCTGGCATGTATGAGACCATGAGCACCCAGCCCCCAAAATAAAAAGAAAGTCACCTCACCCAGATTGCTACTTTGCACAAATGCAGAGAGGCTAGATAAGAGACTGGACTGGGCTTTTGAGACAGTTCCTGATGAAATTTATAAACCTTGGACAAGCTTGGGCAGAAATGAAATAGAGAGAGTGTCACCTGTCCTAATTCTCTAGCATCAATCTATGAGGATACAATGAGGTAATGCATATGAACATCCTTTAAAATGAAAAATCACTGTCCTTCATAGTTTTTACTGCCAACTTGACACAACCTAGAGTCACCTGGGAAGATGGAACCTCAACTGAGTAACTGCCCAGATCAGACTGGACTGTGGCCATGTTTGTAAGAGATTGTCTTGATAGATGATTGATATGGGAGGGGCCAGCCCACTATGGGGGGCACCATCCCTAGGCAAGTGAGTCCTGGCTATATAAGAAAGCTAGCTGAGCATCAGCTAGAGAGCAAACTGGTAAGCAGCATTCCTTTATGGTTTCTGTTTCAGTTCCTTCCTGCCTTGGGCTCCTGCCCTGACCTCCCTCAGTACTAGATCGTGACCTGGAAGTATAAGCCAAATCAACCCTTTCCTTCCCAAGTTGCTTTTGGTTAGAGTGCTTTATCACAGCATCAGAAGAGTAAGTAGAACAATCAGCAAACAAAATATAAAATAGAAACTATAATAAAATACAAACTACAATGATGTGTGCTCATTTAAAACACAAATTTCAGTTCATATTTTTGAGAAATTCTATTTTCTTTAACTGAAGACTTCCATCAGAGTAACAAAAAACAAACAGGTCACAGCTCATTTTCAGTCTTCTCTGGAGCTTCTTCTGTTGATGTGATGAAAAGACGGCTGTGGAATTTGTTGATGACTCTGCTTGGCTATAATGAGCTGCTGAGGACCTATGACTCCATCCCTGAGTTATCTCAAGTCTACAGTGGAAGCTCCCTGGTAACAATTTCATAAAGAATCATCTTTGTGTCAGTGAACAGAAAACCAATTTTCAAAAATAAACACCCTGTGATGGGTGACGAGTCTCCCTGCTTCCTTTGCTTGCCACCCTGTCCTAGAGCAAACGAATTTAAGAAATAGGTTGAGGGGGGTAATGAGAAGCCAGCTGCCTGCCTTTCCTGTCTCTGTAGAATTTTGCCAGCTAAGAGACATAATAGATAGTGTGTAGTTTCAGGCCCACAGATCTGCTTAACGTTGACTCTCCTCCTTCTCTCCAATAAAATTTCTGAGACAGGAATTTTTCATTTGTTTTATATAAGGAACAGCAGTAGTGTCAAGTGGACTCAGCCCCAGGAGGAGTCTGTAGCCTTCCAATCTGGTTTTGGGGGGGTTTTTTGTTTCCATTTTTGTCTTTTTAAAAAAATGATAGCACAGAAAACAGAAAAAAAAAAACTTTAAAATTCACATACTTGTCACTGAGCGAAGTGCATCACAATTCTAATATTTACTCTTCCTAACTATTCCCTGGGTTGGGTATTATTTTTATCTCCCCTCTATGCATGAGAACACTGAGCCACAGCAAGGCTCCTGTTTGGTGCCACCTTCAGAGAAGAATTTGAGCCCTGGAAAGCAACTGTGACAACTTCTAGTTCAGGGTTATCTCATGGTATTTAAATGTTCCTCTGGAACATTCTTTCCCTGAGAGACTGGGCAAGCCACTGTTCGTCATGAAACAGCAATACCCTCAAGTCTCACTTTCAGGAAGTGTTCTGTCATTGGTACAAAAGGGAAGAGCCTTCCCACGAGGGCTTCATGGTTCTGTGTGATGAGTACACACAGTCAGGACCGGTCTGTGCACTCATGTGTCTAGTGTTTGGTTTTCCCACTGAAGGGACGAGGTTGGCTAAAACGACACCTATAATTGACTGGAATACCAAGTCCTGCGCACCAACCATATTGCTCCTCTTCCTGTTTTTGAACAACCTTACTAAAACCATGTTAGAGAAAGCAGTGTGTAGTGGGTAGCCATTCCAGTGGGTAGCCATTCCAGTGGGTAGCCGTTCCAGATCTGGATCGGCAGGCGCTCTCTCCATTCCGGGACCCTGGATAGTGGAGGTAGACCAAGCAGAGCTCCAGAGAACACCGCTGGACTGTGATACACCTTCCCCAGACCCCGCGACCTACCTATCCCTTAATTTGTAAGTTACGCCATTAAATAAATCTCCTTTTAGCTACGTGGAGTGGCCTTAATAATTTCACCAATATCTGGCACCCAACATGGGCGCGAGCCTGGGCCCATCCAGATCTTGGGTCCCCAGGCGCCTCCCTTGGCCCCGCCTTGTAGGCGTGGCAGTTGCCGAAGTCTCAATGGGGGTTGGAACTTCCAGATCAAAGCTGGAATGGCTACCCACTACAGCAGTGCAATTAAAAAAAAAAAAATCCTGATTTTCCCCTGAGGAGTGAGTGCACGTCCAGTCATAAAGAAATAATGGCCACTAACTACTTTCAACATTTACCAAATTCATTCAAGACATGGACATCAAGTAAAGTGTTTCAAATGTCATATCTCAGTAAATATTCACAACTCCTGTCTGACGGAGATTTTCCTCACCCTACACATGGGGATCCAGATAAGAGAAGTGAATTGACATACCTAAGCTCACTTGCCTGTTTGTATCTCTCTGCCAGAAGAACCTACTTAACCATGCAGCTACCATGGTGCTTAATAACCAAACTTTGAGACTACCTCATCTTATGTCATGAAATACTGACACAGACAATATTCAAAATTTATCTTATGGCTCAGGGTTAAGGGCTTGTACTGCTCCTGCAGAGGACCTGAATTCAGTTCCCAGCATTCATATGGCAGCTCACAACCTGTAATTCCAGCTCCAAGGAATCTGACACCCTCTTCAGTCCTCCACGGGCATGCACACATTTGCATGTGTACACACACACACACACACACACACACACACACACACACACACACACAGCATATACCCATACAGACATACATATTATTGATGGTTTTCTTACTCTTTCTCTCTTTGGGAGACCACCACCCAGCTCCCAAATAAATCACACATGGAGGCTTATTCTTAATTATGATTGCCCAGCCATAGCTTAGCTTGTTTCTTGCCAGCTTTTCTTCACTTTAAATTGGCCTGTCTGTCTTTTCCCTATGGGCTTTTACCTTTCTCTATTTTTGTATACCTTTCTTTCTTACTCTGTTGCTGGTTGTGTAGCTGGGTGGCTGGCCCCTGATGTCCTCCTCCTTCTCTTGCTCCTAGATCGCCTCTCCAAGATTTCTCCTTCTATTAATTCTTTCTGCCTGCCAGCCCCACCCATCCTTTCTCCTGCCTCACTATTGGCCATTCAGCTCTTTATTAGACCATCAAGTGTTCTAGACAGGCACAATAACACAGCTTCACAGTTAAACAAATGCAACATAAGCAAAAGTAACACACCTTAAAATACTATTTCCCAATACACACACACACACAAATAAAAAATTGAACATTGATGTTATTTCATATAGCTAGGAATCAACTGCACAAGTTAAAAATGACCACTTGCAATAGGCTCACGCTACAGAGGGTTTGCCAAAGACATAAACACAGAAGTACTGATTGTAAAGGTCAAAGTTTAAAAGTATATGGAGCCTTCAAAATTGATTGCTTTTTAAATATTTAAAAAATTTTAAGCACTGGGAATTGGATCAGTGCTTAACTAGGGAACCTAGTCCACACTAGACCAATGATCTGCCACTAAGATATTTCCTAGTCCATTGAATTCTTGAAGTTATTTATTATATTCTGGTGTTCTCTCTCTCTCTCTCTCTCTCTCTCTCTCATCTCTCTCTCTCTCTCTCTCTCTCTCTCTCAGTGTGTGTGTGTGTGTGTTTGTGTGTGTGTGTGTGTGTGTGTGTGTGTGTGTGTGTGTGTGATGAGAGAGAGAGAGAGAGAGAGAGAGAGAGAGAGAGAGAGAGAGAGAGAGAGAGAGAGACTAAAGTGGCACTGGGGATGTAGCTCAGAGATAGAGCTCTTATCCAACATGCATAAAGTTCTGAACCCAATCCTCAGTAACGAAAACAAAAATCTCACTGTAACTTATATAACAATGACCATTCTGCAAGCAAACATCCTGGATTTGGGAACCTTTAGCTTTAATTAAACCATGTCCAGCTGTACAGGTTTGTTCCTGGACCCACAGATTTCAGAAACATGTCACTAACCATGTGAATTTACTCCATAAATGGGACTGGAAGAGACTTAAGATGCTCTTTCAGCAAATAGCACGGCTGTGTGTAAGACATGGACTGAATTTTCTGGTATGTCCTGGGAGAGTCACTGTACCTTGACTTTCTTGAATACTTGATGATTCCTTTAATGGTTCCAAAAGATCATCAGGATGTGGGACACAGAATCCATGGAAAGGGCCCAAGTCGAAGCATTCGTGCAGCAGGGGCAAGTTCACACTGGAGCACACACTCATGAACCCAACAGCCTTGCCTTCCACCTGGAACAGCAGAATACAGTCACCTATCAGACTTAAGGCGATGGTTGCTGTGGATCCGCCACAAGCTCTGGGCATGTGGTCCATGGGTAGCTTGGGGGACACTCTGAGTGATTTAATGGTGGAAGGGTCTTCAAGTAGCTCTTGCATCCAGTACAATGCATAGAACATGCTCAACAGCATAACAAACAAGTGACCGCTGTGGACGCTCATCACAGTTGGGAAGGAACTTAGGCGAGTTGCCAGGGTGTTCTTGAGGAGACACTGGAATGCTACACCTGACCTCTTCCTGGCCACTCCCTCACCTTGCCTATCCCACTCCCGCTGCCAGCTAGTGGGGTGGATTTTGTTTTTTTGGAGGGGGGGCAGGGGTGTGTTTGCTTTTCTTTTTATTCATCCATAAGCCCCGATCTCCTAACACTTTTCTCTACCCTGTCCTTCCCTACACATCACGCACAGCTCTTAGTAAAGTGGTTGCTCCTGACCCGTCTGATAAACCCCAACTTAGAGAATAGTCACAATTCAGGGCTCCTTAATAGGGAGAAACTCTTCTATATCTCTTGAATGCACTTATTTATTACTTGATTGGTTGTGGAGAAGGAGAAGTGAAGAAAGGTTGTTTGGAGGGAAACAGCTCAGTGAAGTCTGGACCAGTCTACAAACAACCAACCTTCCGCACACGAAGACAATGGGTACTGAAGCTCTTGAAATGGTGGCCATGATTTTAATCTTGATTTTTTTTTTCATTTTTTTGATGGGAAACACAGACTCCCAGGAAGCTGAGTGAGTGACTGAGTAACACAGTCATTCTATTCAGGAAGTGGACTCACTAGTACTGTGCAGCACCCTTTCCCAAGAAGGAGTATCTCCACACAAATGGACGATGCTTCATCATCCTACAACAGAGAGGCAAGTGGCAAGGATGTTTGCTGATACAGGAAAAGACAGACAGCAAACTATTTCTCTGATAGCTTTGTGTGCTTGAAAAGCAAATGTGAGATGCCCTTTATTTTTAAGGAGTCTTTTTTAGAATGAATTTTCCTTGCATATTCCTTTCTTCACAGGACCCCTCCCCAAATGATACTTGCTATAAAAGGCTGATTTACACAGCTGTTTTATAAAGCCATTGACACTTTAATGAAAGTCCAAAATAAACATTTTAATTTTTTTCCCAAATAACAAGTAATTGTTTGTCTTGTTTGCGCTCCCGAACAAAGGCTGTGTAGCTGCAGTTGTCTGGCTTCTCTATAATTTCAGGCCCAAGACTCAGCAGACGCTGATTAACCAATCCATCTACCATATGTGCAGAAAGAGACGGCCAGCCTCACTCCCGGCAGGGAAAATTGGCATCCATCTTGGTTCACATGGAGATGTCCTTCTAATCTACAGCCGTGCTGGCGCAGCGAAACTTCCATGGCCTGAAATACCTTTTGCTGGCTTCATGGCGAGCTGCATGTGCATGATAAGAATGTATTATTTATAAGACCGCTGTTAGTAATGAGCTATTACACTAATGGCTCATTGTGTTTGGGATTTGATTTCAAATGGCATGGATCACACATTCTGATGAAAATGAGAAAAACATGTTTTGCCATTAGGAACAAAGATTTAGCATTCTCCAATTCCACAACCTGTTATATTTCCATCACTCGGCTAGGATTGTAACAACTTACAAAAGCCCACAATCAGAGACAGCAGCAGAGCAAGGACGGATGGTGGACATGTCTGCTCTGTTCTTTGGGTTTCTTTCAAATGACTGCCTTGAGATATGCTGTTCTGAAACATCAATTTGTAGAACTAGCCATGGGTATGTTGGTGTGCATGTCACTTGTACAGTGCAAAGGCATTGGCTGCTGTTATTGTTCAGCAGACAGAGATGTTTCCTGCCGTAAAGTCTTCTCACACTGGCAGACAACACTGGAGGTTTTGCTCTCCTTGTCCATCCTGTGAGAGTCTACATGATGACACGGATAAGGTTTAGGTCACTGGAAAACCATCTGTAAGCATGCCTTGTCTTCCCAAACAGGTCTAACTCACAGACACATGTGGGCTTTAACATGCATAGCTCCACCCCAAAGCCCCACTGTCAGGCATCCCTTTTGGGTGACAGTATTTCATAATGAAGGCTTTTGTCCTCGCTGTGACCGTTACTGGCTTTGATCCCCTTCTCTTGATGCCAAGTGCACGGCTAACCTGGCAGGCTCTCTCCCGCCTGCAGGTCAGTGGTGCTTTCTCGGACCACTGCTGCCCGTGTCCTGGACGATGCCAAAACAGACGCTCTGCCCATCTGTCTCTAGGAGCCGCCTTGGCCTCCAACTGCCCTTCCTTGAAATCGCAGCTTGGAGTAAACACCAGATGTCAAGGTACAGTTATGACAAGGAACCTGCAGCAAAGTCACAGCTCAAAACTCCTCCAAAGTAGCAAACAGGACAAAGGAAGCCAACGATTCTTTAACAAGTCAATGGCTTTTCTCCTAACTCAAGCCAAGCTCTCAAATGCCCTACATGCATAACCTGAAGCCGTCCTGCACTGGGCTGGAAAGAGGCACACTTGATGCGCTTTGTCCTGTTACCTCCGGTCACAGGTGGCTGCCCCATGCATGAGATGTTGGCGAATGCAGATTCAGTGTTGGGAAGAAATGCCCAGATGTTTAGTGCTTGCCGATGGTAAAATACTGTCATCATGGTAGTTTCAAGTCACCAACTGATATCATCCAAATATGAAGTCAAGAAGTAGGGAAGAGATATATGATGGCATGCTATTAAATACTATGTCCACTGGATAAGACCACAGACAAAATCCCCAAGAGCTACTTAATACTAAAAGAAATCAATTACACCCTTTAAACATTATTTACTATACTTTCTTACACTGTAAGTGTATACAAGTGGCCTTTTTTGTTTTTTGAAGACAAGGTCATTATGTAGTCTAGACTGGCCTTGAACTGGCTATTTAGCTGTGGATGACCTTGAACTTTTGATCCTGCTGTCTTTGCCTTCCAAGTGCTAGGATTATAGGTGTGTGCCACCTGGGTTTATATGGCAGGAACTCTACCCACTGAGCTACATCCTCAGCCTATACAAGTTTTAATGATGGCTATGTTCAGCAAATAGCTTACAAAGTTCCTGGGAATTGAACAACTAGCTCTCTCAAGCTAGACTAGATTGGCTCCAACATACCTCTACCCAGAGTAGGGACATGTCCAGGATGACAGGTGGGAGGTGGTGGTGGGAGGGTAGGACCAGTATTTAGCTTGAACCCAGAAAAGCTTCAGACACAAGATGTGGCACTGCTCACAGTGATCTTCCTGGTTTCCTGTTCCCAGACCCTGCCTCTACCCTTGCCCTTGATTAAGATCTTCTGATTGCTGAGGTAGCACAGTCTTTGGAGGAGATTGGGCTAGACCCCTTCACCTCCGGGGGACACCAACCCCACAGGGTGGGCACTGCCATTTCCAACCTCTGGCTTTCTTTGCCTCGATGTTCACATGGAAAGTGAAAGGAATGGACCAAGAAAAAGAACAAGGCAGAGATCCCCGCAGCTGCGGTAGGTCACTTCCTCAAGGGATTAGGGGTGGCACTACCACCCAAATAAAACCAGAAAACTAAAAGACTCCTACAGACAAAGGCTGCATTAAATAGGACACAGACTGGGCCGGAAGATCAGAAGTCCTCATTCAGGCTCTGCATGAGGTGTTACCTGTAGTTTTCAGTGGTTGTGGAAAAGCCCCATTTTTCAAAATGGTGCTGCTTAGGCCCAAATGCTTGCTGAGCCTTCCCTTTCTCATTAGCCTGGAGCTGAAGGCTGACTGAGAACATGTGAAAGCAAGTCTTTGAGGGACAGGTCAAAAATCTAAACCTAAACAAATAAATAAATTAGAATCTTTTCAGTGTAATTTCTCATATTCTATTTTGTAGGGCCAGCTCCCATCTTCAGAAATGCATATCCATATTTGTCTCAATTCATTCCACCCTTCACCAGAGTATTCACTACTGAGCGGGTGAAGAGAGCCATTAACCAGACCACACACCAAAACTCCGTGGGGAGCTTTAAACACGCCCCGGCTACTCCAGCAAAATGGCCAAATTCAGGTAAAAGAAACTTCCCAATGCCCTTTCAACTCCTCCCCACTCAGAAATCTAAAAGAAGGGATCCTCCAACTCTACCATGGACTGGAACCCTCCTTAGAGCCCCCACCATGCTGCTATCAGTCTCTGTTTATGACATTAATAATCCTTCTAATAAATCTCATTACAGAGGACAATCCACCTCAGTATGTCCTTGATTCCCAAACCAAAACTTTCATTACTATTCTATTTATTATTATCATCATCATCATCATCATCATCATCATTATTATTATCAATGTTGCTATGGCTACCACCATCCTATTAGGAATAAAATAATCTCACTGCAGCTTTTCTTGTTCTGTTTTGTTTTTGAAATAGAGTAGCCTAGATTGGTTTTGTACTTGGGATCCTCCTGCCTCAGTCTTCTGAGTACAAGGATTCCAGATGTGCACCCACACAGCTGGCTTACATTTCCCAAATGACTGATGAAGCTGACATCTTATAATACCAATGACTTCTTTTTGTGAGCCACTGATAATTTCTGTATACTTTGGGGGTGGGGTGGGGGGGGAGTGTCAATCAAATCCTGCGCCCACATCTATTTTGAAGCATGTAACTCTTTATTTATTATTGTAAGAATTGTGATGCTGACATGAAGTTGGCACAGAGTCTGAATGTCTTCCAGAAGAGTCTCATAGTCACCAAATCTGTGAGACCCAATGTGGAAGCAAGCCTCAAACTGTTCATCTTATTTACAGAGAATGTTTGCTTTCAAGTTTCAAGAAAATATTCTTTAAGAGGACTCACAGTTTCAGCAAATGAGAAATAAGTGTATAAAGAATGAATCCCTAAAAATATCACCCCAGAAACAAAACTGCAAATTCCAGTCTTTTAGTGTTTTTCAATCATCTGGCATAGAAATCTCTTTTTAAAATGAAAGTCAAATATCCATTTGCAAGGAAAAACATGATCATGATTCTGTTAATGAACGGGATGGGTGGGGATCCAAGGGCTCTATTCAAATCATGTTTGTTAATTGTTATTTTTAAAGAGGTTTTAAATTTTTTATTTACTATAATGTGTGTATGTGCATGGGTGGGTGTGTACGTGTGTGTGTGTGTGTGTGTGTGTGTGTGTGTGTGTGTGTGTGTGCGCGTGTGTATGTGTATTGGGACACATTTGCCAAGATACACATGCAGAGGTCAAAGAACAGCTGTGTGGAGCTGGTTCTCTCCTTCCCTTTTCAATAGACACCCAGGATGAAACTCAGTCACTAGACTTACTGGGCAAGTAGCCTTACCCTCCATGCCATCTCACCAGCCCATGTTGGTTCTATCATATGCAGAGGACACGCCCTGAAATCCATTCAGGCTCTTCCCCATCATTTCTCCTCCCTGGCAAACCAGCTCTCACTAGGGAAGTTGAGCTGTGCAGTTACAGTTGACACAAGACCTGCTCTAGATGTAGGTGACACCACACTGGGACCAAGGGGAAGGTTTTCCAGTTTCTTAATATAAAATGCAAGCCCCTTGAGCAACAATGTCACCCTCCCCCCAGCTCCCACTCCCACCTCCCTCCCCCTGCCAGAACTACTAGGTCAGAAATGCCTGCGTAAGGCCCAATCCCCTGGGCTTTCTCAGCCCAAGAAGGACTCCCCAGCCAGCTCAAGTGTAAAGACCATCGCTTCCAGACACTTTCCTCAGATTGCCATGTGCATGTATGAGATGACCCCACTCCTGTGGCCCGATCCTGTCATCATACACTCCCTATAGCCTCCATCCTCAGTTTATTCTCTGTTGCTGGGATAAAACAGTTCGAGGCCAGCCTGGTCTCCAAAGCGAGTACCAGGAAAGGCGCAAAGCTACACAGAGAAACCCTGTCTCGAAAAAACAAACAAACAAAAAAAAAAACCCAGTGACCAAAAGCTACTTGGGGAGGAAAGGGAAGAAATGATTGACAGGTTACAGTCCATCATGGAGTGAAGCTGAGGCAGGAACGGAAGCAGAGACCATGGAGAAATGATGCTTACTGGTGTGTCCTCCTCACCTTGCTTTTTAGAGAACCCAGGACCACCTGTTGAGGGGTGGTCCCACCACAGTGGGCTGGGCCTTCTCACATCAATCACCAATCAAGAAAATGCCCCAACAGACACGTCCACGGGCCAATCCGATGGATGCAACTTCTCAATTGGTTCCTTCCTCCCAAGTGACTCCAGTTTATGTCCAGTTGACAAAAACCAAACCAACATAGTCTCTAATATATCAAAGCCCCAATTACAGTCAGTTTCTCCCTACCACCAAGCAGACCCCATGAGTATCCTACTCCAGCAGTTTCAACTCTTAAGAAGCCCGAAGCTTCACGTGCAGTGGCACAAATCAGAAGGGGTTCTGCTATGTTTCAGGCAGACATGTTTGGGCAGATTCGACACCAAGTACATCCCTCTGTGCAGTTAGTCCCAGCCACCTGAATCCCACCAGGCAGATCAGGGAGGGCTTTCCCGTGGTGGGCAGGTAGCCGAAGGGTGCAGGTAAGGGAGGTATGCCCTTGATAAATGTCTCCACAGGTGAGTAGAGAATGAGGAGGGGGTCACAGGGGTGCTGACATCAGCTACCTGGGGCCTCCAGTTGGGCTGATCACATTAAGGTTAGCCGGTTTATCACCACCCTCTTCTGTCTCTTGAAAAATGTAGTCTTTGAGGTTTCCCAGTGTCAAACCAAAAGACATGGGCTCTCTCTTTTTGTCCCCAAATACCAGGACTACTCTCATTTACTTAGAAAAGCTAGAAACTCCAATTGTCATATACATGTTCCTAATTTTTACACTTCCCACTAATTCAACTAAATTTAATCATATATAACATGGATCAAATCATGAGAGAACATTGAACAAGTACAAATTGAGAGACACTCTACAAAATAACTGGCCTGTATTGGTTGAAAACATTGCTTTTGAAAAAAAAATAATGAAGGGTTAGGGAGCTATTTCTAATTTTAAAAGACTGAAGAGACAGGACACTAAATATAACAAATGACCTGCACTTCCTTTTCCATAAAGGACACTGTTGTGACTATCAATAAAATCTAATTAAGGTCTACATATGGGAAAGTGGGATTGCAAGACTTTGATCATCATACTGTAGTTACAAGATACGTGGGGGAAATATTCTAGTTTTTAGGAAATGAACGTAAGTGGGGCATTATACCTGCAACTTACTTTCACATGATTCCAGATAAATCTATAGACAGGTGGATGGATGGAGACAGAAAGAGAAGGAGAGAGAGAGATGATAGATAGATAGATAGATAGATAGATAGATAGATAGATAGATAGATACATACATACATACATACATACATACATACATAGAGATCGCAATCAAGAGAATAAAATAAATAAGGAAAAATTCTGATATCTAAGGAATTTGTACCTCTAAGTTTTCTATAAGTGTAAAAAAATTGTATCAAAACAATTTCAAAAAAGTAAAATAAAATCACTTTTCCTGGCAGCAGAACATCATGGGGTATTCAGAAATCTCCTATATTCACCCCTGTGGGATCATCTCATCCTTTCTCCCACTCTCTGGTCCCTATTTCTAAAGACTGAGCAGTCTCATCACCTCAGATGCCCTCACAAAGGGGTAACTCTGGGAAGGGTACAGAAGCTGGCCTGGCATCGCCTAGAAGGGTATGCAGGAGGGAAGGGCACGTCAGCTCCAGGGGTGCTCAGCAAGCCAGGAGCAGCATGGTCCCTGGGAGGATCAGTCACCAACCTCACACACCACAGCATGATTCTCTTCATCTTGGGCCTCTATTAGTTCAGCCAGGAAGTATTCACCATAGATTTCTCTCAGAGTGTTGTCATAGTGCATAAATATTGGCATGAGATCGTCATGGTCTTCTACCCTGTGGAACAGACAACCTTTAGTTTAGCGTTTGTTCCATCCATTGCTTTCCTTCACCAGAGCACCTACTGTGTTCCGTCCCTGCTCTAAGTGTCAAGGATGCAGCAACACACTTGTGAAATGGATTGATACCGTCATAAGCAAAACTGTGATACACTTCAATAACTTCAAATGTTCCCAATGACACCACGGCTCTTGAGATGAAAAATGACAATGATGAGCAGGGGAGGGAGGTGGGTCACGTGGGCAGAGGGTCAGCACTGCTGGAGAATGGGAGGTATGGCAGCACTGGTCAGGAACCAAAGGACAGTTGAGGACAGTACTTTCCAAATGTGTTCTAAAGATCAGCACTTCTACGTATGACATTATCCCACAATCCCTTTCCTCCTTTTTAATTTTTTAAACAGTATGTGTGTGTGTGTGTGTGTGTGTGTGTGTGTGTGCGTGCATGTGCCTTAAACTGCAGAACCACCTTGTTGTCCCGACTAACCCTTATGTGTCTCTATTCTGAGCACTTGCTATGGAGGGAGAAGCGCTATGAAGCTAATGAAGCCCTGTTCAACATTCTGGGGACAGTCCTCTTGACTCCCATTCTCGGGACACTTTACAATGTTCCTGACACCTATTCGAGGAAGCAGGAACTAGGTTTACTACCGCATGCTGATGATGGCTCTTGGATTCCATTCCTTTCATTTCAGTATACTTTCGAGAACATTCAGTGTTGTATTTTACCTGTCGAAGAACTTCTAATACTGTGTTCCTGATACTACAAAAATAGTCCATCTAATAGCCCCATCTCCTTGGGGATCCATACGTGTAGAAGGCTCAAGGCTTTTCCATCTTCTCAGCTGCTGTGCTTCTCACAGCAGTCCCGGGAGGCAGGCAGGCAGTACCCTTTGCACTGTTCGCGTGCTCCCAGGGATTACAAGATGGCTTGCCTGCGATGCAGAGCTGCAGCAGAGCCTCGAGACAAGCTCAGGCCTCTTGACAAAGGCCTTGCCTTCACCAGACCTGAAGCTCACAGTGCCCTTCAAAACGGCATTCGTTATGGCACTCTTTTTGAAATCCCGTAGCAGGATGCAAAGACAGTTGAGAGAACTGTCCTTGGCTCCGTGACCAAAGGTCATCATCCAACTAGATGGGTCACAACTCCTCCCAACCCCGCTGAACAACCCCCAGTCTGTCACAGATGACTTCCCCAAATTAAATGTTGTCAACTAAATGATCTTTTGGAGTCTAGAGGAAATCTCCACCGGCTACCAGGATGAAACTTTTGCCTCTAGGGACATAGGCTCAACCGCGGCTGGAATAATGTCAGGGCTAGTATTAGCCTCAAAGAGAACATACTAGAAGATAAAATGGGGTGGTGAAGATGATAGAAATAATGAGTGAAAGGGATAGAGAGAATAAAGGTCAATAGTTATACCAAACATACTGGGGAAAAATAATGTTAATTTGGAATTTTTTTTAGTATCAGGAACGCAATATTAGAGGTAAAAAAAAAAACCACTAAATGTTTTCAAAAGTATACTGAAAAGAAGAAAGGAATGGAATCCAAGAGCCGTTTGTGATATGTGTGTATATGCATGTATGTGTGTATGTATGTAATACACACATATATATATACCTGTATATGTACATATATATATATAAACAAAAAAACTCCAAGTACCTTGATAAAACTAATATATTTAAAAAACGAAGACAGGTCTCTATAAAACCTCAGAGCTGGACTTGGAGATATGGGTGCATCACTTGCCTGGCATGCACAAATCCCTGAGATCATCCCCAGAACCATAATAAACAGTTTTTTTTAAAAAAAAAGATCAGAGCTGCCTGGCAAGGAGGCACAGCACTTAGGTGACTGAGAAGGAAAGATCAAGGGTTTGGAGCCAGCCTGGGCTACAATGCAATACTCTCTCAAAGCAAAACACCAGCTGAGTTTGGTGGTGCACACCTTTAATCTCAGCACTCAGGACTCAGAGGAAAAGGCAAGCTGATCTCTAAGAGTTCAAGCCCAGCATGGTATATATAGTGAGTTCCAGGCCAGCCAGGGATACACAGTGAGACCCTGCCTCAAAAAAACAAAAGGAAGCAAAACAGACACCAACTCAGATCTCAGAGCTAAGAAGAGAGCTAGCCAAACACCAAAGGGAAAGACATACATAATATCTAGAAGATGGACCTTGATCAATGTGACTTCCAGGCTCCCAGGAAGAACTGCAGTACCACTGGGGACAGGATGGAGCTCAGTGCAAAACAAAATAGTGAGAAAAGAACCTGTTCAGGGCCCTCTCCTGGAGTGTCACAATTACAGATTGAAGGCTCAGAGAAGCACAATAATAAAGAACCCATAACCTTGCTATGCATTTCTCTAAACTTGTCCACAGTACCCTTGATTCCTTAAACTTCCCTCCCCTTCCTGTGCAATAGGAGATACTGAGGAGGGGAAAGGTGGCACCATGGTGATATCGTGTCCCCCAATATATTGTGCACCCTAATAAACTTATCTGGGGTCAGAGAACAGAACAGCCACTAGACAGACATAGAAGCCAGGCATGGTGACACATACACCTTTAATCCCAGAACTTGGGATCACATGTCTTGCTTGGGAAAGCCACACGCCTTTAATCCCAGGAAGTGATGGCAGGAAGCAGAAAGGTATATAAGGCGTGAGGACCAGAAACTTGAGGTCTTGTTAGCCTTTTTAAGCTTTTAGGCTTTTGAGCAGCAGTTCAGCTGAGATCCTTTTGGGTAAGGACTCAGAGGCTTCCAGTTTAAGGAAACAGGATCAGCTGAGAAGTTGGCGAGGTGAGGTTAGCTGTGGCTTGTTCTGTCTCTCTGATCTTTCAGATTTGACCCCAATACCTGGCTCCCGGGTTTGTTTTTTATTAATACGACCATTTAAGATTCATGTTACACAGCACAGGTCACCCACCACATTGTTACCCAAGTCGTTAACTGTCAGCACTCTGAAAGGATAGAAGGCAGGAGTTCCTACCTAAACAACCAGAATCTTGATTGTTACTATCACCCTGAGTCTGATGCCATCACCACTGGCAAGCTCATTCCCTCATGTCAGGGCATCAGGGATTCCCGGGTGTGAGGCTCAAACAAGGAGCCAAAAGCAAACACCAAACTGCGTGTTTAAAATATGACTGCACTTCAGATGCTGCCCTTGACACTTGCCCACGTACTTCCGTGTGTATACGATCACTTTAAGAATTATCAGTGGTCATCTGTGCCCAGGTGTAGTGAAGTTCCACCATAAATCCATCAAAGGCTTGTTAGGTGTTCTTTTGAAAAGACTAGAAGAAAAAAGAAAATACAGCATAGTGTCCAAAACCTGAGCTGAAAAGCCAGGCCACCTTGGTCTGGACCCTGTATCTGCCACTTGTGACTGCCAAAGATGAAATATTCTATCTCTGAACTACATCTACTATGCCATGTCACAATACATGTGTAATCATAAATCAGACTACAATTATTACTTAAGTGGGAAGAACCAGTAAGTACCGGAGAACATCCATAATCACCTGGCAGAGCAGAGGGTTTTTTTATTCCAGAAGGCTGAATCACCACCCTGAGATCCCATTGGCAGGTACAACCAAAGCTGTTCCATCCACCATCAGTAATCTTACAGCTCTGCCTTCCTCAACTCAATCATTTACCTGAAAACATTTGTGAGCTCTCTGCTGTTCCTGGATGGGTACAAGGGCCCTTGCCTCCTCATGTCAACCTTATCCCAACCATGTGTGAGCTGATACTGATATATAAATATGTATGTATATATATGTGTGTGTATATATATATTGTTCATAAAATGCGTCTTGCCTCTGTTTCTACTCAGCACTCCAATCCAATTGTCTATTCCTAATTCCAGCATCTTTCAAGGCTACCTCCACCATCTGCCCTCCATTAACACTTCCTTCCAGCCTCTCTTCCAAAAAAACTCAACATTGAGACCATCACTGGATATACAGTGTCTGTTTATAGTATTGATTTATTTTGAGCAACATGTGGCATCTTAATAACCAAGTAATAGGTTTTGGGGGACACAGAAGTTCTGAAACAGCTCTGAATTGTGGTGCAGCCATGACAGGCAATAAGGACCAAGTCCTTCCCAACTCCCCCCCCCCACTCCGCCTGCTGACAGCTCCGAGGGGAAGTGCTACTACTAATCCATCCCAAGGGGTGCCTCTGGAAATCTGGAAACAGTACAACACTGGCTACTCCATAACCCTCTACGTAGCCTTCTGCCACTCCCTACTGAGAAGCCTGCAAAGGTACTTCACCAACAAGACTTAGTGTTCTCATTTCCAAAAGGAGTGGGGCGTGAATGCTGGGAACACGCAGTGAGGTAGCACAAACATGTGCTTTAGCCTACTCCCCGAACACAGCAAGAGTCTGCTCTCTGTGTGAGGCCTCACACCCTCAGCAAAAAGAGCCTAGAACTCTATTCAACTCCCACTTAACCTCCTGTCCACAAGAGGCTTTTTTTTTTCTGTAAAAAGAATCCTTGGTAACACTGTTCAGAGAAATAACATTCTAAAAGAAAATAGCCTGTGATTCCATTTTTGAGCATTTTTATCAAAAATTAAGGTTTTACCAATACATATTAACAGATGTTATTTTACACAACTGGAAAAATAATTTAGTATTCTAATCATTTCTAAGTGGTATGGTGGTTTGAATAAGAATGGTCCCCATAGGCTCATATACTTGCATGCTTAGTCACTAGTGAGTGGCACTACGTGAGAGGGATTAGGAGGTGTGGCCTTGTTGGAATAGTGTGTCACTGGGGGCAAGGTTTGAAGTTTCAGAAAGCTCACACCATGCTCGGCATTGCTCTCTCTATCTGCCTGCAGATCAGAATGTAGCTCTCAGCTACTCTCCAGCACCAGGCCAGCCATGCCTGCTGCCATGCTCCTCACTACGATGATAATGGACTAAGCCTCTGAAACTGTAAGCCACCCCCAATTAAATGCTTTCCTTTATAAGAGTTGCCATGGTCATGATGTCTCTTCACAGCAACAGGACAGTGCCTAAGACAAATGGATTAAGACAGGATTCATATAAGAAAGTCCAAACTCAATTTTATTTATACAATGAATACAAAATATTACTCTAGGCCAGGAGTCTGAACCCAGAGTCCAAACTAGAACTTGAAGTCAGTGCACAGCTCAACTCTCATCAGAGAAGCGTCTCTTAGTAGATGGCAATTAACACAGAAATGCACAACTGGTCAATGGACAGAGAATGACTGACATCAGAATGCTCAGCCCCAAAGAGGATGTCTATATTATATCCCTCCCCCAGATGCCCAGGGACCTATGTGGAAGAGGGGGCAGAAATACTATAGAAGTCAAAGATGGTAGGTGACTTCAAGGGGGCAGAGTTTTCCATACACAAGGCAGATGTCCATATCAACTCATGAAGATTGTGACAGGATGCATAAGACCTGCACAACTGCAAGCCAGACAAACATCCCAGCACGGAGGAGGGGAAGCAGACATCAAGTCCACCTTTAGCTCAGGAGCTGTCTACATTTAACTGCAGCCAGGAGAGGGACTGACAGTTTTCTTCACTAGAGTAACACTAGGGAAGGCCCCCCCAACCCCAGGGTAGTCAGTCAACACCAACTAGACTAAATGGGTTTTTATTTATGTATTTATGTATTTATGTATTTATGTATTTGTGTATTTATTTATTTATTTATTTATTTATTTTGGGTTTTTTTGAGACAGGACTTCTCTGTGTAGCTTTGGTGCCTGTCCTGGCTCTTGCTCTGTAGCCCAGGCTGGCCTCGAACTCACAGAGATCCACCTGCCTCTGCCTCCCGAGTGCTGGGATTAAAGGTGTGCGCCACCACTGCCCAGCTAAATGGGTTTTTAAAAAGAGAAAGAACGTGAAGTTGAGGAATAAGAGGGGCAATTTGGGAGGAGCTGCAGGAGGGGATGAATATGATCAAAACAGATCATATGAAATTCCCAAAGAATAAATGAAAACATTATTGTTTAAAAGTTCAAGGCTGGATATGGTGGAACATAACTTTAACCCAAGCACAGGGTAAGGGGTTGGGTGGGGAGCAGGCAGATCTCTATGAGTCTGAAGCCAGCCTGGTCTACATAGTGAGTTTCAGGCCAGCCAAGGCTATATAGTAAGGCCTTGTCTCAAAAACAAAACAAAATAAAACAGAAAAAAATAGTTTGAGATGGCAATGTTAACTACGTTAATGTACATAGATTTGATTATTATATGCTGTATATTTATAAACACCTAATAAAATTGAGGCCCCCAATTTTCATGAGTATGTAAATGTGTGTGTGTGTGTGTGTGTGTGTGTGTGTGAGAGAGAGAGAGAGAGAGAGAGAGAGAGAGAGAGAGAGAGAGAGAGAGAGAGACTGTGTATGTATATGTGTATAAATGTTTTGTACAATAAAGAAACACATAGTAATAATTTTAAACTAAAAAAAAATAGTACTCTAGATACTGAAATCAGGAATAAAGATCTCAAGAGACAGAGCCGTAAGCCTAGCCATGAACCTGCCACAGCCCATTAACAAAGTTGTCCAAAATCAGAACTTAATAACAATTCTCCTGAGAAAAAACAAGAAATAAACATTCAAGCCTTGGAGTTCTGAACACTGTCCCTTAAGCCCTTCTCCAAAATGGATAGAGAGGAACTTGTTCAACACACTAAATGCATTCCTTGGGGTAATCGATAATTTAAGATCTTGCATCACCCTAAGCGCTAATGCTAACGGATGACATCAGCCTCCAAGTCTCAAATGGCATATGACAAAGCCCAGCCTCATGGCAAGAACGCCTCTGGCTAAGGAGAACCAACCATGCAGTAAAATGTCTAAGAGCTCTCTCTCTCTCTCCCCTCTCTCTCTCCCCTCTCTCTCTCTCTCTTTCTCCCTTCCTCCCTCCCTCTCTGAAGCTGTGAGCATTGCCTATCGGGGTCAGATGAGACGACAGTGCCATCTCAGCGCAAGGGTGGCAGGCACACTTAGCAGGCACATCCTGCCATTTGCAGGCTATAGCGCATCCCCACAGTGGTGACCGCTCTGAGGTTACAAAGTCCATCACAGGAAGGACAATAGAAACACAATTCTCTGAGTAGAGTTCCTTTATGTGTTTGTCGATGCTGTCAACTATAAAGTATTTTAATTTCTTTGAAGAACAAAAGGTCCGACCCATAAAGATGTGTTGTTCTCTTCGGCACTCAAATGTCCATCAGACTTTGGAAGCCATGCCAGACAAAAATGGAGTTGAACTCAAGCCCTAAAACCCACAGGCTGTCAAAGATTCAAAAATTCTCACTTGGAGAATTGGGTATCTTCTAAACCTAGGGCATGGCAAAACTAAGGATGGCCCATGTGGTGGCTGTAACTGACTTTCTGGAAGATGGAGAGATGTCATTTAGCCAGGAGGTACACGGTGGTGCCCCGGATCCCACAGAACTCTCCCCGGCAGCTTGGCCAAGTCTCTAGGTGACACAGTTTGTCAGATCACCTCACTGATGCAACATCCTGTCTGCTCTATATGACCACCACCCTAGAGGGAAAAGCACAGGCTGGCTGGCTTCCCTGGAGTCAGAGAGATGTGTGCATCATGTGCTGCTAGCAAAGTGACTGTACAAATCCTCAGGTGGGAAAGTCATCTCAGCACAGCGAGACAGCACAGAGGCAGCCTGCACATCCAGAAGACTACCCAGACTCCTCGCTAGCCTCAAATCATCTTCATAGCTAAAGGTTCTGCATTTCTCCAATTAGACTTAAAAATATACTACTAAAAAGTTGTCACTTTAAATATCACAAGTACATTTTATGTAGTGTATTTGAAAAAAAAAGATGGAGAATTAAATTTAGTTCTAAAGAACACAGATTGCTTTGTCAAATCATGCTTTTATCAAGAACACTGTCTCAACAGAGGACAGGCCAACATGGAGTTGTTGGCAACTAGATTTTTCTTTTCATCCACTTGTCAAAAATGAAGTACCTTTTTCTTTCCAAGATCTCTTGTGCCCTCTAGTGGTCTTCCTTATAAAATTAAATCTATCCTTTCTAAATGCTCCTTTCTAGAACTTTAAAACCAGCAGTTAGAGCCATTTAACTTATGATCTCTGGGAAATGTAACTTTTAAAGTTACAGGGGATTCTTAAACCCAAGCTTTCTATGCATTAGAAAGACTTCGAAGCACTCACCAGGTCATGTAAGTCCCTACCATCCATACTGCTGAGACTGGATCCAAGTGCCCATCTTGGCAATGGTAATCCATTGCTCCCAGAGGATTGGCAAACAAAACAAGTCTGGCGGGGGTTTTGGTGACAAATGTCCCAAATTTGGTGACAAGAAAGTCCCCGGCTAAATGCTGTAATTGTTCTATATCTCCTTTTTAAATGCTTCAGGATCTTCATAACTTCATAATTCCTATGAACTGCTTAGAAGTCAAATTGAAAAGAGCAAGAAACTATCAGATGTCTCATAAAATTAATTTCTGGGGCAGGAGAGATGGCTCAGTGGTTAAAAGCATTGGCTGTTCTTTCAGAGGACCTGGGTTTAATTCCAAACACTCACACTGCTGCTCACAACTGACTGTAACTTCAGCTCCAGGGGATCCAATGCCTTCTTCTGGTACCAGATATGCATGTGGTATACATAGACACACATGCAAACAAAACACCCATGCACATAAATAAGTAAAAATAAATTTAGAATTATGTATACTAAAAAATAACTGCCTCACAGAATGAAAGGCAGGTTGTTTTTGTTTTGTTTTTCAGATTTGAGGACCAAACCCAGAGCCTTGTGCTTGCTAGGCAAGCACTCTACCACTGAGCTAAATCCCCAACCCAGAAAGGCAGGTTTTTGTTTTTGTTTTGGCTGGTTTGGGTTTTTTGAGACAGGGTTTCTCTGTGTGACAGCCCCACCTGTCATGGAACTCACTTTGTGGACCAGGCTGGCCTTGTGAAAGGTAGGTATTTTTAAAAAGACCTTGTTTTAAATATTAGTTTTCTTTTTATTTTTTTAAAGGTTAAAGTTTTAAATCCTTTATTAATGCATTCTTTATTGTACATATTCGTGAGGTATGCATGATGACTTGATACAAGTATTAAGCTATAACAATCAAATTTGAGCAATTAGTATTTCCATGTCCTTAAACATTTATGGAGTTCCTGATTTCCTCTCTTCTAACAAAAAAAAATTTTTCATCTATTTTGAAAAACAATAATTGAGCCAACGTGATTAAACTGTAGTCATCTGCAAATAGGCAGGATGCCATGTAGGGGAACTCGACTTATGTAACAACACTATCAATAGTACATCATCCTTCCCTTGGTTTAGTCTTCCCTACATCCATGAGAACTTGGAAAAGATACCCTCACCGACCCCAGACCATGCCAATGGCTTCTAAGCCATGAACATCTCGCATCCTCCACTGAAGATTAATTAAACGCACTGTGGTTTTTTTAAAGGTGTGTCCAGTAACAGCTATGCTTTGTTTCGGACATAATGAAAGACAGGGAAGAGTAACTTCGTTAATTAGTGTCTGCGCAGAAGAGCAGATTACAGCATCGTTTTCCACGTGGCTAAAGGAAAGAAAAGGGAGAAGGGATTATGGTGTTAATTCATTTGGTTCTGAATATGTTGCTAGTTAAATAGCTGGGGGATAATTACATCCCCAACCCTTCCCTGGTTTAGTGTCTTAAGAACTGTGTTCATCACCATTAATTATCAGTGCAAGTAACTACTGATGGAACAGATGTCAAATGGGGGAAATAAGTGTAAAGTGGCAGCCTAAGAGGCATGCAGCCACGCCTATTCCATGAGGCCATGCAATGTCTTTGTGTTTCTAGCATTCTTAAGGAGAGTCCACCCAAGTTTCAAGATGCAGGCAATTTTAGACCCACAAGTTCTAAAACTCCAATGTATCAATTTTGGATAAAAGGCTTTAAAAATGTTACACTGCTGTATCTTCTTCAGGCAAAGACATTGTTTCATGTCACACTTTGCGCCTGAATTCCCTACTGTGCCCTCCTTATCTTAACATAAATGCCCCTTCCTCATTTCTTGGCATTGGGACAACATCCCTCTTGGTATTTGTTCCTTGGATTTTCTGTGGTGTGAGCAAACAGAGCAGTTAGCCATCAAAGACTGTATGATCAAACCCTTGGGTTGAGTTGTCCAGAGGTTTATTTGTGGGCCCTGATCAGTGGAAGGCCATAGCCCATCCTAAGTCTTAAGAGAGCAAAAGAACAGGAAGGGGTGAGAAAGGAGAAACTGAGGGAGACCGGGAGAAACCGAGACTGAATAAGAACTATCAAGTGCTGTACATGAGGGTTAGTGTTGTCAACCTGACAGGACCTAGAATCACGAGAAGGCAGTCTGGGCACACCTGGGAGGGATGATCCAGGCTGGTTAGTCTCTGGACACAACTGTGGAGGGTTATCTTGTCTTTTGAAGTGGGAAGATCTGCCCACTGTGAGTGGCACCATTCCCTGCTTGGGGTCCTGGATTGTATAAACCTAGAGAGAGGGAGCCAAGCAGCAACAAGTATCCACGGCTCTCTTCTAAAGATGAAATGTGGTGTGACCGCTGCTTCAAGGCCCTGCTGCCTTACTTCTCCATCATGATGGGCTGTAGTCTGGAACTATGAGCCGAAATAAACTTTCTCCCCTAAGCTGCTTCGTCAGGCATTTTACCACAACAACAGGAAAGCAGCAAACACAGTAAGCAAATGCTTCCTGGGAGCCAGGTACTGGACTGAGCACATCTTCTGTCTTTTCTCCTGTTAGGGCATCGGCGAGCAAGTTAACAAAGGAATCATCTTACAAAAAGAAACAGATCGCTTTTTGATGGGCTGCATCTGCGTATGTCACTTTCAGCATTGCATTTATAAGCAATTTTTCTAATACAACCATGTCTTGCAGAATGTCTATGGTGAAGGCATTTAAGTCTTACTATTCCTCTGGAAAATGATCATTCATAGGATACAAGTGGGTGTACTAACTATACATTTTAAAGTAAAAAAAAAAACAACTTGGGGGGGCAGTAAGATGGCTCTGTGGGTAAGAGTCCTTGCTGCCAACCTGACAACCCGGTTTCAATCCCTGGGACCCACATGGTGGAAAGAAAAAACTGACTCCCACAAGCTGTCTTCTGACCTCCACACATGTGCTATGTAGTATGTGAATTAATGCATACACACATACACACAAATAAATGTAACAAAACATTTTTTAAAAAATACTTTTGCAAATGTACCTCCTTTGTTTATAGGTAATTTGTACCCCCATATTCAACCTAACTAGAGAACTGTCCATACATGTAATCATCCACCAGGACAATCTCTATGCTGAAAACACCTTTAAGTTTAAGCATTTCACTCATTTAAAATGGAACTTGTAAAATGGCACTCACACCACATACTGAGTGCAATTTAAAACAACAAAATACTATTTTGCTCTAGCAGATTAAAAACATTTTAGTAAGTGAAAATATCCAGGGTCTGGAGGTATAGTTCATCAATCATCTAGCTCTGAAAAAAGTTAAAAGGATCTTATCTAAAAATCTATAGAATCGCTAGGACTAAAGAAACAGAGTTCTATTGGTTATAATATAAACTGACATATTTTGGCTGAACAATTTGATAACTATTCTTAAGTCTTAGTATTTATTATTCAAAAATTCCTTTTTAGGTACCTATCTTATTGAAAATAAAATGCCATGATTAATATTTTCCCAAGGTATTTGTTTTATAGAAAAACTTGAAAACAACTAAATTTCTGTGTTAGTCAGTGTGTTCTGTCCTTCTGAGAAATACCTGAGAAAAACAACTTCCGATGGGCAAATTATATTCTGGCTAACAGGTGCAAGGGCTTCAGTGTATCTTGGTGGGGAGGCTGTGATGGGCTGATCGGAACATGATCACCAGGAGCATGCCCATCAGAAGCATGACTACCAAGAACATGCCCATCAGGAACACACCCATCAGACACGTGACTATCAGGCACATGCTTATCAGGAACACACCCATCAGGCACATGACCATCAGGAGTGTGACCATCAGGAATGTGACCTTCAGGAACATGACCACCAAGAGCATGCCCATCAGAAGCATGCCCATCAGGAGCATGCCCATCAGGAACATGCTCATCAGGAGCATGACCACCAGGAACACGCCCATCAGGAAGCAGAGATGATGCAAGAACTCTCTGGATTTCCCCCTTTTCCTTTTATTCCAATCGAGCCTCCAGACTACAGCTTGGTGCTGCCCAAATTCAGGATGTCTTCACCTTAGCTAATCCTCTCTGAAAACTCGTTCACAAATACAGTCTCCTATGTACTTATCAACATGATCAAGGTGAGACTCAAGACCAACCACCATCACTATTCCCATAAATAACTAACAACTAAATGAATCATAGTCACACAACAGCCAGGGCATCTTGAAAGAGGCAGTCATCAGAAAGAACAAGATTCATTTTTAATGGTTTTATTATCATAAGTGATAGATGACAATGATTGGATGTGACATTTTCAAACAGGTATGTGATGAACGTGGGTCCTAGTTGCTCCTTATTCTTTTTTCTTTTTCTTTTTTTTTTTTTTTTTTGCAATACAGTTCAGTTCTATATATCAGCCACGGATTGCTCCTTATTCTTATTACCTCCTCTCGTCCCCATCCTGCTCCTCCTGCTCATTGTCTTCCTGTCCCCCACTAAGTCCACCTTCCACCTTTTCCTTTTTATTTTTAATTGAGGACCCAGTGACTATCACGGGGGTTGTTTACAGGAGCATGAGTAAGAGAGCAGCCATAGGAGCATGGGCAGTCTACTAGTGGATACACCTGAAGAAAATGTCTCTCCCTCCCTCGGGAACCATTACCTGCCTATAGATCCCTGGGGAAAGCGGGGCCTCAGGAGTCTCTAGCCTCCAGCTACTATAAAGATAGCAAGCTGCTATATTAAGTGCATAATTAACAAAGCATATGAACACAATACTGTGCCCACATACATCCAGTGCCCACAGAGGCTGGAGGGAGGAATCAGATCCCCTGGAACTGAAGATACAGTTATGAGCTGTCATGTAGGTGCTAAGAACTAAACCTGGGTCCTTTGCAAGAGCAGCAAGTGGTCTTAACTGCTGAGTTTCTCCAGTTGCCCCACCCCCACCCCATCCCAACCCCAGCATATTTGTTTTTTGAGGTAGGGTCTCTCCATGTAGCCCAGGATGGGTGTGACTTAGGGTCCTTCAGTTACTGCTTCCCAAGTGCCGAGAGTACAGGTGTGTAGCAACATGCCAGTCTTAGAGGTATAGTTTTTTCCTAAAATATTTTAGTGTTTTTGTTGTTCTTTGCAGAACTAGAGCTTGAACCCAGGACCTTACACACACCAAGCAAGCACTCTGCCTGTCAGTGTGTTTTGTTGTTGTTTGTAGAGGAAGTAATGTGATTGAATCCTTGGATGCAGAGCAGCTATGTGGGGGTCAACAGTACTTGCATGTGTACCTATCTATAAATAACTTTGATTCCTAACAGTTTTCTGATCTGAAAATATGATTCATTTACTGAAAGAACCTATCCTTCAAATAGGTAGTAAAAATGGCAGGGAAAAACTGAGAGATTTTAAAATAAAATTAAGATTAAAGGTATAATAACTATTAGGTTTCCTAAAATATCCTATGATTTTTCATTTATGGAAATTTCCCATAAAAAACAAAACTGCCAACTTGTAACTACATTGTCAATAAAAATGTCTTTAAAGAATGTTAACTTCCTGAATGGCTAAGGGTGTCCCTGCCCAGGGGGCTGCCTCCCTTCCACACGTGGAAGAACATTTGCATATCTGCCTGGTAATGGCCATTCCAGGGACTTCCTGCCTCCACACCTTTGCCCACTCTGCCTCTTTGGATGAATTATGACTCATCCCCCAAGACCAAACTCAAGAGGCCACCTACTTTGGGAAGCTTTTATTTCTTCATGGAGGTGTCCTGACATATAAGAAAGTGCGTGATCTTCAGCTAGAGTTTGATGAGCTCAGACAACTGCACATGTTCCCATCATGCATTCAGCACCATCACCTGTGCCCTGGAGAATTCTCTCTTGTCCCTCCCAGCCTCACTCTGTCTCTTAGCTTAGTACCACCAACCTGAATTCTACAGATTGGCTTTACCTGTTGTATACATTATAAAACTGGGGTAATCAGTATATTTTCTCTCCATCTGTCTTCTTTAATTCAACATGACTCTCTGAGATCAACTGCTATAGAAGTAGCTCATTCTCTTGAATGAGATAGCATCCACAGTACGGATGTATCACAGTGTGTATGAGTAAACACTCAGAGGGCGGGAGGGTACATGAGGCTGCATTTATTTCTTTGTGTCCTTCCCTCTTATGAACTAATATCCTTAGTTTATTGCAGACAGGCCCCTCTCCTTCACTGAACTCTCAGCCCCCCCCCCCCCTTGTGATATATATGGTGCTGGGATTAACCACAGGAAATTGCACAAGGTAGGCAATCCCCCAGACCCTGCAATAAATAATATTTAGTACTTCTTGGATTGTTACATGCAATCAGAGGTACGCCAAATGTCAGACTTACACATAGACTGTCGCCAAGAGTTCTGTGTTATGAACCACACACTACACTGCTAACAGAGACATGTGGCCCCCAAAGCACCAATTCGTTTTTACAAATTAACTCATCTGGTGAGTGGCAGAACCAAGATCAGAATCTAGATCTAGAATGACATCTTCAACACTCTTAAAAACTATGTTGTAATACTACATGCTCTTGCTTTTTAAAAATGGCGAAATGTGACACTTTTCTAAAGTAGACACTTACCAAATATGGAAATGGGCTGAAGAGGGTTCACTTTATTCTTCACAAAGGAGCAATCATCTGTGTGAAATGACTTCTCAACACACTCTTATTTCAAAGCAGACTATCTTGTCCTCATACTTTGAAGTTAGAACTCAAATGGGGCAGGTAAGTATTCTCGCTGGGGGCCTCAGGATGCTGTAGTAAGGTGTCCACTTAGGCTGGCTTGTTGGAAGCACAAAGGTCCTTGTGCCCACAGATCCCAAGGAAACCAGGGATGTTAAGAACCCAGAAAGCGAAGGACGAATCAACTGTTTTTCCAGAAAGCTGGGAATTGGATGTGATTCATAGCCCAGTGATCTACATTTTCTGTTGGGTCGGGCCATATCAAGCTTCCACAACCAGGACCAGAGATGTCTAATAGTCTAAATGACCTCTACACTATCTGTATGACCAACACCAGCCCAGATCCTTTCTTAGGCTCTTAAGCTAATGCAGATAGCCTATCTCCAGAACCCATCTTCTTAGAAGAAATGATATGTACCCTGAGTTGAGTTTCGACATAATTATGTTTCCTTGTGCACCAGGGATTGTATTACACCTGGAAACATTCCCAAAAAGTATGCTGTGTTTAAATATACTGGCAACAAACTGCCTGACCTCAGATTCCCCTACGTTTTCATTTTCACTTCTTTGAAGTTCATTTCCCTGCCTGCCTACACCTGAAGGGACCCCGCCCCCCTCACTGGCTGTCCACAATGGCTCACACACATAGCTGTGTGGTGCTGACTGTCACATTGAGCTGGACTGGGGATGACACCCACACCAACATGAGGCCTCTCCAAAGCCATCTCAGGGTGGAAGACCTCGGCGCACGGCTGACTACCTTCAGAGCAAGCATCCCAAGAGGGCCAGACAGAAGCTTCCAAGACTTAGTGTGCCCTTCCACTAAGCTGTGCCAGTGAGAGCATTCACAACTGCCCAGAGTCACACAGGGGACAAAAACAGCTCGCCAGCTAACCAGAGGACTGGTGACGTCACGCCGTAGGGGAGGAAGCATGGTGAAAGATGGTATAGCGCTATCTTGGAAAACATACTTTGCCACAGCTATACCCTTAAACTGCTACACTTGGGTAATGTCATGAGGACACTGAAGGTAAAGACCGGAAAACTCCTTTTAGAGTCAACAACATCCTTATTCATAAGTGTTAGAACACAGGTGGGTTTTACAAGGAAAACTAAATAGGCAGGTTCATTTTCAAGTTGTTTTATTTGAAAGTTTTCTTGCTTGCTGCAGGATTAAGGACTATTTTAGAACGCCCTACTAGTAAATGCACAACTCCCCGGCCTCACGGAACCCAATGAGAATCACCAGATAGTCTTGCTAATTATACCATCCAGGGGAATGCTCAGAATCTCCAAATGAACATTATGAGTATCATAAAAGTTTAATCTAACTGACTGAGGATCCCTTAAAAAGTCTTTTATAGCCATGTGGTGGTAGTACATGCCTTTAATCCCAGCACTCGGGAGGAAGAGGCAAGCAGATCTCTGTGAGTTTGAAGCCAGCCTGGTTTACAGAGTGAGTTCCAGGACAGCCAGGGCTACACAGAGAAACCCTGTCTGGAAAAACCAAGATTATCCTGTGGAGTTTACGTCACACGGGCACCGTGCCAACTGTACCTGGCTTTGCGAATGTGCAGCTGAGGGTAGTGGTCATGCCTGTGACATATGTGCACTGCAAAGTCTTCGTCATAGGTTAAACATGGAATATTCCCCACTTGGTCAAATACGGTTATCAGAGTTGAACCTAAATCACAGAAAGAAATGTATTGTTTAATCAAGGGATAACCTTAGGATTTCAGAACAAAATATGGTCCCCAGTCCACTTGGAAACTTACTGGCTGTAATCAAGTTCAAACATGACATGCTTAAAGTCTGGTGACCAATCTTCTTTCCCATTCCCAAGAGTGCTCCTTTAAGCTTAAGTTCCCTGTCAGCTTCTGGGGACCCTGGGCTGTTGAGGATCTTACCTAGGCTCACATATGTTGGCACTATAAGGAATATGAAGTACAGTTCTGGTACTGCCTTGAACACAGTCCTGGGGAGGAAAGAAGGGGGTGGGACAGTGTTAATAACACATAATCACATTCCCTGCCCCTGAGAAATGAGGTGTCTGGAAAGTTACATGGACTCAGTTGCTCCCTGCCTGTCAGGCCAGAGCATCTCCTAGGCAATTTCCTTCCTCTCTACTTTTCCTTCGATTCCAAAGAGCTCCCCTCCTGTCTGTCTGGTGGAAGTCGAGAGAATAAAGGGCATGATGTGCAAGCAGCACACCAGATTTCTGCCAACATTAACCTTTGACCTGGCATCTGGATGGTCCGGTGTGACATTACAAAGTGACCTGAAAGCTGAGCCCCCCGACCCCCACCCCACGGTCTGTACAGGCTGTCAAAGATGCATCGCCACGCCTCAAGGGCCCTGCTCATCGTCCTTCCACACGCCCTGTTATTCAGGATACTTCTGCAGGCTGTCATGTCAATATGAACTTCTAAAGAGAAGACTGAGGAAAGAGGACGTTGAAAACACTTAAGTCTGTGCGTCTTTACTCCTTTCTGACCACTCTGTTCCATTTCTTTAAATCAGCACACTACCTGTTGGCCTCAAATGATAGCAGTTAAAAACGGGCTCACTGGAGAATGGATTTAAAGAATTAGATTATTTTCTTTCGGAAATACTGCTGTTATTAAAGAGGATTAATGTTACAATAAACTATAAGCAAATTAAAGGCTCCAAAGAACTTTATGTCATTTAAAAAATGTTCCATAAGGCATCTTTCATGACCACCGTCTGTAAGGCTCTGTCTACTCACCGAATGATCTCTTTGAGGCAGCCAGTGGAATACTCGTCCACGGCCACAAAGAAGTGCATAAACAGTGTATTCAGGGGCTGCGGGAGAAAAGCAAACATGGGTCAAACACTGGACCAGACAGAGCAGGGCTCAGAGCAGTCCCTAGGACAGAGCTGGCTGGCACTTGTGGATGTCAGCTTATGTCAAAGCGACAAGACACCCAGGTAGCAGCTTAAGCTCTCATCACTTCATCCACTGCCTTCTGTCTCACTAGCTTGGAATTATTTAAGGAAATGAGGATTGCGAGTCTAGAGTGCCCAGCCCTGGCTCCTGCCCTCATGGATGAATTGTGGGTAGGGAAGAGCCTACAGGAGAGTGAAATCGATTATGGACTCCATAGTCTTGCCTTTGGGGGTGTCTACGCCAAGTGAAAAACAATCACCCTTTCCCTGGGGCTCCTAAGCCAGCAGCTGCTGCTCTATTCATGGGACACGAGGGAGAGATTCTCTTATGAAATTGAAGGATGGAAGGCAGATGCTGCATTAGGAATCCAAAGGCTTTTTTTATTCAACATTCCCAGAGTCCAAATCAAATTATTACCCCTGCGATCCAGAAAACCTAGAAGTTAAAAATGCAGAGAAGCAAGATTCTCACATGGCTTTTGGCATCCAAGTTTTTAAAGAACTTTGTCCTCTGACTTTTGGAGATTAACTGACCTAAATAATAACCATGTAGCCTCCCTTATAGGCATCTCTCAGTCCCTGTATTCATGAGCATTCTAGAAATAAAGAAGATGTAGCTGCCTGGTGAGTCCAGTACATGCATTTCCACTGGGGAAGTGGGAACTTCTTATTTCTTGACTTCTTAATAAAGCGGCCCCTCCCTCAGTGTCAGTTTGGGGTATTGGTTCCAGGACCTCTGCGGATACCAAAACTGATGAATGCTCACCTCTGGTCCCTGTATCCAATGGTGTAGGATCTGTGTACAGCTGACACATGTCTCCCTCCCACGTACATTCCTTATCGGGTTTAAGAGAGTGTACGCATGACTTGAGGGGTTGTTCTACTGTGCTGTTTGGGAATAACAGGGAGAAGCTCTGCATGTGTTCAATACATGTACAATTTTTAAAACGCTTTCCATTGTTAGTCAGTTGAATTTATGGTGTGGAACCTGTACATGGAGAGAGCGGACTGTAGTTTTCTAGGTAACTTTGGGTTACTAACTACATAGCCATGTGCTATCTCCACATCTGCTGGCTAGCCTGTGACTTGGAAGCACTCAGCAGGAACTGGCAAGAAAAGATCATGAGTTTGACCTATGACCTTGAAAATTCTCAAAAAGCATACAGCACAAACTCCAGATAACAACAGACTTCAGGGTCCTGAGCACTTTCCATGTATGAATACTTTAATCCATAATCTCTCTAAGCATCGGCTTTGCACTGAACAGGGCTGGCCTTGGAGCACGTGAATTACTACTTGCTTGATTTATCTAGATAGTTTAGGACTTACTCTCTAGACATCTGTAAGACAAAAACCATTACTTCAGTTCCAAATGCTAATGGGATAGAAAAGACACTGAGGACTAACTAATTAAGGATTAGTCAGTGTGGCTCAGCAGAAAAATAATGTAACTTACAAATGCAAACCAAAATGTAATTCTACACTTTCAGGCAACTATGTTTAAAAAGAATAGACTTGGAGCTGGGGAGACGGCTCAGTGGGCAAAAGTGCTGGCTGTGTTAAGTGTGAGGCTCTGGGTTCAAATCCCCAAAGTCCACACAGAAAAGCCAGACATGTAGCACAGCTGTCTATAATCCTGGCATTCCTACAGGAGCATGAGAGGTAGAGAAAGGCAAATTCCTGCAGCTTGAGGCCCAGCTGGCTTGCATATGCAGCAGAAAAATAACAAAATAAGACCCTGACACAAATAAGGTGGGAGGCAAGGACTGACGCCGGAGATTGCCTGACCTCCACAGACATGCTACGGCATGTCTGCACCTACCTTCACACATACGAATGTGCAGCCACATCTACAGCAGAGCCATAAGCATACATACACACACAATAAGGATGAGTATGCTCATTTTAAATGTTTTATTTAACCTAATATGTTCATTATATAATTAACATATGAGAACTGTTGTAGTTGATTATTTATTTACTTTGAAACAAAGTCTTGTGACAATGACCTGGCTGGCCAGTTACTCACTACATAACACTGACTAATTTGAACTCACAGCAATCCTACCACTTCAGCCTTTCAACTATTACTTGGATTATTAATATAAAAAAAAAATCACTAATGGCTTACTTCACACAGTTTTTCCTACTAAGTACATCAAATCTAGTGTATGTTTTTTATTTATAGCACATCCCAATTCAGACTAGCTAACGTCAAATCCATAATGGCAACCTGATATCAAAGGCGCCACACTCCACGGGCACTTTAAACATTGTAAAACATGACTAAGTCTGAGGCTCTGTTGTCATTCCTAGGGCAACTGCTAGGTGACAGAGGCCTTCAGAGGCTCTCACAGACCTCACTCAAGGACACACAGACATCCTTGGGATATCTAGATATACATATCTGACACACCAATTCTTTGCTTGCAGCTCTTGTTAATTTATGAGCACAAGGTGGGCCTTGGGGGCAGCTGGCTGATGGGGCCACCATGTACCCATCCTATATACTCTGGCCCCCTTGCCTCCAGAATCCTATCACTTTGCTTTTAACTGTTATGATGCTTTGTGTATGAGTGTTGGATTTCCCAGAAACAGAGTTGACACTGGTCTGACACCAGGCCCTCCCTTCCACAGCTGGGTTGTTCTAACAAACAGGATGTGTGCTTCTCTTACTGTGCACGGGATTTCACTGTCAAGTTCCTGGAACAATGACACCCAGTCGTCCTGCTTGGCAACATTCCAGTTGGGATAGTCCAAGAAGATGGCATGGGCCATGATCTCCTCCTTGTCATTGCAGAGGGTAACAGCAAGGTTTGCCTTTTCTCTGTGAAAATGATGAAAATACACACATGAATAGAGACAAGCAAAGTGAGGTGAAGGCAGGCCATCCTCCTACTCCTGGGGCTACTGGAGCTCCGGAGCTGCTGCATGAGCTCTGATGATACCTGGAGTCACGAGAATGATGGCGCGGACAGTTCGGGGGTGTTGGCTCAGGGTATATGAAGTCATCAACCAAGCTGTTATTTAAAATATGTTTCCACTAGAAGTGTTATGTTTGTCACAGTAAATATCGATAGCCTTCCTTTGCACACCGGGCAGAATACCATCCTACTGCACACTTTCTCCACCTTCTCCAAGGTAGGAATACCACCGTGTTACATCTACACTCACACAGTTACAGTGCCCAACTGTCCTTTGCTTGAGACTGAGGTGATACTCGGGACTTAAGACTTCATGCTAAAAGCCAGCAAGATCCTGGGCAAACTGGATGGGCTGGTCTCCTGTGCACAGCGGCAAAGCTGCATTTAGTTCCAGCCTTACTGGCAATCTTAGGCCGTTTTTCCAAACCCTGAGCCCAGGTCCCAGTGCTGAGTCACATGGAGTCTGAGCACCTGGAGTCACCAGTTGGCTTTCTATTGCTGTGATAAACATCAGGACCAAAAGCAGCCTGGGGAGGGAAGGGTTTATTTCATCTTACACCTCCAGGTCAGAGACTGTCACTAAGGGAAGTCAGAGCAGGAACTCAGAGAAGAAATCACAGAGGAATGGTGCTTACTAGCATGCTGCCGGGCTCACATCCAGTACTTGCCTAAACTCAGGTGCACCCTGAGTTTTCTTTCCTCTCTTCTCCCAGCCTCCCTCTCCCCTCCCCACTTTCTCTTGCTAGGGATTGAGCTTTTGACTCTGGAGCCTCAGCAAAGCTAGGCAAGTACTGTATCACCAAGAATATCTCTAGCTTCCTCAGCTACCTTCCTTTTGTTTAAAGTTTATTTTTATTGTTTTGTTTTGTTTTGAATAATGTGTGTGCGTGTGGAAACCTGAGGTGTTGGATCCCCAGAAAATGGAGTTAGAGATGGCTGTGAAGCACCTCATATAGGTGCTAGGAACTTAACTGGGTCTCTGGAAGAGCAACAAGTGCTCTTAACTGATGAACAATCTCTCCAGCCCCATGCTACCTTTCTCATTCTGGGCCCCACCTGTGTACGAATGGCACCACTCAATGTTGTGTGCTCTTCTCTTCTATCAATTAGAAATCAAGAAAATGCCCACAGACATGCCCCCAGGCCAAGGTGATGGAGGCAGTCCCTCAACTTCCAGATGTGTCAACTTGACAACAAAGATCAGCCATCACATACAGCATCACCTGAAATAGCTGCAGACATAGAGACCTGTAGATGAATTTCTAAACGGTCTTATTAATAGAAAACACGGAGCCAGATATAAGGGTGAAAACCTGAGAGAGATCAGAGGAATAGGAACAGCCACTTGCTAACCTCACCTCACCAACTCCGAAGCTTCCAAAGGGTGAGACACTTCCTGCCTACCCATGCTTGTATGCCTTGCTGTTCTGCCATCTGATTTGCTCTCTCTGTCCAGCTACATCATTTCCTCTTCCTGCCCAGCTCTGTTACTTCCTGTCTGTCTGTACAAACCTCCAGACCTCTGTGGTTAACTAGTGTTGGAATTTAAGGCGTGTGTCACCATGCCTGGCTGTGTTCCCAGTGTAGCCTTGAACTCACATAGATCCAGACAGATCCCTGCCTCCCAAGTGATAGGATTAAAGACATGTGCTAACATTGCATGACTTTTGTGTTTACTTATAATGGCTGGCTTTTTCCTCTGAACTCCAGGCAAGCTTTATTTATTAGCGCACAAATAAAATGTCACCACATTTCCCCTTTTTTTGTTCTAATAAAAATTATTAAAAAGTTATAACCAATATAAGAAAAACTATATACAATAAGTATAATAACTATATACAATATATGGAGTTTATCATCTTCTTGGCACAAAATGACCATTTGGGCAAGAAAATGCTCTTGCCTGGATGGCTTGACAGGATGTTATATAAACTGTACATGCAGGACCCATAGGAAGGTGACCACTGAACTTTACAAGGTGAGATGGTACTTCAGGTTCCTGCTTCACAGAAAAAACTGCCAGACATTCTACAGGACACAGAGAGAAGTGACTGAGAGACTCGAGGCCTATAGGCTAAAGAAGGATGTCCCAACATTACAGAGGAACTTTGGATAACTGTCTAGGTAGACTTTTGGAAGTTGCTTACAATGCATTTCCTGTTTACTTAGATATTATTATATCCTTCTGGGGTCTTTGATATAGTTGAAGACTAGATAGTTATAATTTTCCTTGGTTATGATAAAAGATAAATTAGATATGAATCTTTAGACTCACAAATATAGGTTAGATAGAATATTTTCTTTAATTTTACCAAATACAAATAGACTAGATATTGAAACTGTAATTCTTGCTTGATAACTATTCTATTACTATGTTCTATTACTATGTTATTTACTATGTTAAAGTTAAAACCTTCCTTTTTGATTAGACAGAAAAGGGGAAGTGCTGTGGAATGTCATTCTGTATGCTATGAATATGTGTTGCTCTGATTGGATGATAAATAAAATGCTGATAGGCCAGTAGCCAGGCAGGAAGTATAAGCAGGCAAACAGAGGAGGAGAATGCTGGGAAGAGGAAGGACAGAGTCAGGAGTCACCAGCCAAATACAGGGGAAGCAAGATGACAAGGCAGAACTGAGAAAAGGTACCAAACTATGTGATGGCCAAGCAGTTAAAAATAATATAAGCTTCTGTGTGTTTACTTGGGGAACATGAGTGGGAGAGATTTGTCCTGACCGCCAGCCGGCCGGGACACAGGAAAACTTCCAGCTACAGATACCCAGAGGGGTCTTGTGAAATCTAAAGTTTCCTGGCATGTTCATCAACTACAGGATGAGAAGCAGCAGTCTTCCAGCTCTTCCTGTGGTTGGTTGTCCCCAAGGGACTATCTCAAAGATTCTACCTACCTGCCAGCCTGCCTTGTGGAACACCCAAGACAACAAAAGATATGACTCAGAGCCAGTATACAATTAATCACATGAAGAACATTTGCATATAAATTGAAAGGCAATTTTCACTTGCTTAATTGAATAGAATTAAGTATTATCTTAGAGACACTTTAAAAATCAGATGTCAGGAGTTACTGTATCCCACAGATAACCGATGACTGTCAACATTTCCCTTCCCAATCTTGTACTCCTTTTCTCTGATAAATTCTCATATTTGGCCCAGGTTGACCTCAAGCTCACCATCCTCTTGCCTCAGCTTCTCAGTGCTGGGATAACAAGTGTGCCTCAGTACCCCTGGCACAGACTTCTCTGTGTTGAGGGTAATTTTACATTGGAATGTTACTTTGTGTGTTTTTAAAATGTAAATGCAGGGGCTGGAGAGATGGCTCAGCAGTTAAGAGCACTTTTGCTCTTGCAGAGGACCCAGGATCAGTTTTCAGCCCACATGGTAGTTTACAACCAACCCTGACTCCAGCACCAGACGATCCAATGCCCTCTTCTGACATCTAAGGGGAACAGGCATGCATATGGTGCATATACATACATGCAGGGAAAACACTCACACACATAAATAAATAAATAAATTTAAAAAAAGAAAAGAAAAAGAAATGGAAGTTCAGAGTGTAGCCCTACTTTTTCCACTTGATCTCAAATCATTTGACTGAAACAGTTCATCAAACAGCAGTCTTTTACACACACACACACACACACACACACACACACACACACACACACACACACTGTACTTTAGCTTCATAATTTTCTCTAAATCAATTCACATTGGACTTGAATATTTTAGCAGGAAATTTACATCACAAATGAGAAACTAGTTTCCTCTGTTATCAGTAGGAAGTAACTATAAAAACAAAGACAAGACATTTCAAACTAAAATTACCTAAATGTGTACCAGGTAAAATCTCTTTGGATTCTACTATGTACATGGAAATCTTTAAGAAACATGGTCCTTGGGATGTTGATCTTGGCATCCACAGTTTCTGTCCCTCCTCATGGGAAGTTACAGATAGTCACACAGATCTTCCCCCTCAGCCATTGGGAAATGAACCAGGATACACATGGTCCAAAAGCTCTACCCAAGCAAGTCTAATGAAAGAAAGGCCCTGTAGACTTCTAGGATATAGTGTCCATACAAGGGATCCACTGACAAGAAAATGAAGGCCCACAGCTTCTCAATTCAGCAAAGACTTTGTACCTCTGTCTCTCTGCCTCTGTGTGTGTGTGTGTGTGTGTGTGTGTGTGTGTGTGTGTGTGTGTGTGTGTGTGTGTCTCTCTCTCTCTCTCTCTCTCTCTCTCTCTCTCTCCTGGTCTTCTGGACTTTTCTGCCCTAGGCCATAACCTATGACGGAGAACCATCCCTCTAGCATATATGAGAAAAGACCCACCACACAAGACCCCGCACACATCAGCTATGACGGTCACAGTAACAGTGGGAAGGAAGAGGTGGGCAAGAACTGGGGACAGAGAGCTGCCATTGCCCCAGGGAACCAAGGGACAATGTGTTCCTGGAATCTCAATTTTAACTTGAAATGCATTTATCCATGGGAGCCTTAGGGTGGCAGTTGGGCTCTATGGCACAGTTAACATGGTACCATACTGCACAGACATTATGGATTAAATAAGCTTTTATGGGTTGGCCTGGGAAGCCAGCCAGGAACAACTTTGTTTCAATGGGGAAAATGTGCTACAATTTCCCAAAAGCTGCTATAATAAAAAGTGACTTCTGCAGCATTATCCTTTTGTGTACATAATTTCCATTTGTTATTGCCCCTTAGCCATTGTGCCCTTCTAGGGGCAGATAAAAACCATTCTGGGACCCAAAGGGGGGTAAGGAGGACAGATAAAACCCATTCTGGGAAGGCAGAGTGGGGAGGAAAAGGGCAGAAGGCATGCTCTTAAAAGGTGGATTTTAAGCTGTTCTTTGTAAAAATTCAAATGCAAGCTGTAGGGCCCTTAGATACATGTACATAGCATGTCTGTGTGTATACGTGATAGATGCAAATACTGTATGTACTTCACACAAATTACATTAAAGCTCAAAGATATTTGCCCAGCAATGGAAACCAGAACTCCTTTCTTTGGAGTAACAAATGTCTCATTTGTTCCACTGGTTTAAGAAACTTTCCAAATGAAGGCAAAACGTCTTTTCAAATGCACTTGGTGGGAATCTTGGTGAGGCAGCATCCTTTCTGCTTTGTTTAAATGAGTGCGCAAGAGACCTCAGTGTTCTCTTGAATTCACCACACACAGATGGAAAGCCGGGGCAGGGCTCTGTCCATCCTGGCTACTATGCGGTGCCTGCTCTCAGCGTGGGAGCTGCAGCTCTGCCCTTATTTATCCTGCCTGGTTTGCTCATTTTTATCCCGACCAGTTGTTTTGTGTTGTTTTTGGTTGTTTGTTTGTTTTGTTTTGTTTTTCGAAACAGGGTTTCTCTGTGTAGCTTTGTGCCTTTCCTGGATCTCGCTCTGTAGACCAGGCTGGCCTCGAACTCACAGAGATCCGCCTGACTCTGCCTTTCAGTGCTGGGATTAAAGGCGTGTGCCACCACCCGACCCAACTGGTTTTTAAATGAGATCAGCTTTACTCATTTCTGCATCTCTGTGAATGAGCAATCTAGTAAAAAAAAAAAAAAAAAAAGAAAGAAAGAAAAAAAAGAAAGAAATCACTATTTTTAGAATGTTTCAAAAAAGAATCAGTCATTAAGCCCTAGATCAGCCTGGCAAAGGGCCAGGAGTTGGCCTGGAAAACAAAAGAGAGACTGGGTGGTGGTGGGGCACGCCTTTAATCCCAGCACTCTGGAGGCAGAGCCAGGTGGATCTCTGTGAGTTTGAGGCCAGCCTGGGCTACAGAGTGAGTTCCAGGACAGGCTCCAAAGCTACACAGAGAAACCCTGTCTTGAAAAAAAAAAAAAAAAAACAAAGAACACTCATTTCTAAGGCTGGTCACAATGGCTCTGTGTATAAGGATCCCATTTTACCACAATTGTTGGTTCTGGCCTTGAACTCCACAGTACACTGTCTCAGTCTCCCAAACACTGGGATCACAGGCATTGTACCACCCTGCCCGGCTTATAGAATTATCTTTTCACTACCTTTTCCAAATAGCATAGCTGTACTTTCCTACCTGCCAACTAAGGAAGTAAAAATTACCTTCAAAATTGCTCCAAGACCCAAGCTTGCCTTCAGAACTAATTGACCGCTGAATATCACGCCGTCAGGCAATTAGCACAGTGACTTACTTAGTACAGGATTTGAGCTAATAGGCTTGTGGAAGCTTTCTGAAGAAGAAAAATCTGTAGGTGGGCCTCATTTGTAAGACACACACCCTCTTCGGTCCTTGTCTGAACACCCCACGAATGAACCTGCCCTTGAGGACCAAGGAAGAGGCAGCTGCGTTCTCTGTACAACCTACTCCAGGCAGACGGAGCCAACTTTGCAGCTGTAGGAAGTGAGGCAGAGTGACGAAGGACCTAGGTTTGGATGGGAGGATGGAGCTGCTGGAATGGCTGAGGCGGAAGGAGATGAAGGCAGGCAAATGTTACACTAAGTCTAAAAGGAGGAGTCCCGTTCCCCAGGAAGACAGATAAATGGACTCGGTTCCAGGTCTGTCATCAATGTCAGACACTAACCACATTGGAGCCACAAATGAATCCAAAACTAATTTGAGACTTTATAAGATGGGAAGCTGCCGTGTACATCTATTGTCTTATCTGTACTGGTTTTAAGAGTGGTCACAGCACCACTTATGAAACGGCGTTGTGGAATTTCCTTTACACAGGAATTTCAGCTGTGTGAAAATATACCCAGCAATCTTTATTTGAATATGTCTCTATATTGTGTTTTCCTTCTTCCAGATTGTCTAGGTCTTTTGCTTTCCCACATGAATTTAGATTTGTGTTATCAAGCTCAACAAACGATCTCGGGAGAGATTAGGGAGATGGTTGGCTTTACCCATTTATGATTTTAGATCTTCACATCTAAAGATGATCTACTTCTTTTTTTTTTCTTTCCGATTTTTCAAGACAGGGTTTCTCTGTGTAGCTTTGGGGCCTGTCCTGGAACTCACTTTGTAGACCAGGCTGGCCTTGAACTCACAGAGATCCGCCTGGCTCTGCCTCCTGAGTGCTGGGATTAAAGGCGTGCACCACCACCGCCCGGCTTCTACCTCTTGATTTATGTAATTTTTCCTTCACAGCTTTCAGACATTGACAATGTCCCCCATGAGCACTGGTGCGATGATGTCAGTTTTAGACTAAGCACTTTATGTCCTTTGACATAAGTGTGAATTCCTAACATTTCCAAACTATCTACAGCTAGTTCTGCTTTAATTTAATGACTTAGTAGTTGGCAACTATAAATTTTGATATTAAGTCTACTGATTATTTTTACATATTCCTTCTGATTCTCTACATAATGAATGAATAAATCACCCCAGACTCAAGGAACACCATGCAAGAAGGGGTGGAAAAATATGAGGGCTGGAAAGATGGCTCAATGGTTAAGACCACTCACTGCTCTTACAGAGGACCCAAGTTAAATTCCCAGCACCCACATGGAAGCTCACAACCCTCGATGATCTCAGTTCCAGGCAAAATACTCACACACAGAAAATAAAATGTAATGTACACAGAATGGGGAGAGGTTCTCAGAAATACTGTCTTTTAGACAGGACAAAGCCACTGTACTCATGAACTTCCTGCAGCTATGATTAACTACACAAGGTCAAGTCAACAAGATGAGTCAACATTCCAGCAGGCATAAGTAAGTAGACTCAGTGGGTTAAAACTGGAGGGGGTAATGGGGGACATGAAGGTGGGAAGGGATGTTCTAGGGGGAGTACGAAGAGGGGGCTGGGGTATACAGGACAAAGATATATTGTATACATGTACATAATTGTCAAAGAATACATATTGACACAAAACAAAGGATAAATCATTTGCTGGTAAGTAATTTATTTTGTTCTTTCAACCATCAACAGGTACCCTTTTGTCTTACTTTAGTTTTTGTTGTTTTGAGAAAAGGTCTTATTATGTAGCCCAGGCTGGCCTTGAACTCACAATTCTCCTGTCTTAGTCTCCTAAGTGCTGGGATTACAGGTGTGTACCATCACACATGGCATATTTTATTTCTTACTACAATAGTTAAGATGTCCAGCTCAATGTCAAATAGAAGCCATGGTGATAGGTAACTTTACCCTGTTTATTAGAGTAAAAGGAATTCTTCTAGTATCTCATCATTATTATGGCATTAGTTTTGTAACTTTAGCATGTATCTTAGGGTTTTATTGCTGTGAGAAGACACCATGACCACAGCAACTCTCATAAAGGAAAACATTTAATGGGGGACTGGCTTACAGTTCAGAGGTTTAGTCCATTGTCATCAAGGCAGGGACCATGGCAGCATGCAGGCAGACATGGTGCTGGAGAAGGAGCTGAGAATCCTCCATCTTGACCCACAGACAGCAGGAAGAGAACTGCCACACTGAGTGTGGCTCAAGCACTGGAGACCTCAAGGCCTACCTCCTAGCGATGTACTTTCTCCAACAAAGCCACTCCTACTCCAAGAAGGCCACACCTCCTAACATTGACACACCTGATGTACCTATGGGAGTCATTTTTATTAAAACCACCACAGCATGTTAATGGAGCTCTCTTATATTGCATTATAACTAAGAATAACTGTTAAATTTTATCAGATGCTTTGGTTTCTTTGAGATAATTTTATACTTTTTCTTCCTTTAATCTGTCAATGTAGTAAATTAATAGTATCCCCCCAGAGTGCATATGTGTATGTACGTGTTTGTGTGTGTGTGTGTGTGGTGATATTGTGTCCCCCAATATATTATGCACCCTAATAAACTTATCTGGGGTCAGAGAACAGAACAGCCACTAGATAGACATAGAGGCCATAAAATGGTGGCACACACACCTTTAATCCTAGCCTTCTGGAGGCATGGATCTATCTGGATCTCTGTGAGTTGAAAGCCACACTGGAAACAACCAGGCACGGTGACACAACCTTTAATCCCAGCATTTGAGATCTTATGTCTTGCTTAGGAAAGCCACACGCCTTTAATCCCAGGAAATGACGGCAGGAAGCAGAAAGGTATATAAGGCATGAGGACCAGGAATAGAGCCTTTTAAAGCTTTTAGCTGTTAGCAGTTCAGCTGAGATCCATTTGAATGAGGACTCAGGCTTTCAGTCTGAGGAAACAAGATCAGCTGAGGAACTGGCAAAGTGAGGTTGGATGTGGCTTGTTCTGTCTCTCTGATCCCTCAATAAAGCTGGAGCTCAGCAAGCCCCATGGACCTTCGTGTGTCTGACCTTCTCAGTGCTGGGGTTACAGGTGTTCATGAGACCAGGTCCAGGTTTTATGTGGGTGCTGAGATCCAAACACCAATCTTCATGCCTGTGTTTCAAGTACTCTCAACTGCTGGGCCATCTGTCCAGCCCTTATCTGTCTTAGGCCTCAGTGGGCTCATTTGCACCCAGGTCAGTTAGAACCTGAGGACTACTGTGTCACAGGCTAGCTCCTTAATTTTCCTCCAGATCCACCTCCCTTCTCCCTTAGGGCCTCTCTAAGTAGTTTCTTCAAGATACTCCAGCAGAATAACTAGATTTCCTCTAGTTCTGGTGATTTTTGCTATAAAGAATTTGGGATGGTGCCCCTGAAAACACAGAAAGCCAGGCATAGTGGTGCACACCTGAAATCCCAGCATTCAGGAGGGAAGGGCAGGCCAGCCTGGTCTACATAGTAAGTTCCATGTCGGCCAGGGCTACATAATGAGAGGCTTTCTCAAAAAAGAAAAACACAACAACAATAAAAAAGGCCTCCATTAGAAACACGTAGGTTTACAGCTGTCACAGCACCTTCAAGAATGTTCTTGTTTTGTTTTTTTACCAACATGCACATCTTAACCTTTGTAGTGAAGAGTTCTGTCCACAAACATTTACTTCTGAGTTTTGACATAGGGGAGATTTTCCTCTTACCTTATGTGATTTTTTGTTTGTTTCTTTTGGTTTTTTGAGACATGGTTTCTCTATGTAGTTTTGGTGCCTGTCCTGAATCTCGCTCTGTAGACCAGGCTGGCCTCGAACTTACAGAGATCTGCCTCCCAAGTGCTGGAATTAAAGGTGTGTGCCGCTACCGCCCGGTTACCGCCACCTGGCTATATCTTATGTGATTTTAATACGTCCTCCATTTTATTTCTTTTTCTTTTCTTGTTTTTGTGGTCTGAATGAATAAGAGCCCCTGGGGCTCTTGTTCTGAACACTCACTACCAGCTAGTAGTATCGTTCTGTGCTATAAAATAACCCTCTTGTACACTGTAAAGATTTGTCTCTCAAATTGGTTTAATAAAACGCTGATTGGCCACTTAGCCAGGTAGGAGGTATAAGTGGGGTGACCAAACTAAGAATGCTGGGAAGAGGAAGGGTGGAGACAGAGTCACCAACCAGACACGGAGGAAGCAAGATGAGAATGTCACACTGAGAAAAGGCACCAAGCCACGTGGCTAAACATAGATAAGAATTATGAGTACAAGAGTTAGTAATAATTCTGAGCTACCGGCCAAGCATTTGTAATTAATACAAGCCTCTGTGTGGTAATTTGGGAAGCAGTTGCTGGGTATTTGGGAGTTGCTGTTTACAGTTCTGGGAGACTGAGGGACCGCTGAGACATTTTGCTTAGCTAGGAGAAGTGGGCTGCTGGGCATAGGCCTTGGAGGTTCTCTCTGCCATTGGGTCCAGCCTGAGTTGTCTGCTTCCTGAGCTGCTGAGATGTGAACAAGTCATCCTTCAAGCTCTCACTCCACGCCCCTCCTGCCATGGTAGACATGCCTCTAGAAATGAGCCCAGATAAATCTCTCTTCTGTCTCTTCTGCCTGGTATTTCATCACACAGACAAGAAAAGTAACAACCACACTTGTCCTCTTTTAGACCTGGGGTTTAAATTCTATTCCACTTTCTCCTCTACAGATCTCTAGGCCTATTCTTCTCATGGTGATCCTAACCAAAGGAATGAAATGTATTTCAAACAAAACATTTACCTTCTGCACATGTAACAAACCACCTCAAAGAACTTACTGGCTTAAGGTAAAGACTTGTGATGGGCCTGTGGTTCTGTGAGTTCACTAAGTTCAGATGAACAGGTTTTGTGTTAAGAGTCAATTGTGGCTGTGGCTGGAATGACTGATACTCATGGCTGGCAGCAGATGGTGGCCGTGGGCCAAGAGCTCGGTTGAGGCTGTTTTGAACACTGGCCTGTAGCTAAGGGACGCAAACTTTGATCGGCATGGCAGCTGAGTTCTGAGAGGGAGCAATACAAGAGGCCTGGGAAAAGCTGCAAGCCTCTGTGCGCCATAGACTTGAAGTCACAAAGTATCACTTCGGCTGCTTTTCTATGATTCACACAAACCATCCCTGACTCCATGTGAAAAGAGACAATACGAGAGCATTAACAGCAGGATGATATCACAGGGGGTGGTACAGCCTTAGGAAATATAAAGCAACAGGCTATGTAATTTTTCAATAAAAATAAGAAACTGATTGAAAGATTTTATTCCTGTGCCTGCAGAGGGTTATGAGATATAGTGTGTGTGTGTGTGTGTGTGTGAATGGCAGAACAAGATCTTTGAAGAAACACATTTGCTCACACTTTCAAGATTAGAAGAACATCTTAGCAGTGGTGGTTAAAGCAAACCTGGGCTGGGCCACTTACATAAGTCTGGCCTTCAGCAGGAAAAGATCAGGCTTCCTACTCTCATCCATAAAATGGGAACAACAGCAGGAACCTCACAGAAGTAGAGGAGTGGTTCAATAACACAATGCTGACAGGCATAGAGCCCGATACGCAGTAAGTTCTCAAAATCTGGTCATGTTAATATTGTGCCCCAAAAGGTTGTACTAGTGAGTGGGACACTTGAGGTTTCAATTCAAGTTTGCTTGACTCTAAAAAGTCTCAATTTACACACTGTTAGAGGACACAGAGGTTGGTTGTCCCCTAGATTTTCTGCTACACATTTCTCAACTGTGCACTGAACTGCCTACTCTAAGTCCCATGAGATGAATGCACCCTTTTTGATAAAGTTTTAAAATGGTGGTGGTGGTTGTTTTCTTGCTGGGCCCAGGGCCTTATGCAAGCTAGGCAAAAGCTCCGTCTCTAAGCTACATTCCCCAGCCCTGTAGTAAAACTGCCAAGCATTATTTTTTTTAATGGAACTCCTTTTTTTTTAAGGTTTATTTACTAAGTATACAGTGTTCTGCCTGCATATATGCCTGCACACCAGAAGAGGGAACCAGATCTCATCACAGATGATTGTGAACCATCATGGAATTGCTAGGAATTGAACTCAGGACCCTTAACTGCTGAGCCATCTCTCCAGCCCTACCAAGCTGAACTTACTTAGCTACGTACTTACAGAAGATAGATGATATTGAGCCTCCCAAACAGCTTCTGAGTAAATTTTCTAATGAGGCTTTTGATACAAAAGATATCCTGGGATTCTGTTCTTCGGCAATGAACCACTTCAGCCTTCCCTCTGGGAGAAGTGAGGACAGACATTTTTTCTCCTGTCCCCAAGAGAGAGAGAAAAGTCCATTATAAATCTGAGATGATGGGTTCAATTACACACAACACTGGGCAGTTAATTTCATATGGTCAGAGTAAGCACGTCTAGGGGGACTCAGGGGACACATTTTCCCAGGTGGTTGGCTTCAACAATTGTCATTTCAAACCTGCGAAAATATCGCTCTTCTAGAAAATGAACTGAGAACTGGCCTGTCTAGAACTTTCCACAACTATTTGAAAACTGCTTTAGATATTGAAAGGGCTCATTGACTGACCTAACCCACATCTGTGTGTTGTGGAATATTTGTACACTGTGTGAAGATATGTTGCTGTGTTTGTTGTAAAAAAAAGCTGAACAGCCAATAGCTAGGCAGGAGAGGACAGGTGGGATTTCCTGGAAGAGAAAGGAAGAGAAGAAGGAATCTAGGTGCAGAGAGATGCTAGTGAGATGTGGGACAAGTTGTACATACTGTACAGAGGAGAGGTAACTGAGCCACGGGGCAGAATGTAGACTAATAGAGACAGGTTAATTTGAGTTTTAAAAGCTAGCCGGGCGGTGGTGGCGCACGCCTTTAATCCCAGCACTCGGGAGGCAGAGCCAGGCGGATCTCTGTGAGTTCGAGGCCAGCCTGGGCTACCAAGTGAGTTCCAGGAGATGTGCAAAGCTACACAGAGAAACCCTGTCTCGAAAAACCAAAAAAAAAAAAAAAAAAAAAAAAAAAAAGCTAGTTGGAGGAAAAGCCTAAGCTAAGGCCAAACTTTCATAATTAATAATAAGTCTCTGTGTCAGCTACAGCTGTGGCCACATTCCAAATAAGAGCTTACCTGTATGGAACCTGGAACCCTGGAAGACAGCAATCTTGAAATGTTTTATGAAACAGAAACTTAAACTCATGTTACTAAATGAAAGGCGCCAATCTGAAAAGACATGACTCCAATCATCTACAAAGAATAATGTAGATGAAATTCTAAACGGTCTTATTAAATAAGAAACACAGAGCCAAATAAAGAGTTAAAAGCCCAGAGATCGAGCAGTAGCCAAGAGCTAAGAACACCTTATCTTACCACTCGCTGCCATCCTTACCCTGAGAGAGAGACCTTCTTCATGTGTCCTGTCTTTTTACTGCCTTTCTGTTCTGCCTTCTCATTGGCTGTAAACCCAACCACATGACTTTCTCGTAACTGCCTTTGTATACAGACCTCCAGGTCTCTATGGTTGGTACTGGGATTAAAAGTTCAGGTCACCTTGCTTTGGATGTGTCCTTGACCACAGAGACTCTGCCTGCCATGTGATCAGATTAAGGGCGTGTGCCACCACCACCACCTGACTCCCGCTTATGGCTCGCTGTGACTTCTGATCTCCAGGCAACTTTATTAACATACAAATAAAATCACGTTTCAGCACAAATAAAATAGCACCATAAAGTAAAGCTACAGAGATATTTTAAAAAATGAGTATTTCACCCATACCTGCTACCTGCTTAAATACCAGTGCCTTAGCCTCAACTCCCTACCCCCAACGCTCAGGGATCATCATTGAAGAGGAGACAGAAAGAGTGTAAGAGCCAGAGGCAGCGGGTGACTACAGAAAACATCTGGACACAGCAGGGCAGCTGCACATATGAACACTTGGGACAGAGTGCACAAAACCTGTGCAAACTCAAGACAGACCAAATCCCCGAATGGAGAGTGAGGCATACAACCCCATACTTGACAGTGGAGAAATTAGCAATTAGCTGCTGGAAAGGATTAGTTTTCTCTAAGAGTGTAGCCCCGGTAAGCTGACCATACTCTAGTGGAAGACCACACAGCCAAGAATATTTGGGCAACACAAAGAGGTCTTAAAAGATTAAAAAAACAAAAACAACAAAAAAACCCACAAAGTTGGGTGGATGGGGAAGTGAGGTGGAGCTGGGAAAAGTTGGTGGGAGTGAATAGTTAAAACACATCGCTGGGCGGTGGTGGTGCACGCCTTTAATCCCAGCACTCGGGAGGCAGAACCAGGCAGATCTCTGTGAGTTCGAGGCTAGCCTGTTCTACAAAGCGAGTTCCAGGAAAGGCGCAAAGCTACACAGAGAAACCCTGTCTCGAGAAAAAACAAACAAACAAACAAACAAAAAACACATTGTACAAAACTCTCAAAGGAGTAATAAAAAAGCGGTTAAAAAAAATGCCCAGATGCTGGTGGTACATATCTTTAATCCCAGCACTAGGAGGCAGAAAATCTCTGTGAGTTCAAGGCCAGCTTGGTCTACAGAGTAAATTCTACACAGTTGTTACACAGGGGAACTCTGTCTTTCAGAAAACAAAAAACAAACAAACAAAAACAAAGATGAGTACTGACAGAGAGATGCTTAAGAGAGAAGGGTGAAAAGGTGGTACCCAGTGGATTTTGGAGGCTTGGAACGCTGCAGATTATTGAAGCAGCAGATACAGACAGCTTTGCCTTTGTCCTAAACAGCAGACTGTACAAGGGTGAATTGTATGTTACACAAATAGTCACCTTTAACTGATGATGTGTCAATACCAATGCTGACAATGAACCACCTTGGTGGGGAATGGATAGTGGAGAGGCCTTTGGAGGTGGGGAAGTACTGAGTAGGGAAATCTCACCCTCCCCTAAATTTTATTGTCAACCCCAAACTTCTCTTAAAATTTTAATTTTTTAATTTAAAAAATTCTCTTAACTATATGCTCTCTCTGAACGGCAGATATTATACTTACCAACATCTGGTGAGCACTTTATTTTTGTGGGTTTTTGTTGTTGTTGTTTGGTTTTGTTTTGTTTTGTTTTTGTTTTTTGTTTTTTGGTTTTTTTTTTTTTTTTTTGGTTTTTCAAGACAGGGTTTCTCTGTGTAGCTTTGCGCCTTTCCTGGAACTCGCTCTGTAGCCCAGGCTGGCCTTGAACTCACAGAGATCCGCCTGCCTCTGCCTCCCGAGTGCTGGGATTAAAGGCGTGTGCCACCACCGCCCGGCGTGAGCACTTTACATATACCTTTCAATCTTAAGGACTAATAGTTATTTCTGTCTTTTTATAGTCAAGGACATTAAAGATAACAGAATTGAAATAATGAAAACAAATTCACAGACTACAAATTCACACATCAGTTTCTGACCACAGGGTTAGGTGTTTTGTTACTGACTTATTTCCATCTTTCCTTAACATCTTGTTTCAAAAACACCTCTTTTTATTTAAAAGTCCACGTTCCAAAGATCATTATCTTGGTCCAATCGCAGAGAAGCCCAAGACGAGGGGGCGTGAACTCAGGGACTACAAAGCCCAGCATGCACCGCTGCGTCAGTAGCTGCGAGCAGGGTTGTGGTTTCCTTCGCCGCTCTTCCCTCCTCCACCGAGTTTCCACATCCGAGAGGAGCTCCTACGTCCCTCGCAGGTGCCACTGCTCACAGCTGCACGCATCCCGAAGACACACCTGACTGCGCCCTCGCCTCCCGGGTCCTGCGTCCCAAAGGCGCCGCCCGCCATACCCACCTCACCTGCAGCTCCAGCACGCCGCCCCGCTACACAGAGGACGCGCAAACGGTTGCTAACGGAAACGACGTGACGTTTCGCCCGATTCGTGCGGCGGTCAAGGGTCGCCCTGGAGAGTTCCGCTTCCGGTTCCGGGATCTAGTTTGTTGTGGGCCGGCTCTCTGGTGTGAGCTGGTTCTCGAAGCCGGTTTCTGAGGTTCAGGTGTGTGTCCGGGTTGCTCCGGTTCAGCGGCTGCAGACATGGCGGCCTCTACAGCGGCCGGGAAACAGCGGATTCCCAAAGTGGCCAAGGTAGGCAACCGCGAAGGGCCCCAGCACAGCATCTGCGGTGTCGTGCACCGGAGACTTGGGACAGCGAGCTCTGCCCCTAGGTCCAAGAAGACAGGTAGTCGGTGGCATGGCGTGGGGTCTTGTCACTCCGAGCTCGTCTCGCGGCTGCTCAGCCTTCGTTCCAGGGTGGTGTTTTTGTAATGCGAGTGATCAGTTCGGTTAAGCAAACTCTTGGCTTTGCTAGGCTCTGGAGATCCCCCCGCCCCGTATCCCCCCCCCCCCCCCCGCCACGTTCACTCGGGGTAGCACTGCTGGAGTAAAACAAGAAGAAGGGCGAAATGGCAACTTTGATAGATGTACCCAGGCACCGTAGACCATGCCATGGGCAAGAACCAGAGGGGTGTCAGTAAACTTGAAGGTAAACTTTGTGGAGGAAGCTAAAACTTGCAGGCTGAGTGAAAGTTAGACAGTGGAGGGAATGGGAGGAATGGGCTCTGTGCAGTGGCATAATTTAAGTTAAACAGTGGATTATCATATCTCCAACGATGGCTAATATGTCACCAGTGCTTGACAACTGGCATGTCTTTACATACAGTCTTTCTCTGGTCCGATTCTTCTACGTGGCATTTTCGTTTTAAGACAAGTTCTCATTTCCACACGTGTTAATTGTAAAAGTCTAATGTGGTAGCCTTTTTTTTCCCATACCGAGTCATAAAAGCCAGGGTATGTGTGCTGGCTAGGTTTTATCCGCTTGACATAAACTACAGTTACCTGGGAAGAATGTTAATTGATAACATTCCTCCATCAGGTCTCTTGTAAGGCATTTTCTTGACTAATAATAGCTGTGGACGTCCCAGCCTTCTCAGGGAGTATCACACCTGTGCAGGTGGTCCTCAGTACTATAAGAAAGCAGGCTGAGCAATCAGTCCAGTAGGCAGTGTTCCTACATGGCTTCTGTATCAGTTCCTGCCTCCAAGTTCCTGCCTCGACTTCCCTTCATGATGGGCTGTGACCCGGTTATGTAAGCCAGATCAAGTCTTCCTTCCCCAAGTTGCTTTTGTTAGTGTTTTTTTTATTTGTTTGTTTGGTTTTGGTTTTTCGAGACAGGGTTTCTGTGTGTAGCTTTGGAGCCTGTCCTGGAACTCACTCTGTAGACCAGGCTGGCCTCAAACTCAGAGATCTGCCTGGCTCTCTGACTCTGGAGTGCTGGGATTAAAGGCGTGCGCCACCACCGCCCGGCTGTTAAGTGTTTGATCACAGCAGTAAAAAAGCAAATTAGGCCAGGTGGTGGTGGCGCACGCCTTTAATCCCAGCACTCCGGAGGCAGAGGCAGGCAGATCTCTGTGAGTTCGAGGCCAGCCTGGTCTCCAAAGCAAGTTCCAGGAAAGGCGCAGAGCTACACAGAGAAACCCTGTCTTGAAAAACCAAAAAAAAAAAACAAAAAAAAAGCAAACTAGAGCAGTGTGCTTGCATGTAGGGTCCATCTTATTCTGAACACGTTTGGCTTGGAGCTACTGTGTTGAGCAGCACAGCTGTGTGTGCTCAAGCAGCTTCCAGGCTGATGATTAGAACTTAGTAAGTTTCAGTTGACTTCAAATGTCATGGAAAACCAACCTGCCCACTAGATGGGTTAAAATAAGTAGAGGAATCCTATAAATAAGTTATAATGCCAGGAAGTAGTGCTTAGTCTACTCTTCTAAAAGGGAAAAATTGATGTTATTTTGTCACCTTTTTCTCTTTTTTCTCATCCTCGTAGATGCCATGTATTAGATAGAAAATGCAGGGTCGTGTCCCCGCGCGCCCCCCCCCCCCCCTTCTGTCTCATGGAGAATTGAACATGTCATTCAAAGAGGTCCTCTTGTCCTCATACTTAGAAGTTCACATCCTGGAAAATGTTCCGTGGGTTTTAAAATCTTGTGTGGAGAACACTACACTACCCAAAACAGAAATGTCTTTTTTTCTTAAAAGGTGAAAAACAAAGCGCCAGCTGAGGTACAGATAACTGCCGAGCAGCTCTTAAGAGAGGCTAAAGAAAGAGAGCTTGAGCTCCTTCCACCCCCGCCTCAGCAGAAGATCACAGATGAAGAGGAGCTCAATGATTACAAACTTCGGAAGAGGAAGGTGAGTCTGTTGGAGTGCACCATGCACACCTGTCCATGTCCCCACCCACAGCAGGAGCTAGGGCCGGGAGAGAACTCAGAGCCAAGGTGACTTGACCTCAGGCTAAGATTTGGGATTACTTAATCCACTAATACTGTGAAAGTTATATGTCAAATTCTGCGAATTACTGAGAACACGTGAAGGTAATGTTAAAAATTGTTTTCTTATTAGGAGTGAGAGTAGAGTATATTAAAGTACTAGTTATCGTTATGGGCAACAGCAGAAACTACAGTAATTCTTCCAGTAGTTCATTACATCTACAGTGTTTGGTTGTCCTCGTAAACTAGAGAAACACTTGTCGGTGTAACCTTCTGTAGTGAGCTTCCTGTTTCTCAGCATCTAGTGTCTCTTAAGAACGAAATGAGTAACTTTTATTACAAGGCAAAAGGCAAAGTCAGTTTCTCTTTAATATACCACCCCCCTTTGCCTTTCAGACTTTTGAAGATAACATAAGGAAAAACAGGACTGTGATTAGTAACTGGATAAAGTACGCACAATGGGAAGAAAGTCTCAAGGAAATTCAAAGGTAACATTGCCATAAGTGTAACCTTTATATATAAAATACGGTAAACTGTCATCTGAGAACTAGGACAAGTAGAGCACAGGGCTGTACTGTGTTAGAACCTTCCAGCTTCTGCTCCATGGCTTCTTCAGGTTCTTCTGAGGCTCCTCAGGGCACTCGGAAGGACAATCATAGAGTGTTCCAGGAGGTTCTGTATGTGGGTATTGCCGCTAGTACTCCTGTAACTAAAGAAACAGTGTTTTCTCTGTGTTCGTATTTCAAAAATAAAAGTGTTCTGCTGCAATCTGTTGTCAAGAAAAAAATTGCGGCCTTCACTTCCTCTTGACCAGCCTCTCTGCACTCTCCCTCATAGCCCTGCTCTGCAGTGACCATGTCCTTGCCAATTCCTAAGCACACCATTGCTCTTTACTGTGACATTTGTTTACTCTCTGCCTTGACCCCTTGAAGCACCCTTCTCCACCAGCCTTGACTTTTGAACAAACTGGAACTATCTCGTACATTCTCAATTTTGGAATTCCTCCTACTTACCCTTTTCTCCAAACATTGCCATCTCTCTCTCTGCTTCCTATGCAGACCTTGACTATGTTTGTGACATTATGAAATAATTGCATGCTTCTCTCTAAGATTATACAGTAACTTAGTTTTTCTCCTTTTATGACCAGAACTTGACTCATGATAGATATCCAACAAAACAGTAGGGTATTGCAGCTAGTTTGAAGTGACTACTGCATATCTTAAAGGTACTGCTTTTGACGTTCTCCATATCTTATTTGTTAAGGGCTCGATCCATATACGAGCGTGCCTTAGATGTAGACTATCGGAATATTACACTCTGGCTGAAATATGCGGAAATGGAAATGAAGAACCGCCAGGTCAACCATGCCCGAAATATCTGGGACCGAGCCATAACAACTCTGCCCCGAGTCAACCAGTTCTGGTAAGCCTCTGGTTGTACAAAGCAGCCTTCTTTCTGTGAATTAGGAAAGTACCACTTGCTGTGTATTGGTTTTATTTGCAGTTATAATACTTTTATATTGAACTTTACATGCTACTTTTCCTTAAAATACAGTTTTTTAATGTCACATAATCTGTGAGTCATAATCCTAAATGGTCCATAGCTATGTAATTAAGACTTAAATGTAACAAAGCACTGGAAATGTTGAAGATTACTTTTTTCCCTAAGTCTTTTTGACCACAGCAGGCACCTTTGGATGATTCTGTATCCTCAGGTACAAGTACACATACATGGAGGAGATGTTGGGCAATGTTGCCGGTGCCCGTCAGGTGTTTGAGCGCTGGATGGAATGGCAGCCTGAGGAGCAGGCCTGGCACTCCTACATCAATTTTGAGCTGAGATACAAAGAGGTGGAGCGGGCCCGTACCATTTATGAACGCTATATCCTTTGAATGAGGTATAAGTGTATGTTGTTGTCATGGGTGTCTACCTCCCAAAAAGATATCACAGTCAAGACATGTAGCTATTAAGGTGACATTGAAGGTCAGGAAGACAGATTCTTTCACATTTTTTTATAGGGATAGAAATTGTTCAGATAAAAATTTGTGGTCTGGGTGATTTGAGTCTTGTCAATGATACAGGTTCATTTTTGTTTTTTGTACTAAATCCTGGCTGCCAGAACAAGAGGTCTGTGTTTAACATTAGCACTAGCTGTGACTCCAGAGTCATTTAGTTCCTTGAGCCTTGTGTCCTTTCTATACCAGAAAAATGAAAACTAAACATGGTGCAGCTAAGTGTGTACTCACTGATAGGGCCCTTGCTGGCACTGTAGAAGATCGAGCAGCCAGCTGTGACAGGCTGATGTCCCCAACAGGAAGATGGGGTTTGGAAAAGCACTGTTAGAGGCGGTCCTGTGATCCCCATCACCTGGAGACACCGTGTTTGCAGATCGCCACACTTGTTAGAATGTATTTGGAACCCCCAGATCGATAAGTGCTATGCTTTGGCAGCTGTTTGTAAACATACATAACACAGTGAACATTTTGTGTCCCTCAGCATGCAGTTCCTAGCTGAAGTTCATTTCAGCTATGTGTGTGTGTGTTTGTGTAGTGATGCCCGAGTATGAAGGCAGGAGGGGCCCATTCTGTGTCCACAAGGAGCTTTCTTCCTCTCTGAAGCCAGTAGCATAGGGTTCTGACACCTGTAGTGGAACAGCCTGAGGCTAGCTGCTTGATGCCCATCTGAGTAGATGGCTTAGTTGATCAGTGCTTGATGCACAAGCATGAAGACCTGTGTTTGGACCCCTAGCCCCCACATAAAAAGCTGGGCTCACTAGCCCATATCTGTAATCCCAGTCCTGGGGAGATGGAGGCAGGAGGATTGATGGCGCTGTTAGGCCAGTCAGTTTAGTTGAATAGGTAAGGTCCAGATTCAGTGAGAGGCCCTGTCTCAAAAAATAAGGTAGAGAGCAATTGAATAAGATAAATGATTTCAGCCTGGTGGTGGCGGTGCATGCCTTTAATCTCAGCACTTGGGAGGCAAGGGCAGGTGGATCTCTGTGAGTTCGAGGCCAGCCTGGTCCGCACAGGACAGTCAAAACTGTTACACAGAGAAACCCCTGTCTCAAAAAACCAAAAAAATAAAAAATAAATGATTTCAGCCTCCGGCCTCTTACACCCATGCATATATATGTTCATGTGGGCACACACAGGAACATGTACACACACAAAATAGCTAGGATGTGCTGTTTTTAGAATTTAAAACTGTGCTCCGTGGGAGATACGTCCATGTTCCTCCTAGATCAGTGGCTTGGCATTCAGTAATCGAGAGTTCTGACCGGCTTTAGAGAACTGCAAACAATGAGAACCTTGTTGTGCAGCATGAAGATCTGAAGCTGGCCTTGTTTGCCAGTGGCTTCACAGGCCGGGGGCACCTAGTTTGTAGCAGATGGTATTCTAACCTTGATGCTGCCAGCACTCGGGAAACCCTGCAGGGCAGCAACTGCTCCATTGCCCGGGTGAGGAAACCGAGACACGATGACAAGTAACCTGACTCGGGTCTCAGGTGGGGATGCAGGTGTGTCTGACCCGGGACGTCAGCCTCCAAACTATCAGTTCTCTTAGTATCTTTGGTCCAGCTGATTGGATTCCTCACTGGAAAGTTTCAGCTTCCTCAAGGGAGGTTGATGTGCCCTGCTAATTAAATGGCAGGTGAAAATGTTCTCTTTAGCTTTGGCTAGCAGCTTTCTTTGTGGCTGCTGTTACTGAGCATTTAATGTAATAGGTGCTTTTTATCGACCATGTTCTTCTGACCAGAAAGTGCTAAGTTTCATAAACATTTCCTCCTCTTATAAAGGCAGCAGTGATGGGTGAGGTTGGCACTGTTTTCCCCTTTCACACCCTAAAAAGCTGAGTCAGATGACTTGTTGAAGATCCCATGGCTGATAGATAACCAGGTTGAGGGTTTTCTTCGGCTTCAGCTGGCTGTGTGTACCCACTGCTGAGTCAGCACTGGAGGCTGATCAGAGTGAGTAGCTGGCCCTGACCTCAGGCTGCAGGTTAGTGGTTAGACTCTTGCATTGTTGGGGTTTGCATTGAGGCTGGTGGGGTTCCGGCCTGTGGTTTGGGCACTGAGCCTTTGTCCTGCGAGCTCCCCCAGTCTCTGTTGTGGGTTTAGCTGTGCCGTCTTGCCAGCCCTTTCCTTGACTGGCCCGCCCGCCCGTACTTGTGCTGGTGCACCCCGCTGTGAAGAACTGGATCAAGTACGCCCGATTCGAGGAGAAGCACGCTTACTTTGCCCATGCGCGGAAAGTCTACGAGAGAGCGGTGGAGTTCTTTGGAGATGAGCATATGGACGAACACCTGTATGTGGCCTTCGCTAAATTTGAGGAAAATCAGAAAGAAGTAAGTGCACGATGAGTTCATTTCTGTTTTGTCCATAGAGAAAATGTTTTCCATGTTCAAAAACATAATTTCATACAGAACAGCGTGTGCGTATTGCTGAGCTATAGATTGGAGCTGAGTGGTTATGTATGCTAACTGTCTTAATTTCATTCTGCTTTGTTTGAAAATTAATCCTTTTAAATATGAATACCTGGAGTTAGGTGTTGTGGCACACATCTATAATCCCAGCACTCAGAAAATTGAGGATTGACTCTAAGGCTGAGGCAGGAGGAGCATAAATTTGGAGCCAGCTTAGAGTACATAGACCTTATCTCAGAAACACAAAAGTACATGTATAAACTGTTGAGTCTTTTGGTATACTGGTTCAAGGGCTTTATAGATAATAAGCTAGGCAGGCAGAGAAGCAGTGCCCTCAACCAGAGGAAACAGTGTGGAATGGAAACACAGCCCACAAATAAGCCAGTTCCTTTCTTCCTTAGTATACACAGAAAATTATAGAATTGGAGGGGTCAGATTCTCTCTAAGAGGCAAGAGTTAGAGGGTTGTAAGTGGGACAGTGACTGAATTATAATTATTGAGCTTCTGACTAGTTCATAGAGGTATTCTGGAGCAGGGTAGGAGCATAGCAAGAGTGGAACCAGGGGAGGGCTGAGGATAAAGCTCATTTGGAGAGTACTTGCGAGCATGGGTGAAGTTCTGGGTTTGATCATCAGTAAGAAGGAGGCAGGTGATAAAACCAGAGAGTACAATAAGGAGGTTTTTGGAATGTTCTCAGTTAGAAATGGAGGTGGGTCAGCAACAGGGTAGAGGAGAAAGGGCAGTAGCGAAGAAATAAAAATTGCAGCACTTGATGAAAGAATCAGTAAAGGAAAGGAGAACTGGAGAGGAACCAAGGCAGACTTGTGGGGCTTTGGGTGGGAGCAGGTGTGCCATGGTGGTGGTGCCTGCCAGCCTGGGAAGGACCCAAGATGGGTGAGGAGAAAATAGCTCAGTTTTGAGACAGTATTAAATGTGGAACTAAAACTAAGCATTAGTCCTTTCTGATCGAGGCCTCAAATTTTAATTTACAAGTAGTAGGTTGTAGTTTCAAGGTGTGGCTAAAATGAGATTATATTTTAGATGATAATCTTCCTATCTGCTTTTAGTTTGAAAGGGTACGGGTTATCTACAAATATGCCTTGGATAGAATTTCAAAACAAGAGGCCCAAGAACTCTTTAAAAACTATACCATCTTTGAGAAGAAGTTTGGTGACCGGAGGGGTATTGAAGATATCATCGTGAGCAAACGGAGATTCCAGTATGAAGAAGAAGTGAAGGTGGGTGCTGCTGTAAATGGCAGTGTTGTCAGAGCTCTCGGGTAATATTGGGTTGGGGCTAGTGATTACTCTCGTGATGGTGTGTCTATAGACTAGGCAACTATTCCAGACAAGGTGGAATAAATGTGGCGTAAAGAAAAGAGAGTAAGCCATACTTGGATTTGCTAATGCCATTCCTTTGTGGGAAGTCCTTTAATTGATAGCAAGCTGAACTAATGTGGAACTGGGCAGGATGGATCATACTTTTAATCCCAGCACTTGGGAGATAAAGGCAGAAAAATTGTTAGAGGCCAGCCTAGGTTTCATATCAAGTCCATGCCTCAAAAGATATGTGACATCTATTTGAGCTCATTTTTTGAAAAGGATGGAAAGGTCAGAGATGGATCCAAACACCTGCTTTGCATGAGCAAGAGATCTATGGTAGACAGTTCTGTTCTTATCGCTGTAATAGGCCATTTCAGCTTTAGATAGCAGTGTTTTCTCTCAGGGTTCTTCTATCTTTTGCTTAGTCAGGTTGAGTTAGCTCCTAACAAAGAACCAAGTTTGGTGTTAAATGAAGTGGTAGGTTGGTAAGATGTGTTCATAATAAATTACTGTTTGTTTGAAAAGGTGTTTCCTGATTTAGAGTCGGATATAAACCCATTGTAATTTCATTATCAACATAATGGTATACAGTCACGTGTAAAAAATACATTTATAGAAGATGGAAGCTGTGTGTAGTGGCTCAAGCCTGTAGTCCCAGGACTGGCTAAGGCAAGATAATTATGAGTTCAAGGCCAGCCTAGGCTATGGGGTGAGACCTTGTCTTAGAAACAAAGAAAAAAAATGAGATATCATTACCAAGCAGTAGAGGAAAGAGGCTTTGCTTCGAGGTGCCAGCCAATGCCCTTTTACAGTCCTATACCGTCTCAGGGATGGTGTTCTAAACATGAGATAATGGGTAAAAACTAAGGGAATAAAAGCTAAAAAAGAGCAAGTTTGGTGTCTCCTTATAGTTCTGATAGCCTGTCAAGTCTAGATCTTGGTTCTGTTTTTATAGATTAAGCTGTTTTTTCTAGGCTAATCCACACAATTACGATGCATGGTTTGATTACTTACGCTTGGTGGAAAGTGATGCTGAAGCTGACACTGTGCGGGAAGTCTATGAGAGGGCCATTGCTAATGTGCCGCCAATCCAGGAGAAGAGGCACTGGAAGCGCTACATTTACCTCTGGATCAATTATGCACTCTATGAAGAGCTGGAAGCCAAGGTGAGAGGCTGGGCTGTGGGTCAGCCATGAATGCCTTTCTTCCCCAGCCTCGTGGTGGTGGGTAGTAACTGATAGTTGCAGGCTTTGAGACAGACTTAGTTTCAATTCTCTTAGGACTCTGTCCACCTTGTCCATCGTTAAAACTGTGTGCCTGTTGAGGCATGGTGTGTTGTTTTAAAACCTTGAGGCACACTTAGATAGATTGCATTTAAAACTTGAAACAATGACCAATGAAGCAGTTTAATTACACACAGTTGCCTAGTGATGTGTTTGTCACAAAGAAGGATCATGGCCAGATTGTACATTTTTGTTTTTGATAAAAATCAAGTGGCATTTCCCGGTTATGTGTAAGTTAACAGGGAAAGACTACCCTCTGTTGATCTGAGACCATAAGGTCTTTCTTTTTGCTGTTAGGCCTTTCTACAAAGATGAATTCAGACTTTAATGGCCACAATCATAATCAAAGGTAGTTGTGCCAGGCAGCGGTGGTGTACGCCTGTAATCCCAGCACTCGGGAGGCAGAGCCAGGCGGATCACTGTGAGTTCTCTGTGAGTTCGAGGCCAGCCTGGGCTACAGAGCGAGCTCCAGGACAGGCACCAAAAACTACACAGAGAAACCCTGTCTCAAACCACCCCCCCAAAAAAAGTAATTGCTATTTTTGATCATAAATGAAATCAATATTTAAAAATAGCTCTTGAGAAATGGAGTGTCTATTTCTACTAGTAGTCATAATTAACTAGTAAAGTAAGTATTAACATAATCTTTAAAAAACTATTTTAATCTTAATACAGGATCCTGAGAGGACAAGACAGGTATATCAAGCGTCTTTGGAACTAATTCCTCACAAAAAGGTACACTTGCTGGATCAAAATCCTGTTTTACTACTTATAAAATAGTATGTATCAATTGAAAACTTTCAAGTGAGTGGCACCATAAGAATCAAAACAGATAAGGAAACTCCCTCCTGTCTAATTCATAGAGCAGCCTGTATTGTGACAAGTAAGTGATGCAGTGTAGACATTCAGAGAGACAGACTGGAAGAAAGGAGACAGAGCACATGCCTAAGAGACTCCAGATGGGTCTTTTGATAATGGAGCCTGCCTGTGTGGTTGAACATGTGGTTTCTTTGGAGATGTTAAAATGTTGCTATACCACATTTCCCACCAAGAGAAACAAAGTTCTGCTTTAGAAGTGGTGAGTTGTTCTTAGAAATAGGATGCCCTACCAATTTACAAGCATCCCACAAAACATTCTGAGTAGAGGCTGCCATGCCATGCCGTGACGTGACGTATATAATACAGTATCAGTCTAGGTGGCCATGGGTGTGTGTGTGTGTGTGTGTGTGTGTGTGTGTGTGTAAATTTTATTACACTTTTATTTGTGGGGGGAGGGCTGTGCATATGCCATAGTACACATGTGGAAATCGGAAGACAGCTTGGGGAGTTGGTTCTGTCCACCATGTGGGTCCTGGAGATTAAACACAAGGGTCAAGCCTGACGGCTGGTGCCATCATTCACTGAGCCCTTTCTCCCGCCTCTTGGTATATTTTTAACGTTGATAAATGCCCCCTTTGCTTACAAACAAACAAAATACTTCCCTGTTCACCCTGAAGTCTACCAGTGGCCTTTGGTTAATTTAAATGAGCCTCTTAAGCCAGATCTTTCTGTGCTTTTGTTTTGTAGTTCACATTTGCCAAAATGTGGTTATATTATGCACAGTTTGAAATACGACAGAAAAATCTGCCATTTGCCAGAAGAGCTTTGGTAAGTAAAGGAGCAGCAAGTGACTACTGAGTGGGACATAAACATAACCCTTCTCCCTCCCTGCAAAGCTCAGGGACCATTGAGGAAGAATAGGAACAGGATGGTGGGGAGGAGTGTTAGGAAGTGTCTTCTGGACATGGAGTGGCTGTTACACTCAAACTCAACAGCAGCATCAGTGGCCTGCAGGAGATTTGCTCCAGATGAAGCCATCCAGCAGGAAGGAGGGAGGGGCTCATGAGACTCCACCTCCAGCTGGGGAGCCATTGGCAGCTGGTGGCTGCTGAGGGGAAGCAGTCCTTTTTCTTCAAGGGTGTAGCCACTGAAAGGTTGCCCATGCTCATGCATCAAAACTAACTGGACTCAGTGTGACAGGAAGGTGGGCAGAGCATCTAGGGGAGTGGGCGAGAGGAATTGGGGGTGGATATGATCAAGATACAGTGTATATGTGTATGAAACTGTCAAGAGATACAAACAAAAATAGTAATGCTTTAATTGTAAACATTCTATTTAAACACTGGAAATATCTATAGCTACCAGTTACCAGATTAGTAGTCTGGAATTAGTAGTCTGATCTTGTGCAAATTTTTGAAATATACCGTCCTCATAATTTTTCATAAAATGTCTCAGGATAAAATACTGTGTATACACAATTTTCCTTCAGATGAACTATTTGCTTCCTGTGGGTAGTATGTCAGGTTTGATTACCTTTTTATTTAAAGGAAGTTTGTATGCTTAACACCATATTTTCTAGGGGATCCTGAAGGGTCTAAAATCAAATGGTTGTGTAATTCTACAATATTGCCTGTGGCTGACCAGGCTCCATGTCATCTGCCAGCTCGACTCCAGCAGAAGATAGCTTCTAGGACAGATTGACAGTGACTAAAATTGAACCCTAAGTATAACAATACTCTTGGCCATTTTATTCTTCAGGGGACTTCCATAGGCAAATGTCCAAAGAACAAGTTATTCAAAGGTTATATAGAACTGGAACTACAGCTTCGAGAATTTGACAGATGCCGGAAGCTTTATGAAAAGTTCTTGGAATTTGGACCTGAAAATTGTACCTCGTGGATTAAGTTTGCAGAATTAGAGACAATCCTTGGTGATATTGATAGAGCCCGGGCAATCTATGAATTAGCCATCAGCCAGCCACGCTTAGACATGCCAGAGGTGAGGATCCCAAGTTGGATATATTTTAAATACTTATCAATTATCAAGTATTCCCCCTATGACCCAACTAACCTATAGACTTTTCCACTAATTAGGATTCTTCTGTTTGTTGAATAGGAAAGTGGGCTGGGGGAGTGTCAGCAGCAGCCCCCACACAGCTGACAGGATAGGTTAAAGGGATGAGGAGGAGAAGGCTGGGTAAGGAAACAGCTGTAGCCTCCCCCGCCAAAATCTGGAACACAGGAAATGGTGGAGTACTGGCCCGCCTTCAGTAGTTAAGCCACAAGGTGGCACTGAACCATAGCTAGGACTGATTGGAGTCTCCCAGGAGCCACAGAACTGTCGGAGCCTCTGGTCAGTCTTGTACTAACATGACCCTGCATCAGGGCAGAGCTTCCTGGACCGCTGCTAGCACCTGTGGCCTCCGTTCCTCCAGTCGACTGCCAGCTCCAGTGCCCGGGCCCCTGTCTGTGGTGGGCAGTTAATAGTTTTTGAACTCAAATGACAAGAAATTGACACTGGGGATAGGAATCTGGTTTATTTTCTCCCTAAAAGGGAACTGCATGTAACAAGATCAGGAAAGTACCTGGAATTCTTAACAAATTTTGGTTGTGTTGAACATTTGAATAACTCCAAAAAGAAATGTAAAACTAAATCCAAAGCCTTTTTTTCTCTTCAATTCTAATCACATTTTGGCAAGCTTGTAAATGCTTGTATTATTCATCCACATGCTGTCTTAACTATTGAGTGAAAGTCTTAGGTTCTTGGATGTAGGTCAGGATGGCTGAACTATAGGGGCATGTGGCTTCTTAGTGCTAAGATTGACCTGTTATTTTTCTTAGGTACTTTGGAAATCATATATTGATTTTGAGATTGAGCAGGAAGAAACTGAAAGAACGCGAAACCTTTACCGACAATTGCTTCAGCGAACACAGCATGTCAAGGTATCCTGACTTTGTCAATGAGCTTTCATTTTATTTTGTGCAGCAGTTTTGGTTTTTTTAGACAAATTATTTTAAATGACTTTCTTGTTTCTTAGAATCTGTCATTCTCAGAAGACTTAAGATATTAAGTTTATACCAGGTCATTGTTTATGCTGCACATGAATCTCTTGTAAATCACAGGTTTTAAGATTTTAAAACTCTGTCAGACACTTGAAAGCAGGAGAGTGCTTTGGTACTGACAATGAAGTTCAATGTATGTTAACATATGTTCAATGTATTAGTCTAGAATGCTATCAGTGATCTATCATCAGATGTCATGAACTGGAGAAATTAGGTTTACAACCATTATGTTACTATCTTCAGGGTGATATGGTTAATTTGGTTCTTTTAATTTTTAAAGGTGTGGATCAGTTTTGCTCAGTTTGAGTTATCCTCAGGGAAAGAAGGAAGTGTGACTAAATGCAGACAGATTTATGAAGAGGCTAATAAAACCATGAGAAACTGTGAAGAAAAAGAAGAGAGACTTATGTTGCTGGAATCCTGGCGAGGTTTTGAAGATGAATTTGGAACAGTATCAGACAAGGAAAGAGTAGACAAACTCATGCCAGAAAAGGTCAAGAAGAGAAGAAAGGTCCAGGCCGACGATGGGGTAAGGGCTGAGCACTAGAGCTTATTCATCTCGTGTCAAAGGAGTAGAAATGCATGTGACTTTGAAATGTGTGCTTTGAAGTAGGATTTGAACATTCTTAAACGCAGAAGTAGATGCCTAGATAAGGACCATTTGTAGTCTGGCTACTAGGAATACAGCCAGGAGTGGAAAATGGAATGGGGGTTGGCAAAAACACCTTCGTGAAAGTGGAGTCTAGGAGTTACATGAAGTGTGGTATTTGTAGAGTGGCAAGTGGAAAGTCAGTAAGCATGGGAAGTTTGTAGGGTAGAGCAAGTTTGGTGGGAACCATTGAAGACTTCTTTACATGACTAGCTAGATGTTGGCATCTCATATCTGTGAACTTGGGGGACTTGGGTTGAAGATGATCATCTATTGGATGGTTTTCATAAGTCTAGCAACTGGGGAGTAGAAGGTGGGAAATGAGAGGAGAGCCTGAATTTCAGGACAATATTTACAAGTTAAATCTATGATCAATTAGAAATGAAAAGATGAGAGCTAGGAGTCCAAATATACACAGCTATGTGCTCTCTGCTACTGAAAATTAAGACTCAAATTTAAGATTATTTTAAGAGTGGTTTGCCTGCGTGTGTATATGTACACCATGTGCATGCCTGGTGCCCTTGGAGGTCAGAAGGCAGCATTGGATCCCCTGGAACTGGAGTTACAGATGTTTGTGAGCTACCATATGGGTGCTGGGAACCTAATCTGGGTCCTCTGCAAGAGCAACAAATGCTCTTAACAGCTGAGCCATCCCTCTCTAGCCCATAAAACTCAGAACCTTAAAGTCTTAAACATGTCACTGCAGTGTGGAGTTGAGGTGCTGAGTGTCTTGATTGCCTGGGGAAAAGCTGTGCCTAGAAGTTTAGCTCTCTTCCACTTGGGCCGTCATTTTCAGTGAGCTACAACATGGTTTGAGCAGCTGTTCAGTCGCTCATTTGGACCCAGCCTTTTCCTTCTACAGCAGGATTTGATGTTGTTGCTTTGTTCAGTGAACATAGTTGGATTTGAACTCCAGGTTTCCCAGACAAATTCTTCACTCTGCCTTCTGAATACAGCCTGTTCCAGCTGTCTGCTCACCTTATAATTGATGTATTTAATTTTACAGTCTGATGCCAGGTGGGAAGAATACTATGATTACATCTTTCCAGAGGATGCTGCCAACCAGCCTAACCTCAAGCTTCTGGCAATGGCCAAGCTTTGGAAGAAACAGCAACAAGAAAAAGAAGCTGCCGAACAGGATCCAGATAAGGACATTGATGAGAGTGAATCCTCATCTTTTTAAATGTTGTAATTTTTTTTATATAAATTAATAGTTTAGAACTTTGACTTCTGAACGTTTTTGTATATTTACCCAGTAAGGAGTTGTTTGGCATCTTTGATAGCTACCTTTCAAATTATTTTTTAAAACACTCTTGGGTTAAATGTGGATGAAAACTTGCAAGTAAAGGAATTTTTCTAATAATTTTGTTACCTGAGTCTTAACTTTCCTACTATTTGCCCATATTGTATATTACATGAAATTAATTTGCTAAGCACCTATTCTAGGTGCAACTGCAGATTTTTTTTTTGTTTTTGTTTTTGTTTTTTTGTTTTTGAGACAGGGTTTCTCTGTATAGTCTTGGCTGTCCTGGAACTCCTCTGTAGACTAGGCTAGCCTTGAACTCAGATCCGCCTGCCTCCTAAGTGCTGGGGCCACTTAAAAGTGTTGACAATTCATTCTGTAGGAAAACTGAAGTCACAGGTCTCTCTCGGCGTGTGTTCCTGTGAAGCCTGTCACTGTCTTGTGTCTTTAAAACCACACACCCTGAGTTCAGTCTTGGCACCTCTGTGTAGTGGCCGTATAGCTTAGTCTGCTTTCAGTTTCCTCAGCCACGGGGTAGTGTCATGGTACCTCATTTTGGTGATCCCTTAGGAAAGGAAAGTGCCGGTGTCAATCTTGTTCCCCTGCTCCTTTCTTTTTTAGCATTGTGTCCACTCCTTACAGAATTAAATGGGCTTGGGCTAGTTTACCCTCGGAATATCTTGAGGTAATCTGTAGTGATTGTTTTTTGGACCACGTTATTTGCCAGGAACATTTTAGTTTGGCTTCAGCTTTGCTCTCCTCACTTTCTAAAACCAGTTGAGTTGTGTGGTAGCTTGTTTAGAAAACCCTGGCCTGCATATGCAGATGCTCTCAGGCACAGCATCCTGTGTTCAGAGAAGTTTGGGAAGTCTGGGTCTCTGTTAGTCTTTGTTAATGGAGTCTCTGGAGAGTGCTTGGAGCCTTCCATATGCTGCTGGGGCATGACTCACCACAGCACTGCTGCCAGTGTCCCAGGCTTCATGAATCTGCACTTCCGTCTGCCTCGAGAAAATGCATCGTCCAACATGCTGTAGAACATGTGAGCTCCTAACTGATGCTTAACAGTTGCCATAAAACAGCACATGTCCAAAGGACCCATAGTGACTGTGTGCTCAGTGAGGACGCTGAAAGGGCACGGGAACATACTTGTTGGTGCTGCTCACATTGTGACGTACATTTGCCTGGTCTTGGAGGCACTGTTTTTATCTGTACTTCACAGCCATATTTTCTTGTGTTGTTCACTACCCAATGCCTAGAACTGGTTTTTACCTATAAGAACCATTAGTAAACAACTGATTATTAAATGTCAGTATATCCACCTAAGAGAATAAAAGCAGCTTAGTAATATTACTAAATTTGGTCTTGAAAATAAGATAATTTTTAGAAGAAAACAGTACTGAGTAAGCGATAGATGTTTCTAGCCACCAGACCAGCACCAGGCTCAGGTGTCAGCTGAAGTCTGCTAGTCAGGAAGGCAATCTGTCACTGATGATCCTTTGAGTGGTGCAGATTCAAGCTGGAGGTGACAGCAGATCAGAATGCTAGTTCCATAACTAGGTCTTCCTAGAGCTGTTCTGCTTATGTTGCTTATACATTAAGACGAAAATTAGTGACTTTGCTCTTCAAGTTCACAGGTAACAAACGTGTGCCAGTATGAAAGGCTTGAAGGCAATGCTATTCCTCTCAGGAGAACAAATCCATTCTCCCCAACTTTAGTATCCCAAAATAAGACCTTTCTAAAGAAAATGCTTTTAAATCAGGTGCTATCACTTGAGGGCAAGATGGAGGATTACTGGAGGCGAGTTCAAGGCCAGCCTGGGCAACAGAAACAAGACCTTATCTCAAAGAAAAAAAAGAATGCCAACACACATGCATTTTAATGGTCGTTTCACATGGGTATTTGGTTTTGTTTTTTTGTTGTTGTTATTCTTTACTGCCGGAATACTTCAATACATGCCTGTGATCTAATCACATGGCCTTTAGGAGTTAGATTGTCTCCCCTCTATAGTCTCACGTTCAAAGACGGACTGACCAGTGTTAGCAGAAAAGATCTGGGACCAGCAGGAGGAAAGGTGTTATTTGGGAAGACTTTCACACATGCCAGACAGGGATGATTTCAGATGTGCATTAAAAAATGTTTTATATAAAAGTCAAAACAGAGAGAGGCACCATATCCTAAACAATAACCCTCCATAATCAGGATTAAAAGACAACAAACTTCAGAAAACATTCATAGTCAACAATGTATTTTACTATACATCTCAGATTTATACATTTCATATATGCTTTTAAAGCTTCAATTAACAGTTCAATACAAAATAAAATATATATATATTTATATATGTGCAGCAGTGGTTCTCAGGCACAGGAGTTAGGAGGATGGAGGGAGTCTTTCCTTGGCATGTACTGCATACTGTCAACCATGAGAGTGGATCGTGTTCTTCTGACTTAGCTGCCTTGATTGAATTTTACTATGGCAAACAGTTTGAACATGTATGCTATTGCTCATTGGAACGATGAGATTTGAAGTTTATAGCCTGTATTTTCATGAAGTCTTTAAGACCTAAATGATCCGTTTCCTCCTAGTAGAGCTCCAAGATCATCCTATGAAAATAATTATGTCCACAAACTTGTCTGGAACGCCTGCCTAAGAACCACTGCCTATGGTTATTCAATGTCCTCAGGCCTCACAGGATGAGGTAACGGTATGATGGATTTCTTCTCGGTGTCTCTGGAAAGTGCTTTCCTCATATCTGTTGGGAAGCAAAGATTAATGTAAGCAACCAATACCAAACTTTTCAGAATCAACTGGAGTGTGTGTATGGGTTAGGCTCCCATCAGGTTTTGTGCCCTCCTTGCAATCCTACCTAAGTGGTGTGTACTTATGAGACTCCCAACTGCAAGCATGCCAGGTACTAACCAAACCCCACCTCAGAGTCAACTAATGTTCTTTACCATGAAATGATCATTTATAGAAATTAATTTAGACTAACCAACTAGTGGTTAACTATTACTAAGTTCATAAACGTGATTCTTCTGGATTTATTAAAATGAGTATTTAGGCCTGTGAGGGAAATAACTATTTTGACTTTCTCTTGGAGTTACTGCCATGGCAAGGAGCTTGCTTACCATAGGCATCTTCGTCAGGCTCCCCGTTGCTGGCTGAGTAGTACTCTATGACTGTCCTGTAGACGCTGTAACCCAGCTGCTTGTACATGTTGACTGCAACTTGATTGGACACTCTTACGAAGAGATCAACAAAAAATCCACCTTTTCTTTAAAAAAAAAAAAAAAAGAAAAGAAAATGTTAAAACTGTTGAGAACTCTAGGCAGTAACTGGCATAGATCTTTAAAAATACTTGTGACAGGCATTAGGGCTCATGCCTGTAATCCTAGCAGTTGGGACTGAGCTGAGAGAACTGTGGGCTCAAGGCCAGCCTAGGCTACAAAATGACATCAAATTATTATCATTATTGACTAATGGTAATAACCTTGCAGATGACATCTTTTATAACAAATGACCCAAGTATAGTTGCTCTAGGGTGTTGGTGACTGCCTTGAAGTCCGTCCACTGCCAGACTTTGTCATTAGTATCTCATTTCAAAGGTCTCCACATCCGAATTTTGTGTTCAGGCTATTATCTCCTTGTTTGTCACCTACTAAGGTTTAGTTCTGGTTGTGAGCTTTATATAAGCACAATCACAGTTTAGGGATTGCTCTGTGAGTGCCCTCAGTCAGTACTGAGCCTCCTGAGTTGCTGCTAGAGGCTATTATAGTCACCTTAGTTAGTATTTCATTATATGAAAATATAGCTTGCCCATGGTCCTCTAGAAACATTTCCAGTTCTATTAATTATGGATACTTTTGTTGAACATCTCCTGATACAATGTCTGATTAGGGATATCATTGCTATGTCTCTGGTATATGTACACTGTAAGCTTGATTAGATTCTAACCTGTTTATACCAAGTACATGCCTAGTACATGAGACATGGTTTCTTTTTTCTTTTTTTTTTTTTTTTTGGTTTTTTGAGACAGAGTTTCTCTATGTAGCTTTGTGCCTTTCCTGGAACTCACTTGGTAGCCCAGGCTGGCCTCGAACTCACAGAAACCCACCTGCCTCTGCCTCCCAAGTGCTGGGATTAAAGGTGTGTACAACCACCATCTGGTGAGACATGGTATCTTGGTGTGACATTAACTACTGAGATAATTATACCTACTGACCACTTACATTTCTCCTTTTGTACAGCACTTAGTGACCTTTCTGGTTTTTCCTAGTCACTATTCCCTTGTGTGTGCTGAATATTCTGCAATGTTTTGGGTTTTCTGCAAACTTTCAGGTTGGTTATCTTTGGGTGAGCAAAGCTACTCCACTTAGTTAAATGTGGAGTAATGAGCCTTCCTTGTATGGTTAGCACTGTTTACAGCCTGCTTAAGAAGTTCTCTACACTGAGGTCATAGAGACACTTCCCATGTTACACTCAAAGTTCCTTTCCACATCCACGTTCTTAATAAATCTAGAATGTGTATGTAATAAAGAAGTAACCAGGGAGACGTTTTGCCCATCCACTTGTCCCATCATCTTTACCTTTCCACGCTGATCTACAGTGCAGCCTCAGGTATGCCAAGATTCGCTTTCTTTACCCATAGCTGCTCCAGCACCAAGTCTGCCACACATCTGACCTGACCTGACAGGGCCAATCTACCCACTGCTCAAGAGTATTTTGTCATAGTTTTGTTGCTGTTTCTTTTAACACCCCCGCCCCCAGTAGGATTCTGGCTATAATTACTTTGGCCTTAAGGCTGGTCCCAAAACTCACAGTAGTTTCTTTCCATCTAGGTCCACCACTATAGACGTTAAAAGTACTCTCGCATGGTTTTGCTTAGATTTTTCTCAAGCATATTAATGCTTTGATGCCAATTTTAATGACACCTCACCTCTTTCTAGGTTTTACTGTTGGTATATTAAAATCTATTGTTTTTAATTAATTCTAAGTACTTAAGCATTCTGTCTGCGACAACAGTTTTGTTGCCTCTCAGTCCTTTTCCATTTTTTCTTACTTTCCTTTGCTGTGTGGAGTTCCAGTAAATTTTGAAGAGGAGCTGACTGACCTTTGTCCCTGGCTGCAGACTGTCATTAAACACTCTACAAGGTTTTGTACAAACTTTTTTCAGGTTAAGATACTCTCCTCACCTCTGTTTTCTAGATTGCTCTCTACACTACAGCTAATGAATCATCAGTCAAACACCTTGGCTCCTGGTGTATTCTTTTGACTCCCTGAAGCTATTCACCAGCAGTGTTTCTGCAGCTTGTGCACTCTGGTGCCTTTTCCTCAGATCGCCCTTCCTTACACTGTCAAGGAGACCTTAGCCTAAAGACTGGTTTTGCTTTTGTAAAACTGACCTTACTTTAAGTGACTCCCTACACACACACACACACACACACACTAACACACTTTGTCCAGTCTTTTTACTGTGGATAGCCCAGACTGGCCTTGGATTCACAGCAATCCTCCTGGGTGATAGGATTCCTGGCCTGGAAATCTGACATGGCTTTTGTTGTAGAAAAAGTCTAGCTACTCTTAAGATAGGGTTGACTTGCAAACTATTTCCTTTTGCACCACCCTCATGCTAAGAATGGCTTTTAAACTGTTTGCCTAGATAGAAAATCTATGTAACAGATCCTGTGTGGCTGCAGTCTGTCCCCTCTGCTCTGGAAAAGTTTGCTGACCTATGTTCTGTACCCTACTTGACTTCCACCTGACAGCTTTTACAGAGAGGCACGTTCAGCTCTCAGTAACAATTTATCCATTTTTCTTGTAGTTTCCAGGATATATAACATTGTTACACTTGGTGGATTAAAATTTTGAAAAACATCTTTGAGTGTGAACATGCCATGGTGCACGTGTGGCAGTCAGAACAACCGTGGATCTCCGTCTTCCTGCCTTGCTTGTTCTCCACTGTGTGTATCAGCTAGCTAGCTCATGGGCTTCTGGGGATTCTTGTCTCTACCTTCTATCTTACCTTATGAGAACTGAGCCAAGAGGTATGTTACCGTGGTGAGCTTCTCACATAAGTTCTGGGGATCTGAACTCTGGCCCTCGTGCTTGCATCATGCCAGATTCCCAGCTAAGTCCTTTATCTGTATGCAGTGGCCCCTTACAATATGAAGAAATCAACTTCCTTTTGGCTATACTTTGTAGGATAATTTAATATTTTATTTTCAATCTTTATAATCTTACATATATTTCCTATAAACAGAATAAGCATTATTTTTCTTTTTGGTACTGCTGGGGATGGAGCCCAGGGTCTTGTACTTGACTACTGAGCTACATCCTTAGCCCATGTCACTGGAGTCATTAGTCATTCATTGCTACTTACTTTCTCTTTTAAGTTGATTTTTATTCTTTACTCCTATATGAATATTATATTCTACATGATTTAATGTGCATCCAAAAAGGCATCAATATAATGCTTATGTGTGTATACTTCACACAAAATAATGAAGTCTCAGAAATTGGAAAGGAAGACAGATTAGTAATTTTCTTACCTAAAAAGACAGAATATAAGACCTATTAATAAAATCCATAAATACATATGCCTAAGGTTACAGCTCGTCAGAACCCATTTCCTCTTTGCCTGTCTACCATATAGTAACGTCATTAATAAATGTGTGTGTTCTATCTTCCTCCTAATATTCAGTCCAGGGAGAACTTTCAGAATATCACAAAGGCTGGGGAGATGGCTCAGAGGTTAAGAGCACTGGCTGTTCTTACAGAAGTCCTGCGTTCAATTCCCAGCAACAACATGGTGGCTCACAACCATCTGTAATGAGAACTGGCGTCCTCTTCTGGCATGCAGGCAGAACACTGTATACATAATAAATAAACCTTAAAAAAAAAAAAAAAAGCCAAGCAGTGGTGGCGCACGCCTTTAATCCCAGCACTGGGGAGAGGCAGAGCCAGGTGGATCTCTGTGAGTTCAAGGCCAGCCTGGTCTACAGAGCGAGATCCAGGACAGGCACCAAAGCTACACAGAGAAACCCTGTCTTGAAAAACCAAAAAAAAAAAAAAAAAAAAAAAGACTTCTTTTTCAGCAAAACTATTCTGTTGCCAGATGTGCTTAGCTCTGGCCACAGGCTATTTTAGGTGTTCAGGGAAAACATCAAAATTCTACACACCCATTACTGCTACATTTCCTTTTGATGACAGAATTTTTATGAAATAGGCTTCTAACACTTGCTATGATTAAACTAGTACTTACATGAAAACCAGTGGAAATGGGTTATGTTACATGTGTTTCAGGGTTTAAGAAGTCATTCAGTGCTCAACAGTATACTTCTCTTTCATTAGTGGATGGCCATAGTTAAAAATAAAGGACTTAGCATTTTTTTTTTTTTTTTTTTTTTGGTTTTTCGAGACAGGGTTTCTCTGTGTAGCTTTGCGCCTTTCCTGGAACTCGCTTTGGAGACCAGGCTGGCCTCGAACTCACAGAGATCCGCCTGGCTCTGCCTCCCGAGTGCTGGGATTAAAGGCGTGCGCCACCACCGCCCGGCCGGACTTAGCATTTTATTTCTTTTTCTATAAATGGCTACTAGCTGTTAGAACAGAAACAAACTTAAAACTGAACTACTTTAGGCCTAGAGACATCTCCCATAGTGCCAAGATCACCAAAGACCTTCCTTGAAAGGTTGGTCATGTTTGATTCCAACCCGTCAGCTAACTCAGGTCTACGACCAGTCACACTGTGTTAGTTTTCCTCAATAGCAAAGGAGCAGCAACTATACCACTATGAATCTGACAGAACTGTAGGAACTACTACAAGCTGAAAATGAAATTACTCTGAGTCAGTTCCACACACTCACTAGATGAAAACACCCTTCAGATATTCAACAGCAAAACAGGGTTCATAAATCACTAGCTGTACTTGAAAAAATGGCTCTCACCTTTCTGAAATCTCTTCTAGTAACTCCATGAGTTTAGCAGCCAAACCAAGACGGCGGAATTCAGGGGCGACAGACAGAGCTGTGACGTGTCCATGCCACTCTTCCCTAGCTACTGAGCCTTCTGCTTTGCCCATAACTGCCAACAGAAAATTGCATCAGAAATTAATACACTAGTTTGCACATAAATGTAGAATTACTGTTTGTCATTCATCTTTTATAATAAAAATGTACCAAAGTTTTAATACTTGGATTTGAAACTCCACTTGCAAATATTCTATACTTACTTCTAAAGTCAGACTTCAAATATTTAAAAATGATAAACTAAAAACCAAGAAAGACAACTAAGGATACTTTTTGTCTGAATAAGCTACATTTGAAGTTACATTCACAGTGTATTATATATAATCATAGCAATTCATAGCTCAAGTTTTTTTTTAGAAATTAGTTAAGTGCATATGCTTTAATCGCTGCATTATATACCAAGCAAGCTATATAGGAATCTAACATGGAATGAAATATCCAAAAAGACTTAAATCATGTTTGTTAGGTTCACTGCTGGAGCTCTTGGCCTAGCACAAGGCTGGACACAGATGTGGTAGAGTGTTGGTAAGTGATCAGAACATAAAATCCCATCCTTCACAGTTTGCTTCAAATTCTATAGAGTAAAGCAGACTGAAACCTGTATTAAAATCTCTACTCACCCAAAAAAGTACTAGTGGTACTGTACTTACTATAACCCATTAGTTCTCCGCCAGGTGCCTCTGCAACGATGAAATACTCTGGCCAGTGGGCAAGGTACTGTAAGTAAAAAGGAATCCCATACTAGACCTGTTAAGGAATATGAGGCGTAATAAGCAGCAAAAGGTTCTTCATTACAGGATATTTTGGGGTGTGTGTAGGAGGGGGGTTCATTTAAAAATATATTATCAGATAGCCAGGCATGGTGGTGTGTGCCTTTAATCCCAGCACTCAGGAGGAAGAGAGAGGCATTGGGATCTCTGAGTTTGAGGACAGCCTGGTCTACATAGTGAGTTCCAGGACAGCCAGGGCTCTGTAGAGTAACAAAACAAAAAATGAAGAGGTGGCTTGGTAGATCAAGTGCTTGCTGCATAGTTGTGAGGACTGGAGCTCAGATACCTATCTCCCACATAAAAGCTGGATGGGCATGGCTACCTGCTTGGAATGCCAGCACTTGGGGAGGGTGTGTAAATAAAGTAGAGAGTGATTAAGAAAGACGGTTGACATCAACCTCTAGCCTCTACATGCTGTCCACACACACATGAAAAAGAAAGCATTGTCATTTTATCATCTGCTTAGAACATTGTAATTTCTCTAAATATACTATGAAATGGAATCTTTACATTAACACTAATCTTTAGCAAAACTGCCTGGAAATGCAGCATGGATATGGTACCATCTAGTAAAAAGCAGAATCTAATACACAGTATGCCTCCATGCTGATCAGATTGTTACCTAAGGCTATATATGCCATTCACCATCTGAGATCACTTCTTTTTTTTTTTTTTTTTTTTGGTTTTTCGAGACAGGGTTTCTCTGTGTAGCTTTGCGCCTTTTCCTGGAACTCACTTGGTAGCCCAGGCTGGCCTCGAACTCACAGAGATCCGCCTGGCTCTGCCTCCCGAGTGCTGGGATTAAAGGCGTGCGCCACCACCGCCCGGCGAGATCACTTCTTATTCACGTTCCGTCTACCCTGTGACTGGAAATTGAGTCTCTCTCAGATTTACTCAACTACTTGGCATACAGCTGCTCAGTACATTTTTATTTCCTGAATTGCACTGGAAAATCAATAGCTAGTTTCTACTTTGACTGCTGCTGTGCAACTATTAAATGTATTAAGGAGTCAGTTATGTTGAAAGGAAATGCCTGCCTGGCCTGGCCTGTGCCTGTAACCCCAGCACGACAGCAGAAGCATCTCTATCTAATTCAAGCCACACTAGGACACAGAGCGAGACCCTATGGCTTGGAAAGGGTAAATGAATAGTTACTCTTCAACCTGGGGGTCCTTACTGCTATGGTTCACTACTGTGTTTGCTTCACCTTAGTGTCAGCTTTCTGGTGCAATCACATAAGATGACCCTATTAATAATACACTTTTACTAAAAAGTTCCCAGAAAGACCTCCTGAGGGCTAGTCTTCAAACTCTCCTCTAAAGGGTAGCCATTTCTTCCAGAACTCAACAGGGCAAGCCAGCTGGTCTTCCTGCCATCCAGCAACTGACACTACAACCATCTCTTCTGCTTGATGGAGAAACCCAGAGATCTCCCATAAATATCTCCACTCCCTACATAAACACTAGGGCTTATACATTCAAAGTAAGTTGACTTGCAGTCTACTATTTTCCCTATTTTACTATACAATGGAAGTTTTTGTGATACACAATTCTTCAGAAACCTAGATAGACCATTCAATACTCTGAGCTTTCTGCTTTTTCTACACCGTTCCTGATGTGGCCTCTTGGTGATTGTACTTGTTAACTGTGTTGCTGGAACATGGTCTAGAAATCCTATTTGTGATGTAAGCCACCGATCTGTTACTGCAGCGGAATCAAGAATACCCTAATTTATTTACCACACTTTTTGCTCATTTTCTACTGAGATGAGAGAAATTGCTATTACCAAAATCCTTTATTCACTTCAGCAACACATCAGGAGACAGATACTGGCCAGTGACAGAGAGGCTTATAGTGCTTCCCAAAGAGATCACCTCCCCTCTGCTGACTGCACAGCCAGAAACACAGATACAAAGGTGGATTCTGGAAGCTATCTAGACCCAAAGACCCAGGTGCTCATGAGCATGGCTGCTGGAGACATCACGGAGTAGGTGTACCCCGAGCTACCCGTCCCCTCTAGATTTGGTTCACAGCAGAGGGAGGCCCCCAGTCACTGTTCTGTTGCTGCTGTGTACAGCCAGGTTTACTGTGGCTGGCCAAGGTGAGCAGCAGAGCTCCGGTAGTCCTGATTCACAGAAAGTCGTTATATTAACAGTGTGTGGGCAAGCCTAAGGCCACTCCACTCTCATTTTTGTAATCACTTTCAATGTTCTTATGCTATTCAAAACCTACGTGTTTCAACTTTTTTCCAGTACTCATCTGTTTTTTCCTTCTGTTTCTCCAATTTTCTTTTTCTTCATAAATAATCCTTAGTTTTACTTTTTTCTCAAAAAAGGATACAGTTTCTGTAAGTGGATCCAAGTTACTGAAAAAAACAAGAAATGGCAAGAATAAGAATTCCTGAATTCAATTTAAGTAAACTTGTGAAAACTACAGAGATTATGTTAATCAAAACAAAATATGGGCTGGCACACACCTTTAACGCCAGCACTCATGGGATTAAAGCAGCTCTCTGCCAGCCTGGTCTACAGAGAGAGTTCCAGGACAGCCAGGATTACACCCTATCTCAAAAACCAAACAAACAAAAAACAAAATGTGTTTCTTCTACAACTCTGAAAGCAACCTGAGAACCAAAGAAAATGATTTAAATGACCCAGTAGCCACATGTGGCCCCAATAAAGGGATCTGTACCTTTTCATTTAACTGCTTCTTAACAAGCAGAATTACAGCTAACTCCATCCGACTCCTGCACTTCTGTAGACATGAGGACCAGTTTGGTATGTGTTTCGTATGTACAGCCAGTCAACTCACCTGCTCCCTATTGAGTCACCCCTGCCTACCTCTGGCCCTTCCTTATAGTTTACCCCTTCTCAATGAGTACTACCCCACCTTCACTTTTTTCCCTACTACTACAAATCCTCACTGACCCCATGTACTTTCAACCCAATTCACTGTACTTCCATCCTGCTTCCTCCTGTTAACCAAGCCCTGGTGCTGGCAGCAACTACCCAACATGTCCCATCACACAACCCCAAACTGAGCGTTCTTGAAAACATCTCCAACCATCTCTCATCCTTCACTTTCCTATTCAGTCTTTTGCCAGGCTCAAAAGCAGCTATTTCAACTATTTCCCTTTCTGTCAATCTTTGAACTCTGAAGGACATCAGGTAGACATTCCTCTAGTCCAACGGTTCTCAACCTTTTGGGTTTCAAAACCTGTGCCGGTGGAGTATTATGAAAATATCTCTTACATCCTAAGAGAATGGAACTTTTGCTAGACCTCCAGGCCAGAGCTGTTAACACACTTGAAATCACTTGACTGTTAGCCTACTGTATGTATACTCATTCTGTTTGTTTAACCTGCCTTTAAAAGAACAATGTAACAATCAACCTTACTTGCCTTTGATCACCCATGTAATCAATTTTTAGAACCTAATACATAGCTGTAACCTTAAGTTACATACTCTTTCATGGCCCTGACTGAGAACAATGCATGTGCATCACTTGCAGGAAGCAGCAGACACAGAGGTTGAAGCAGTCCCCTAAAATGAATATCCTCCATAAAGGTCAAATACAGTGTTTGGATATTGGCTGATAAACAATGATATGTGTGATGCTGTTTGTTGTCTTGGTCAGTTAGGATCAGTTGGAGCAAGAGATGGAATCCCTTGTAAAATCGGTTACAGATTTCTGTAAAGTATCCCACTCTTTGCCAATGTGATGCTTTCTGTGCTGTTCTATAAAGACAGAGTGAAGCCCTTTGTGAGGAACAGAAACAGAACACAGGGACAGGTTCACAAGACAGCCTTCAGGCAGGCAGAGATGAAGACTCATGCAACAGACAGAGGATGGAGGACACAGGGAGCATTAAGTAGAGGCTTCAATTCTGGACTTGCTCTTGCTTAAATGACACCAAGGGGAAGTGCTTTTATTTTGTTCCTTAATGCAACACCAATACATTAGTAACTGGGAGTTTTGTGTTTAATCCATGCAAAAACCCACGTTACACTTAAAACAACCCTAGTGTATTTATTTATAAAGTGTACTGGTTGGTTTTTTGTCAATATAAACCTAGACATCTGGGAAGAGGCAATCTCATTTGAGAAAGTGCCTCCACAAAACTGGCCTGTAGACAAGTCTATGAGGCATTTTCTTGACCAGTGAATGGCTGATGTGGGAGGGCCCAGTCCACTGTGGGTGGTGCCATCCCTGGGCAGGTAGTTCTAGTGTGTATAAGAAAGCAAACTGAGCAAGCCAGAGGAAGAAGCCGGCAACCAGCACTCCTACATGGGTTCTGCTTCACTTCCTGCCTCCAGGTTCCTGCCTTGGCTTCCCTCAGTTGACTCTGACCCAGGATATTTGTGGTCTGTGTTTATTACAGCAATAGAAACCTTAAGCTATACGGGCTATATAAATATTCCCAATTTTAAGTTCTTCATTCAAAAATAAATATATTACATGTTGACATGAATAATTTTACCAAGAAATCTAGTGATGTAAACAAAAAACAAGTGACAGTGGCATTGTAGTTTTTCAGTGTCTGATTGAAAAGAGAAACAGTTGACTCCTCTAGTGCTTGTAATGCTTGCTATTGAAGAGACTGGATGCCTGCAAAACCACCTCCTTAGCACTGTGAGTGAGAACAGCTTTGACTTGACGGAAGTCATGAACTAATCCTGAGGACCTCTGGGTGCTGTGGCCCTGCCCTGTGGAGTCCGCACCCTCCACTTCTCAACTACTTCACATCTTTGGCTCACCTCAACTCTAACAGGCTGCCCTTCCTCATCTCCTTCCACACAAATGCAGTCAATCACAAGGAAACTGCCAAAGGCCTAAGGCTGACTTCACCCACTAAAAGCACCTGCACCCAGATGCTGCTTCTCTTCTGCCATTACACAGGCTGGCCGACCGCACCCTCCTCACCATTCAGGACACCTCCCTCAACTCTTCCTCTCCTGTATGTGCAGGTCTGCCTCTCCCTGAAAGGAGTGTGCAGATGTGGCACACACGCCTGTATGTGCAGGTCTGTCTGCCTCTCCCTGAAAGGAGTGTAGAGATGTGGCACACACTCAGCCACGACCACTCCTACTTGGAGTCCTCTTGTTAGCTGGCTTCTGGAACCCCACCCCAGATTTCCTCCCACCTCGGTTTGGCCTATCAGTCTCACTTACTCTAGCATTTGGCACTCTGAGGGGACAGTGTAGAGCTTTGTTTTCATTTTTTAAACATTCCTTCCATCGTTGATGTCATCTAGCTTCCTGGCCAACTGACACTATCCTCAGAGTGCTGATCCTTAAAACCCAATCTTTTGACCCACTGGGCATCTCAGTGCATCTGTCAGAGAAGCCTCCAAGACCCAGGCCTTGAGACTCTCAGACCCATCTCTCAAGCTTTAGCACTGACTAGACTCCCACTGCACAGGCTACCACCTCCTGTCCAGATAAACGGATACCCCAGCCCAGGTACCCACGATCCATCTTATTCCCTGACATCCTTCAATACCCGACCCGAAGCTGTATTCCTTCTCACTAAAGTTTCTATTCCCTGCTTCTTGTGTGTGAATATATACATACGTATGTACATATATATGTATAAAACCTCTATTGTTATATATTATTCACCTACCTGTTCTCTAAAATATAAATTCTATGACACCAAGTGATTTCTGTTCTTCTCACTGCTGTGTCTCCAGCAACAGCACATATGTGAAATGATCTGCACTGGCTGCTTCTTTCAATCCCTTCACCACCACCTAACCCATGACTCACTGTTTCCTAACACGGCCTATTATCAGAAATGAGAAAAGTAGGCTCCTTTGTTGGCATTAACAAGAAGAGGCGTTACCAAGCCAGGTGAGCTAAAATCTAATGTTTAAAAAGTGTTCATGTGCATTTTCTTCTACTTTATCCATTCCCATATTAAACCACAGTCTTCTAAGTCTTCAAAACTGATTCTCCTGTCTATTCCCAATACTTCAGGCACTGTATCATCTACAAAGCATCTCCCATCCTTCTAGGCCATTGCCAAGGACTCCTCAATGGCTTACCTGCCTGCTCTACTTCCTCTAATCAATCACCGTGTACTCACTGGCTCAGAACTCAGACTGAAGTTTTCTTAAACACCATGTGTCTCTACCTTTATAGAGCCCCCCCCCCATCATATTCCCTAAACAACAGTATTGGAACTATTTATAAAACATGTACATTGCATTATATAAGTAACCTATTGATGACTTACAGTACATGGGAAGTGCTTGGGTTATTTGCATACCACACCACTATAATCAGGAGGGTGCACATCACTGGATTTTGGTGTCTGGTGGGAACTAGAAGCAATCTCCCGTAGATACCAAAGAACCTCAGACTTGTGATCTTCCAGCCTTAGCCTCCTGAGTGCTAGGAACAACTTTTTTCATCATCTAATAGGTGTGGTATTTTGCCTGCATATATGTCTGTTCACCACAGTGTGTGGGGTGCCCATGGAAGCCAGGTGAGGACATCAGAGCCTCTGGAACTGGTATTACAGTCAGGTGTGAGCCTCCATGTGCAGTGAACCCCTGTCCTCTGAAAGAGCAGCCAGTGTTTTAACTACGGAACCATCTCTCTCTAGCTCCATGGGACCAATTTAACAACCACCAGGGTGAATCTCCTAGGACAAGATTCCTTTCTCCACCTACTCCCTCGTAAGGGCTCTGTGTGTGTGCAATGCCTTCCTTCACCTATAAACTGAGGAAGGACATCAGCACACGACAGCATGTGTGAAGATTAAACGGCTTATTATCACATGAGCGCTTGCCAGAGGTGTTACATGCAGTGAGGATTCAACACAAGCCGGGCCTAATAGAAATCGCACAGGATTGGATCTGAACGTCTCAACATGGTACCTAAAACTAGTTTCACCTGTAAGCAAAGGCCTACCCTTGCTTTACACTCCCGGTTTCTCACCTGTGCCCTTCCCCCAAACTTCCTCCTCACTATATTTCCTTCATCAAGGTTCATCCATAGTTATCTCATCCCAGAGTTCTTTCCCAAATGAAACTTGAACCACCTGGTCTGTAGTTCTCACTACTCTGTCCTACATACAATAAGTGATGAAACTTACATCAAGCGAATAATCCAGGTGATGTGTCCACAGGAGGTCACGGTGAAATGTTTAGCTTTTTAAATGATCATAAATTTCCAAACTAATGTATTTTTTTCTTTTAAAAAGCGAGAGAGGGAGAACTGCAAATCACAGGTCTTTAAAACTTGGATTGAATAGAAACCACAGCACCGGGGTTTCCTGAGCACAGCGGACCCCCGCCCCCCCCCCCCCCCCCCACACACATAAAATGTACTCTAGTCAAGTATAGTGGTGGCACACGCCTTTAATCCCAGCACTAGGAAGGCAGAGGCAGAAGGATCTGGGAGTTCGAGGCCAGCCAGGTCTAACAGTGAGTTCCAGGAAGCCAGGATTACAAAATGAGACACCTTTTTTATTTTTATTATTATTATTTTTTAAAGCGCTCAGCTTTGGGGCGCTCAGCTACAGTAACTACCAAGCCCAAACCACAACTTGCTGCGAGGGCCCCGAGCACAGCAAGGTTACTTCACTGGGATACAATTTAACCAGCACGGCGCCGGCTCCCGGCCCACCCTCCGCTGTGAGCCCGGGTCGGGGAGGCCGGTGTCCAGCCCAGCTCGGCATCTCCCCAGCGCACCCCGAACGCCGAGCCTCGGCCAAGGTCACCGGGCAGCGCACCCGCGCAGCGCCCACCCGGCCCACGGCCCCGCGGGGCTGACCCCGGCCCGCGCTGCGGAGGGAGCGGCTGGCTTGTGCCTCACTCACATGTTGTTGAAGCGGAACAGGTCGTCGCAGGTGAAGGCCCGGAGCGTGGTCATCGCGCCGCAGCCAGCCTCCAAGCCCGCTCAGCGCGACCCCGCGCCCGCACTGCCGGAAGTGCTCGCGCGCGCGGCCGCCATGGGGCGGGACAAAGAAGTACTTCCGGACTAGAGGTTGCTGGGCAACAAGGATAGCGACGCAGCTCTCTCTGGCGGCGGAAATCAGCAATTGCCTTGGTGCTCCTAACCTGCAGACCTTTTCCAGAAAGTAGGCAGAATGATCTAGCAAGGAGGAAGAACCTGGGGTCAGGAAGCCAAATCATAAAAACGAGCTTCAAAACCACGAAGATGCTTTACAGTATTAGCCAGGAAGTGGTCCCAAAAAGGATGGCTCAGGGCCTCTTTTCTCAACCACCAGCATGAACCAGGGATGCGATCTTAAATTTTCTGGTACCACATTAAAATTATAAAAGACAAAGATGAAAATGGTGTATAATGAGTGGTGGTGGCTCACGTCTTTAATCTCAGCACTTGGGAGGCAGAGGCAGACCGATCTCTGAGTTCAAGACCAGTCTGGTCTACAGAGCAAGTTGCAAGACAGCCAAGACTAAACAGAGAAACTTTGTCTATAAATAAATAAATAAATAAATAAATAAATAAATAAATAAATAAATAAATAAATAAATAAATAAATAAATAAATAAATAAATAAATAAATATAAAAATAAAAATAAAAATAAAAAAAATAATGGGGTGGTGGTGGGGTACACCTTTAATCGCAGCACTCCGAAGGGAGAGCCCAGCCTGGTCTACAGAGCTAGTTCCAGGACAGCCAAGGCTACATAAAGAAACCCTGTCTCAAAAAGTCAAAAAAAAGAAAGAAAAGAAAAGAAAAATGGTGTATACCTATTGTATCTAAAATATCATTCCAACGTGTTATCTGTAGCAAAAAAAAAAAATGAGCTTATCTTTTTTTAGTAATAAGACTTTGAAATCTGGTGTGCTCATTTACATAATATTTTAATCTGAGAGGGAAATGATTGGAAATATTTGTTTCCGATACTGATTTTATTAAAATGTGTGATTAAAGAGCAGATAAGCAAAGAATGGTCCTCATGCCTTCAATCCCAGCTCTAGGGAGGCAGAAGCAAGCAGATCTCTAAATGACAGCCAAGGGTACCGAGTGTGACCCTGTCTTAAATAAATAACAAAGATGATCGAGTCATCTGAGTAATCTAAACGTGTTTCAAAATAACCAAATGCGCCGGGCGGTGGTGGCGCACGCCTTTAATCCCAGCACTCGGGAGGCAGAGCCAGGCGGATCTCTGTGAGTTCGAGGCCAGCCTGGTCTCCAAAGCGAGTTCCAGGAAAGGCGCAAAGCTACACAGAGAAACCCTGTCTCGAAAAAAAAAAACCAAAAAAAAAAAAAAAAAAAAAAACCAAATGCAACATTATTTTCACATCTAACTTTAAATTAGTTGATATTAAACATTAGGAATTACATTCTTTGATCTGGTTGACTGCATTTTTAAGCACCAAATATCCTAGTGGGTAGCGGCTACCATAGCAGACTGCATAGACCCAGTGACTGAGGAGAGTATACACTGTCAGATTGAGGGGCTGCGTTCCCCTCACCTCCTTACTAAACAGCTATTGGGGTGGTCTTGAGAAACACGATGCAGAACTCAAACCAGTTCCAGCGGACTCACATTCCTAACTCCTCTGGGGCCCAAATTGCTCCACAGGTGTCTTGGAAATTTGTTGGCCAAGCCTGCAGACCAGGTGTGGCAGGGAAGAAAGCAAATGTTTGAAAAAGCAGGTAGCCCCCAAAAATCGGCTTCAAGCTTTGTTTCTAAACCTGATAAATAATACAATAAACAAGTGTAAATGAGGATGTGACAGGTCCCGGCACTCTCAAGTGTCTATCGAACACTAAAGTAGAGAGGTAGAATTTGACACCAGGAGTTAAGCTTGTGTCCTTCATTCACTTACCCAAGAAATCATTGAAACAATTTCTTATCAGCAAAATATGCCATGAAATGAATGATAAAAGATATTTTTGAGGAAAGTTGATGTTATAATGCTTATACAAATGGAAAAACAGATGAAATCAGAGAGAGTCTGAACTAATCAGTAAGACAAATATGATAGTCTACTCAAGGAAAAATTTAAATGTATATTTAATTGGGAGGGGAGCATTGGGGAGATATGGGAGAATTTGAAGGGAGATGAATATATATATAAAATCATATTTCACTGGATATGTATATAAAATTCTCAAGAATTAAAAAAGTTTTAAGTCTTTTTTAATGTAAGTAAAATTGCTTTTTTCACAAATAGATAAATTATTATATAAAGAAAAAATACAAGTAAAATGCACAGGGCCTCCAGGCATGTTGGAACGTGATCCTAGGACTTAGGGGGCTAAAAGAGAATCTTGACTCCTAGGTTTGTTCTTATTAATAAGACCTTCTAACAATTTGTGCTACATCTGGCGCCCAACGTTCTGGTATGAATTCACGAAAAAGCTGCTTGCCTGTGGCCTTGCGGGCCCCAGCTCAGACCCGAGCTACCCTCAGCCAGTTATGGTGAAGCACACCGTTGGATTTACTTAAGGAGGCAGAGGCAGGAGGATCCCGAGTTTGAGGCTGGCCTAGGAGGCTTGCTAAGGAGACGCTTTGGCAGGGACAGAGTCACAAACGGTGGTGGTGGGTCCATGGTGGCAGCGGCTGCTGCTCCAAGTTGCTAGCTCCTTCTCATCATGTTGGTGACTGCAGTGATGCTGCTACCTGGGACAAAAGGTTTACTACTACTTGTTCAGAGAAGAATTGCCAAGACCATCGTGTTACAAGAAAGCATCGGCAAAGGTCAGTTTGGAAAAGTTTGGCAAGACAAATGGTGAGGAGAAATTGCTGTGAAGATATTGTCTTCAAGGGAAGAATGTTCATCGTTCCAAGAGATAGACAGACACTTCAGGCTGTGATTGTTCCAAACCACAGAAGAGGTTAAAAAAAAAAATTCTGCAGGGAACCATGACCACGCCTAACAGCGACTTAGAAATCTTCAAAAAGATGACAGGATCCCACAATGATGATTCCACGTGGACTATGGTAAAGCCATTAAGCTGATTAACACCACGGAAAGATTGACTTGGACTACAAACTGCTTAGGACAATTTTGAGATGGCTAGCGGAGATGATCCAGCCTGACAGACTACTTGAACGAGGACTTGAAACAAGCCCTGCACTTTCTCATTATGCAGCGACTGGACAAATGATACAGGACTTGACAATGAACCCAAAAATTTTCTTTTCAGGATTTCCTAAAGATGTCTTCACCCCTAGAAAGCAAGAAGTAATTTTAAGAAAACAATGCCCACATTCCCAAGAGATGGGATGGGAGATTTTTGGTCGTTTAATGAGTTATGGATATTGTCATTCTTTATGATGGTTGGTTACAAGTTATTAATTGTTAATGGTCAGGAAAAAAGCTGAACAAGGAGATTAGATTCAGAGTTTTTGTTTGAAAAAAAGAAAGAAAAGGAAAAAAGAGAATATAGATATGAGGTAGATCATCAATCTACTTCTCTGATCTTCCAGCGTTCACCCCAATACCTGGCCCAAGGTTTGATTTTATTAATAAGACTCTCTAAGATTCATGCTACATCTGAACAAACATAGCAAGACCCTGTCTCAAACAACAACAAATAAAAAAGGAGTAAACAAATGGCCAAGGTGCTCAAAACTAATGAAATATATGTGTAGACAGGGATAAAGTGAGTCAGTGTCCACAAGGCAGTAATCCCTTCTCCACTGCACAGGACATGGTACATTCATATTTTTAAGGTCAAGAATCATTTTCATTACTATCAATTTTTTACATCTCACAGAGTTGTAAAAACCAGTGGGAGATAATAAAAATTAAATTAGAAGAGTTTACTGCTTAGGATGTCCAGTATTCTTTTTGTTTAAATTGGTCATTTCAGAATATTTTGTAACTGTTTTCTGACATAAACTAATGTTGATTTGAATTTGATTGTAAAGTTTGGGTGGTATTCATAATTTTCTTCTAGTTCTGATTTATAAGCACTATAACCATCAGGTTTATAAGTATTTAAGTACAATAAAATTTTAGTTTAGTTTAGTTTAGTTTTTTTAAACATTGTGAGTTTAACACAGAGGCAGCATTTGACCCAAGCAGGTAATAGTTACTATGGGCTACTAATTTGCAACCGATGAGAGTTGGCTCATGGTGGCTGATGCATGTGACCCATCTCTTAGAAGACTGAGGCAGGAGGATTGCAAGCTGGAGGGCAGCCTCATGGATATAGTGAGATTCTGTCTCAAAACAAAACCAAAACACAGAGACATTTTGAGTCACAAATAAGCCCTACCCAGTAGCTACACAGCAGTAGTAGCAGATGACAAGGCACAGTAACACAGAGAAAAGCCTAGAAAAGACACAGACTTCCCTTCTCTCCCCGAGACCCTACTTACCTTAAAGCTGTTACCAATTTTGTGGCTGAACACCTTCAATCAGTTAGTATCTGAAAGGGGGCTAGTACAGGCCTGGCCAGTGCCAGTTGAACGGCTGAAAGAAGGGTGGTCTACAGGTTATGGGGGAAGATGTTACCATCTCATGCAACAGGGTATTTACATTCAGACAGTTATTTGTCTTCAAATAATCTCTGGGCCCATGGAAGGAACAGGGACATAATTTTCCCCCTCCTGTAGGTTATTTGGAGGACTCAAGCCTGGCATGCAGAATGGTACCTGCCACTTTTTCAAGCCATAGAAGTGTTGGTTAAGGACAACCAATGAAATGGAGTACTTTGCATTTATGACTGTGAATGTAGACTGTAAGAGAGGAAAAGCCCTCAGCTACAGACACCATAGCAAGCTTACTGCAGGGGCATCGGCATGCCTCTGTTCCCTTGTAAACAGCCTACAGCAGAAGGCAGTCTAAGCCTACACACCCACATGCTTGTTTTTAGTTTTAGTTTTTTTGTGTTTGTTTTTTGTTTGTTTTTGGTTTTCAAGGTTTTTGTTCTGTTTGACTTTTTTGAGCCAATATATCTAAGGTTTGTTTAAATTTTAAAGCCTGCCTTATTTTAATAAAAAGATTATGTGCACATTAACACATTGTAGACTTGTGGAAATATACAAACAAGAAAGAAACAATGACTCGAAATTCTACTACCCAAAAGTAAGTTATAACTAGATAACTAGATACCACTCTGCCTAGTTTAGCGGCAGTGAGAGAAGGATTTATTTAGAAGACGAATCATTATTATATTTAGATTATATATGTTAGTATCAAGTAAATGGTATTACTTTAATTGTCCTTAAATTTAACGTAAGAAAAAAAGAACCAAATTAAAACTGAAGGAAAGTTGGGTGTGATAGTGAATACCTACAGTTCCAGTACTTAGGAGGTGGAAGCAGAAGAACCAGTTCAAGGTCATCCCTCTGCCACTTCAAGGTCATCCCTCTGCCACTTAAAGAGCTTGAGGCCACCCTGGACTATGCGAGACCATATCTCAAAAAACAAATTCAACCGGCATGGTGGCCCACACCTTTAATCCCATCACTCAGGAGGCAGAGGCAGGTGGATCTAGGTGAGTTCTAGGCCAGCTAGGGCTACACAGTCAGACCCCATCTCAAACAAGCCAGCAAAAGCAAACAAAATCAAATAAAACTGAAGAGATTCCCAAGCTCAAGGAAATCTGAGGGCCTAAAAGTTGCCTCAAGTTTAAGGCATGTGCCGCCATTTGAAGGAATTTACTGAAACACATAAACTACATTTAACTCCCTGAGCACCCCAGAATCGTTTGCAGTTCCAGGACATGCTTTATGGATTTCCAGTTCAGTGCATTTGATTTTATTTTTAACACCCAGAAAAACACAGTTTCTGTCACAGCTGCACATTTTCCTTGCCTTAGCAATGACTCAGAGGACTTTTGATTTATCATTTTACAGTGAGTAATTCCTTTTACTGCTTAGTTGGAAAAAAACTACCAGCTTTTTTACCACATCTAATCACAAAACATTTTCCTGCTCATTGAAACAAAACACCATGTGCTCTCTGTAAACAGTGCTGACCTAGATTCCCATCCATCACTGCAGTCGTCCACATTTAAAACAAGCCAGTGTCTTGAGGATCCATCTGTTCCTGCTCTCTTTCTCGTTCTCCTGGTTATGAGGAAGCACAGAGGACACAAGTTAATAGACATATTGATGTGTCCTAGGCAACAGGCTTGACAAACAACCTGCCTGGGTAGGTGTCTTTGCTTAAAAAAAAATTTTTTTTTTTAATCAAATAACTGGACAGGATGGAAGCATTGGCCCTGTCTGTTAATATAACTATCTCTCTTCAGTTTTGTCAACTAGAATGTATAAAGGCATTTGCCACTGAAATTAAACCTGACCATGGCTTCCGATTAATCAAAGAAGACCGGATATATCTGTTCCCTACTATATCTCACTAAAATAAAAACAAAACAGATTTTTTTTCCCAGATTTTTAAAGTGCTAAAATTAAAATACTCAAAAACAAATTTGAGAAAAATTATGAAAATCACAGTGTGAAAAGTACAAGATATTGTTGAAAGATACTGAACAGGCTCTAAATAAATGGAACCCATTCCATGTTTGTGGATTACACTTAGGAGTTAACAAGAAATAATTATCCTTTTTTATTACATAATTTTTTATTGAGTCTTTGGGAATTTCATATTAAGCATCCCAATCCCACCCATCTCCGAATTCTCCTGTATCCACTTTTCTTCCTTGTAGTACTCCCCGAAAGGAAAATGTAAAAAGAAATAATAAAAATAAAATTAAAAATATAAATAAGAGTATTAATTAAAGAAAACAAACAAACAAAACACCCCAAAACAAGTTGGTCCTCCCCAACATCTACCCCATCTATGACCTGCTGTAGTGGTCTGAAGAAACATAGCAGCAGGATCTCCGTGAATGGGGACAACAGCAGTGTATCCGAGAGGCGAGAAGCCAGAGGCCTTGAACCTAACCAACACCATACTACACTACACTACACTACACTACACTACACTACACTACACAACGAACATTTGCAAGTAAAGCTGTTTGGTCCAAAGAGCATACTACATGATACACTGCAGCTCCCAATGCCACTAAGACCAAGGAAGAGGTAATGCAGAGGCAGGAAAGATGGAGGAGTGTTGCTGCTTGTTTGTTTTCTTGTTTTTGTTTAAAACATTTTTTTAAAGGGCCTAAAACCACTGGGCAATGTAACTGAGTAGTAGTTACATTGTGGTAGGGCGCCTGCATGCAGGAATTCCTAGGTTTAATCCCTCAATGGAGCAAAAAATAAGTAAACCCTAAGTGGTTTATCTAGTCAAGGTGATGCCTCCAAGCCTGACTGCCTGAGTTTGATCCCTGGGACTGGTAGAGAGAACCAACTCCTACAAATTGCCCTCTGATATCCACACACTTTTTGTTTGTTTGTTTGAGATAGGGTCTCTCTGTGATGTAGCCCTGGCTGTCTTGGAACTTGCTATGTAGAGCAGGCTGGTCTCTAGCTCACAGAGATCCACCTGCCTCTGCCTACTGAGTGCTGGGGATCAAAGGCATGTGTCATCACGCCTGGCCTTATCCACACACTTTTACATGCACATACATATACACACACACACACACACACACACACACACACACACACACACACACACACAGAGAGAGAGAGAGAGAGAGAGAGAGAGAGAGAGAGAGAGAGAGAGAGAGAGAGAGAGTAATGTAACAGGAAATTTTAAAAATAGAATGAAATTTAAAAGGTCCTAACCCTTTTGGACAAAGAGGTTGGATGAGAAGCCAAGAGCTAATGAGAATTGACAATAAAATTTTGGATTCCAGAAAACTTAAATTTATCAGGCAGGAGAAAGTGATGGTTAAGTGCAGGAGAAAAAGCCAACAAGAAGAAAAGTGGCACATTTCCTGTCCAAATATGGAGGATCCAGGGAATAGACACAGCACATGTGACTCCCTAGAGAAACCAGGAGGCTGTGCCCAAGTACTCAAGAGGAAGAATGGAAGGACAAGAAGATAAAGGGAGAGTGGATTGGAAAGAAGTCTCTCACTAGCTTGGAGTTAAGAAGTCCAGCACACTTGACAAAATGTGCTGTGAAGGTTGCCGAGGCAGATACTGCCTTTATACAGAGACACTTCAAATAAGAATGTTAAAATACCAGTGAGTCCTTCTTAAGACCTAAGCATATATGACCAAGTATGCCTTTTCCCTTTCCAACTGTAAAGGGGCAATTTTCTAGTAACCTCACAAGCAAGATCATAAACTTCATTTACAGGGAAAGATGTCTTAACCCCCTTGTGTAACCTTTATGAGTCATGGTTTTATTGTATCAGATTGTAATCCTACCCAAGGCAATAAGGAACACCTATAATCTCATAAAAGGGAGGAGGGGAATGATGTTCCTTTAAAAAATGCTTTGATATGTAACTTCAGAGGCTGCCAAAATAGTAAATGTGGCTCCTGCCAAGGCACTTAAAATGGATTTTTTGGAGACCCACACCCACACCTATGCTTGGATGCTCACTACACTTTCCCTGAGCACTTGTCTTTTTATTAAACTCAGTGCTTAAATCTATGTCACCTCATCTTTTATTTTATGCATATGGGTGTTTTACCTGCATGCATATCTATGGATCACAGACATGCAGTGTTCTCAGAGGCCATAAAGGGTGCCAGATCCTCTGGGACTGAATTTACAGACGGTCATGAGCTACTATATGGGTGCTAGGAATTGAACCTGGGTTATCTAGAAGAGCAGCCAGAGCTTTTAACCATGGAGCCATCTCTCCAGCTTCTGCCCCTCCTTCAGGAAAAACTCTTTATGTATGTATGCATGCCTGCATGAGTGTATACCATATGCATGCAGGTGCCCGAGTTGGTTAAAAAGGGATTGGAGCCCCTAGAACTGGAGCAACAGGTCGTGAGCCACCATATGGGTTCTGAGAATAGAACTTGGGTCCTCTGCAAGAGCAGTAAGTGCTCTTAACTGTAGAGCTAGCTCTTCAGTCCCTAAAACCTGTCAATAAAGCCTCCTTCACACTGGCTGATCCTCAGGTTCTAGTCTATGGTGTAGAGGTTTCTGGAAATAACTTCTCAGGCTGCTATAGATGGAAATGTGGAGCTATATCCTGACCCTTTCTGACTGCTGCCACCACTCAGTACACATACTATGAAGGACAAAGAGGCAGTGACCTTCTCTTGGAAGTGGAATATCTGAAAGACAGAAGTCCCAGGATGCTGGCAGCTAGACTGATCCCTCTGTCCACTCCCAGCAGGATATAGGAAAATTTTGTTGGGGGTGGTAGTGGAACAGCTTGACCCGAGAGAAATGTCTCACAAGTAGTCACATTCTATAGGCCTCCATAAAATGACAGGTTGCACATGGAGGGAGCACCATCAAAAAGGTGGTTACATCTTTACCATCCATAATGAAATAAAACCTAATGTTCAGCAAGAGCCTAACTCATGGTAGAGGCTTTTCTAGCCTGTACATGCCGTGTGTTCTGTCCTCAGGGTCTTCCTCCCCAAAGTAACACTGGAAGTAATTATAAACTACAATGTAAGCATGTTTTTAGAAACATGGAGGCTAATTATGGGATCAGAGCTGGAGGTGTAGGGTCCGAGGAAATGCTGAAGGAAGACCGCAGACTCAAATAGTATGTAAGAGCAAAGAGTGTTTGTTAATATTCCAGCATGCACGTGGGGTAGTTCACTTGTACAAAATGACAATGACCCTGAGAAGAGCATGTAGGCTCCTTTTAAGTACAGCTAAGGGGAGTTTCAGGGACAGTGAGGTCATCTCAAATGATTGGTTGAACAAGCAGCAGTTATATTAGTATATTTTAAAATTGACTGAGGTTTAGTCTTATCATTTTTGAACATACTTGCACAAGCTTGGGCAAGTCCAGACGTGACTCAGAATGGAGTGCTGGATTTGTCCTTGCGACACTGTGAGGCTGACTTAGATCTTGTGTTTGTCTTCTCCCTGGACTCTGAGAGTAAGGGCATTGTGGATAAATGGCTCTTGGTTGGGAGAAACACCTGTTTTGTCCTTCTCAGAGAACTGAAACCTAAATTCAGTTGTGAGGGTGGGAGAGTTTAACCCCTTCAGAGAGGTGTTTTGGAAAGGGACACTGGAAATAAGTTTGAGTGGAGAGCAAGGAACTGTTGCTCTCTGTTAAAGCCTTCCAATGTTTGAGTTATTAAATCATGCACAGTTATTTTTATCTTGAAATCCCTCCCTCCAAAGAGAGGGTAAACCTTATGAATGAAAAATATCATTGGCAAATAATGGCTCGGGGTTGTCCAGGCTGGTTCTCTGGAGAAGTGGAGGTTAAGATGGAGCACCTTTCACAATTTGCATTTCCAAAGATGTTCCCATTATTCACTCTTTGGCTAGCAAATATATTTGATTTTAATATATCTTCTTCATTCTTCAAAACTGATGAGTAAGACTGTCCTGTTATTGAGTTTTTAAAGGAACGCTGTCTCCTAAAGAAACCAAAAAGCTCATAAACTTCTCACATCAGATGCGGATGGCGTGACTAGTTAATTAGAAGGACTACACGATCATACTACACACACACACACACACACACACACACACACAGGCCTGCAAACAGCCCCAGACACTGGCCCTCCTGTCACAGCCTTATTATGTCTGCTCCCACTGTCCCCTCCTCATTATTAGAATCTTTGATCCAGGTCCAGAGGACCCTTTAGCCTAAAAAAGCAAGAATATCATGGCTAACCATGAGATAAACACTTGCTTTTGACATATGCACTTTTAGCCTTTTGTAGGAAACATAGATGATTTTCTTTTCTTTTCTTTCTTTCTTTCTTTTTTTTTTGGAGCTGACGATCGAACCCAGAGCCTTGAGCTTGCTAGGCAAGTGCTCTACCACTGAGCTAAATCCCCAACCCCAACATAGATGATTTTAAGCAAAACTGGGTGCCTTACTTCTAGTAGGCATCGCAAGCTGTGGCTCCTCTCTGAGGGATAGCACGACATCATGTTTGTTTATTTACATCAGCTGCCCTATCCTGTCTCAAGCACACTTTGCAGTGCTTTGCAATCAAGCCATCGTGTATTGAACACAAAGCCATGTGAGGAGTTGGGTTAAACTGCAGAGATACGCATTCTCCATGGCTTTGTTTAGGTTTTTCCCTTTTTATGCAGTGCTGGGAATTGGATCTAGGACCTTGCACATGGAAGGCAAATGCTACACCACTATTTCCAAAAGTCGATTCTAATTCATTAAGTCTGAGAGCGGCTTGAAAGCCTAACAGACTTCCAGTGAGTGGAAGGTTTGACCTCCTGTCTTTCAGCTGCAAGGCCTTCTACTGTCTGTTAGGACAGAAAAGCCTCCTGTGTTGACGATGGTTAGCTTAAAAAGTACTTCGTGTTGGTTAAAGAGCTGTTAGCAGCTTAACTTCATGGCTTTTTTTTTTTTCAGTTTATACTGATGTGTTCATTCTGCATGCCACCATGCATCAGTAAATGGCCAAGCAAGGAAAGTGAAAATAAAATTAACTGAAATGGCAGTCTGTCAAAGAAGCCTATTCTACCACAGACATAGCAAATACAAAGTCTCGACAAAAGAAATAATAAAAACGAACCACGTCACACACTGTATTTCTATTCTTCAAAGTAAGTCAAGAGCAGCACTGCTGGGCTGGAGAGATGGCTTAGTGGTTAAGAGTACTGACTGCTCTTCCAGAGGGCCTGGGTTCAATTCCCAGCACCCACATGGCAGCTCACAGCTGTCTGTAACTCCACATGCAGGCAAAACACCAATGCACATTAAAAAAAAGATAGCACTGTTGGATGATTTTAAATGTACATGTTAATATCTAAATAAGTAAATGAATGTAATAAATAAATGATTAAAAGGGGGGATGTTGTTGGGATAATCACTGATTATGGCTGCAATTTTAGCTCCTCAGTAATTCCTTTCCAGGAGTTCTAGTAAGACTGCCGTGGGGACAGAGATGGCTCATCTCAGGATTTCATTTTGGCCATGAATGGGAAATTAGCAAGGCTTGTCTTTGCAGCCTCCTTTCTCCAGTTATTTTCCCTTTCCTGGAAAAAGCTCTAACTACAGCTCCTGATGGTGCTCTTAGCTAGTAGGAAATGCTGGGAACAATGGGCTACTCCCAATCTCTCTGTCTCTGTCTGTCTGTCTGTCTGCCTCTCTCTTTCTCTCAAACACACACACACACACACACACACACACACACACACACACACACACACACACACACACACACACACACACTCACTACCACCACCAGCAAATACATCCCACTTCAGTACATTCTCTTTGACATTCCATACCCATCACTACCGTCATTCTGCTATTTGATGTGAAGTTCACTAGCTGGTGATAATGTGGATGGATAAACAGAAAAAAGATCACAGAGGGAAAATGCCAAAGCAGTAGACCACCTAGTAATGAGAAGAGCCACCATATAGCAGCCTCACAGTGGAGTGCTGGGTGCTGTTCTAAACACTCGGCATGGGTTCATGTTGGCCTTCTGCACCCTGGTGAGGTGTGTTAACCAGCCTCTAGTCACTACTGCAAATACCAAAGTATCAACTTATAAAGAAAACATGGTTGCTTTGTCTCACAGTTTTAGGGATTCCATTGCTGTTGGGGCTCTGCTGGGAGTGCCGGGTAGCAATGGTGGGGAGAACATAGCATAGCAAAACCGCTCACAATTGGGAAGCAAAAGAAGGGAGGGGGAAGGAGCCTGGTTCCACAATTTTTAAAGACACCCTCACCCCACGCACCCCACAACCTAAAGATCTTGAGCCTATTTGGCTCTAACCGTTAAAGACCCCAACATTTCCCTACGGTTCCACCCTGGGGATCAAGCCTTTGGAGGGATATTTAAGATCTAAACCATAGCATGAAACAAGATGCTGGTCTTATCCTCAGCTGTTTAACTACATAAATATGCATTTTTCTTTGTAGATTTAATCTGCAGGTATAATTCTATTCGATATATGCAAAGTTATTTATTTATCTACACTTTTTGAGACCATGTCTTGCTATATAGACCTGGCTGGTCTGGCACACATAGATCAGGCTGCTTTGAATTTTCAGCAACCCTGGTGAGGAGACCAGTTCAGGCAGCGGAAAGCGACTTGCAGTTGGTCCCCATCGGCCTTGAGAATGGAAGGAAGCTGGATCAGCAGCACATGTACCTTGTTTTGTATTAGTGAGTTTGTTTCTCCATCACACCCCTTAATAATTATATATATATATATATATATATATATATATGCCTCTGTGAGCTCTCGTATCTCCCTGGGGCCTCAGCCTTCCAGGTACTAAGATTGTAGGAATGACCTACCACACCCAACTAAACTTAAACTCAGAGACACAGACACACACACACACTTAAAATCATTTCTGCTAATATATTAGAACTTCATTATCCAGATTGGTGAGCACTAGGCACAGGGGCTTATAGATTCTTTGAGATGAAGTCCATATGAAATTAGATGTGCTGTTAAGTGTGAAATATAGCTAAGATTTTGAAGAACTAGCATTTAAAAAAGAATGTAAAATGTCTCTTTAATGTTTCAGATTATTGAAATATATTTGGAATCTCATGGGTTAAAAATATCTATAACTAAAGTTAATTTGAACTGCCAGGGTTTTTATTTATTTATTTATTTTAAAAAGTGGCTTCTAGGGGCTGGAGAGATGGCTCAGTAGTTAAGAGCACTGGCTGCTCTTCCAGAGGTCCTGAGTTCAATTCCCAGCAACCATATGGTATCTCACAACCATCTGTAATGAGATCTGGTTCCCTCTTCTGGCCTGCAGGCACACATGCAGGCAGAACACTGTATATATAATAAATAAATCTTTTTTTTTTAAAAAGTGGCTTCTAGAAAATTTATAATCAGCTTTATGTTTATATTAGACAAAGCCATACAAGAGGTTAAAATTCTTTATGGTCTTCTGCCAACCAAATAAGGAATCTGCCCTATTCAGGTGGTAGCAGACAAGCAGGAGGCTGGCTCCCAGGTGTATTGTCACTTTAAGAACTGTGTCTTGAGCCGGGCGGTGGTGGCACATGCCTTTAATCCCAGCACTCGGGAGGCAGAGCCAGGCGGATCTCTGTGAGTTCAAGGCCAGCCTGGGCTACCAAGTGAGTTCCAGGAAAGGCGCAAAGCTACACAGAGAAACCCTGTCTCGAAAAACCAAAAAAAAAAAAAACAAAAAAAAAAACTGTGTCTTGCTGATGGTGCAAAGGAGGCAGAGGCAGGTGGATCTCTATGAGTTCAAGGCCAGCCTGGTCTACAAAGCTAGTTCCAAGACAGGCACCAGGGCTGTACAGAGGGACCGAGTCTCGAAAAACCAAAAACCAAAACCAAAACCCAAAACCAGCAGCAGTGGACACGAGTCTCAGTGACAACTGAGGGTGGGTGCGTGACAAGTGTCCTGGAGTCCATTCACATTCTAGTCTTCAGCTGGAGCAAAAAGAGGGCAAGGCGTGTCAGAGCCTGTGTTTTGACCGGGAGCATTGGAGTAGAAGTATTTTAAGACTTTCTGTGAGAGAGAGACGCCCTACCGATCCTGTGGGGGCATGAGAAGAAATAGGATGGTCGCCATAAGGGAAGAGGGAAGAGCTAGTGAGGACACCTTCTACAGTGTGAGCCGCATGTGCCCTAGCAACCGAAGTGTTGCTTACAGAGGGGTAAGGGGTGTGCTGAATGCCCTCCCTGGCTATCTGTGGACCTCACCCTCACATGGCAAGCTGTGAAAGATTCAGCTACATTAATTCTAACACATTATATATTAATATATTAGATATAAGTGTATATATCTAATATATCTGTCAGAGGAAATACTGAGTCATTCTAAGTGCTTTTAATGTAGAGAATATGAATTTTAGAAAACTCTGCTTTTGTTTTGTTTCATTTTAGATTTTTTTTTTTGGGGGGGGGGCGTTGAGACAGGATTTCTCTGTGTGGCTTTGGAGCCTGTCCTGAAACTCACTTTGTAGACCAGGCTGACCTGGAACTCACAGAGATCCGCCTGGCTCTTCCTCCCAAGTGCTGGGATTAAAGGTGTGTCCCTGGCTGGATTTTGGTTTTTGAAGACAGTGTTTCTCTGTGTAACAGCCCTGGCTGTCCTGGAACTCACTCTGTAGACCAGACTGGCCTGAAATTCACAGAGATCTACCTGCCTCTGCCTCCTGAGTGCTGGGGTTAAAGGCGACTTCTAATTGGTCTTAATAACAAAAACCCGGAGTCAGATACTGGGGTAAATGCTGAAAGATCAGAGAAGTAAAGGAGCAGCCACTAGACAGACCTCTTACCTCTACCGAATCCTCAGACTGAAAGGGGCTGAGCGCCTGTCTCCAGCCGGCCTTATCACTTCCTCTCTCTGCCCAGTCATATCACTTCCTGTTTCCTCCTCCCAAGTGCTGGGGTTAAATGTGTATGCCACCACCTGGCTGCTAGTGGTTAGCCCTGCACTCTGGAGGCAAGCTTTGTTAGAGCACAAATAAAATATCACCACAGATGTGCACCACCACCGCCTGGCTGCAAGTTCTTATTAGAATCAAGAAAAGAAGCTCTCCCAGCCCCCTAACCACTTCACCCCACTTGGAGATTTTCCATGGAGAATCCTTAGAACAGACCTTGGTTATCCCTCTAATAAGAGTATTGGCTCACTGGCTGGGCTTGATGTCACATGCATGTAATCCCAGCACTCAGGATCAGGAGTTCAAGATCATACTTGGCTTTACAGGGAGCTTGAGAGACCAGCCTGGGCTACATAAGACTCTGTCTCACAGCAACAATAATGAAAGTATTGACCCAGGACTGGGGGTGTGGCTCAATAATAAAGCACTTGTCTAGTCTGTGTTTTATTTCCTAATCTGAAAAAAAAAAATCTTTGAGTATTGACCCATTGACCCAGCAGTCAGAGACAGGAGGATCATGGCAAGTTTAAGGCCAGTTTTCAGCTACATAGTGAAACTTGTCTTAAAAGTCAAACAACAGCAACAAAAAATGTAGAAGAAAGAGTAATGATACCCTTCAGATCTCTGTGAATGTATCCGTCTTTCTGGAAGGGTGGGTATGGGTGGGGGTGAGAGGTGGAGGGGTAAGTGTGCGTGTGCACTGCATTCTGGGTATCAAACACAGGACCAAGAGGGTGCTAGGAAAGTGCTATATTACAGAGCTATGCTCCTACCTCCAAATATGCTTCTTTCTCTGTTTCTCTGTTCTCTCTCTCTCTCTCTCTCTCTCTCTCTCTCTCTCTCTCTCTCTCTCTCTCTTTCTTTCTTTTCTTTTTTTTTAAAACTCCCATGGTTCCTTTTCCACCAAAGTCAATATTCATGTGGCAAGTTTGGCTCAGCTACCACTCACTCTTTGACACTAAAACATACTTTTTTAAAACAGAGCCTGCTTTCTGAAACACACCAACTCTTTCCTCTCTCTCCTTCGCATCATCTGCTTGTGATTCTGTCCTGTAATATGATTTGGGGAGGAGGTCCTTTTTCCAGCTTGACTAAGGATCACCAAATGGCAAATAACATTTTGGGTCTCAAATTCACCCATATGAAAATGGTCTGAAAAAAATCAAGGAGAGTTGGCATTTTGTTCTCAGAGTCTGCAGGCAATTACAACACACGTCTCATGTACATAGAGCCCTTCCCGTGTTAGTTTTCACAGACATTTGGGGGTATAACTAGACTATTAAACACCACTGGCCTTGCTTATCTTATATTTCTTGCAGAAGATGAAGGTCAGAACTGTTGGGGAGGAGAGACCACATTTGTGAATGGAAGCAGTCAGGCCCAGCTTCCTGTCTTTTGCATTTGCTTGTAGATCTAAAGTAACTTCCACATGATACAAACAACTTTACCAATTTCCATTTTTTTCCCTATGTCCCTAAGGGGGTCATATTTGGCAGGAGGTCCAACATCAAAAACAAAATCCCTTCCTCTGGCTAGTGTTCAAGATATTTTTAGGTCTGGAAGTGCATTCTCCTCTCCCTCCACCCGGCATGTATATTTTTACTCTGCTCTTTGTCTATCCAAACTCCACCAGGGTCTGTTTCCTGGCAAACTGAGAAGTGAGAAATGCCTGCGTGGGGGGAAAAAATGAAGACACATGTGTTGAAACTCTGCCAGGGAAGCATTGCCCAATGACACACTAGGGAAAGTCTTGTGATGTTTTCCTCTGCTCACTCTAGTTTTACTGATTCTGCTCTCATGGGGCCTGCTCAAACTGCCTAATTCAGATGCTGTGAACTGCTTCCAGTCTAAGAGGAGTACCAATTCCTCAGTACAAGGACAGCATAATGGTCTAAATTTGCAGGGAGCAGGTGGGGCAGCTGTAGAGATGCAGGGGGCAACTCTTCACTCCAAACATCAAAAGCAAGTTCATGCAGCTCTCCTTCTGGTCTCTAAGCAGCTATTCTATGGATGTCTCAGAAGCCCTCTTAACTCCTTCCCTTCTCTCTGTCAGCAGGAATGCAATGCTCCCTTAGCAGTCAGGCATGGCTGCAATCACCAGAACACTCACTAGTCTGCAGAAGAGCAGGCCTGTACTGTTGATTTTGCAATAGTCCTGAACTCTCAGCCAGGACATAGCAGGGGTTGCCTAAGGACAGGGAGGAGTTGTCTGCAGGGCCCTGCCTGGCTCTGGGTTCAGATTAGCTGTGATTTGCCCTAGAGTCATCTGAGCCAAGTACTGTGCTGGCTAACCCTGCCAACACCTGCAGGTCACAGGCCATCTCTTTTCTCTTCCTGCTTCTTAATTTTTGTTCTATCAGTCCATAAACTTCTGAGCTAGGTCTTTATGTCTGCTCTTTACAACTACCAGATCAATGTGAAGTTTATTGTCATATACTTTGCATGCGTGTGTGTGTGTGTGTGTGTGTGTGTGTGTGTGTGTGTGTGTGTGTGTGTGTTATTTGAAACAGGGTCTCATTATGTAGCCCAGGTGAACCTGAAACTCACAGAGATCCACTTGCCTCTGCCTCTGCCTCCCAAGTGTCCCAAGTGCTATGATGAAAGGCACAGGCCACCAAGCCCAGCCACTGTCATGTACATTTACCCAACATCTTTGGGTACCCGATTATATTCTGACTCTAAAACAAATCCCCCACAAAAAAGGCAACGGAAGAATATTGAAAAAATTATTTTACACAGGATTATTGTACAGTATTACAATGTATTATGTGCAAAATTCCATTGAAAATCATTTACAAAAAAGAACAACACAGTATGTGCTGAGGGTTCTAGTATAACAAAAGCCAAGGATACAGGTACAAGGCCTCCCCAAACCAGATGCCTGTGCATCCTTACACAGTACAGTAACATGTTTCTGCAATGACCTGTATTACACCGATACACGACCCTTCTAGTATGTGTGCCCAGAAATTCGTTTTATACAACATCTATCTAACTTCACCATATATCCGTGTTGTTTGTGTGTTTTCTGTTTGTTTTGCTTGTCATGCTGAGGATAGAACCCAGTATGGTAGTTGGTGCATGCCAGTTCTACCAGAGTCACATCCCAGCCACTGTCCATTATTACAATAAAGAGGAGTTTTTGGTTTGTTTTGTCTTTTTGGTGCATTCTTTTCCCATCAGCATCTTACTGAACTCAACAAAAGCCATATTATACATTACTTGGTTTCTGCCTCCAAATAATTGGATGCCATCAGTTTTGGCTTACAAAATGGGCACAGGGAGCGTTATCCTTGATTTACTTTCCCTTGTAGGGATTTTAAAAAGTGTTTCCCAAAGCAGATAGCATATGGAACAGACCTTTGTCAAACCTCACCGCGCACGTATTTACAGTACCGACTCCTTTTCCTATGTCCTCCAAAGCCTGAACCTGCAGACTACATTCCTCAGCCCCTCCTTAGAGTCTGTGTTTCTCTCTCTACCTCTCTCTACATTCATGTCTCTCCTAATCCTCAGCATCAATTGCTTAAAAATATAAGCAAACAACAAATAGTATGACACCACTAAAAGTGAGCAAGGTAACAAACAGTACATCAGATTCTTCCAAGGCGGTCTGTGGCCAGTGTCAAGGATTGCTTACAACAACCAGCAGTCTCTCCCCACAAAATTGCCAAAACATCCAGTTACAGAAGAGAGACCTCTAAACTGCAATACTCTCAAATCCAGCAAGAGATTTATCTTCAAATATTAAATGTTAAATCACATGCATACTTATAGAATATTTTAAAGTTACAAAAATATTTTAAAACCAATCCTGACAGTTTACCTGCAACTGCTATAAATTTTTCTATGAAATATATAAAAAAACACAAAGGCTCTTTGTAAAAAAAAAAAAAAGTACAGAATGAAGGAAGGAGGAAAGAGGGGAAAGAGGGAAGGATGGAGCCGTCCACAGAGCTGAGAGGTACCTGACGCACTGCATCGGACAGTCTTGTCAACACCTGCTATTGAACCCAAGAGAAGAGCTTGTACCTTAAGTGTTTCCTCAGCACATATACAAACATGTAAGGTAGCCCAGAAGCTGGCCAAGGCTAAGCAGCCAGTGATCTCTGGACACCTGAACCATCAAACGCAATTCTCCCTCTCTAGAGGAGAATCTTACTACTTTGTGAACCCCAGCTACCTCCTTTGGGCAATGTATCTACAAGCTGCCCTTGGCTAAGTCAGCCTATGGATGGCTTAGTCACTGATCTGAGGGGTCCTTGAGGAGGTGACTGTCTTTCAAGCTCAAACATGTGGCAGCCAGAAGGCTAGACTCCTGGCTCCCTTTTGGATGCATCAGTGGGAAGTCCCATGTGTCCTCTATGAGGGAGTGAGGTCTTCCCCATTCTGGAAAATCACACCGTAAGGATCATTCTTGATTCGCTTGTAGACAAAGTGGAATATATGGGGTTGGGGCCGGCTGTGCAGCTCAGCCTTGATCTTTTGAGGATAAGTGTCCTCTGCCAACTGCTGCCATGTTTCATCCACGAAGAGAAAGAGGCTATACTCCTCAGGGTCCTCCACCTTAAACTTCTCTGCACAGAGCTGACACACATCCTCTGTGGTGATGTACGGTCTCACAAGGAGGGTCTTCCCTGTGCATCCGCTGTTGACCTCTTGAAAGGCAACTCGGAGGTAATTCTGCAAGTAGAAACAAAGATGTCAGGAGCAAGGGCAGACGAGGAAGCAAACATAGTTCAGAGGCTGAACCTGTGAGCCACTTCAAGCTAGGCCACGCAGCTCAGATTGCTAGGGAAGACTCTGACTGGAACTCGGCATGGACTGAGCTACCATGTTTTAGCTCATTGCAAAGAGAAGCAACAGGAAGTCCTGTGAGCCCTGGTTTTCCTCTTTCTTTATCCATTATAAAGCCAGCTGCTGAAGAAATCTGGAGTAAGAGTGTGAACCACATCCAAAGCTGGGGTTTTTCCCAGCTTGAAAAATAACCCTAAAGAGCAGAAGGGTTTGGTCCAGGAGTTAGCAGGAAGGGATTTAGAACACCGAGACACACCAGCACATATGATGTTCACTTTGTGCTGTTCTAGGAAGCCTAAGCAAAGACATTAATGCTTGGGCAAACCGCTGATGTCTGACCATTCTACCCAGATGGAGATCTCATGTGATGCAACTTTACAAAAGGCTCCCAGCAGCTCAGGGTGTGATGTGGGAAGAACCAGAGGGAGGAGATGTTGGTTCTGCAAGAAAACTTTGGAGATGGAGCTGACTAAGCACAATGTGGTGCTGCGGGGAAGTCAAAGGAGATGGTTGTAGGCTTGGCATTGGGAGTCATGTAGGTGTTCACCACCCTGCGGTGAGGCAGTAAGCCTGTCGACTCCTACAACCCAAGCCCAGGTAGTTGCCAAGATTTTGTTATTCAGGGTAGCTCCATTATTTCCAGGTCCTTAAGAATGGTTATATACAGGCTGGAGAGATGGCTCAGCCATTAAAAGCTAGGCTCACAATCAAAATGATAAGAACAGTTACACACAAAGCAGAATAGTCCTAGTCAAATTCCAGCTGCATCTAGAGAATGCATACATTCTTGCTTCTTAGTTCTGGCGATCCTGGTTGAGAGGGCCCAGCCTTATGTCTCCTATGGCTGCCATAAGGCTTAGCAGGCATACAAGAATTGCGGGGGGGCAGGGCTCTTGTGTACTCTGGATGTTTCATGTCATGTGTAGGGAGGACACTGGCCAACCTGATGACTTTGCAGAGGAGAGGCTAGGTCAAGTGGCACTCAGGTGGAGTGCCATGCTCTTAGATTTGAATGTCTGTCTTCAGAGCATGTGCCATCAGACCATGCCTCTCTTCTCCCATCCCTGCCGACACTTTTTGCTTATTCAAGGACTCCTGAAGAGAGTAGCCTACATAGGAAACTGAGACACAGTCAGCATTTCACTGTGTTGGCTACTAAGGAGTCGTCTTCTTCCAGTAAAAGGGAACATTATGGGTGTTTGTGTTGACAACCTTCAGTACTGGAGTTCCATTTCTGTATTTTTGTTTTCATCCATGATCTGAGTGCTCAAAATCTCTCTCTTGGGTGCTACTGTGGGAAGATATGCCTCTTTAAAGTGAGTGAGGTCAGGGGGTAGGGCATGTGCCAAAGGAAGGGCTCTGTGGTGTGTGGGGATTGGGCACCATGGGTCTCTAGGTTAGGAACTTCTGGTAGTCAGTGGTGATAACATAAGTAGGCAGAGATGCCTACTGATGGAAGAATGTATTTTTCTCATTTCCTCTGATCTCAGAGGGTGCAGCCCCTCAGGACCTTCTCCATGCCTAGCCCATATGGCAGTAGTCCAGTGGTCTGCATGAGCTAAATAACTTACTACGTGGATGCTCTTGAACAACCCAAGCAGGGGTGTGGGGGGTGGGGCAGGGACAGGGCACAGCATGTGTTCTTGCTTTGTAGTTTGTGCATCTGGATGGAATTCTGAGAAAATTGCAATCTTGGAGAAAAACATGCTGACCTTGCTTTTCAAGTATGGGCTGACTTTGAACCAAAGGTTATTTTCAAAGCAATAAGAAATGGGAGAGAAAAGGCAAGGGAGGTGAATCCGGACACAGAGGCAAATTCATCCTGCCTTTCCAGGCTCCTGCTAGGGAACCGCTGTGTGTCACTTAGAAATAAGGCACAGCCAGGTTTCAGAGTTCCACAGAAGCCTTCAGATGACTGCCCAAAGATGGTTGCAGACTGGTTCATTATCACTGCACGGCAAAAGTAAATTGGGGGTTGCTGGGTCAGGAAAAGGCTTCTGTAGCCCTAGCTCTCCTCCAGGGAATAAACTCACCGGGAACCGCACATGCCCAGCAGCCCAGCCTGGAAACCTAAGTGGGTCCTGGTTGCAGTGTTCACTCTCAGACTCAGTCGCTGCCCAAAGTGCTGAGCTGAGACACCAGGGGATTCTGTTTGGCATGTGAGGGAGGAAAGGGGGAAGGAGAGATGGAAAGATACCATGTTGTACCTCCCCCACTTCCCAAAGGGCAACAAGGTGGGCTGCAGGGTAAACGTCCACTGTTTCCTGAGGAAGCTGGATATCTGATGCCTTTGCCTGGGCTTCTCCTTCGCACATCCTGTCAGGTTAGGTCTTTAACAGCAGGCCGAATGTTTTAGGAGGAATCTTGCCTTAATTTGACTTGGTTGTCCTAACTGCAGCTAACTGTGGGCCACGCCTGTTTGTATATTTTATGCAGTGATACTCATATTTATACTTATGTTGGTGCTAAAGTGATTCACACTGAGTAGAAAGTGTACCTTGACTTGTGAAATTTTCTGTGAGTGCTAGGGATGGAAGCCCAGGGCCTTGTACATTCAGTCTACCACCGAACTATACTAACAGCCGGGTTTTGAATCTGTACTTTTCCTCAGGCTAGCTATATTTGATATCATCCTCCTTGTGATGTGGGCAGCAGTGATGAGCTGGCACAGCCAATCAGCCACAAGATCACAATCTTGACACAAAAAGTCCTCCCCATCATCCTTCTGTTTTTCTAAGTCAGGGTATTTGATGGGTTAGACACCGTCAATGCATTTTTATTATTATTATTATAGTGTAGTCAGTGGGGACATGGCCTGTTGAAAGCTGTGGTGCATCTCTGTGCATGTTGAAAGAAACAGAAGTGATACAGCAAGGCCAGAGAATGGCTTCATTATTCTATTCCACCAGACGGTTCATCTGAGCTGGGACTCAGGCCCTGACCCCACGTGCTGCCGAGATAGCCCCGCCTTCCTGGAAGAGGGAAACATGGAGAGGACCGGGGGACGTACCTGAAAGTCATCTACAGAGGGGATGGTCCGGTTGGTGGTTCTCCGCTTGTGCCACTGCTTCAGGGTGTCCCTGGCCTCTGAGCTGAGCAGCCTCGCAGCTTGTTCTTCTTGGAAATTCTTTATCAGAGACAGGGCTCCGTAGGCGCTTGTCAAGTAATAGCCTCCTGGAAGGGCAGAGAAAGTGGGTCCTCAAGAGTGTCACGCTGGTGATGACAGTGGAGGTGCACTAGTGTTAAGGGCACATTGTACACAGTTGTCCTTGGGTGTCCTTTGTGGGGGGGGGGTGGAGACTAGGATCTGATCCCTGTGTACTAAAAATCTATGGATGCTTAAATACTCATATAAAATGGCACAGTATTTGCATACAATCTACACAATACTCCTGTAAATCTTTTTTTTGTTGTTGTTGTTGTTAGTTTGTTTGTTTTTCGAGACAGGTTTCTCTGTGTAGTTTTGGAGCTTGTCCTGGATCTCGCTCTGTAGACCAGGTTGGCCTCGAACTCACAGAGATCTGCCTGGCTCTGCCTCCCAAGTGCTGGGATTAAAGGCATGTGCTACCACCGCCCGGCTACTCCTGTAAATCTTAAATCATGGCTAGATGACTTATTATACCCCATACAATAGAAACACTACATCAAGAACTGAAGAAGGGGTTGGGGATTTAGCTCAGTGGTAGAGCGCTTGCCTAGCAAGCACAAGGCCCTGGGTTCGGTCCTCAGCTCCGGAAAGAAAAAAAAAAAAAGAAAAAGTTGTATATGTTCATTTCATTTTTTTTCCCCTAAATATTTACCGCCCATGGTTGGTTGAATCCATAGGTGCAGAACCTTGGCATGTGGAAGGAGATTGTGATTTCCCCATCACTTCCACAGAGGCATACATCAAAGAGCATGTCCCTCACATCTTCATCCCTCTATTCAAGCTCTCATCTCAACCAGATTTATGGAGTTATCCAAGCCTGTGCTGGGGCCAGGGAGCATTGAAAAGCTGACCATTTCTGTTTCCACATTTAAGAAAAATGATTAACATGGTAAAGAGAGTGGTGTACCTCTAGGAGTACCCTTAAAAGGATCTCTTGGGTTTGTGGGGAGTGCTCATAGGCATACTACATTGTAAGGCGCCTATGTATTTTTCTAGGTTTGTCTTAAAAATAATTAGTTGCTTGCAGCAGGATGTGTAAATGTGCTTGGGCGACACTAGGGGGCACCTTAAATGTGTAGCAGGAATTCTCTGAACATGGCACATTTTATGATTAAAGGCATTCTTTGTCAAAATATCAATTGAAGTTCTATTGTGTGCCCAAGACAGAGTTGGGGGGAGGGAGAGCATAAGAAAAAGGACCTGAATTCCTGCTCCCCAGAAGTGGAGAATCCCTGCTCCCCAGAAGTGGAGACACACACACACACACACACACACACACACACACACACACACACACACACACGTACATATATATTGGTCTTTTGAGACAGGGTTTCTCTGTGTAGCTTATGGAGCCTGTCCTGGAACTTGCTCTGTAGACCAGGCTGGCCTCGAACTCACAGAGATCTGCCTGCCTTTTCAAGTGCTGGGATTAAAGGTGTGCGCCCCCAGCGCCCGGCGTGGAGACACGTATTAAAGAAAACAGGCACTGATGGTTCATTCATGCATAGACCAGACAGACATTCATTGCAGTTAAGCGAGTTATTTTCAGAAGTGTCACTTTCGTGGCCAAAGCAATTAACTGCTCACACAGGACCTTGCAGAACCCTCTCTAATCGATGTGCAGGAATTACATGGTTTACCTCTCAAGGAGCATGGACAGCGGGCCTGTGAGCCTGCGCTGGGTTGAACTTGGCAAAGAGCCTTTGTTGTTTACAGTCACTAATGGAGATTCCGCTCTTTCTCCCTTAGCAGAGCTTTATGGTGCAGGGCCTCATGTACACCAGGTGAGCACTCCATCATGTGAACACACCCCCAACCCAGGACAGCCCACATCAGCCCACATGTTTAGAGTTTTCCTGACCCTACCACCCATGATTGAAGAACTCTAGGTCAGCCTCTGCTATGAATTATTGCTCTTAGTATTTGCCCCATGAGCAAATCACATGTGACTCAGTGTAAAACGCTAGATAAAGCGTGAATCACCACACAATGGAGTTCAGGGAATCTACAAGGACTTGGGGAATCTCAACAGACTGTCCTGCGTGTCAGCATTTAACCGTGGTTCTGGGAGCTATAATCCCTGTGGGATGGTGAAGGGTTCCCTGGACTTTAAATTTGATACCATGGCCCTGATGTGCTCAGGCCACTAAGGAAAAAAATCGCAAATGCTGGAAGCATAGACTTGACCATATTCTGAAACATGTGGATACAATTAGAGGAAGGTTTTACATTTCAGCAAAACTATATCTCACCATAAGCAAGAGCTCTGAGCTTGCAAGGGAATCTATGGTGCTGGGTCTGTAAATGAGAATACCTGCTTACACAGCAGAAAAGGCATGTGACTGCTGTAAAGCCAACCCGAGAGAGCTTTGGACAGGCCACAGAAAGCAAGGATCTGTGACACATGACCGCAGCTCCTCTAGATCTGGGTTGGAGGAGCTGAAGTTCAATGCCCTGACGTTTACTCTAGAGCTACAGCCAGCTTGCCTGGGCCATGCCCTCCCGAGGAAGGAAGGTAAGCAGTGTCCGTCATAGTTCATGCAGAGGAGCATACCGGCTGTTCTTGTGTCAGTGTGCAGTGTGACCATGTTTTTGTTTTTTTCCCTCACGGGGATTCCTGCAGGGGAAGACAATCCTGCCCATCTGTCACCCACAGTACTTATGATGTTTTCCTTTAAGAAGACAAGCTTGAGATACGGGGCCTCACACTGAGGCACTGCCAGAAAAAGGGGGCAGGAAATGGTTGTCTCTGTCCTCAGACCACAAGACGTAAGCATCTGTCTGTCCTAAGTATATACTGTCAATAAGAGAAGGGTGATTTTCTAAGGGAGACTGGCACACTCTTTTCCCCAAAGCCTCAAGGGGTCTTCTTGCTACCAGAAACCACGAAAATAAACCCCAAACTACAATAATCACATGGTGGGGAAAGGGAAGGCTTGCCACTGGACCTTACAAATGTCTACCTCGGTGCCTGAACAAAGCCACATTCATTTTCTCTCCGGCCCAGTCCCAGGAAAATGAAAAGACACAGTGGGTCTTATGGGCTCATAATGGAGTCTATGAGTCCCTGGCTGAGAATTTCACTGAGAGGGTATTAACCAGTGGGAGATAAAGACAGGAAGAGCTCATTCATATCTGCCTCTGGTTGGAGACAGGATGGAGGATACTTATCCCAAGTTGGCATTGACCAGAAAGGGACAGGGAGGGCATGCCTTGGAGACAAGGGGCAGTAGGTCTTTGATAGGAAACCCAAGCCTAGCAGATTCACATTAGAGGACTGAGGACAGTCAAGGACATTCTGGGGATGATAATGCATTTGATTTCCTCCATGGGAGATGCCTAGGTGATGAATGCCCTGGGGAATCCCAAGGGCAGGTGGACCTTTGTACTCAAGCCCAGACCGAAACTCAACAGGTACAAAGAAAACACAGCTGTACCCTCAGGGTCTGTCTGGGTATCCCAGGAAGTTCTGAAAACGATTAACAGCTGGGCACACAGGCCCTGATTTGTCTCCTTGCAGAAGGACCAGCTCACAGGGGAGTCCCAGTTCTTGCCGCCTTTCAAGGTTGTGAGCTACATAGTCAAGCATCCAAAAGATTTTCATGATTCAACCTCTAACTGATGCAGAAGGAGAAAGAATTTCCTCTGCGAAGACACAGACAGGACAAGACTGAGCCTGAATACCAAGGTCAATGGAAAGCAAACCAATGCTGTTTGTATGTTTAAAACAATTCTTTTTTTAAAAGGGGCAGCTTTTCATTAATTTTAGTGATAACAATAGCAAGTTATTTTTTCTAGCAGTGTAAGTATTCTTTAATAGAAAGTCAGTAGCTTCCTAAATAAAAGAAGCTATATGAAAAAAAAAGAAGCTATATCTTTTTAAAAAATTGTACCATTCAAAGGGCAGGGGTTATAACTCAGTGGTCGGCTGCTTGCCTTGCATGTATGAGGCCCTAGGGTCAATTCCTAGTACTGAAAAAAACAAACACATACCAAAAGAAAAAGATAGTCTATTAAATGTTTAATTCTACTAAATTAAATTTCTATTGTCAGGCTTGGTTGCATTTTCTCCTTTCTAAATTTTGATTTTTCTACAATGAAATACTATTACTACTGTGATTTTAAAAAGTCAGTATAGTACATTTTTGTTTGTTTCAGTGGATCTCATGTTTCAAACTCACTATTTAATCAAGGATAACCTTGAATTTCTGATCCCCTTCCCACAAGTGCTAGGATTACAGGCATGCACTAAAATACCCAGACAAGTACATAGTTTTAAATTAAAAAAAACATTAGTCCTATGGTTAACCAGTAAGATGTCAAGGACCAACTCCCCCTGCCCCCATAACTGGTTTTCTGGCCACAGGATTGTATTTGGGGTTATAAAGATGCTTTGGAGCTAGATCGAGGTGGTGGTTGTTCAACAGACTATATGTTTTGTTTTCTTGTTTTTGTTTTTCGAGACAAGGTTTCTCTGTGTAGTTTTGGTGCCTATCCTGGATCTCGCTCTGTAGATCAGGCAGGCTTCAAACTCACAGAGATCCACCAGGCTCAGCCTCCCCAGTGCTGGATTAAAGGTGTGCGCCGCCACCACCCGGCTTCAACAGCCTATATGTACTATCCATTGCTAGACTGTTCTCTGTGCACGTGGGCGTTCATGCGTGCGTGCATGCGTGCGTGTGTGTGTGTGTGTGTGTGTGTGTGTGTGTGCGTGTGCGTGCGCGTGTGCGTGTGTGTGCGTGCGCATGAAGGTGGACACCAGAGGACAACATTGGGTGGTATTCCTCAGATGCCATACGCCTTGTTTTTTGAGGAAGGATCTCTCAGTGGCCTGGAGCTCACTGATTTGTCGGGCTGCCTGGCTAGTCAGCCCTAGCACTCCACCCGTCTCCAGTGTTACATCTGGGCTTTCCCACTGTCGGGATTGCTGATATACCTCCATGTCGAGCTTTTTGATGTGCATGCCGGGGGCTCGAACTCGGGTCCACAAGCACTTCACTGACTGAGCTATTTTCCCAGCTCTCATTGTGCTTTTTGAGACAGGCCTTTGCTATGTAGCTCAGGCCTGTCTGGGTCTCATAACTTTGCTGCTTCTACCTCCCAAATGCTGGTGACAGGTGTGGACCACCATACCCAGTTTCAAAATGGCTAATTTTACATTCCATGAATCTCATGTCAGTTTTAAAACGTGTAAACCCCTGCTAACTGGCCCCCACCCTCAGAAAACCTAGCTGCCTAGTTCCTCTGACACACCAGGGTACATTACCTTCTCCATGCAGCAGTGATGGGTCTAAGAGCTCCATCATGTACTCGATCTCAGTGTCCAATTCAAGCATGTCACACTGGGCTATGACATAGGTCAGCACAGGCAAGAAGTCATCCGCACCATACATCCTCCCTAGGATCAGGAAGAGAGGGCAAAGTAGGATATTTTTATCAATGTGTCTTTTTTTTCACATCCTATTTGCTGCTATTATTAGCCACCAAGGAGTCATGCTGGGGAAATGTGCTACTTATAAACAGGCGTAGGAGTTTCTGGAATTCTACCTACGTGGCCCTAGACTCTTCCTCTACTGTTTACTGAGACCAGCCCTTGCTCACAGTCTCAGAATGAATGCCTATGGGACAGTCAACCCAGTTCAGATTTTCTTCCCCTTTTTAAGATTTATACACTAGAACAAAGTGCCTGTGTTTTAAACTGTTAGCAAGGCATGATATAAACCCTTAATAAAATCTTTCCTTGGGCTAACACTTTCTAGCTCACTGATCACAAATGTAATGACAGATCAAACTTAAACCAGGAAAAAAAATTTGCTCTCTGCTCAATGTTCATTTAATTTAATTTATTTGAATGTGTGTTGATGATAGCACCTGATTAATAGCAATATATAGTAAACAAACAAACAAACAAAACAGTCCTTATTTCTCATGTTCTTTGCAATGGTGATTCTTTTTCGTTTGTTTGTTTGTTTGTTTTTTCAAGACAGGTTTCTCTGTGTAGTTTTGGTGCCTGTCCTGGATCTCGCTCTGTAGACCAGGCTGGCCTCGAACTCAGAGATCTGCCTGGCTCTGCCTCCCGCGGTCTGGAATTAAAGGTGTGCGCCACCACCACCCGGTTGCAACGGTGGTTCTTAACTATGGTTACTTTGCTGACCAAGAGAACATATACAGTGTCTGGAAACATTTTTCAGATCACAGCTGGAAGGCGAGAGTGTGAACAGTATCCAGGAGGCCGCTCGGCTTCCCCACAGGAAGCAGGACAGCCCCCACAATGAAGTTGATCATGACTGAACCGTCACTAGTGTGCAGGTGGAGACAGTGCTTCAGAACGATGCAATGCTGAGTAGGTATTATTCTGGAAAATTTTATAAATGATCTCATGAACTATAGAGATATGTGCTTCAAATTTCAGAGGCCCTGTCTAGCCACAGACTGGCAATAGTTTATGGGCTCTGGTGTGTGTGTGTGTGTGTGTGTGTGTGTGTGTGTGTGTGTGTGTGTGTGTGTGTATGTGTGTGTATACATGCACAAGTGTGTGCATGCATGTAGGGGCCAGAGGTTGACATTAGTTAGGTATCTTCCTCAATTGCTCTTTTTTGTATTTACTGAGGCAGAGTCTCTCCTGAACCCAGAGTTCACCTATTTGGCTATTCTAGCTATTCACATTACCACGGGGATCCTGTCTCTGTCTCCTGGTGTGGGACTGTGGGTAGGCTACCACACACATCTACGCAGCATTTCTGTGGATGCTGGGAATCTGAACTCTGGTCCTTATGCTTGCCTGACAAAGGCTTTGCCTGGGGAACCATCTCCCTGGTCCCAAGAGCTCAGAGGTTAAGGTCCTCACTCAGCAGTCTGCAGTGCACACACATTCCTGTCTAACCCAGCAATGGGTAACAGAGTCCGTGGCTTCTCTACTAAGGCAATTTTTCTCAGGAAAAAGTTGATAATTGCCCGCTGTATTACAGGAAGCTCTCTGAAGGCCAGAACAGGGTGGATTCGGTCACTAACCATGAATCATGGGGTACTTCTGCATCTTTAGGAAAGAGCCTGGGGAAATCTGAGGACTTATTTCCTACTTTGTAATTCTTTGATGAGTTCTGATCGCAATGCTTCAGCCCATACTAAAGAACTGACTAATGCAGTCTCACTTTTACCTAACACTCCAGATTTCTCATACACGTGCTGTAGATTATCAGCATAAACCCTCATGGACCCGCGTGTGGTAGAGGTTCTCACTAATATTCTCATTGCACTTGGGGTTCAGATTGAGCTGCCTCACATAATTCTCAGTTATGAAGGAGAGGGTCCATATGTAAAAACAGATGTGGAAACTGCAGGACAGAAGATTAAGGCAGCCGAAGTCCCCCAGTAAAGAAACACCTTCACAGAGGGAGGGCAACACAGTCATAAGCACTACATCGCACTAACGCTGTTATTTACGTCAGCACTGTAGGCAACTCTTACTTTGTCCTTATCTGAGACCACTGACTGAGATGGCTCTGTTGCACAAGACTCATTTGACAAATTCCACCAGCGGCACTTACATTTCTATAGGCTGATAGAGGAAATTGAGAGACGGAAGGGAGGGGACACTGGGGCTCGATTGGAGGTCTGGACACAGTGACAGGCTGCCTCACCTGAGTTGTTCTCCATGACAGTGTAGATGAGCTTGCAGACCCGAAGCAGAAGCATGACTTTCTTCTCTGGCGAATACATCTTCTGCATGGTCATGAATTTCACTTTGATTTTCTCCAGGTCCACCAAGTCAGGGGTCGGGGCAAAGACCCCCAGCTCCTGTGGGTTTCTCTGGCGCACGAGTTGCAGGTTTTCCTTGAGTTGTTTCCACGAGCCGTCAGCCGTGTGGAAGTCCTTCAGCATGGCCTCCACATGGCCCTTGAGGGGCTTCAAGATACATTTGTGCATGGCCTTCTCCAACACCACATCTGCCAGAGAAAACGCAGCTACTGTGACCATTGTCTGAAGAGAGAATTGCAACTGGCGCTCTCTCGGGATGCACATCTGTGACTCCCTACAGCCTTCAGAGGAGAAGGCAAACATGTCATCAGGATATTTAACACGCAACAGACTACACACAGAACCACCAGGACTCACAGGCCAGGAAAAGTGACCTTTCCCTGATCATACCTTCCTTACCCACAATCAATAAAACAAGCAGGTTTATTTTAATCTCCCTACATACAAGTAATTATTTCAGAAGACCTTCTTCTGACCCAGGTGTTCTACTGTCCTTTCCTGTTAATATGTTAGCTTACAGGATTTTCTTCCTTTTTAAAAAATGCATGTGTGTGCATTCGTGTATGTGAGAGGGAGAGAGTGGATACATACTATGGCAAGAACATGGCAGTCAGAGGACTACTGCAGGCATCCAGTCTCATCTCATACCGTATTTGAGGCAGGGTCTCCTCTTTGTCGTGGTCCACTGCTGTGTACATCAGGCTAGCTGGTTTACAAGCTACAGGGTTTCTAAAACTGAAGGTGTGATCTTGGATTGGATTTGGAACCAAACATCTCATCTCATTTGCAACAGGGGACACCAGTGGGGCGTTCGGTGAGATCTGAATACAGCCTGCAGCTTTGGTAACTGCGTAAACACAGCATCAATATTGTTTTTTCAAGTTTGATAACTATACCACAGTTTGCAATAGATAGCTTTGATTTTAGGAAACACAATGAAAATTGGGGCAAAGGGGACATAATGGTTCAGAAACAAGGAAGGGGTGTGTGTGTGTGTGTGTGTGTGTGTGTGTGTGTGTGTGTGTGAACAATGAGAAAGAAGAACAAAGGGACTGTGACAAAGGGCTAACACTAGGGAATCTGGGTGGATGCGGGACATTTCTTTGTATTATTTGTGCAATTTTCCTGTAAGTCTGATACTATTTCAAAATGAAAAGTTGAAACATTTAAATTTCTATGGAGTTATGAAAACCTTTACATGTGGGTGGAGTTACTTTTTCCTTCTTTGAAATAGTTTCCATTGCTGATACTAAAATGGACAGTAATATAAATCTGTGTTTCTAGGCTGAAGAGAATTTGCACAATGATAAATTCTCTGCTTTTTCAGTGCCAACTTTTTCATCTAACATGCTGCAGTTCTCATCAATTCCACCTGAGTCGTACTGTGGTGACTAACTGATATATGACACTAATGTGGTTCCATTTTGCAAGTGCACGGATCCACTTATTTCTAAGACTGGAAAGAGTTGGGTTCTTTCTCTGGCCTCTGGAATTCTTGATATTGGGTTAGGTCATATTGAATTCAGATTACTGTCTATTATTAGAAGTCTGGGGGGTGGAGAATAATCTAAGTCAGATGTACAAATCATGAACAACTTGACTGTACCTCAAAGTCAGAACTGAATCTAGAGGTTAATGCTGATCCCACAGTGACCAGATTTCCTCAGCCTAGGTTTTCTTTGTTCCTCCACTTCCACACTCTATCTTTTTTTAAAGATCAAAATAGATGCACAAGGGGTTAATAGAAAGAAGAAAAGCAGAACAACACTCTCACTTCACATGAGACATTAAACAGGTCACTTGGTTTGCATTGGTTGTGTTAATAAGCTTGTGTGACTTCATAGCTTCTTTGACTATCCTCCATGATCATTAACATAAAAAAATCAATAACAGCAACTGAGTGCTTAGATGAGCTAAGCCCTATGCAAATACTTCACTTAATAGTAATCTAATCCTTGCAGCAGCTCCTTACTTTTACATTACTATGCAAATTTTAATGATACTATGCATATTTACAGATGATGAAGCAGAAGTCCATAAATGACTTGCTTGAGGAGACAGTGACTACTTGGAACAAGCACTTAGACAGCTTTTCAAGGTAAATCATCTCTATTTTTTCTCTCTCTCTCCCTTTTGGTGTGCTAGGGATCAAACTCAGGGCCTTGAGCATATTAAGCAAGTATTCTACCACTGAGTGGTACTCTCCTCCAGCCCCTAAGTAAGTGATCTCTTATTTTAAATTTCAAGACTTTGTAAGCCCTAACCAATTTGTTTATCTCATTCAAGGGTTCTGAAAGCAGCATTCACGAATATCACTCATCTTGGTAGAACAGGTCTCCAAAGAAGTGGATGGGTCATGCCAATCATTAGTTAGGAATGCATATAAATGTTTGGAGCAGTGCTTTTCATTATTGCTCCAAACTGGAAAGAATCCAAAACCTAGTTCAACATAATGGCTGTATGGGATATATTCACACTGTAGTGTACTACAATGGGTCTCAGACAATGGGACACATTCATTCAGTGAGGAAGCACACTGCTCCACATGCAGTATGGGTGAAACTCCAGATGCCACACTGGGTGTGAAAGAGACATGATAAGCAAATCTCCCATAGTCTTTCATCTCTATAAAGTCTAACACATAGCCTGCCTATGGTGTCAGAACTCAGGTTGGCAGTTGTCCGTGGGAAGGAACCGAGGGTCACAGGGCCACTTTGGTGTATGTGACAAAGATGAAGAAGTTCTGCTTCTAGATTTAGGGGGTCCTACTTGAGTGTCCATATACTAGACTCAATGCTTAAGACTAGTGCACTTTATGTATGCAAATACCCAAGTGCGGTGGAGTAATCCTTTGGTATACCGTGAAGATGCATTGCTCTCCTTGGTTTAATAAATAGCCAGCTGGCCAATAGCTAGGCAGGAAGAGGTTAGGTGGGAGAGTCAGACTGAGAGAACTCTGGGAAGAAGAAGAGTAGAGTTGCCAGCTAGATGCAGAGGGAACAGGAAGTGTGGAAAATGAGGTAACAAGCCATGAGTCACGTAACAACATGTAAATTAGTAGAAATTGGTTAATTTAAGTTATAAGAGCTAGTTTAAGCTATCAGCAGAGCATTTATAGTTAATAATAAGTCTCTGGGTTGTTATTTGGGAGCTGGCTGGTAGTACAGAAACTCCAACCAAAACACACGTAGACAGAAGACAATTTAAGACCAGCATGGGGCTTTTACCTGGAATTCTCAGAACAATGTGTAACTTCAGAATGAGCCCAGTCACTTCTGTACCCAAGAGTTACACAAACCATCTCCAAAATGTGCTGGGCTGTTCACAGAGGGTGAGGACAATGGAGGGTTTCATGCCCAGCCAATTGAGTAGGTTCCCTCTTCCATTCTTTTATCTAAATGGCCAGGGACCAGTGCTGGCCTTGGTGTGGTAGGACCGTGGGAATCTGTTAGGATAAGCCCATTTTCTTAAAACACAAAAGTGAAAATAATTCCTGGTATTGAAATGGAGGGGAAACTTGAATCAACCCTCTTATTTCACTTGATTCTAGCTAGTAGCCTTGGCTGTTCTGGGAGTTACTATGTAGACCAAGCTTGCTCCAAACTCACATCAGTCTTCCTCCCTCAGCTTTTATGGTTGGCTGACTCTTTGTTCATTTTAGAAGTCACTCAGGCCAGGCGGTGGTGATGCACACCTTTAATCCCAGCACTCGGGAGGCAGAGCCAGGCGGATCTCTGTGAGTTCAAGGGCAGCTTGGTCTACAGAGCTAGATCCAGGACAGGCACCAAAACTATACAGAGAAACCCTGTCTCAAAAAACAAAAAAAAAAAAAAAAAAAAAAAAAGAAGTCACTTGGGGTAGAAAGCTTGTAAGAGACCAGAGCATCTGCCTAGAGATAGTGTCTTCTTAAAAAAAAAAAAAAAAAGACACAGAATAGAGGTAAGTATGATGGAGGAAATGGTGGCTCTTAGAGGACTTGGAGAAAATTCTCTAACAATTAATAAAACGATTATATTAAAAAAGAAGTCACTCAGCTATGTAGCAGAGAAACAGGCCTCTGCTAGCTTCACAATGGATAACATGACGAAGTGCGGTCACTTGGGTGCAACTTTTGACCTTGTTTTCAGGAATCTGAAATTTGTCTAGGAGTTTGTCCAATTTGTGTCTAGCTCAACTCGGTTGAAACCAGTGACTCATTACCTGGGCATGCCAGGTGTTTGATGGGCGACCGTTCGCTCTCAGCACAGCTGCTGTTTTCTGTGTAGGTGACCATCTACTTCCTTTTCCTTGTCTGTAAACACCTCTCCCGACAGCTCAGAGCACCCTGTTCATACGTACCCCAAGCCCTTTCTAGCCTCCCACAGGTGGGGTTGAGACTTGGGACTTTCCATCTCCTCATAGTTGGCAATCCAGTGAGCAAACTCTTGTGCCAAGCACAGTGGCATCAGACACACATGTGGTGTGCAGAGAAGGTGATGTTTGTCAACAGTGCTAGGTAGTTTTTCCAGGTTTTGTTTGTTTGTTTATTCTTTTTTAAAGACCACACTTTAAAACTAGGACTGATCTCTTCGGTTTGTTTTCTGGACATGTATTCTTACTGACCACCCCTATTAAATCCTCAATAAAGAATGGTGGGAAGGCCGGGCGGTGGTGGCGCACGCCTTTAATCCCAGCACTCGGGAGGCAGAGCCAGGTGGATCTCTGTGAGTTCGAGGCCAGCCTGGACTACCAAGTGAGTCCCAGGAAAGGCGCAAAGCTACACAGAGAAACCCTGTCTCGAAAAACCAAAAAAAAAAAAAAAAAAAAAAAAAAAGAATGGTGGGAAGGTTTGAAATAAAAAGAAGGACCAATGACCCCACTGAGTGACCCCCACTGCTTCTCTCCAACAAGAAACTCAAGCTTCTGCTCTTAAGCAAGAGAGAAAAATTATTTGAGGAACATAAGAAATGGGACCTTTGAGAATGAGGGCTAGCTCAGACCAAAACCAAAACCAAATGGCCGCAGCGCTCACACTTCTGAAGATTACCAATTTTGCTCCTTTCTGCTGCTTTTCCGTCATATCTGGTTGCTTTAACTCCAACACAAGAAACCCAAATCTTTTCAACTAAGAATAGCAACACTATCCTAGCCATCTTGGGTCCACCAACTCTTCAAATCCTTAAACAAACCCCATACAAGGAGGACTATGATACAATCACTTCACACAGGAAGAAATCCATGCCATGCAGCAAGCAAGAGGGAAAGCCAGGATTCCAACCCCAAACACCTGCTTCAGGGCTTCTAGCTAGGAAGTCAGCTGCACTCTGTCAACAGAGAGCACATGCCACGGAAGAGTGCAAATACTCCTTCATGGACAAGGGGTAGGTGACTGCTGCAGGATGCTCTGTATGTTAAATGTGTTGCTCTGATTGGTCAATAAATAAAACACTGATTGGCCAGTAGCCAGGCAGGAAGTATAGGCGGGACAAGGAGAGAGGAGAATTCTGGGAAGTGGAAGGCTGAGGCAGAGAGACGCTGCCAGCCACCGCCATGACAAGCGAGATGTAAGGTACCAGTAAGCCACGACCACGTGTCAACTTATAGACTAATAGAAATGAGTTAATTTAAGATATAAGAACAGTTAGCAAGAAGCCTGCCGCGGCCATACAGTTTATAAGTAATATAAGTCTCTGTGTGTTTACTTGGTTGGGTCTGAGCAGCTGTGGGACTGGCGGGTGAGAGAGATTTGTCCTGACCATGGGTCAGGCAGGAAAACTGTAGCTACAGGTGACTGCTCTTCCTGATGCTCATTAAATTTTCCTTCTATTTTTCCAGTAACAAGAAAATACTAGAACAGCCAGGCTTGATGGCACACGCCTTTAATCCCAGCACTTGGGAGGCAAAGACTGGTGGATCTCTGTGACTCTGAGGCTAGTCTGGTCTACATAGAGAGTTCCAGGACAGTTGGGGCTAGAGAAATCCTGGGCCTTCCACTGTGTAAAAAGCTGACAGTGAGTTTACACTTCTTTTTTTTTTTTTCATGCACTAACATACATGTGCATACACGTTATCAGCAGCCAAGCTGAGACCTCATATTCAGTGGTCCAGCCTCAGCTCTTCCTGTGACACACCCCAGCAGAGATGTTTCTCTCAGCAGAGTGGGTAGCTGAGGGAAGCAGGATGCTGTTTACAGAGGGTACCAGAGTCAGACATAAAGAATAAATGACCACTTTTTAAATGTGGGGTGGCCTTCCCCTGCCTCAGTTTCCTCATCCGTTAGAGCTGCCTCCAGCTTCACGATGGGACTGCGGAGAGGACTTGGTGAGGTCTCTTGCCATGAGTAGCCAGGGTGCACCTGACACCTACTAAGAACGCTGAAGTTACTGCTTCCCTCCTTGGAACCAATGATGGTGCCTCTGAAAAGAGACCCCAGGTTTAACGATTCAGGTCAGGGCTTTTGTTTTGCTTTCCAGTATGAATTGTGGGTAGATTAAGAGCCCTCTGGTTTCCAGAGTCACCTTTCCTGGCTTGGGTACTCACATCTGCTAACTCCTCCCCTTTGGTTCAAAGATTGAGGATCCAAGGCTTTCTAGCCGTGCTTCAGTTCCTCTAGAGTTTCAACACAGCCTCATTCTATTCCTGTCTAACAGCCCCGGAAAGCACAGCGAGCTGGATATCTTGAGTGGTCCTGTAGCCATCACAGCAGGGCAACTACAAGAGGAAAAAAGCCCCAGCCCTGCTTCAGATGAGAAAACATGGCATAGGCAGGGGCTAGGAGAATACCCAGGCCTCCTGCTAAGTGTCGCAGGAAGGGTGGGTTCAAGCCATCCTTAATGGAGGTTTTGATCTGGTGATTGGAGAAGACCAGATTACATCGCTGGGCCTACTTTATTCTGTCTACTCTAGGTCCCGACAGGACCTCTCTCTTTGCTTCTGTGCCTTCTCACAAGCTCCTCCTGGGTCTGCTCTACTTTTTCTAACATGATTCCAATGAAGCTTTCCATTGGCTCATCTCTCATTGCCTCCCTTGTAAGAACCTCGCACCTTGGTGTTCTTTGTTGCCACTGCCAAGACATGGGGCACATTAGATATTTTTCCTTGACAGGAAGTCTTCTGAAAAATCTCACCTTGGGGAGATCACTGGAACTGACCCAGACTCCAGCAGAGATCTTCCAGGTAGCACATATCCCAAGCATTAAACAGAAAATCCTTCCTTTGGGTACTAGCATGAAGATGATGTGTTTCCTTACCTGTGCAGATCACAGACACCTAACTAGTGATGACATCATTGCCAGGTGTGGGATTGTCTCCCCTGAAGCTCTACTGGGATGGCTTGGAACATACATTTGCTGGGGGCATGTCACCCACACACACTTTGTCTCACCAACAATGATGCTTTATCATTTTAAGAAAGGTATTACCAGCCCAATATACTGGTATCAATATACAGATGGCAAGCACTGGCATTGTGAATCACTTACATTTCTTATTTTTAATTATGTATATGCATATATATCTGAGTATGGGTATAGGCACATGAGTGCGGGTACCTGAGGAGCCCAGAAGACGGCATCAGATCCCTTGGACTGGAGTTACAGGAGGTTGTGAACAACCCAAGATGGGTTCTGGGAACTGAACTTGGGTCCACTGAAGGAGTAATGCATGCTTTTAACCACTCTCTCCAGCCTCTCACTTTCAGTTTTGCTCATTTTGGTGAGTTTCAGGGAAGGCCATCATGAAAACATATGGGCTTTATTCATGTATTGTCTTACACAAGGAATCTCTACAGATGATTTCAGTGCCTTCCAGTAAAAGACCAGTTTAAAAAAAAAAAAAGGCAGGGAAGAAAAGGAAGTGAGCCTGGCCTTTGTTCAGACATTGAGCTTGTGAACCTGGGCTGAAGGTCCGACCTGCAGACCACTAAAGGCTCAGCCTGTATACTACCCACTTAGCCTAGACAGTCAACTGAAATTCCTTCTGGGAATAGTGCAGTAGGAAAGCAAACTAATTCTTCTGTGGTGGCCCACAGAGACTATCTAGTAAGCCTTTACTGAGGGTCAGAGAATCTGAGCTTGCTTTACCCAGCAGGATAAGGATATGATTTGGCCATGGGCATGTTTATCAGGTGTTTGGAAGGGTCTACACTTGGCTGAATGGTGTGCTTTGATCTTGCAAGGGGGAAGTCTTTTGCCTCTCCCCTTGTCATGTTATAAAAAAAGCCCTTTTGAATAAACATCTGGGTGGCTGGGTATTGACCCAGGGCCCTCCCGAAGCTATCCTGTGTCTCTGTCTTTCTCCTCATCATCTAGGTCTATCTTTCAACCTAATTTTCCTCATTCCTCTCTCCTCCACCCAAGAACCCTTGGAGAGGCAGAAGCAGGCTGGAGCTGGACTTCTGTAGACTCCCACATTCTTCTAGTCAATCAGTATGAACCTTGGGGCCCCATGAGTCGCTCTTCAGTTTGGGCATAAACTTCTCTTTCTCCTGGTATTTCCTGCCTGAGACGTGGAATTGTCTAGCACAGCAAAGAGCCTAGCACAGACATGCCTTGTTTGTAATGCCATCCCTATTTTCAACCACTGAAGAGGGGTTTTGGGAATGGTAGGACTGGCAGCTCAGTGGGTGGAATATCATGGAGTCAGTGACTCAGAGGTTCTCAGCTACAGGGTGGTGAACCTTCTTGTGGCTGATATAACACAACTGACCCAATTTTGATATTCTGAAGTAAGCATGAAGCCAGACTTGGTGGTGAATGCCTGTAATCCCAGCTACTTGGGAGGTTGAGACACGAAGGTCATAAGTCAAGTCCAACCTGGACAACTTAGTAAGACCTTGTCTCTAAACAGAAAGAAAAATGAAGGCTAAGGGTATAGTTCATGCTTGCCTACTATGTGCCAGGCTCTAGGTTCAATCCTCAGTACCAAGAGGGGGAAAATAAAACTTATTTAGCATTTAAATTAATTTTCAACAATAATATAGTCATTCTTTTCACATTCTAGAAGTGACCACTCTTTCTCCCATGATCTGCTCTTTAACTCTACTGGGAGACCTGGTCCTTTCGAGTGGCAGAGTCACATGACCTAGATTAGAAGTCAAAAGATGCAGGTTTCAATCTCAGTTTGGCACCAGCATCTCTCTGGCCACATGCCTCAGAATGGCTTTTCAAAAAGCCAATAATTAAGGACTTAAATCACGTTGTGAATTTAATACAAATGCTATCAGACACTGGAGCTTGAGCCCGACTTAGACACTCATTAAAAACAACACTTAGAGCCGGGCGGTGGTGGCGCACGCCTTTAATCCCAGCACTCGGGAGGCAGAGCCAGGCGGATCTCTGTGAGTTCAAGGCCAGCCTGGTCTACAGAGCGAGTTCCAGGAAAGGCGCAAAGCTACACAGAGAAACCCTGTCTCGAAAAACCAAAAAAAAAAAAAAAAAAAAAAAAAAAAAAACCAAAAAAACAACACTTAGTCTGCAGCACTTGAGAGGCAGAGGCCACAAGTTTAAGGCCAGCCTCCTCTACACAGTGAGCTCCAGCCTTGTCTACCTAATGAGCTCCAGCCTGGTCTACATAGCAAGTTCTGGGCCAATGGAGATCAGGCCCACCCTACCCCCACCCCCAAAAAGCCCAAACAACAACAAAAAAGAACCTCTATGTAAAACAAAACAAACACCCATTAAAAACAAAAGAAAACCCAACAAGTTCACTCAAAACCAAAAATAAAACAACCCCCAAACCCAAAAACCTTTACTGTAACCTGAACCAAAATAGCAGTGATTGTTTAACTTGGACAAATTACATGTGGCCTTACCTTTTTTTTAAAGGTAGGGTTTCTCACTATGTTGCCTCAGACTCCTGGGCTCAAGTAATCTCAACCTCTTGACTGGCTGGGCCTGTACTCACTCACTCCTGCACCAGGCTCTCAATGTCCTCTTTTTTATAAGTGCTTTATTCTGTGGTATTCAACCACATTTTAGTACCATTTTTTCCAGTAAAACAAATAAGAAACAACAAAGATTAAAAAAAAAAACAACCAAAAAACTTGAGTACATAAATTAATATTGCTCTTTGACAAATGTGGGAAATGAATTTAAGGATGATTCTTCAAAGAATTAAAATGCTCTTGGGAAGAAATCGGGTTTTGGTTTATAGCAATTACAGAAAAAAAATATTGTCTTATTTTTCACTACTAACTGTTAGGAATGTGGAATTGGGTGCTTTGCCACTATTAGTCATCTGTGGTGAACAGTTTATATGAAATAGAGACTCTGAGGGTTGCTACCATTTTCAGAGTTAGAGAATTTTTGCTTTTCTCAAAGCAAGACTTCAAGACAGGAGGATCTCCTAAGGCTGATATCAAGTCAAAGGGAAAAAAGAGTTCTACTAAAATTAAACATTCAATACTGCAACAAGTTTGGCAAAATGGAGATTTTTATTTTTTAAACAAGAAAATCTGGACTCTATCTCATTGGTTGTCAGAGACCAAAGCAAGGATGCGAAAAAGGAATGAATGTTGGGATTAAAGTATTGCCACACCCATCTGTCCTGGTACTTCATAGCATGGGATACAGTTAAGAGTCTAATTCAGCCGGGCGGTGGTGGCGCACGCCTTTAATCCCAGCACTCGGGAGGCAGAGCCAGGCGGATCTCTGTGAGTTCGAGGCCAGCCTGGTCTACAGAGTGAGTTCCAGGAAAGGCGCAAAGCTACACAGAGAAACCCTGTCTCGAAAAACCAAAAAAAAAAAAAAAAAAAAAGAGTCTAATTCACTCTGCTAGCCAGGAACTGACTACAGAGCTTTGCGGAAAGCCTCCAAGTGTGTCCTGTTCTGTCCAAATACTGGCTTGTTCTTCACCTTGGAGAGGTGAAGGTGAGTGACTGTTGTCCAGCAAGGAAGCCCAGTGGTGGGCCTGGAATGAAGGGGGAGAGGTTCACACAGAACCGGTCCATGTGGCACCCTCATTGATTTCATTGTTCAACAGACTGGCCAAGCTGATGCTAGGCAACTCCATGTATTCAAGAACCTCCAAATGGTAGGACTTTGGGATGGAAGTTCTCTAGAGGGACAGTCTCAATAGAATGTAAATGCCCCATGGCAAGACATGACCATCAACAGTAGCAGCTTTTTATTTTGAGACTGACTCACCACATACAATTTACACTTGACTAGAAAGCACTAGAAAGAAGAGCAGAGTCAGCACATGAGCAAGAACTCTTCTCCCAATCCAACTCCTTTGCTCTGAGTAACTTAAGATCCTTGGAAGACAATGGCAGCACCATCTGCATGTAGTGAGGAGATCCTTGTGTGCCTGTTCATGAGGTCACTTTTACCTGTGAATGACCTCTCTAATTCTACTGGGGTTAACTCATGAAATGTCTCCTCCTACTTCCGTGGCTTCAGAATGGATGTTCTGTAAGTATGGGATTTAATTCAAATTCCTGTCTCCTAAGTTCAGTCCTCCAGAGGGAAAGATGGGATGAAATTCTTTTCAAGCAGAGAAACCCAAATGGCATTCTTAAAAAGCCTTCCCAGCACTCACAGACACCTGTTCAGAACAAACTCGAGGCTTGGGATTCTGTAGATAGCATTATAGTATGAGTGCTTCAGAGCAGTGAAGATTCCAGTATTCCTTCCAGGAAGGGAGATGTGGGAATGAGCACACAAACAATAGAGATCAGGAGCTCTGCGCTGCATGCCACTCCCCTACAGGCTCAGGCTCACCCTCTGCCCATAGCTCTACATAACCTGGCCTCTCTCTGAACTGGCAAATGATGGATAATATATGCAGAAATATACTAGTTCTGGAGTTATGAGTCTCAAAAGTGTCACTGTACTAACAAGTCCTTAGTAGGTCACCCAGCCATTCATATAGTGAAATGTAAAACACTGAAAACTGGGTTAAATCAATGTTCTCACCAGAGTCATAATTTAATCACTTCCACATTGAAGGAGACTGGCTTTCTAATAACTCGGATAGCTTCTTCCCCTTGACGCAGTTTCGCAGGCTGACCTCTGCTACAGTAGCCTTCCCCTTACTTTCAAAGTCTGGCGCTTTTCAATGTCCTTTCAAAACACTATGTTTTTCATTCATGAAGCAACAGGAAAAGCTGCCTGCCTTCAGGCAAATGCTAAAAAAAAAAAAAAAAAAAAAAAATACAAAACACCCCAAACCAGTCTGGGCATGGCAGCACACTCTTGTAGTCCCAGCTACTCCTGAAACTGAGTAGAAGGACTGCTGGAAGCCAGACTGTACAAACAGACTAAGCAGTCTAGCTAGACAGACTTCTGACTTAAATAAACAAAACCAACCAACCAAACAAACAAACAGCAAAACCAATACAAAGCAAGACGATATCTCTATAGGTCTTAGCCACAGCAAATGGCCAGTAAACTGTCACAACTCCTCTAACAACAAAAAAGAAACACGAGCAGTAGCTGAGGGGTTACGCTGGCACAACAGGGGCTTGCCACACATGGTGGCTCATGCCTATATCAATCCCAGCACTTAGAAGGCTGAGGCAGGAGGACTCAGAGGGTTCAAGGCTGCTCTGTGCCACATAATACAGCTTCATACCAGTTCAAGTTCTGAACTTGCCAGCTACTAGGGGTGTGGGCTGACATATCACCTGCCTTCCTCCATCCCTCGAGGGATAGATTATATATTTTGACTGGGGTGTATGTAGAGAGGGAGTGGGGAGCACCCACTGAAGGAGCTTGTTCAGGCTGCCCAGCTTGTCTGAGAGACTCTAGAGATGTGGGCTTCCTTTCTCATTAGGAACTCCAATTTTAAAATAAGAATTGCAATTTTCAGGATGCTTTTGGAGAGGATGAGCTTTGAGCTCTAAACACACACACACACACACACACGCACGCACGCACGCACGCACGCACGCACACACACACACACCTCTGACAGGTAACCTTCCCAAGACCTTCTTGTATTGGTGTTAAGACATCAGCAGGGAAGCCCAGGCTGAGGCCCTGTTCCCCAAGGAGCTCCTCCCCTGTGGGCTTGCTAGCGTTGTCTGCAAATGCGGCTGACTCCTGCCAACAGTTTCTGAGCTTCCCCTAGTCCAGGGAGAAAGTGTCTCATTCAGGTAGGGGTCTCTGTGACTATGAATTTGGAGCCGATCTTCAGGAGAGGGAAGACTCTAGGGGAAAAAGGCAACTTCTGTGGACATTTTGCATCCTGAGTAAGTCTCCCGAAGCACTTTCAATTCTGAGACACATCACAAAGACACATTCCTTTCAACTACTCTCTCTGGAGCACCCCAGCTCCTCTAACCACGCCCAAACAACCCTGGGCTAGGTCAGAGCACCACAAGAAAACAAACAGGGCTTTGAGTCTTTTGTGACCAAATCAAAGAGCTGCTCAAATTCAAAGTAGGAGAGAGAGACAAAGAGAGAGAGAGAGAGAGAGAGAGAGAGAGAGAGAGAGAGAGAGAGAGAGAGAAACACATGCTCTACCACACACTGTTTACTACTTTCAACAAACACACCCAATCAGAAAGAAGAAATCTGAGTTTAGCTAAACCATGGAAATGTTTGCAAACTCTTGGCTGTTGCTACCCACTGAATGAAGCTTCTGAAATTAACCTTTTAGAGTCAACCTTCTGAAATCAACACAAAACAAAACAATAATAATAATAAAAAAAACTTGGATACTCTCGCCCTGGAAAAAAAAGACTGCTTGCCAAATTCAACTTTGCCTTGGCAAGCTGCTAACCAAAGTAACTATTAACAATTCAGCCCTTCTGTGAGGTCACAGAGAAAGCATTTCCCCTTGACTCTGGACAGAATGCCTTTCATGTGATCTCCAAAGTATGTCCCTTATTGTTAAGGTACACCTAATAAACTTGTCTTTCCCATTTCTTGTTTATTCCCACACTGTGCCCGATATGGACTCTGTAAGGTGAAAGCCAGCAGTGAGGTTACTCTTGAGGCAAGACAAGGTCCTAGGGTCCCAAGTATTGGTGTGTGCTCTGATTTCTGGCCTGAGGCTTGTACACAGGTGTGTTCTTCCCACCCAGTCTTCACGCTCCTAACATGCTACAAAACAAAACACCCATAGCCTCCCAAAACACAGCAAAAAATACTGTCCACGAGCATGCTGCTTACAGAGAGATGCACACCCAGAAAATGCTCAACAGATGTGTCACACACACACAGAGGCGAGAGCAGGCAGCAGATGGGACCCTGCAAAGTGGTACAAACACTTGTAGCGTGCTGTGTAGCATCTGCCTTAAAAGGGAGATCTTTCCATTCACATCAGGTGGGAGATGGTGTCATTTGTAACTCAGAGTAAACTTTAAAACATCTAACAGGATGCGCCATCTGACAAGGGTTACAGCAGATCTTACATTTGAGGGTGGGGAGAACGGCACTTACCAATTTGGTCTTCTGGGATCAGCGACTCAATAGGGGGGTCCAGTTCGGAGCTCTGAGACAAATAGTTCTTGACCTGGGTCATAAACTGTCGGATGGTCTGCAGCATGTCAGTGCTGGACACATGGCATTCCTTGTTCTCCTTCAGGAAGCTCACGTAGTCCTGCACCAGGCACCCGAAATAGGTGCATTTGTCCCGGGACAGCTCAGCGATCCTGCGGACCATGCGCTTCTCAGGGGTCATGAAAGAGCTGAACACCCCGCTCATCTTTCGCAACTGGGACTTGACGAGCTTGGGCAGCACAAAAGAGCTGTTCCTCTTCTTTTTGGACTTGATGGGAGGTGCCATGGTCTCCTGGTCACTCTCCCCTTCGTAGTCCTCCAGACTGCTGGTGGTGTCAGCCTCGTAGCCATACAGGGGCATGCTCCGGTCGAACTCCAGCGAGTCGGAGGAGGAAGTGGAAAGGCTCATGTCGCTCAGCCTCTGCCTGCCTCCATGGCACGGTGGTGGCTGTGATTCAGAGCCGGGCGGCGGCGCCCTTGTGCAATCCCCGGGGGCGTCCCTAGGCGGGGCTCCACCTGCATGCCCAGCTGTGCCCAGCTCCGGCTCCTCCGGCTCCGGCTCTGGCTCCGGGCTCCGGCTGGGCCGGCAGGCGGTCAAGGTCTTAGTGCTGCCTTCCGATTCCAAAAAAGAAGCCTGCTTCTTCAGCCGGGGTGGAGGAATGGGAGTTGGTTTTGTTCCAAGCAGAGCTACGTTCCCATGTTTGCTATGGTTGACTGTTTCTGGCATGCTCGTCTGGGGTTCAGTCCTGGATAGCCCAGGGCTTGTGTGCAGACTATTAATAGCGGGTGGCGGGGGCCTGGGTGGGGGGGACCGAGGTCTCTCCGTGCCATTCGCGTTGGGAGTCCTTGTGCTCGGCCGCTTTGGGCCTGTGCTGAGGTCCTGGCTGTGCACTTTCAAGAAAAGAGGATTAATAAAACACAAGGCTCCGTTGGTCTGGCTGCACTCCAGCTCCGAAGGCGTCCTGGTTTTTATAGAATGCACTCCATTTATAAGGCAGAGCTGACGCAAGGAGGCAGGACAGATGCCGGCTGAGGAGAGAGGCCTATGGGGAGGTGGGGAGTTTGGGGGTTTGTTGTCAGCTGAGGAGCTCCAAAAATCTGAAAGTCATTATCAGTGAAGACAAGAATGTAAATAGAGTGTACTTGGGCCATTCTTTTACAAGTACACACACACACACACACACACACACACACACACACACACACACACGAGTCTGTAGGGCAACAGAGGCTTAATTTGGGGTCTGCTTTTTTTCCTTTGACACTCCCCCGGCCCCAACCACCCACTTTCACTATGTTCCCTTACTGGAAAGGGCAGAAAGGCAGCCAGGCCCAGGTATAGGCTCACAGGAAAACTCCAGGGCCCTCTCACCTTCAAAGCCTTTGAGAAAGGTTGGCTGAGCCAACAGACAGCTCCAGCCCAGCCCTTCACACAGGTAAGGACAAGGAGAACTGGAATGGATCCAGGATAAGCTCGTAAAGGGCACAGGGCTACTGAGCTTGCTTTTCAAAATCTCACTCAGCCCAGAGAGCACCACCACCCTTTCCAATCAACTCCTCCCGGGTGCCCTCCAAGGAGGCGGCTGCCAGCCAAGGAATTCATCTGGCCTCCAAGTTCCCCTTTATGAGGTAGGATCAGCAGCTGGGCCTGGGGGATGTTACACAATCTTCTTGAGGTTTTACACACTCAGCATTAAAACCCAACCCAGAGGAAAACTGCATTCAAGGGTCCCCTCCCTACAGGGGTGGGATGGGGTGGGGGTGCACTGTGTGTGTGTGTGTGTGTGTGTGTGTGTGTGTGTGTGTGCGCGCGCGCGTGCGCACGCGTGTGCATGCATGCGTGAGAGAGAGTTTCTAGATAGGTTCTAGACACCTAGGTATGAAGTTTTAAAAATCTCAAACTTCCATTCAAAGAGTGTGGTCTGATTGTCAACCTATCCAAAGACCGAATTCTTAAAATCTTAAAAGAAATTCCCTTTTCCATCTAGGAGGAAAATACTTAACTGAAGTTGAACCCATGCTTTGACTTTATCCCAGTGCTCTGCCTGAGCACTGGGATAAAGTCAAAGCAGGTGAACTGTGTGTATTGGTTCATTGTCAGCCACACTCTGGCAGGATTGTGGGGCTTTGGGGGAAATCGGCAAACAGGCAGACTGTGGAAGTAAGTGCCAGCTGCCAGAGTGAGGACCTTTGGTGGGATGAGGGACATGGCCCACAGCAGCAGGGTGGGAGCTGAGTAAGAGAGAAGAGAGACAGATGTCAGTGAGATGACATCATCACTCCTCACAGCACCAGAGTGTCACCGGTGTCTGTGTGCCACTCAAGATAAGAGCCATGGATGTGAATGCTGACCTCACTGGACCTCTCTTTCTGTTAGTGCCCCAGCAAGATGCCACAGAAAGACAAGACCCTGGCAGGTCTCGTGCTGGGCTGTCTATATCTGGAGAGCCTTAATAGTTTGAAGGGACAAGCTAGGAGATTTATGGGTTACCCAGGCACACTTAGCCCCAGTATTTGAGAGTGGGATGAACATTTGACTTGGGTAAAGAATCCCAGAAGGTGTGACTCAAGGACCTCAGGGTTCTGAGAGCTGCATTTTGCCATGGAAGTGGGATTCTTTTTAATTACAAGTGAGTTTGATGTAGCAATGGAGCCATGGGCAGCCCCACAGGGATACTACTTGGATTCACTTTAAGATGGACCCAGGCAGGGGTACCCACTTACTTAGTCCCAGCTGGGCTAGTTCTTCAAGCTGAGACTCCGTCTTGGCTGTTGAAATAGCATAAGGCAACTTCAAGGTGAATGGTAGAACATCCCTAATATAAAGAAAAAAGAAAGAGAATGTTTGTAATTATATGGCTGGTGACTCTCTCGTGCATTCATTTTCATTCTAGAGATGTTTCATATTAAGCTGTCTACAACATAGCAAGTTGACACCATACCACATCCAACCAGAGCTCTCTCTTCTGGCAACTCTCATCTGCATTATAACATTGGGGATGAGCCAAGACACAAGGCTGCCTGATTGAATCTGTGCCAAGGGTCAAGGTTCCCTGCTGAGTAGCACTGAGTGTGTGGAGTTCATATCAGGGTGTCTGACTATGCTGGTAGGCCCATCACCCCTCTAAAGCAGCATGTCCCACTTAGCTAGATGCCCATCTTTTTTTTTTTTTGGTTTTTCGAGACAGGGTTTCTCTGTGTAGCTTTGCGCCTTTTCCTGGAACTCACTTGGTAGACCAGGCTGGCCTTGAACTCACAGAGATCCGCCTGGCTCTGCCTCCCGAGTGCTGGGATTAAAGGCATGCGCCACCAACGCCCGGCCTAGATGCCCATCTTAATGTTGGGCTCTCACTCTCTAGACAGGAATGTTCAGTCCTTAATCCCCACTATCTTACAGAGAGCGGTGCTCAGCAAATATCTGCTGGTCTCAAATACAGTTTCATTGTGCCATTTTCCAAGTGGAGATCACTCATGTGACCCCTGTGTGCTAGAGATGAAAGTCCCTATGTGTTTTGGGACTGGTGTACCTAACCTGGATATACACAGGGATCCCTGGAGAGCTCATATTACACACTGCATACTTAGATTCAGGAGGTCTGGATGGAACTCTTAGGCCATGAATGCCACTTGCCACTGGAACAATCTTTGAAGGCAAGTTTCAGGTGCCTCGTGCCAATAACTGCTAAAGAGGGTGGTACCATGTGCTGATAAGCCATTTGCAGAGGGGCTCCAGAGAGCAACAAGCCTACTAGGAAAGCGCCAAGCTGACATCAGGATCCAGCACAATCAGGGCATAGTCTTCTGGGGCAAATGCATGGGCCATGGTGTGTTTCTTAGGAAGGGTACAGGCAGATGGAATAAACAGTGGTTCATTTTCATATGCAAGGCTGAGAACCAAGCTCTAAAAACTCGGAACATTAGCCCAGGGCTCAGCATAAACCGCTGCCCAGGAGAAAGTCATATTCAATGACAATGGTGACCTGAACAAAAAGATGTGGTCATTTTTTTTTTTTTTTGGTATTGGTTTTGGCCTTAGTGGGGAAAAATAATTATCCACTCCTCCCCTCCACAAATGTTTACTATCATTTACAATAAACAGACATTGTTCTGGGTCAGGAACAAAAGCTGAGTTCCTGCTAGAAAGGAGCATCATGCCAATGAACATCAACAGGATATAAACAAGTAAGCCATGGATAGAATTTATGGGAAGGGTCACAAGCCATGGAGAAACATGCATGAGGAGGAAATAAAGACTCTTTGAAACCCGCAGGTGTGGCGGTCCACACCTGTAATCTTGGCACTGTCCCTGATAGGGAGGCTTAAGCAGGAGATTAGAAGTTCCAGGCCAGCTGGGGCTACACAGCAAATTTCAGAACAGCCAGCCTCAAAAATAAAATAATAAATAAAATATAAGAGGGCCAGCAGTGAGTCGGCTCGGTGAATAAAGGTTCTTGTCGTGCAAACCTGGCCACCGGAGCTTGATCCCTGGAACCCATGGAAAGGTGAAGAGGGAGCACCAGCACGCCCCCTGTCACAAAACACACACATGCACGCGTGTGCACACACACACACACACACACACACACACACACACACACGCATGCGCACGCATGCACTCGCACTTGCACATACACACACTTATAAAAAACACTTAAGCCAGACAAAGAGTACTTGAAGGTGATTTTGGCCCAGGCCAGGATTCCTCAATAGTTATTCAGTTATAACTATGGTCTAGGGGCTTGGGAGACAGCTCAGTAGTTAAAGCACTTGCCTCACAAGCCCGAGGAACCTCAGAACCCATGTACATGCCGGGTGGACGAGGTGACCCCTGTAATACCAGCCTCATAAGGAAGAGGTAAGGGACTGCTAGAGCAAGCTGACTAGAGAATAGTCATATTGCTGAGCTCTGGGTTTGACCGAGAGACCCTGCCTCAATGAATAGGTGGAAGTGCCATTGAGGGTGATTCCTGACACCAACCTCAGGCCTCCATGTGCACACACACACATGAAATTAGAAAAAGATGTATCCAGTGAGTAAATCACACAGGGAAGACAATTCCAAGGTGTGGGAGCAGTATGTGAAAAGGGCCTGGGATGGGGAGGGTCTGGCACATGTGGAGAACAGAAAGTGGGTCATTGTGGCTAGGGTGGAGTTGGTGAGAGACAGATGTGGAAGCTTCTGCCTCTATTTTGTCATCAAAAAATGTCTTGAAAATTTCTGTTGAAGAAAATCATATACCAAATTATCCTGTTGTTTATGGTAAGATTGGACAACATTCTGGAATGAACTAGATCAAATCTGGATGACTGGAGAATCTTGGGACCCTTAAAGCTGTTGACAGTCAATGAAAAAGCTGCAGAGTCAATGGAAATAACAAAGCATGGGTGTCGTAACACCTGATAGCGTCACCAAAGCTCTACCATGCTCTCATGTGAAGTCAGGAGGCTGCTTCTCCTGAGGGTGTCAAGCCCTGGTCAACTTCTGCTTCCACGAGGCCTTCAGACCTCACCTAAGACTGTGAACACCTTCTGTGTCCTGGCAGGGACTGTGATCCTGACTCTAATCTGAAGTGGAGGCTAATGGGAACGGAATGTTATAACATCAAAGTGTATCACAAACCCACATTTGTAAGACCACACTCAGTCCATTCAAGCCTATTTTCTTTATCCAATGTGGAGAAAAGTAGCACATAACAAAACCAACCTATGCTTATTTTAAGTTTTTACCTAGCTCAGCATGCTACCCAGAGTTTAAACATCATCTGACTGGCTTGGGCGTTCTTAATGACATAGGACAGGAAGCTATACCTGACATTCATTAATAGATGGTTGTAGGTTTTGACTTATTAAGACAATTAAGATGTTGTATATGAGCCGCCTCACACTGTGCCAGCCAGGAGTACCCAGCATCTCCACACACACACATGCACACACACACACACACACACACACACACACTTCCTTCATTTTATATATATATATAAAATATATATATATATATATATATATATATATATATATATATATATATATATATAAATTTAAAAAAGGAGCCTTGGTGTTAAAGTTTGTACATAACAAACAAAATAGAGCCAACACCTTAATACAGAACTTTCTCCCAAGAGTTTCAGTACATGCACGATCTAGATTTACTTGATCTTTGCTCTGTATGTTCTGTTTCTAAAGAGGGAGAGACTAACATTGTTCAGCAGCTACTGCTGCAATGCAGCAAGCATGTGAACCCCTGCTGCAATGCAGCAAGCATGTGAACCCCTGTGGGGCCTGCTGACCATGCTGGGAAGAAGCTCTCATGTCCCTCATTCATCGACATCAGGATCATGCAACCACACTGACTGGTGCAGTCCTTGATGTACCCCGTAGAACTCATGGCAGCAAAGCTGGGATTGGAACCAGCTGTGCTGAAACTCAGGCGTGTGTAGTTGGCAGAATAGAGTGGGGAAATGTGGGCTTTGGCATCAAGGTAAGAATGGATTCAAATTCTCTGTGTGCCTGTCTCTCTCCCTCCCTCCCTCCCTCCCTCCCTCCCCCCCCCAACCTATGTGTGTGTGTGTGTGTGTGTGTGTGTGTGTGTGTGTGTGTGTGTGTGTGTGTGTAATTAGTTTCTCAAGACAGGGTTGTCTATGTGACCCAAGCTGGCCTGGAACTCTCAATCTTCCTTCTTTAGCTTCTTGGGTGCTGGGGCTACAGGTGTGTTCTATACTTGCTAGTTTTGTTTTTTTAGATTTATTTCTTTTCCTTGTATGTATGAGTGTTTTGCCTGCATGTATGTCTCATACCACATGTATGCCTGGTACCCCTCAGAGACCAGAAGAGTATGTCAGATCACCTGGGACTGGAGTTACAGTTGTGAGCTGAGACTCGAACCCCAGTCCTCTAGAAGAACAGCCAGTGCTCTTCCCTACTGAGCAATTTCTCCAAGCCCCTATAACTGCTGGGTTTTGATTATATGGTGGTAAGGTAAGCAAGCACCTCACTCCTGTATTTCTAATTCACAAGGCTGCCAGAAGGGCTAGGGATAATGTGCCTGTCACAAATATGGAAGACTCCAGTTACTGTTTCAATATTAAAAAGTGTGGTCCAAGCCCAGGAGCAGTATCGCCATCACCTGGGGGCTTGTTGAGGATGCAGAATGTGGCACAGCCCAGATCCCCTGAACTCAGTTCTGCCTCTCAACAGGGTTACACGTGATTCTGGGGCACAACTGTGCTGGAAAGGCGGCTGGTTCTCTATACTGTGTTGACAACCCCCAAGCAACAGGGAGCTCTGTGGTGCTGCTGACCAATGGCACTCATTACTTCTATTCCCAACTGTGCTTTTCATTGAGCTGATCCAACACGACAAATGAGGTGCCCGCTAACTATGGATACTCTTGTCCATATATACTTGACACGCTCTGTGTGGGAACCCCCCGTAGTCTCTGTGATGAATTCTCTACTAGCCACCAGGTAGAGGATTTCAGAAATACTTTGGTAACACGGCTCCTGTCACTCACGGATGACCACGAATGCCAATGAGGAGCGTTAGGGAAGAAATCAAACCGTCAAGTGCCTTGGCATTTTGAGAAAAGAAAAAAAAAAGACTCTCCGGCCCCTTTACTTAAAAAATGATGCTGCTGGGCTCTTCCTGTAAGCACCTCAAGTGAGTGCTGTGCTCAGTAATTTGCCAATGGCCTTCATCTACTTTATGACCTTTAATCACCAGCCTGACCTGCTTGGAGTGTGGAGGACAGAGATGGAATCTTCTCTGTGTAGTTGCCAAGTATTTGTGGGGGGAAGGCTCTTTCCCCAGTAGCACAATTACCAGGAGGCAAAGTTGGAAGGTGAGCTGCCAGCCGGCTTCACCTCCAGCTGACATGTCAGCCCTGACATCATCTCTACCTGGTTGGCTTTAGACTAGACCAGGTGTGGTGTCCTGGGTGGGTGGGGGGACTAAGGGAAGGGTGGGCGCTTCTGGGGATGGTCTTCTGACTCTGGGCAACACATTTCCGTTAAACTTTTAAAGATGGGGATTGCAATTTGTCATATTTTCGGGGTGCTATTGGTATTTATTTTATCCGGGCGCTACTGGAATTTAGTGATTTAGTGGTGCTGGGGAATTTAGATAATCTCATTTCCCGAGATAGTGCCTCACACAGAATGGAACCATTCTGGATCCCTAAAGTCTTTCTTTAGAGGTATTTTGTGCACAATTTTAATATAATCCTGAATAGTCAGGATATAATTACATGGGGAAAAAAAAAAGATTTGTACTTCGATCTAAACCTTAGCCCCAAAGCGTCATATTTGCACGAAGTAGCTCCACTTGGTGGTTTGTGTGACTTTTGCCTGCATTTGGGTTATTATATGTGTTCATTAAATTGGAATATATTTAGCCAAATTTTAAAATGCCAAAGAAAGAGAAGTGACATCATAGTCAGCTAAGTAATGACTTTATTCTCTTAATCTAAAATGATGTGTTATGGCCAGGCAGTGGTGGCACATACCTTTAGCCCAGCACTCCTTTAATCCTAGCACTCGGGAGGCAGAGCCAGGCGGATCTCTGTGAGTTCAAGGCCAGCCTGGTCTACAGAGCGAGATCCAGAACAGGCACCAAAACTACACAGAGAAACCCTGTCTTGGAAAAAAAAAATGATGTGTTATAACTATCTGTACTTCAGATGTTTAGAAGCGAAGCACACAGGCTCCAAGGACTGTGGCCCTAACCTGGCAGGCAGGTGGCATCCCCTCGTTGGGGGGATCGGGTCACCAGGCAGGCACTGTCCATCCTGGGAGCTGCTCTCACTTTCTTCCTGCTGATGAACAGTGCTAGGGTCTCTTCTGGAGATGCCTCCTTTTCCTCAGGCCGTTTACTGCACAGCATCAGCTAGCCTGAGAGCTTAGTTGCCATGCCAGGCAGAGAAAATCAACAGGTATGATGAATGCTAAACAATCTAATCCTTAAAATAAACTGAGCCAAACCCAAATGACTCCCCAGTCTCGGTGAGACAGCCGTGAGCTGTGATCACTGAAAAGATATTTCCTGTAGCTACTGCAGTGAGCAAACAGAGAAGCCAAGGAAGCCAGGCTGGGCTCTACCTGGTTAGAATAGGCAAGGCCCAAGCAGGAGAGCTAGCTCAACCATTGAGCACTTACTGCTCTTGCAGAGGACCTGGGTTCTATTCCTAGCATCCACATGGTGGTTCATAACCATCTGTAACTCTAGTTCCAGAGGAATCTGACTTCCTCTTCTGTTTCTGTGGGCACCAAGTGTGCAGGCAGCATAGAGGCATGCGCTCAGGCAAATGCTCATATGCATAAAATAAAATGAAAAAAATCTAAAAACAGGAAAAAAAATGAGGGAAGAAAGAAGGAAGAAAGGAAGGAAGGGAGGGAGGGAGGGAGGAAGGAAGGAAGAAAAGAGAGCAGGCAAAGCTAACCTCTACAGGCAGCAAGATTTCTTTGCTTAATTACTTCAAGAATGCTGGCTTCATTTGGCTGTTTTTGTTTTGTTTGTTGGCAATGCTAGGGATCAAACTCAGTGCCTCATGCTTTGTAAGCAAATGCTTTACCACTCAGCTACAACCCCATGCACAAGAACATTGACTTTGGAAAGCTGTTACTGCTGTAAAGAAAAGAATAACAATAGAAACCTACAACTCACATCCTTTCCACACTGGTTCACATTCTGATCCAGGGCTTAATTTCAACCATTAATTCAGTCCTAGAGAGGATGTGAGCCCCAGCTGGCCTGAAGAAGAACTGTGCAAGGTTTAAGGTTGGCTTAAAGAATCCACATTTGAGAATGGACTCTGTCCTCTGGAGTTTTCAACAACATTGTCAGGGACCTTGAAAAGTTACAGGTTTAAGTATCAGTTTCTTCTGTCTGTCGGTCTGTCTGTCTGTCTGTCTCTGTATGTGTGTGCATGCTCATGCACGTGTTTATACAGGTGGGTATATTGCTTTGTGGGTGTGTGTTTATGTATGCGTGTGAGTATGTTTTCTGTTCAATGGGTCTAGCCATCAAGAACCATGGGACCAGCTTGAAGAAATAACCATATTAATGAGAATTTGCATCTGGAGGGCCAGACAGCTGTTTCCATCCTAAGCCTAACACTGGAATGGGGGTGAGCATCTTATTTAAGTGGCAAACCCTTCCCTGATAGCTCGTAGGTGACCAGTCTTCCAGATCCCTTCTCCAGACTGAAGTCCAGATCATCTCACACACCAAGCAAGTCCTTCAAGTCATGAGACATTCAGAATCCTTACCTGCTGATGCAGTAGAAAGCAATGAGCCGGAATAAATCTGCAAAGCTGATTCCTGAGCCTTCCAGGGAAAAGGCTAGAAAAAAAAAAAGTGAGAGAGAGAGGTTCCAGAAGGTGGCTGAGTCTTCCTGAGTGTCTGGGAAGGACCGGTATCTAACACAGGATATGTGGCCCCATCTCCACTCTCTCAGACTACTGTGCAGCTTATCCAAACCAGCTGTGAGGGGGATGTCTGACAGCCAGACACAGCTTGAACCAGCCAGGCAAGGGCGCCTTCCCTGACTCACTCTCAGCACACGCTCCACACTTAGTAAACAGACACACACTTGCACAACAACCTCTCTGTTTGTTTTGAAGTTCAGAGCACAGAGTAGGGCAGGGCCAAGAGAGCTCATCTGGCTGGAGCGAGAGGCCACTAGCCCTCGGCAGCAATGGGTCAAAGGTCCCATTGTCCCAGACCCTTTTTTCCTAGATCATGGACCGTCAGGGCCATACTCCCTTTTGATGAGTCAGAGCCCTCTCATATAGGCACAGGGCAGAGGGACATGAACCTAGAGGTCAGTTCAAGGGCTCTAGAAATCAGTTCTGGGTTACATTCCATATAAAGATTCTAAAATCCTGTCTTCTTGCCTGGCCGCATCACACAAGCTTCCAAATGAAAGACGCAGTCAGACAAGAAGCTGTTGCCACATGTACAGCTTCCAAATGGTAGGGGTAGGCAGTGGCTTGGTTTCCAATCCTCACGGGCCAACCACCTTCATCTCACCCAGAAAATGGACAATAACAGTTTCTTGCCTGCCAGAAGGATTGGAGTAGAATATCATTTGTTTTTAATGAACTATCTTATGTGAAAGAAGTGTATACACATGTATGGTGGTGTCTATTGCATCATCCAGAAATAATGCTAAAATATCTGCTATTGTAGTAAGCCCTCTCGCACCCATATCTGTATAGAAGACCAGCCTGCTGGGTAGATATCTTTATGGTAGTACTCGGGCCTGCAGTAAGTCATTACAGAAAGGATAAGGCTTTGCACAAACAAGTTCTTTCAATCACTTGGAAGTCCCTTGAGGTAGGACTAGGGGGAGTGGTTGAAATCCTAGAATCTTATGGAGGGGAAAAAAATCCTTCTGGCTTCAGGGAACTCAATAAACAGGTGTGTGTGGTAGTGGTGGTGAGGGGGGTGGGGGTGGGAGGTGGGGGAGTAGGGTGGTGGTGGGGGGAGGTTCTAGGCTCACTGATAGTGACTGTGCTCTGAAAGAAGGGAAGAGGTTCCCTTGCCATGGTGAACTTTGGGAACTGGGAGGGATTTAAAAGCCAGGAGAACTTGGTGCTGGTTGGGCCAGCAACCTTTCAAAAGCTACCTCAGAATAATGGAATCAAATTAACATAAATTCATTATTTATTAACTTATTATACCGTCACTATCTTTAAAATGGCGGTGGGTCTGAAAACGTGACTTCAGGTTCTCTCTCACTATATTTACTTGTTCTCCAAGATCAGCCTGCTCAGGTGCATCTGCTTCCCAGGTACCCTCGATCATGTGAATTCCAGGTTTACACTTGAACCGGAAGCAGATCATAGATGCAGGCAAGGTTTTCCTGTGCCGGAAATATCACTTCCTTGTATTCTATGTAAGGTCATTGGCTCAAGGAGACTGGACACTAGGGTGAGAGACTCTCATGCCTGTCCTTCAGTTAACCTCAGTACCTTTGGATGCAGGGACTGAGTCATGCTCCATCCTGCAGGCTTCCTAACTCAACTCTCCTGGCCTTCACCCCTCAGCTTGCTAACCTAGAATTTTCAGATCCCCCCACTTTGTTGTGCAGATCCATTTCCTGATCTTTTCTTGGAGACTGGCAGTACCTCAGAACTGTGTGTTCCCTCTTTTATTTAAAACTTGGCCTCCCGACTGACACTCCACATTTTCAATGACCAGAAAGTAGACAACAGAAAGGAAACCAACATGGCTGAGCATCAACTCCCTGAAAATCTGCAGCTCGTCATCTGCCCTCGGGGCTAGATTCATCTCGGATTAACTGCCTTTCATGGAAGACTGAACAGTGACTACCTAGAGGGAACTCATGTGCTTGAGGCTTATTTATTCAGGAAGATGTGTAGACACATGCTTTGGCATGAGATCTTGTAAAAGGGCTGTGTTGCTACAGCTTCTCTGTGGCTTAGTCATCAGCAAAACAGAGCCCCAAACCTACACTGGACCTAACTGGGGACAGGGCAAGAAAATACAATCTACACTCAGCCCTTCTCATGTGCCAAACCCCAGGATGCATACAGTATGCACAGGTTGTTTAACTGGCCTCTGAATTACTCAGAGGCTAACACCACCTCACTGTACAGATGAGAAAGCCAAAGCCGAATGCCAGGACTAGATGTCTGTGGGCATCAAAGTCTAGGCTCCTTCCCATCAGGCCTGCCCTCACACTCTGACAAACACTTACTGTATGTGCTTTCCTTTATAGCAAACTCCTTGAGCGGTGCTCCAAATTCACAGGGCAGGCGAAGGGAGAGGACTTTCTTCTGCATTTTGGAGGATTTACGAACCAAAAAGATCTAGTAGAAGGAAGGAAAACTCAAGTTAAGGAGATGAAAACCTGGGTGCATAATTTTCCTTACATATGATACCCCGTGCATAGAACAGCCTTCCCAACAGGACTATACAGCTTGGTGAAGAACACTGTGTAGCTGAAGTTTTCCTGTGTCCTGGCCTGCCGGCAGTCAGGACAAATCTCTCCCACTTGCGTCCCCCAAGTAAACACATAGAGGCTTATATTAGTTATAACTGTATGGCCATGGCTCCAGCTTTTTGCTAGCTAGCTCTTAAGTCTTATATCAGCCCATAACTATTAATCTATGTATCGCCACATGTTCCGTGGCTTTACCTGTGGTCCCATTACATGTTGCTCCTTGGGCAGCTGACTGGCTTCTCTCTCAGCCTTCTTCCTGTCTCTCTCTTTGAATTTCCCACCTGCCTCTAATCTGCCTTGCTATAGGCCGAACAGCTTTATTTATCAACCAATCAGAGAAACACATATTCACAGTGTACAGAAGGACATTCTCCAACAACACTCCACAGAGAAAGATCAGAGCTTATTGCAGACCCCTTGCTTTCAAAAGGGGCTTAGAAGAACCCTACACACACCCCCACCCAACTTTATCCATGAAGCTTAAAATGTCCCTTATCTGCAGAGGCAATGGCAGGCTGGTGACTGTTTCACTGTGGTAGGTATCTGCCTTAGCCCCTGTCTCAAACAGGTATCTTGGTGGGTGAACTTAAATTCCAAAGAAGTTCACATAACCAAACTGTAGATGGTAAACTGGGAATTCATTGGCTAAGTTGACTCATGGCATATTTACGAGAGGAACTTGCATTTGTTAAGAGTGAAAAAGCAGTTGTTTTGGAGTTTTAGTTTTTGCTTTTGAGTATGACTTTCTAACTTCTTTTGAAAAATGACTTAATGGGTCAGGTCAGACACATGGAAAAAACCCTCAGGAGAAAAAAAAATGGCTGCTGCATTTGGGAGGCGGGTGGGTGTACTCTGAGGTTCACCCCAGCCAACACTGAGGCTGCTTCCTCCAGGTTTCACATCCATTTTGTTTTTTACACCAAATACATACACTGTCTTCACATACATGTTCTACACCAAACCAATTTCCAGGAATGATGTCAAGGCCGCTGGGCCTCTGTCGGTGCAGAGGCAGGCCTGCCATGTGCTGCTGTGTAGGTCAAGTGCTCACAGCTCTCTAGCATCATCCACCTGGCCTATAAATCAAATGGGGTGTGTAGTTTGTGGCCTTGGTTAAGTTCTGGTCCCCTACTATAGGGGAATGGCCCTTCTTTAAGGAGCTACATTGTCCTGTTCTTCAATTCTCTGTCCTCTAGACTGGAACACCTTACACTCCCTGCTTCTCTCTCGATACAGTATTTCACACCCCCGATCCAGCTGATCTTAGCTTTTCTCTTCCTACGGTACCCATGGTGCTTTTCAGGAAAGGAGTGACTAAAAAGCCTTTTGAGCTTTATTCTTCCCATAGTTCCCACGGGGCATCCGTGGAACTCATCTGGTTCACACATCTGAGCACTCAGGCTCTGGGACAGATTAAAACTGAGGCAAATGCTTCCCAAATAGCATCCTGGGTGCATGTGTTTGGGATAAAGGGCCCAAGCTCTGAGAGGCAGCTTCCTTAAGAAGTGGGGACCAATTAGGGATGAGTAGTGCACCCCCGGGGCCTTGATTCCTAAAACACTGTGGCCTTATCGGGGAGGCTGACAAAGTCAAGCCTATAGAGCACATCCACCTTGAGCCTGCTTCTGTGAGTAACTCTGTGTTGATGCCCAGCTGCACATTCCTTTACATGCTGTCTGTGGCTGCTTTTGCCTGACGGAACCTGTGCCGAGTAGATGTGAAAAATACTGTATGACCAGAAAACCCAACAATATCTATACTCTGGTTCCTTCCAGAGTAGTCCACAGACCTCTGTCTTGGGCAGTTGCCTAATTGAGGATGCAATATCATCCTTAATACATTCATACCACCAGGCTTCTAGCCACTTGCTTTTCCTCCATCCTCATTCTCGTCTCTGGACTGCATGGTGCCTGTCCTCTGCCTGCCCCATCTTGTCAGGATAGGCCCTGTCAAGAGTTCAGGTAGGTGGATAGAGAGACTATTCTTCTAGCTTATTCCTCATGCAGGTCTCAGCAGGAATGGCTTATGCTCCACCCCAGGAGGGAAGCAGGGCAGGGTGGGAACTGCTGCCTGGCAATGTCCAGCTTCAGAATTTTCCGCAGAAATGCACAAGCATGTAATTCAACTGGTAGAAAGGAAAGCCTCACAGGAAGAAGTTTCTGACCATACAGACCAAGGCTAGAGGCAACAGTCTAGTATGCTAGCCAAGGAATTCTCTCCATAGATGATCAAATACTGTGCTTCACAGCACCGAGCTTGTTCTAATGGAATTCTTAGTCCTGTCTGTTTCTGTTTTCAGGAAGGAAAAGAAGAAGCAAAGACAGACAGATTCACAGACAGACAGATAATGGCACAGGTAGGTCCTGGCTGCTGCAGGACTCCAATGCTGCTATGGCATTCCTCAGCTAGCTATTGATAGAACTTTCTCCTTGCTATACATGTACGGCTTAGTTACTTTGTATCTAGCATGCGCTTTAAGCCTTATTTTATCTGTGCTTTACTGTGTTTGTCTTTTGCTTGGACATTGCACAAAGTGCTGTCCACTAGAACGGTCTACAGTGATGGAGAGAGTTGCTATTCGGGGCCACCCGCTATGGCAGTAACATGTAGGTCCTAAGTACAAAAAACGGAGTTAGTGAAACTCAATAACCAAGTTGCTAATTTCATTTACTCTAATGTAAGAGAATCTAAATAGCTATATGGGGGCGAGACCCTACCACAATGACAGCACCAGATATACTAGTCATGGAATAATGGTTTTGTTTTGTTTTGTTTTCAAGGAACTTCTATAGAGCAGTAGAATGGTATGTATGTATGTATGTATTTATATCCAAAGTTGACATCAGGTATCTTTGTCAATTGCTCTATGCTTTATTTATTGAGGTCTCTCAATTGAATCGAGAGCTCACAGATCGGTTGGGGGGAGCCAAAGTTTAGTCCTCATACTTTGTATGACCAGTGCATTATCTACTCAGTCATTCTTCATCTTTCTTTTTTTAAAGAGAGTCTTTCTACATAGCCCAGGCTGGTCTTAAACCTAGATCCTCCTGCCTCAGCCATCCAGTGTTAGGATTGCAGACATGGGCTGCAGTGCCTATCGGTAGGGTAAGCGTGCTGAATAAGAACCAATGGTCCTGGATAGGTAGTAGCTGCTGAAACAGAATCTGACTTAGATTCACATGGAAAGTGACTGAGAAAGACCAAAAACAAACCAAACAAACAAACAAAACAACAACAACAACAACAAAACCCAACACTGGTAGCCTGAGAAGACAAGTCTGTGCGTCACACAACTTCTTAAGGTTATGTCCCCGGATAAATGGTTGGGCCCCATAGGGTCCCTAGACTCAGAATGAAGGGAGAGCATCAGGGCAGGCAGGGACCCAGAACCAGGCCCAGAAGGTCAGGCCCAGGACCTCTGGCCAGGGCTCTTCCTTCCTTTGATGCCCTGGCCCCCTGCTGAGTCATACAGTCCCATCATCGAGCAGATGAAAACAGGAAGACAGACCTGGAAAAGGTCTGCTCTCAGAAACTGCCTTGTGGACCCCAGAATCCCCCTGCATTGTATTTGAGGTCTACACTGGAAGCCACCTAGAAGCCGGGAAGAACTTTCTGGAACTATCTCTAAGTGCTTCTCTGTCAGGCAGCAGCATGCCTGCCTCAACCTCTCCCGAGTCTTGGGTCTTACCCCTGGAGGCTGGTTCTGCAGAACCTCTGCTGCCTCCTCCTCACTCAGGCTCAGCTGCAGCCATATGGGATGGGTATGGAGGAGCCGGTCCAGAATGCTGAGCCTATTGGAGAGGCTGTCGTAGCCAGAGTCTCGGGGACACGTCTTCCCATCCTTGTCTTCAGAATAGCCATCATCTTTGTGTCTCACCATGCTGGAAGAAAGAGAAGGACAGGGCTCAAAGGACTGATCCCCCGCCTGGGAACTTACTGGGATGTGTACCCTCCTAAGGTCATCACACTTCTATCTAAAGATCTTGAGGACAGACATGTTTTATCCACTAGTATAAAAGGAAGCACTTTGTATGCAATGGCCCAGTCCTCTACCTCTACCCCTATTTTCAAAAGGTTCTAAATACTATAAAGACTATTATTATTTGACTTAGGTTTGTTTGTCTTTGGGCGTAAAGTATTTCTTACCTGGAGGACAGACCTTTAAACTGCTAAACTTCAGATACAGTAAACCTGAGGTCTCAATGCTTAAAGACATTTGTCACAAACACAAGTACTGTTGCCCTTTATAGGCAAATCACACTTGGGGCTATTTGTTCTGTATATAAATGACGGGTTTTCTTTTCTTATGACAAACCTAAGCATTCTTTATCCCCAACATCAGGAATAATAAAAATACCATAATTCAATGGTGCTGTGCTATTCATAAAAGCCAACAAATGTATGCCCTAAAAGCTTTTTATAGTTGGCTGTGGTGTGGTGGCACAAGCCTTTTATCTCAGCCGTCAGGAGGCAGATCTCTGTGAATTCAAGGCCAGTCAGGGCTACGTAGTGAGACCCTGTCTCAACAACAACAAACAAACAACCCCAAGCCCACAAATAAACAATAAATGGGCGCATTATATTACTCAGCTACAATATGGAATGCTACCACAGGGTCAATCTGGAAAATATCATGCTAAGTGAGAAGAATCAGGTATGTAAGTCCATCCCATTTTGTGGTGGGGGAGAAGGGGTCACTGAGCTAAGGTCATGGTAGTGGGTATTGTACGACTCTACTACACAAGTTCCGAGTGGGAAGAGACCCAGGGAGAGAAAGTAGGTTAGTGGTTGGCTGAGAATAAAGGGGAGGGAGAGATGAGCAGGGACTAGAAACAGGTACCAGGTAACTCCGGGAGTAGTAGGAAATGTGGTATACGGTAATGGCAAGGAATGCACAACATTATGAGTACACTGAAAACCCCTGAATGACTCATGCCTTTCAAATGGGGAGGTTTTGTGGTCTGTGGATCATAGCAACAAACAAGCCATATTGACCTCCTTTGGTGCCAACACCTAATTCTAGGTGAGAAATAAGAAAACAGGCTTGAGGACGCACGGAGCTGCTGGTCTCTTCGCAAGCACTCCTTGAAGCACTACACTGTGAGTACTCTGGTGCTGGACTAGGTGCACATGTGTATTACATGTATAATTCTAGCACTTGGAAATGGAGGCAGAAGGATCAAGATTTCAAGGTAGCCAGGTGTGGAGCCCAGGCCTTTGATCCCAGTAGAGACAGTTGGATCTCTTTGAGTTAGAGGTCTGCTTAATGTACATAGGGAGTTCCAGGCCAGCCAAGGCTACAGGTGAGATCCTGTTTCAAGAACAAAAGTAAACAAAAAGCAAAACAAATCACAAACAAAAGGATCAGGAAGTCAGATCTTGATTGAGGGCATGTCCTTGCTCAGAGGGAGAGTACTGAAATTCTAGTCCAAGATTGCTTGGTTCTGGGGACCCTCTTCTTCTCTCATACTCAGCAATGACACCTTCCCTGGCTCTGAGGGACCAGGTCCCCACCATGGTCCCAGAGTAGCCAGCAGGAACGTCACACTTGATCCTTGTGTCCAAAGGCGCAGACTTAGTGTGGGGTACATCCAGTCGTCAAACACATGCCCAGTGTGTGTCTTGGATAAAGCCCTAAGATTGGGAAGGATGGAGAATGGAAGACTGCAGAAAGGAAACATGAGATTGTCCATCTCTGTCACTGTCATGGTGACAAAAGGGGAACACTAGGACCGCCAGGGAACCCATCCCACCCCTTTCCCCAGCGTCTTGGTTTTATACAGATCTAAACAGCCTCATGTTTCATTTATCGTCTAGATGCATACCTCAAGCACCAGCTACACAAGAAGCTTAGGCAGAAGGATCACCTGAACCCTGGAGACCAAGGCCAGCTCCGATAAGCCAGTGAGGTCATCCCAGCACACATACACACAATCAAAGAGAGGTCATGCTTTTTGTGTTGTTTTTGCTCAAATACATGAAAGTTTTCTTTTAATTTGGCTGTCAGTTTTCAGAAAGAGGAGTCTGTGTCAGAATAAGGGAAGGTGCTGCCCCTTCTGCAAAAGCCACCACAGACCCCTGGGTGTTCTAAAGTGACTCCTCATGGGGGTCAAAGAGCAAACTCTTGAAGCAGGTGTGAAGACTCCTATCACACAAGTGAGCCAACTGAAGACCACTGCCTCTCCACCCCACCCATCTACAAATGTCATCTGAGAAACTCAGACAGGGTCAGAGGCGAGACTGCACACCAGATAAAGTCAATGAGACTTTGAGGTGGGATGTGGGTAAGGGGATTGATGTGGGTAAGGGGATCACAACAGGAGCCACACTTGAAGACTATAACTTGCCAAATTTGTGAGCCTGTGTAGGAATCCTCTGGGGACTGGTGAAGCTGCAGACTCCTGGTTTTGACCCCCACAATTCTGATTTTGTGGGTCCTGGTGGGTCAGAGCCACCCGGTTCTCCCAAGCTCTGGGGAACACTGATCCAGTCCACTTGAGGACGTCACTGCAAGGAATGCGTGGCTGTCGAACTAAGTAGGGAATGTGAACTTTGGATTCTGATCAGTTAACTGTTTGGTTTTCTTAGAGGGCTGGAAGAGGGGAGTGGTAACACGCTACTAAAGGAATGCCGAAAGTCAAAATAAGTATTTCAGAGCCACAGATACACGGTAGTATGGTGCTTGCCTAGTATCTTCAAGGCCCTAGGTTGGCTCCTCAGCACTTCAAACCAAACCAAACCAAACCAGAAAAACCATAGCGCCACATTTCCCCACCATCTCCAATCTGCCATATATTATCAAGTCCAAATCTGACAGTGTCTGACAATGGTGCTCCTCCCAGGTGTTCTGAGCAAGTAAGAAAGTATTTCACTTCTTCTTAGAAGGTCACATCCCACAAATCCTCCCTGGTTTGAAGTTGTTGTTTTTAAAAATGCTCTTTGTTCTGATGATTGGCCTCAGCCTAAGCAGCCAGGGCCCAGACAGGAAGATGGTGAGTAAGATTCATGGAGCCTCATAAAGAAGAAACCATAAATTAGACCTTGCAATTAGTCTTTGGCACTGACTTGATCCAGCCAGCCACGTGAGGTTTATAGTGTATTATTAGAGGACCAAGTGGCTGTTATCAGAAATAATCTTCAGGAAAGAGCTGAAATAATCTTCAGGAAAGAGCTGACATATGGACTGTCAGGTGGATGCTCTCATCCCCTCCAGAGCCCCCTTTCCAGGACAGGAGTCCACACCCTGGTTGTTAGGGGGACTGGCCACCAACAGCCTATAGCTTCTTCACTCTCCTGGAAATGCCTGGGAAGTTATATCTGCTCTCCCCCTGGGAAACAACCACTGCCCACGACACACAGATATGGCTGGAGAAGGGAGTGGCCTTCTCTCAAGGTGGGGCATTTTGGATTGGAATCTGGCAGAGCCCACATTTTTGCCTTGCTTCCCTTTCTGTCTATCCCCCTGCTCCCGAGTGCCTCCCTCTAGAAACTGTCTGCACAGGAATTCAGGAATTCGTGCATCAGGCTCTGCTCCTAGGGAGTTCCACCTAAGACAGAGCCACCGAGAGGAACAGCAGCCATTGATTTCTAAGACAGACAGCTATCTCTATGTAAATGAGTGCTGGCAAAGGCTGAGTGGCTTAGAAAGGTAATAAGGCATCCCATGATACAACCCAGGCATTTATAATAATGACATGGTCCCAGTGAGGTGTCCTAGAGCCAGCCTCAAGGATGGAAGCATGGTATCCCTCTTCTAATTGGTCCAGGCATGTGAGACCTTGACCAGTTCTGAGCTTTATTTTTCTCATTTGTAAATGGTACCTCCAACACCAGCTAGTGATTATGCCTTAAGGATCACTTGCCTGAGAGCAAGCAAGGATTGTGACCTTGTGCTAAGTCCAGTTGATAAAAGACCATAAGGAAAGACCAAAGGACCATGGTGGCAAAAAAGGGGCTTAAACACAGAAGGGAATAAGAAAGAGGAACAGGGAAGAGTCAAAATATGCAGGCTGTACATTAATAGTGAACATATATGATATGAAAGCAAAAGAGAATATTTGAGGGGAGGAGAGGTTCATCAAAGAAGGACAGAGGAGAGGATGGAGGGAAGAGAATAAACACCCACTGGGAAACTCATAGCCTGCATCTGTTGTGATGGAAACAACAGCCCAGCATCATGGCTCTGAGTTAGGGCTCTCTAGCACTGGATGCCCCTGGGTCACACGTGACTTAAGGCTCTTTGGAGCATAGGATGAAGGGGCCTTTCCACTTTCTTCATTTCTAGGCACCAGACAGTAGCTGGAGGAGGTGGAAGGGTCAGTGAGGACATCAAGTGAACTCTCTGCGGAACAGCCAGGCTGACACTTGACTTAGTTTTATTAGAATCAGCAGGATTAGGTTCAGTCCTGAGAAACAGCAGATTCCAAAGGACAGATGTTCTTTCACTTTCTGATCAGACCCTGGGAGTCAGAAGAGATCACAGTGCAGCCCCTGATGGCCAGTCCTAGTGTCCACAGTACATCCAGAGGTTTTCTTGAACAGTCTACTACACTGCTCTCTCTACCATACACCATCCAAAACAACATATCTAAAGTGTTTATTCTGACTTTATAATTTTGTCTTTTTCAATCAAACATGAGATAGTAAAGTAAAAATATATAAAAAATTAGAGGTTGGGGTGTATAAGTTAGAGGTATAGTCGAGGATGGGCATAGTCTTGGGTTTGATTCCCAGCATTGCCCAAAATAGATACGTTAAATAATTAACTAATTAGTTAATTAAAATTGATGTGAGGTTGTTTCTATGGGAAAAATATTAGCACAGTAAATTCAGTCCATAATTTTCCAGATGTAAGAATCCTAGTTCAGGTGTTAATAACAAAAAAAAAAAAAAAAAAGAGCAAAATGCCGAGTTCTTACTGTCAATCAAGAACATTCCGTGTCCACCTGGCTGTTATGTCTCAGCAGATGTGCAGTGCTCTGGATGGTTCAGCCTTCAGCCTTGGAGTGTAGGTACTGCCAAATAAAAATTATAGGACTCCATTGTTATAGACTAAATTCCTGCCCCAGGCCTCAATGGGGAGCCTGAAATAAAAATGGAGTCACTGTTGCTCATGGCCAAATCCAAGTCAAGTTGTTAACTGTCCTCCAAAGAATTCTAAGAATAGACAATTCCCAACATGGAATCAAGAGAGAGAGATAACAGCCAATTCCCAAACAAAAAGGTTTCAGTTGACTTAACAACATTCCCTCTGCCTTAATAAGTAAAAAGGTTACCAGAAGCAGCCCTATGCTAACCAGTTACTTATGTGGTTTTTTTGTTTTTTTGTTTTTGAGACAGTGTCTTTCTATGTATCTCTGGCTATCCTAGGACTTGATAATATAGACCAGGCTGACCTCAAATTCACAGAGATCTACCTGCCTCTGCCTCCCAAGTACTGGGATTAAAGTTGTGTGCCATCATCACACCCAAACCCTCTCTCTTTTTTGTTTTTATTTTTGTTTCTTCAATACAGGGTTTCTTTGTATTACAGCTTTGACTGTCCTGGAACTCGCTCTATAGACCAGGCTGGCCTCAAACTCACAGAGATCTGCCTGCCTCTGCCTCCCGAGAGCTGAGATTAAAGGCATGTGCCATCACCACTGTCTGGCCCTCTCTCCTTGTTTAAGACAAGCTTTCATTATGTAGCCTAGGCTGGCTCAATTTGTAATCTTCCTACCTCTGTTCCTCACAGCCCACCTCCTGGATGCCAGGGTTAGGCACCCTTAGGAGACCTTCCCTTAGATCTCCTTCTATTACTCTCTTCCTCTTCCCACCTTACAGAGAAAGCAACTTTGAAACAACCAAACCAGTTTTAGAAATCTTTCTGGTTTCTGGCTATACAACAACCTCTGTCCTTGGCTCCTTGCTACACTCATTCTGATTTACGGAATGATACATTGTTCCATCCTACATTTGATAAGATCTTTAAACTAAATTCTAATTTTGTCTTCCCTTTGTCTGAACAAAGCACAGTAAGCTTATATAAACAAATAAAACAAAAAGATCCCTAGACCTTCTCTTTGTGTGTAAGAAACATCTCTATTGAGTTAAATAACTCAATTAATTGAATTAATTGGGCACCTTTTGTCATTTAAAATAGTATGTATCTCATTTTTCTTTTAAGGCTAAAAGGTTTGTTTGTTTTTAAATTAAACATTTCAGGCCAGGGAGATGTCTCAGCTAGTAAAAGCACTGGCCACACAAGGCTTACGACCTGCACTGAGTCCCTGCATCCCAGGTAAAAAGTACAGAGTAATCCTAGCATCCCTATGGTGAAATGAGAGGCCAAGACAGAAAGCTCTCCCAAAAGAAGAATTCCCCAAAAGGCCAAAGGCCAGCCAGCCCGGAGTACTCAGCACAGCAGCAAAAACAAGATAGAAGGCAAGACTCGGAAATGTTGACCTCCACATGTGTGCACCATGGCACATGTACTCCCGTGCACGCATACACACACACACACACACACACACACACACACACACACACACACACACACACTCACAAAATAAACTTTTTAAAAAATGTAATGACAAGTCCTCAGTGGAATAACTGGCCCCTTGCTTTCCCTGTGTTTATGTGTGAGAGCCTGTGTCCACTCAGCACAAATGCTCACATATCTGCCTTGGAATCTGGTGTGTTCAAGGTCCACCTTCATGGACAAAGACATCTTTATGCTTGATCAAAGTCTTTGTTTTGCTTCTACTTACAAATTTACTGATAAGCCATGGAAATCTAGTCACTTGGAGACATTGGAAAGGTCTAAGTAAATGCTCAATCAGGCTCCTCCAACTTGTCAAAACTGAGTTCAAATCCAACTCTCCTCCCCACTCTCCTTCAGCTACAAGGAACCCATGGCTTGGATCTCCTCACTGCCGTCTGCACATCTCCAAGGCAAACAACCCTTCACAGGCTGACCTCACATGAACCATACTCAGACTCAGTCCAGAGCAGGCATGACCAGGGGCCTGAGTAGGAGGTGGTATTTAGATAGTCCTTGCTCCTGAGGAAGAGGGGACACTCATGAGCATTTGGTCTGAGCTTCATTCTGAGGCCCCTGTGTTCAATCTTAGACTCAGGCTTTCCCTTAGCCAGGCTCAGAGGAGTCTACTCTGGCTGCTTAGTTTAGCCTCAGGAGACAAAGGGTTCTTGTCTGTGTGTTTATCAGGAAATGGGTGGCCAAAGTCACCACAGCCACCAAGCTTTTGGCCATTTTGGAGCCTTGGGCAAGGAAGTGGCTTCATCCCTTGCAGACTAACCAATCTGAGGTTTTAGCAGCTCTTTCCTCATTGCTCATGGATTCCTCTCACAGATAGGCTTTCTAGTCTTAGGGTATAAAGCCAATGATGACTTTTAGCCTAGATTTACAAGGACAAAGTAGGACACTGGAGACAAATATTCTAAGAGTACCAAATAGAGAGTGCTTATTTCAGGACTTGGAGCAGATTATTCCAACAGTGGGAGCTTGGTGCCCAAGGGAGAAACCAGAAAGTAGGTAGTATTGGTGGACCCACCCTTCAGTTAAGGTAGGTGCCTTGCAGGAGGCTTGTAGAAACACCGAGGGACATATACCAAAGGGGCTTTAACATTCATCCCATGAGTTCTTATTCATCTATAATCTAACTACCTGTCCCTGGCACATATGAATATGCCTTACTGCCGGGCCCAGGCTTCTTGCTTCTGAGAGGTTAGCTCTTAGGCTGTCTTCAGAAGTAAGGACCAGACAGAGGGTGGAGTCTTATGTATATCATGATTTTGCTGTTGGAGTAGCAAATCCTCGAACCAGTAGCAAAATGCCTGGCAGTGGCCAATCAGACACCATGTTTTGTGGGAAATGAGTCCAGGGCTTCTTAGAGTTGGGGGTGGTGGTGACAGGTGGTAGGGCTGAGGATCAATAGTGTTTCAGAAAATGTAGGCTCCTTACAAAGACAAATAAATAAAGGTCCTATACAGAAAAAAATGCATCTAATAGAAATATTTCTGGCACAAATAACAATTCCTCACACATATGCCAAGCAAACAAAACTTCCCAGAAACCTTCCATTTCAAAAACACCTAGTGGTTGGTTGCTATTTGATGATTGCTTAATACCTTCGGGGACTGCAACAGTCCCGACTCTCGAGGCTAAATCAAACCCCTGTGGGTAACGGTAAGGTCTGGAGATGAAAGGAGGCCCAGATCCACTCCAGATGACATAAGGTCCTAGGACACAAATTCTGTTTCCAGCATAAAAGTCGGCAGACGACCTGAGGAACCTTCTACTCACTGGTCAAGACAGGAAGGGTGATGGCTGAGGACTAAGGAACCGCGTTCTTGTAAGATCGCTGTGTATTTAGCTGAGGTGGAAGGGATAGTTAAGCCATCCAACTTAACTCCTTATTCGATGTGAAAATGATGTAACAAAACAAAACCCAAACAGAATCCATACAAGTCCAGTTTCCTGAGTTGTGGCTGCCATTTTGGTGATTTTGGGGTGCTGAGGTCAAAGCCAGAGCCTTGTACACTCTAGGCAAGTGCATTACAGGTCCTAGTTCCCCATTTCCAACTTCTGAAGTTTCCCAGCAGCCAAGAAGTTGATGCTTTATTTCCCCAGGGACCTCTTATCCTTTCAAACTCTAAAAGGAAAACGAAACTCTACTGTATTTTGGGTTATGGATTTGATTTCCAAGTGGCTGAGGGCTATTGCTTCTTGCGGGAGGAAGCCACAACTTCCTGAAAGTGATTTCAAATGATATGTAGCAGGAGGAATTTTATGAGGGGGAAAAACACATTTTTTTTTTTTAGGACTTTCATTTGATTTTTTAAATTTCTATTTCCTGAGGCCCAGGAGGAAAGCATTTAGAAATGGCTGTCACCCAAGGCGGCCATTTGCACACAAGAAAGACTGGGGATGGGGGACGGTGGTGGTGGCAGCGGGGGGTGGGGGGGGTGGGGGGGGTGGGGGTGGGGTGGGGGGATGATTTTACCCTAGAGCTTCCTCTCCAGCTCGAGATGAAAAGGCCAGATATGGAGTCAGTGCTGGCAGAGGCTTTCATTTGTTCCTGTAAAAATAAGAAGTGGGAACAAAGAACCTGTTGTCCTGGTCGCCCTTGGAGCCGAGAACAGGGAGAAGAAGGAGCCAGGCGGGCTCAGTCTGCCCCGTGGCCCTCCAACCTGCAGCTTCACGGGAAGGCATGCATTCTTTGCATTCATGGTTTCTACTACTCAAGTGCTTTTGGCTGTGAGATGCTATTGCCTAGCTGGACCAATTCACCAGCAGAATTCTAACTAAGCAGATACCTTGTGGCGGAGCCAAGCTAGCAGAAGGCAAAGCTGCCAGATTAAAAAAAAAAAAAAAGGGTGGGGGGGCTGGAGTACAGCTTAGTAGTCGGCACCTGCCTCTATAGCCCTGCGCTTGATCCCTAACATCAGACAAATAAAAAAATTAAACTGTAGGGTGACTCTAACCTTAGAGTATTGCCAATGTTATACCTATAGGACCAAAGTTTACTGTTGACAGATGCCAACCAGGAAACAGAATGGCGCCACTGGTCAAAACAGGGATGCCAACTCAACAGTTGCTCTGGCACAGGCCTGGAGTCCTAGATGTTGGGGGAGCTGAAGTAAGAGGATGACCGCAGCATAGGATCCAGGAACAGGCCAGCAACACCGAGAGACATTGAAAACAAACGAAAAAGCAGTAACAAAGCAAAGGAAGAAAATTACAAACCCCACTAACACCCAAAACAAGCAACAACAACGACAAAAACCAAAATAGAACCAATTTCTAGGCCTCAGAACGTTAAAATGAACAACAACAACAACAACAAAAACGTTGTCAGTTGGCAGATATTCATTCGTGACTTACCACTTACATATTTAGCAAAGTAAAACAAAAGCAGAGGGTTATTCACTGAAGAGATGAAACAGCAAAGAGAGAACAGCCCCAGGTCCTACCTCAGTGGGTGAACTCGGGCTTGCTTCTTATTTGGTTGGGTTTACTCTATAGCCAAGGATAACCTTGAACTTGTGATAAACTTGAACTCCTGCCTCCATATCTAAGCGCTAGGATTATAGGCGTGCGGTACCACAGCCAGCTGTTTGGTTTTCGTTTGTTTTGTTTTGTTTTTAGATAGGGCCTGCTCTACCCTGCTGTCTCAGCATCCCTGGTGATGGGAAGAACCTATGCACCACCATTCCCAAGTTCATCAAATTATTTTCATTTCCTGCTGTGTGTTTTCTTCACAATATACATACCAACTTTTAGTAATCAAGAAAAGAAAAGTTAAATGTTCTTTGAAAAAAATTTTCTGGATACCAAAAATTGAGACAGACTAAATGGGTCTTTGGGGCATTTGTAATCACAAGCTGTTCTTACCTGTTTAATTCTTTAATGGAGTGATGTCAGGTCTTAACTTTTTCTAAAACCACCAATGACCTGGAATTCCCCTACTCTCCTCATTCGGAACCTGGCACATTCCTGTATCCATCTGTATTCCTCCCATTATATGACACTCATTCATTTACAATTCTCTCCTTTCTATGTCACGTAAATCTTCAGGCTCCACTGGGGGAACCATAACAAATTGTACCCACTTAGTAAATACTACCCTTAGGCTGAACTTAATCATCATGCTGTCAACAGTATGAGCAGAGGGTTAGACAATCCTCACAGAATTCTTGGAAGCCATATTGAGAATACTCAGTGGCTTGAAATAAACTGCCATCTAAGGGAATGTCTGGAGAGAAATGGATCAGATTGGCATGTTTATACCCACTACAGGCACAACAGAAAATGTCATCGCCAAACTTTCAATTCCAAAAGACTTGTTCTGTTGAACAGAGCATGTGCCCACAGGAGTGAGCACTCCTCATAACCCAGCTCCACACTGTTCGTTTTCTGTTGCCTTTCCATCTTGACTCACTTGAAAAGCTTCTCTTTCTGATATCCTTGAGAAGAAATGTGAACGCCTAAGACATGAGAGGAATATGTGTTTACTTCTTCAAATAGACAAGGTCTAAGAAGGAACTACAAACTCGTGAACATCAAACACTTTTTGCAAAGAGCCTAAGATACTACAAGAGAAGCAGTGTTCTGTAGCACATGATTCCTACGAGTCTCCTATTTTCTGCAGAAACCAGAGCGGAAGTCATAATAAAGGAAGAAAACCACTTGCCTTTCCCCTGCTTTTTGCAATGTTGGTAATAGAACCCAGAGCTTTGCAAATGCCAGTCAAGGGTTCTACCACAGAGCTGTACCTCCCAGCTTCCAAGCCAACCCTTCTTTTAAATATGAGTTTGGCTCAAGTTTTTCACTGACGCTCTAGCATGTGCCCCAAGTCTAGAGCAACAGTGACCTATGGTTTAAACAGGTTTCTAGATGTGATATGAGAGGAAACTGTTTACTGGCTAACACTGTACATGACACGGATGGTGTAAGAAGTCAAAATACTCAATGACTTTGCATCCAGTGGCCTGACTGCCTTTCCGGGGATATCATGAATGAATTCTCTGAAATCTTTAGAAGAGCATCAGAGAATTCAGATTCTCTTTGTTATCTGTCTCTTGAAGAAAAAAATGGGAAGGAATAAACTGAGATGGCTTTGAATCCTGTATTTGAAGTTACTAATGTTGAGGACATAAGATTTTTAAATATGGGAAATTGTACTGGATGCAATAATCTTAAAGGCAGAACTGCAAAAATATCTGTATAATATTTACAGTTATGATGTTGTTAGTGGCCTGAACCAAATTAGTTCAGGAAATGCTGAACATGTCTTCAGACAAATGGACCTTGCGTTGAAGCATACCTGTAATCCCATTGGTCAGGAGGTAGTGGCTGCAAGATCAAGAGTTCAAGGTCGCTCAGCACAGAGGCCCAGGACTTTAATCCCAGTACTTGGGAGGCAGAGGCAGGCAGATCTCTGTGAGTTAGAGGCCAGCCTGGTCTACGTAGCAAGTTCTAGGCCAGCCAGAGATACTTAGTGAGGTGCTCCCTCCCCTCCCAACCCCAGAAGAGTTCAAAGTCATGTTCAGCTACACGGTGGGCTGGAGACCAGCCTGGGTTACATGAGACACTTTCTCAAAAAACAAAAATGTAAAACAACAACTCCAACTCTGAACTGGAACCAAGTCAAATATCTACCGATAGTAGAATGGATTTAATGTTTTGGTGTGTTTATAGGATGCAATATTATTTTTAAAAGTTGAATAAAGGAAGTCACTTTCAGAAGCATATACTGTTATGATTTCAATTATATAAAGTTGGGAAATGGGCAAATCTAGGGTATTTAGAACTACAAACTGGGCTCAATTCCCAGCATCAAAACAAAGACAAACAAAAATCGATCAAAAACCTTTCAATCAGAACTACCTAGCTCAATGCCAGTCAGGACACTGGCTCAGCATGAGGTGGATGTGACTCGGAAACTCTTGGGGCAGGTTGAGGAGCTGTTTTGAGATCTGGGTGTAGACTGTTTGGTCTGTCTGTGAAAATTCACATTAATTATATACTTATGTACTCACTTTTGCTGAATTGTGTTTAACATAAGTGGTGGATTGTTTTAAAAGTGGTACCAGGCGGGGCGGAGTTCTTTGAGAAGGGCACAGAGCAGTAGATATGGCCACAGCTGTCTCTTTAGAGACATGCTCTGATGGAATTCCCTTTCTCCTAGATCTGTAGTTCTCAACTTGTGGGGTGTGATCCCCAAAGACCAGCAAAAAATACAGAGATTTTCATTACAACTCATAACAATAGCAAAATTCCAGTTAAGGAGTAGCAGCCAAAAGAACTTCATGGTTGGGGGTCACCACAACATGAGGAACTGTATTAAAGGGTCGTAGTGTTAGGAAGGTTGAGAACCACTGCCCTTGATGGAAGCCACACTTCTCTCTTGCATTCTGGAGCTTCAAGGGAAGAAAGCAGTGGTTTTGATGTCACTGCTACTGTGAAGCCCTGACTTCCAGGCCAGGGCAACGGCAGAGGGCAACTGCTACATTCTAACAGCACTAACTAGAGCTGGCCAAGGAAGCTTTAAATTCCTGTCTGACCTTGGGGCAGGGTGAGAAGAGAGGAGCTGTTAGGACTACAGACATCACCCAGGCTTCCACCCAAGCCACAGGGCACCAGCAAGGTGGCAGCAGGAGCAATGTCCCTCAATGACCGTGTCCAGCCAGGATCCTCAGGAGTCCTGAAAGTCCAGTCTGAGCCCAGAGAATATCTATGAAGCTGTATTTTTGGATCCCTCTTCTCTGCCTGAGGACAGAGGAATACGTAGACTGTCAGCTCAAAATGATGGGCCCAGGGAAGATGAGGATGGAGATGGGCCCACTTCAGTCCCGGAGGATGCTCCCCAACACAGACAACTTTCACCAGGAGGGATGTGGAGCAAAGGCTGTTATGTTCCCACGCCCCTTAGCCTTCAGAAGGACAGAGAGAGAAGAAACTAGAAATACCACACAGAGAGGGCTGACCACCAGGAATAACCCTGCCATCTTCTTCCTGGTTGTTCAGTTTCTTTCTGATAGAGGGTAGAAGTAGATTTAATCTGCTCTTAATCTACAAGCAAAGGATCCCAACAGCCCAGACCTCAGTACTGATGGAGGAAGCACAGACAGAGACAGAAGGGAAGGGACTCAGGCCCCCTTTTGTGGCCAGGGAGGAAGTCTAAGGTTGACCACACATTTTCAATTTTATCCCCTTTCTTCCATCCATCCTTCCTTCCTTCCTTCCTTCCTTCCTTCCTTCCTTCCTTCCTTCCTTCCTTCCTTTCCTCCTTTCAAGATAGGCTCTCACTAAGTTGTCTAAGTCAGCTTTGAACTCACTGTATAGCCCAGGCTGGCCTGGGACATGCAATGCTCCTGCCTCAGCTTCCGCAGTGCTAGGATTACAGGTGTTCAATGCCATGCTCAGCACAGCTTTCCTTTTTTGTGCACTAGTACAGGGGGCATCTTATGCTTGTGATTGGCTTCTGACAAACTAATGAGAATCTTCACAGGGCTGCTGTGGACTGTCGGCCACCTATTCTCCCACAGTTAAGGATGATATGCCACATGCCAGACACCACTCTTGGCCCCAAATAAAGAGTAAAACCCCTGCTCTCATGGAGCTGGGCCTTCCAGTGTTTGGAGGTAGAAGATGATTAAGTAAGCAAATAGGTATACAAATCCCTCAGTACTGGTTCAACGACCCTTGACAATACCCAAATCTGTGGATATGGAAATCTCTTATATAAAATGGAATCATACTTGCTAATAACTTACATATATCTCCTATAAGTGAGGCACAGCAGTGTACACTATAATCTAAACATTTGAGAGGCTGAGGCAGAGGGATCATGGGTTTGGAGGTCAATTTAGGCTGTCTAGCAAGACTGGCTCAAATAAACAAACAAACAAACAGACAAAACTATCTCTGGATTATTTCTAACACCTAACACAATGTAAATAGTTATTATTTTGAATTGTTTAGGGAATAATGACAAGAAAAATATATTCAATAAAGATGCAGTTTTTAAGTAGTACTTTCTACTTGTGGTTGTGTGACTCCATGGATGCAGAACCCATCAATTTGGAAGGCTGCTTATGTCCATCCTTACATGTTCTTTGAAAAAAAAATAAAGCAAGCCAAGGAAGGTGGCAGAAGGAAAGGAGGGTTCGGGGGCGACAGTGCTTTGGGAGAAGCACATTCCAGGCAAAGGAACAGCAAGGACAAGGCCCAGTTAGGAGCCCCTGGTGATGAAGTCAGTGCGGCTCGCACTGAGCGAGTGAGCGAGCGAAGATACAGTGGTGTAAGAGGCACCAGGGAAGGCAGAGAGACCCCACAGGGTCTTGAAGGCTGTGGTCAGGATTTCGGTTTCTGATGAAAATCCTCTGACGAGTTTTGAACACAGCAGTGATGTGAGTTAGGATTAGACTGATTGCTGCTTAGATAACAGCCCAGAAAAATGGAAAGAGTGGCGGCCAGGGTACCAGACAGGAGGGGCCAGGGCAATGGTGTTGGTGAGAAACGGTCCCTTTATGAATCTGCTTTAATGGGTGAACCTGCTAGGATTTGAAGATGGATGGGAGTGGGATTATGAGAGAGAGGTACATGAATGGCAGGAAGGTTCTTATGCGAGTGGGGGTAAAACAGGACTAGGCCAGAGTGGCTTTGCCCAGGGACCCCACAGGTTCAATCATGGTCTCTATAAATTTGATGCACACCTCTGAACTCCTAAAGAGGATCAGCCAAGGGATCCAAGTTGGAAATCATCAACATATAGATGGCATCAAAGCCACAAGGGCAGATGGGGTTGACTTTAGACTCTAGAGACTTCCTTTGTAAATATCATACATTGTATCTGCCCAGGTCAGGTACTGTGCTAAGTCCTTTATGGCCATTGGCCGCATGGGAATGCTATGAAGTTGTTCTGTTATTATTCCCTGATGAGTGCAGACATTTCCAGATATCTTCGATAAGGTCACCTGGATAAAGAGGAGCAAATGAAGAGAAGATGTCCAAAAGTTCTGGGTATTCCAAGGTGAAGGGGGTCAGGGAACAAGAAAGCACGGACTAGAGGCAAGAAGCAGCAGCAGGGGAGGCGGGGGGGGGGGGGGGGGGAGAGTCTCAGTAGGTGTGAGGTCCAGACACCAACTTCTGATGCTCTTGCCTCCACCTCCCAATGCCACTGTTAGAGCATGTGCCCCCGTATCCTGCTTAGAGATGATTTAACGTATCCAGAAGGGTGTTTGCAGGTTATACGCAGTGGTAGGGGTGGGACACAGCTAAGACACGTCCCAGCCTTCTTTAATCTCACTTTGAAATGAACATACTGGTGGAAGAGATGGCTCCGTGGGCAAAGTTCTTGCTGTGCAAATACAAGGACCCGAGTTTGGATGTCCAGAACCTATGTAAAAGCTGGACATGGTGGCTTGTACCTGTCTCCCCGGTGCTGGGAGGTGGAGAGGAACTGAGAGCTCAGTGGCTGGCTAGTCTAGCTGAAACAATGAACTCCAGCTTCATCAGGCCTGCCCCCCCCCAAAAAAAAAGGTGGAGAGCAATAGAGGAAGACCCCTAGAGTTGGCTTCTGGCCTCCACAGGTGTGCCTGTGCACCTGCTCACACACATACACGGGGGTGGGGGTGGGGTGGTGAGCACACGAACCTCCTTCCATCGGAATGGGGGTAACAGGAGTACAAGAGCGTGCCCAGGGCCTGTGCCTTTGCTGCCAACAGAACCCAGAGGTACTTCTCTTGCAGCAGCACTGGGGACAGAGTCCCCTTCTATTCCCCTCTCTTCAGATGACAGCGGTTGCCGGTCCCACTTGCGCTAGTAAAGAAATGTCTACGCCATGAAACCCGACATTTTAAACATTTCGCCCTTGTGTTTCAACACAGTTGTTTTCCCCATGACATCCTATCGGCTTGGCTTAATATATTTATAATGTTATTCTGAAAAGGAGTCCAGGGCATAAGAAAACATTAAGACTGCAAGTACATTCCCGCATTAACCATGGAGCGAGCAAATGCTCACACAAGCCAAGGAATAAAGCTGCCAGGGAACTAGCTTGGTATTTAACTGCAGGTTCCATCAACTGAGGAAGTTCAGGCATTTTGCAATGGCTATGGCTGGGACAGGAGAGGCCCCATCAGACTCAGGCTTGTGGAGAAGGATGTCACAGGAAGGTGACAGGGGTGCTGAGGTCAGAGAGCAAGATCCCAAAACCTATGCCTTACACTCAGCAGAGATGTCCCCTTCACTCTGTGTCTGTCACCTGCAGAGCTTGGGGGTTTGTCTCCCAGCACTGGATTTCCTGGACATGGAAGAAACCGATGTCACTAAATCCTACTCCTTCTCAGCCTGGACTCCAGTTTTGCTTAAGCATAACAGTGCAAAGAGTAATGGTCAACCCTGGGCTAAAGTTTCAAGAAGAGCCTTTGAACTACTCTGGATATGAGATGGGAAAAAAAAAAATCTGTAACTGAAAACCACTATGCACTGTGCATGTGTGTCAAGTTTATGGGTGAAAACAATTTAACTAATCAAAGCCCTTCACATTAGGGTATAAAGAAAACCCCCAAAGCCAAGAAGCATGGAGGAACACCCGGCCTAGCCCCATTACTTTGCAGAGAAGGTCGGGAAGTGGAGGGCACCTAGAAGTGCCCTGTTAAGGCAAATGCAGCTCCTCCTGAGAAGCATGGCACGGCAGCCCTCCTGTCTCTCTAACCTAGCACCTGCCTCTCTGGATGCTGTTTTCTCTCCCTCAGCTTAGGCAGAGAACAAGTCAGGCTGGTTTCAAACTGGCTTGGGCAACCAGCGGCACCTAGTTTGCCTGCGTGTCCTGTAACTTGTAAGCAGAACCCACACCACAAATCTTAAACTTTGTTCTACTCCAGGAAGCCTCAACCAGGGAAAAATGGGGGGAAACCTGATGATGAATCTGTTTCCGAGGCAACAGTTGCTGCGTCATTTTGGGGCAACGATGTTCTGCTTTCTGTGTCAACAGCAAAGGCTATATCAAAGAGCTGAAAGACTTGACCTTCAACCTACAACCCCACCTCTGATCCCTGCACCCCCATTTTCCAGATCAAAACCAGCCCCTCCTCCATATTCAAAGAGTATGCAGCATGTCAAACTGGCACAAGCTATTGCCTCCCGTTTCAAGCATTTATAGCCTCATTCAGTTCCAAACCCCCGGATGGTTTTTCAGGTTAATAGCTATGTAGGTCTGGAGAATTTCTGACCTGAGAATGCAAAATGGGTCCATCCTCTTTAGCTGCTCCCCTTTAAACCTTCTGGAGACTGACAGGGCTATACTGAATTCTACTTCATGCACGGAGGATCCGCTGTGTTACTCTGTCCATCACTGTGACATGGCACCGGCAAGTCTAGGTTTCCCGGTTCTGGTGCCAGGAGGAATCGAGAGGGTATAAAGTTCAAGTGCCTTCAAAGCAATTAAAATAAACAAGCAGACAAGGAGCTTCTAGGCCACTCCCACCTCCTACAGAGAATGTCACCTGGCATTGTCACCGCACTTCCAGTTCCCAAAGTTTGAAGGAGTGACCGTGTGTCAGCCCTCCTCATTCACCAGTTTCATTCACGGAGTCCCCCAACTCGCACCCAGCACCTAACTTCGCCTTTGATCACCTGTGGGTTTCAGAAGGTTCCAGGCCATTTCCCAGGCTGATATCTGTCTGCACCATCTCCCGTTTCAGTTCTCCGATCTCCGAGGCGATCGTGTCGATGAGCTATTCAAAGACAAAAATAGCATGACGTCAGGAAGTGAAGAGGCGGGCCATGTTCCTAAAGCCAGGGAGCTCCTGCCCTCAACAGATGACCCCCCCCTCCGCCCCATTTTAAATCTTGGCTCTGTGAATTTCCTCTAAACAGAGGAAAAAATAAAGGGGGAGGGAGCAACTCCCCTTTAAAAAGAGGAAGAACTTGGGTTTTGGTATTGGGAAAGAGCTTGAGTTTCAGTATTGTAATAAGGAAAAAATTCTGACACCCAGGTTTGGTTGCTCAACATGAATATAGAAGAATAAATAAGTGCTACTTGAACCAGGTCTCCAAATTCATTTTTGTCAAAAGAAATATTTCAAGGGATTCTCTGCATTAAATGTTTGCAATCAAAACCTCGGAGTGGTGGTACACATCTGTAATTCAGAAGGCAGAGGCAGAAGGACTGTTTTGGGTTTGAGGCCAGCCTAGGCTACTAGTGAGTTTCAGGCAAGCCAGGGCTACAGAGTGAGATCCTCTTTCAGAAAACAAAAACATATTACAAATCCCAGCACTCAGGAGGCAGAGGCAGAGGCAGAGGCAGAGGCAGAGGCAGAGGCAGAGGCAGAGGCAGAGGCAGAGGCAGAGGCAGAGGCAGAGGCAGAGGCAGGAGGATCTCTGTGAGTTGGAGGCCAGCTTGGTCTACATATCGAGTTCTAGACCAGCCAGGGCTACAGAGTGAGATCCTCTTTCAGAAAACAAAAACATATTACAAGACATGGTGGTTCACAACTATAATCCTTATACTCAAGAAGCTGAAAGGGGTATTGTTGTAGAATATTTAACCATTTAAAGATGTGTTGCATTTGTTTCTGTTGTGGAATATTACTTTAATTATGTAAAGATGCGTTACATTTGTTTATGCCGCATTTGTTTAACAATGTAAAGATGCGTTGCTTTGCCTGCCTAAGGCACCTGATTGGTCTAATAAAGAGCTGAATGGGCAATAGCTAGGCAGTAGGGGGACAGGTGGAGTTGGTGGGCAGAGAGAATGAGTAGGAGGAAGAATCTAGGTTTGAGAGGAGAGTAGGAAACGAAGGAGAAAGAAAGGGAGATGCTTGGGATCAGCCAGCCAGGCAGCCACCAGCCATACAGAATGAAAGGGCACACAGAAGGAAAGAAAGGTAAAAAACCCAAGGCAAAATGTAGATGAAGAGAAACAGGTTAGAATAAGTTATAGGAGCTAGTGGGACAAGCATAGCATAAGGCCAAGCGTTCATAATTGATAAGTCTCTGTGACTCGATTTGGGGGCTGGTAGTCCAAGAAAGCCTGCTACAGAGTATAAAGAATTTGAGCTACATAGTAAGACACTGGTTCAAAAAGAAACAAATAAGTAAATAATGTACTACTTACAGATTAAATTTCTGTGTGGTTCTGGGGATCAAACTCAGGCCTCACATACACTATGTAAATATTCCACCAGAGTGACATCTCCAGCATTGGTTTATTGACTGGTGGTTCATCGAGCCACTGAGTAGAGCCAGGTTCAGGCTGGCCTTGAACTTACTATGTATGGCAATTTGGTCTTGAACTTGAGATCCTTCTGCTTCAGCTTCTCTCTCTCACCGGAGTCTTTGTTTTGGTATTTTGAGAAAGGATTTTGCTATGTAGTTCAGGCTGGCCTGGAACTCACTGTGTATACCATAGCTGGCCTAGAACTCAAGGCAACCCTCCTGCCTCAGCCTCCTGAGCACTGGGATTATAGGCATGTGCTACTATGCCACGTAGCTTCGTTTTTTAAGACTGATAAATGCAGAACCAGTGGGTCATACTTGGACTCCTGGCTACATGGAAGGTAAGGGCGGGTGGGTCATTTGAGCACAGAAGAATGAGACCACAGAGGACGACATGGGCAGAACTTATACCCGGATGAATAAATGAATGAATATAAAAATCTAAAAACTAAAAAATAAAAGCAAGAAGAGAGGGTAAGAGGAGAGAAAGAATTGACCAAGGCTGGGAATGGGTGAATGGTGGGTGGGTAAGCCCCAGAGATATCTAGGGGAAAAAAATGACCCCTTCTGGCCAAGGCTTTTGCTGTCTCGTCTCTCGCCTACTATGAAGAGGCTCCATCTCCAAAGGCTGTAAATCCCCAGCTCATCCATTCACCTGGGGTTTCCTTTCTCCCCCTCTTTTTTTGACAGTGCTAGACTGAGCTCAGGGTCTGTGTATGCCAGGCCAGTGACAGACCTCTAAGCTACACCCCAGTTCCTCAACACAAGCTTTACTGGTACTTAGTAGCCACTGTAAATGTATAGTACGTGCTTAGGGTTGCTACTGTGCTCCAGATGTTCAAAAGTGCAGTTATTTTTCATATACATGTGGCTTATGTTAACACTCAATGTGTCTATTGATAAGCTGTTTGAAAAGTTCGACTTCATTTATTCATCCATTCGGTTTCAAGCCTTTATAGGCACCCACATCATGCCGAGTATGAGGTGGAGAGGAAGGCTGGCAGGTCTCCGTTTTCACTGGGCTAGCATTCTAGTGGGACAGACAGACTCTAGCATTGAAGGCTGAGCTTTTCTGGAATGAAGGTAGATTGGGATGCTTAGGGGGCAGCTAGGGGGCCTTGCTACCTAGTGTGGCCTATCAGGACAGGTGTTTGCACAGGTAACAGAGCCCTGAACGACATAAAAAGACAAAAGGAACAGTCCATAATTCAGAAAGTTCTAGAACCTGGGAAAAGAAGCAGGCAGGTTACTAGATCATGTTTGCCAAATATCACAGTCTTTATGAATTTGAGTTTCCCACAGTAAGAGCCATTGGAAGTATTTTAAAAATTATTTTATGTGTATGGGTATTTTGCTTGCGAGAATGTCTGAATCCCCTGGAACTGGAGTTAGAGACATTTTGTGAGCTACCATGTAGGTGCTGGGAATCAAATCTGTGTCATCTGGAAGAGCAGTAAGTGCTCTTAACCACTGAGTCATCTCTCCACTACCCCTCCCCGCACTGGAAGTTTTGAATTGTGGAGATTACGAGGCTTATGTTTTGTGATCTACAGAGATTATCTAGTTGGGGATGCAGCTCAAGAGATGTAACACTTGCCTAATCAACACAAGGTCCAGAGATTGATCTATAGCACTGTCAAGGGGAAAAAAAACCAAGAACATCTTCTCTTTGGGCTGTCGATGCTTGTAGATGCTGGAGGAGGAACAAGGTAACTAGTGAGGAGCAACTGCTTGGCCTGGACAAGAGACCGTCTGGGCCCTCTTGGGAGCAGTGAGAACAGGAGGAGGAAGATCTGGGAACAACTTGCCAGAAATGGCTATGAACTGATGGTTGTGTATGAAATTATAGAAAAGAAGAATTAAAAATTAAGCTGCTGGTGTGAGAGGGTGCATGCCTGTAACCCGGTACTTGCAAAGAGGCAAGAGAATCAGTAATTCAAGATCATTGAACTACAGAGTGAGTTCAGGGGCCAGCCTGGAATAAGGAGATCACCTCAAACTCAAACAAACAAGGGACTGCAGGATGGCTCAGCAGTTAAGAGCACTTACTACTGCTCTATCCGAGGACCAGGGTTCAGATCCTAGCACTCATACTGGGTGCCTCTCGAAAGCCTCTAACTGCAGTTCTAGGGGATCTAACACCTCTTTCTGGCCTCCATGGGTAGGCATGTGGCATGAGCACACATATGTGCACACACACACAAATTATGTACATATGTGTGTGTACAGAAAAGTAGACTGGTCATGGTGGCACACACTTTGAATCTCAGCCCTGAGGAGATTGAGGCAGGTGGATCTTTGTGAGTTCGAGGCCAGCCTGGTCTACAGAGTGAGTTCCTAGACAGCCAGAGGGCCTTAGTGAGACCCTGTCACAGAAAAGCTTTGTTTGCTGATATTCAAAATTAAACCCAGAGCCTCATGCATACTAGAGAAAGAGGGAGAACATGAAGGTAGAAGGGATACATTCCAGGGAGAGGGAAGGGGAGTTGGATTGGACATGCTCAAGATATATTATACACATGTATGTAGAAAGTGCCGATGTGAATAGAAAGAGAAGGTAGGATTTAAATTTGAAGAACAGAGGGACAGGATGAATGCCTCTGCTGAAGCCCCACTATGCTGAGGCTATGGTCTAGACAGAAGAGCTGTACCACAGCCCCTTGGGAAGTAGAGGGCCCCATCCAAAGGACAACTTGTTAGAGCCTTAGGCAACTCTCACAGAGAAGATTCCCACCCTAGCAGACCACCATGTCTCCATTCACCTCTCCACTCACCACTCTGTTACCACCACACTGATTTGAACATAAAATTCAAGGCAGGCCTATGAGATGGCTGGAGACCTGAGTTCAATTCCTGGGCCCCCAACGGCCTTCTCCAGAAGAAGCAACTGACCCTTCCAGCTAAGTTGTCTCCTTCAGGCATTGCTCTTACCACTGCACTTCTGACCACACCCCTAGGCCTTGTCTCTGCTCCCTTCTCTAGACCTAGTCAAGCACAAGATCCTATCGTGGTACCAAGCTGGCTAATCACTCAGCACATCATTTCCCCGCACAGTGACCTGAAGGTATGAAGGTGGATGAACGCAAACGTTGCTCCTGGCTGGATCCCTGCCAGAGAAGGGTATGTCCCTCCTCCTCCATCTAATCCTTCCTTAACTTACCCACTTGACAGCATAGAGCATAGAGCAATTTCCTCAAGAACTGGCCCTGAGTTGAATGTTCTGGGCCAGGCCTGCTCTAAGTGTTATGTTTTTATACACAACAGGCTCCTCCACCAGCAAATGTATCACCGAAAGTCATTCCTTCCTCTCTAAAGTCCTATGGATTGGGCGTTGGGAGTTACTCACATTGTTCTTTGATAAATTTGCGTTTATTTGTTTATTTTTAATTTTTAAAAGCCTTCGTTCTAATCTGTTACATTTGGTTCTTCCTAAATCCATCCTTTGAGGACAGAGATAACCCATGAACCGATTGCCGGGACCCATGTTAAAGCCACCACGAGCTCCTGCATAAACCTGGTGCTATTAACTAGTTTCTACAACTTACACAACCCCAAACACAAGTGCCAGTCTAGGAGTCTGACCATCTCTGCTGAAGCTCCACCATGCTGAGGCCATGGCCCAGAGAGGACCGGAGGCCAGAGCATCTGCAAAGCTTGTCCTGGAGTGTGGCTTCTGACCACTCTGGTCACACAGGAAGCCTGCAGACCCTAGGGAAGGGGGCAACAGTAGCTGTTACCCTGGTACAGTCAGAGGGTCGTTGGGACATCAGGTTGTCATAGCATAAAGATGGGGAGACAATGATTCTTACCCCCCAAACCCCAGAACAGCTGTCATCCCCAAACCAGCACACAGTAACTAAGGTTTGAGCCCAACAGACAGTCACCTCCAAGGTAGAGCACAGTAGAGCTCTACTGTCAAAGCTAGGACAATATTGGGTTATTTCCTTTTTCTCTCTTTCTTATGTTTTTGTTTGTTTGTTTGTTTTTTGAGACACAGTTTCTTGACATAGCCCTGGCTGTCCTAGAATTTGCTCTGTAGACCAGGCTGGCCTTGAACTCAGAGACTGGCCTGCCTCTGCCTCGCAAGTGCTGGGATTCAAGGCGTGTGCCACCATGTCTAGCTTAGTTTTCTTTCCCCTGCAGGGCTATACCACAAGGCTCAGTGCAAAGTGGGGATACACATCTAGGCAGAAGCTGGGAGCGTGGCTGGGACTGTGGCACCATGCTGGAACACTTGCCTAGCCACATCAGAGACCCTGGGTTTGCCCCTCAGCATGTGCAAACTTATACATTAAATAAACTTGGAAAACAAGTGTTGCTGGCATGGCTGAGTACTTGGACCAGGAGGCCAGAGGGGCGGGCTAGGGTGATCATAGGAGGAGAGAGGAAGGCAGGCCAGGGCTTGGGTCTTTGGTCCCCTCCCTCATTCTAGGACTCAGAAACCTAGCCCCCATGGGGTATTCACCTGGGTGACTTGGCACATACATGACATCCCTGTCCAGAGTGGGAGAATAACTGATGAGGACTCAGTTTTTCCCCAGTCCTTTGAGATCTCACCTGTGTGCTCAGGTGTGGTGCAGGAGCTCACACTAGTTCACACCACTCTAATCACTCATCACCCTGCAGCTTCCCTGCAGGCAGAACCTCATCCGCATCAGCTTGTGCAGTTCCAGCCTGAGGAGGTCTACAGCTTGGTAGTTTAGAGCAGTGGTAACTGGACCATCTGGGGACTCAGGAGAGCCAGCCTTCAAATTCCATCTCCTCTTCCTCTGTGGGTGGGGTCACCTTGGGCCAGTCACAAGTCAAAGTGTCTTGGCCTTATCCTTAAGGTTCCAGAGGATTGATGCTATGAGGATGATACTGGGGACTAAATACTGCCATGGGTGCCTATGTGTTCTCTGCCCTCTTCCTATACATATTGCCTCTTATTTCTGGCAACCAAGATTACAGAGGACTAATGCCAGGCAACACTTAAGGGAGGCCCATTCACCACTCAGCCCCGAAGAGGCCCTGATCACCAGCAGCACGGACCTGGGGCAGGGGCATCTCTGTCTCCCTGCCCAGAAGTCTACCCGGCACCTATTTTGCTCTAATGGGAAGGAAAGCCACTGTATGTCATCCTGTATACACAGGAGGGAGGAGGGAAAAGGGAGGGACCCCAAATCTTTTCTTTTTTGGGGGTTAGATAAAAGAATAATTCTCTTGAAGGTCAAGTAAAAATAAAACAAGAAAGTGCTTAGAGAGCAAGGCTGAACATGCCTGGTGTCACTTAGGAATGTTATCAGCGTCTGAGAAGGGATGTGCAGCTGATAGGGTGAAGGATGCAAACCCAGGGTGTGGGAAAAGTCAGGCACTTGGCTGCCAGCTTCAGAATCTCTTCTATACCCCAATTCATCAGCTTGGCCTTGGAGTCTGGTGGGCTTCTGCATTCTGGGAATCAACTGTGTGGGAAAAGACTTACTCCGGGACCTGAGAAATCATATGACCCAAACAATTCCCTCCCCTGTCTGATTCAGTTGACCTGGAGTTGCTTCCTGGGTCTGGTGGGTACATCCCACATTGGGGGTTTTTCAAAGGCAACTTTGAAAATGCTGGACCTCTTCCACATTTGCCAACAATCTTTGCTACTGAACTATCACCAGGGAGTGAAAGGTAGCCTGGGGCTGCCATCTTCATTTGTAGAGATGTATTTGTTGTTATTGTTGTTTTGAAACAACATCTCCTATAGCCTATACTGGCCTCAAACTCACTATGCAGCCAAGGCTGGCCTTGAACTTCTGATCTTCCCGCCTCTGAGTACTAGAATTATAAACATGTGCCACTATGATCAGCTGCTTTCTTCGTTTTTTGTTTTGTTTTGTTTGGGACAAGGTCTCACTTGTATCCCAACCTGGCCTGGAATTATGTAGCCCAGGCTGGCCTCATACTTGAGGCAATCCTCCTGCCTCAGCCTCCTGAGTGCTGGGATTACAGAAGCTGGTGACAATGCCCAGCTGGATCATTGTTGAATGTTATTACTCTGTGTTTTCACCCAAAGGAATGAGTCATACTGATGTGTGTCATGGCTTACTAACGTTAACGTTGTGAGATTAATCAAATAGAATTTGGCAGGAATCACCTAAGGAAATACCACCACCATAATTTCCTTTGCTTATTTCTCTATTTTTAGAAGGGACGTGCTATAGCCCTAGTTGGCCTAATATTCACAGTGTGGCTCAAGCTGGTGTGGAACCCATGGCAATCCGCTTGCCTCAGCGTCTCCAGTGCTGGGTTACAGGCATGCACCATTACTCCCATTTCCACTCGACTTTGATAGATACCGGGGTCAACTTCAATGCTTTGCTATCACGAGCAGTGCTGGGCCGAACGTCCCAGGTTCTCCCTGTGTAACATGTGAAAGCTCAGAGGAACACCAGCACCCATGTATTCAGGCTATCAGTGGTGTCACAGTTATCCAGGTGGCTTTGCTGCACCCCCCTCTATTTACTGCCTCTGCCATATTTGAAAGTGTAGTGGGTAGTGGTGGCACACACCTTTAATCTCAGCACTTGGGAGGCAGAGGCAGTAAAAAACAGGGGCAAAGCCAGCCTAGTTTACAGGGGCTGTCTTTCAGGACAGCCAAGGCTACACAGGGAAACTCTGTCTTGGAAAACAAAACAATAAAAGAAGAAAGTGTCCATGGCGCTTGTCTGAATTTGATATTCTATTTAAAAAAAAATGTGGGGGGGGGCATGATGCTTGTATGTATGTCTGTGCAACACAAGTGTGCTTTGACTCCCTCAGGGGCCAAAAGAAGGCATTGGATCCCCTGGTATTGGAGTTACAGATGGTTGAGTTGCTGTATGGGTACTGGGAATTGAACCTGTGTCCTCTGGAAGAGCAGCTAGTGTTCTTAACCACTGAAGGACTTCTCCAACTTCATTGATGTATTACTTTTTTTTTTTTTTTGAGACAGGATTTCTTTGTGTAGCTTTGGAGCCTGTCCTAGAACTCGCTCTGTAGAGACAAGGTGGCCTCGAACTCACAGAGATCTGCCTGCCTCTGCCTCCTGAGTGCTGAGATTAAAGGCGGCCGCCACCACCGTCTGGCTTTGATGTACCACTTTTAAAAGTCTCCGTGTGTGCGTGCATGTGCACGTCACAAAACAATCTAGGGCATGAGTCTTTGCCTTCAACTTACTTAGCCAGGGCCTCTCGTCATTCAGGGCTGGGTATGCCAGGCTAGCTGGGCCACAAACTTGTGGAGGTTCTCTTGTCTCTGCCTCACATCTTACGGTAGGAACACTGGGAGTACAAGTGTGGGCAACTGCACCGGACTCTCCATGGGTCCTGGGGAATCTAAACACTAGTAACTCAAGCTTGTATAATAAGTGCTCTATCCACTGAACCATCTCCCTAGCCACTTACCTAATTTTAACTTAAAAACATTCTGGGGCTGGGTATCAAACGCATTGAGGGAAGTACTTCCCTATCCCAATATGGGTATCAAACACATTGAGGGAAACACTTCCTTATCCCAGTATCCAATTTTGATATTTATTTATTTAGATCGGGACTCAGTCACTTGACCTGGAACTAGATATGTAGGCTGGCCTGGGACTGGATCAGGATGTCCTCAAACTCACAGAGATCTGCCTGCCTCTTCCTCCTGAGGGCTGGGATTAAAGGTGTGCTGCCACATATATATCCAATATCTAATTTTTAAATTTCATTCAATCTAATGAAGTGATTCTTTTTCCTTTTTTTCTGTGGTTTGCTGGACCCAAGTATATTTTTGTTATCTATTTGTATTTCTCTTTGCCTGTTCATGTATCTGTTGCTCAGTTGGGGGGTTTCTTTACTTTTCTTGTTAAGTTGTACAAAGATGTGGCCTTTGTCCCATATATTTCAAATACTTTCTTTCAGACTATTTTGAATTAATGTTTTTCTTAAATATTTGATGATGATAGAATCAGTTCTGGTGCTTGAACCCAGGGCAATGTACATTGTAGCCAAACACTCTACCACTGAGCTCTATCCTATCCCTAATTTATCTGCCTGCCTCTATCTATCTATCTATCTATCTATCTATCTATCTATCTATCTATCTCCTTATTTTAGATAGGATCTCACTCTCTAGCCCCATCAGGCCTGGAATTTGATATGTATGCTGACTTTTAACTCATAGATATCTGCCTGCCTCTGGCTCCAAAGTGTTGGTATTAAAGGTGTGTGCCACCACACCCAGCCTTTTGGGGGTACTTTTTACTTGTAGAAGGAGGAGGAGGAAGAGGAAAAGGAAGAAGAGGAAAGAGGAAGAGGAAGAAGAAGGGAGAGGAGGAAAGGAAGGAAGGAAAGAAAAAAGCAAGAAAGAAAGAGAAAGAAAGAAGAAAGGAAGGAAGGAAGGAAGGAAGGAAGGAAGGAAGGAAGGAAGAAAAGGAAGAAAGAGAAAGAACTTCAAGACAAGGCCTTACTAAATGGCCTAGGTTGCCCTGTCACTCTGTTGCCCAGGCAAGCTTTGAGCTATCAAGCGTCCTGCCTCAGCCTTCCAAGTAATGAGGCACACAGGGATATATCACCAGGCCAGAAAGTAGAATAAAAACTATCCAACTTTTCATTATGGTTATGGCTTATCTTTTTTTTTTCAAGACAGGGTTTGTCTGTGTAGCTTTGCGCCTTTCCTGGAACTCACTCTGTAGACCAAGTTGGCCTCGAACTCACAGAGATCTGCCTGGCTCTGCCTCCTGAGTGTTGGGATTAAAGGCGTGCGCCACCACCACCCGGCCTATGGCTTATCTTGAAGCCATAGAGTCCACATATTTTCTACTTAGACTTTTCTATAGGTCTATTTATTTACATACATTGTTTGTAAGTCTTTCATTCCTCTGGAATTTAATTTTGTGTGTAACAAAATAAATAAAGTCAGGAATTTGTCTGGGCTATAGGGCAAGACTCTGTCTTAAGGAACTAAATAAAGCCACTCCAATATTAACAAAGCAAATAAAATATTGTCAAACCTAGAACCCTAAGCCACAAAGCCCTGTACCCTGAGATGACTACATCTGTCCCCACAAAATTAAGCCCAGAAAATTAAAGAGACTGTGTCTCCTATATGTGATAGCATCACAAGCTATTGATGACATTCCTTTACTATGCTAGATCTTCCTTAGACCTGAAAATCCCTGTGAAGACCAGACTGCTGGTAGCTCTGTTTAAGACCTGCCCTTCTATCATTGGAACCTCTCACACCTTGGGAGAATGCTCAGGAAAAGACCTTGCCCTCGAAGCCAGCCCGTGTCTCTTGTCATAGGAGACATGTTGCTGCTGGAACCTGTTTTGTCTGTTAAAACAAAGACCAGGAAGGACCTGCAGGGTCAGTCTTCAACCAGCTACTGATGAAGTATAACTAGCCCACCCAGCTCCCTCATCCCCTACAGGACCACTCTGAAGCAACATCATGACCTCATGCTTCTTTCAGAAGGGCCCAAAGCCATGCTTAAAGGATTGCTTGGTAGTGGAGACCAGTGTAAGGTCTCTCCTTCCCTCAACTCAACCCTGAGTTCTCTATGGGGTTCTGTGGGAGTATTTCTAGGTAAGGTACTTCCATGAAAATCTTCAGCTCTGGACTTGTTTCTGAAGAACACAACCTAAGAAACCCTCTGGCCTTCCTGCTTGGACCCACCCCTTGACCATTCTCGCTGTTGGGTTTGCCTGGGGTAATTTCTTGCCTGGGGTAAGTGTCCTCCATTGAATGTAACTTCCCCAGGCAGGCATGCCTTTTTGTATAGCGCTGTATTCTCCAAGCTCAGAGCTGTCCCCACGAGTAAACCGACTGCTCTTCCTTCTCCCATCTTCCTCTTGGTAACTTCCCTGTTTGTTTGTCTTCCAGACAGGGGGTAAACCAGGACAGTGAGGAGCTAGAGCTCTGAACAGTCCTTTATCCTCAGCTGGACAGGATGGGGAAGTAGGAGAAATTGTGATATCTACTGAAAAGGGTCTTAGACTGAAGACTTAGAAGGATGACTACCTCATTTTTATATGTGGAATATAGATTTCAAAACAAATATGTATGTGCGTGTATGTATATGTCATACACACATATATGTGCTTGTTGGACATGAAAGTAAAAAAGGCAATGATGACAGCCAGGAAGAGGTCCAAAGGGAGGAGTGAATAAGAGGGTAATGAAGGGCAGGAACACTGCACATTACCTGCCTTCCCTCCTATGTAATCTAGATCTGTCTATCTATCTATCTATCTATCTATCTATCTATCTATCTATCTATCTATCTACCTATCTATCTATCTATCTATCTACCTACCTACCTACCTACCTACCTACCTACCTACCTATCTACTACCTATCTACCTACCCCAAACCCCATGTACATATGGAACATGAAATCAGAAGGGGGACTATCTGGACTGAGGAAAGAGACTAGCAGGAGGGGGAGGGGAGGGCCGTGGAGGGTAACATGAACAAAATACAACAATATATGCATATGCATTTAACGCCACAATCAACCCATTATTTTTTAAGCTAACTTAAGGAATTTTCTTAAAGCATTATGCTCACATCTGTTCCCTTCTTCACCACCACAAAGTAGATGCGGTACCATTTGCTTTAAGACGTGCTTCTCCCAATAACTTACATTATAAGCCATATGTGCCAACAGGTCAAAGAGACCCAAATTGGTTCCATGTTACCAGATATGGCTCACCAATATGGTGGAGGCCGGGGGAGGAGGGGAGTATGATTGGGGGTGTCACAAACTCAGTGTCACTGCTAGAGCCCCAGTCCTCAGAGGTCCCAGGTGACTCCTCATTTTTGCCCATGGCTATGTTTTCAGGTTTAGTGATATGCTACAGAACAGAAGTACTTTGAAGAACAGAATTCTATGTGTTTTCGCCTTTCCTACAGCACTGATTTGCTTTAGAAATTGAGTTTTAAGCTTGATTTTGTATTTTTTGCTTTATATTTCCAGGTACAGTGATCCACGCCTGTAATGCCAGCAGCACTCTGGAGGCAGAGGCGGGAAGATCTTGACTTTGAGACTAGAGTAGACTAGGCACATAGTGAGTTCCAGGCCAGCCTGGACTGTATATGTAGTGAGATCTATCTTAAAGAAGAATAAAAAGGCCTAAGGTTCCAGGTTACAATGAGGAAGAACAATAAGTCATCATATAGTCCATCAAATTTATTTCCAGTTATAAGATGCACTCTTACATTGCAGACCACCAGGAATTGCACATACCATGGAGTGCAAGCCACATAGGATTTCAGAGTGAGCATCTCTGAAATTCTGCAAATCTCAGACCTGAGATGCCTGACTTATGAAGCTTAGGATGAAGAGGCCTGTGGTTGAATGAGTTAAGTACCAGTGGCTTGTTTGGTTGCCTTGTTAGCAACAGATACACTGTTTTCAGGACTAGTATCCTGGGGTTACAAAACTGGCCCCGACTGACAGGGTGGCCACCCTGTTTCCCAATCCAGTGCTTTTGCTATTGTGGGCATGCAAGCCTTTGTGGAGGCATCCTGTTGTGGCTGAGCTGGAAGTCTGAGCAAGCAGATATTCACATAGTGTACAAGGCCTTGGAGGAAACACAAAGCCTAGGAAATGAAAACGAAAACCTAGTGGGGGCTCTGCCAGCTCTCCAGCCTTCAGATGAACCCGGTCAGAAGGCAGCTTGAAGATTTTCAGAGTTAACATTGAGGCTTCCCATCCACACATCAGTTCAACCCTCGGAGCCTATTTCTACAGCTAAGAGAACAACGCAAAACTGGGGGGAAAAAGTTTTCTTTCAAAGTTACCATTGAGGGGTGGGGTAGGACTGGAGACACAGTCCAGTGGTTAAGAGCACTGGCTACTTCTTTAGAGGATATGAGTTTGATTCCCAGCACCCATATGACAACTCACAGTTCTAGGGGATGTGGTACCCTCTTCTGGGCTCTGTGGGCATTAGGCATGCAAGTGGTGTGTAGACATACATGCAGGCAAAACATCCATACACATAAAATAAATAAAAAATGTAATAGACAGACAAAGTTGTCATTGGGCGCCAACAAGTAAGTCAATTGGGTATCAATTTGTTTGACTCTAATTTAGATGAAGGCCCAGACTATAAAACCGGATGCTAACTTGGGAAAGATCCATAAACTACCAAATATTTATTTAGTAGAAAACAGAACATCAACAGTTTTAGTTTTTTCCTATCTTATATCTTCAAGCAGTTTTGTATTAGGTTGAACTGTATGGAGTCGTGCTGTTTATGGGCCAAATAATTGTTAAATACTGATAATATCAAGGTTGGTATACACACACACACACACACACACACACACACACACACACACACGCTGACTCACAGACGATGTTAAAGCTAGTTGAAGATGCTGTTCTTAGGAACAGTGCAGTGATGTACGCCTGTAATCCCAGCACTCTGGAGGCTGAGGCAGGGAGACTGATTACAAGACCAGCCTGGGATACAGTATCTTAAAGAGGAAAGGAAGAAGGAAAGAAAGGAAAGAAAAGAAGGGAGGGAGGGGGAAGTAGAGAGGAGAGGAAAAGGGTTCAGAAATAGGGAGGAGGCAAAGCAGGGGGGCAGGGGTGAGGAAGAAAGGGGGAGGAAGGAGGGTCTTTTCATACACTGATATGTTTGCCTTTTATACGTGTTGTGTGCTTGGTTTTGTTTGTTTGTTCATAATTTATTTTTATTTTATGTGCGTTGGTGTTTTGCCTGCATGTCTGTCTGTCTATGTGAAGGTGTCAGTCAGATCTTGGAGTCACAAACAGTTGTGAACTGCCATGTGGGTGCTGGGAATTGAACCCAGGTCCTCTGGAAGAATCTGGAAGAACAGCCAGTGTTCTTAACCACAGAGCCATCTCTTCAGCCCCCTGTTTCTTTGTTCTGAGATAAGGTCTCAGTATGTAGCTCAGGCTGGCCTCTAACTCAAGATCTTACTGCCTCAGTCTCCCAAGTGTTGGGACTACAGGTATATACCACCATACTGGTCTTCCACTGACTCCTCATTTAATAATTTCTTCTACCTGAAAACAGCTTTTATAAGCTGTTGATCTGGGGCTGGAGAGATGGCTCAGCACTTGCTGCTTTTGCAGAGGACCTGGGTTTAGCAGCTGCAAGGTGGCTCACAACCATCCATAACTCCAGTTCCAAGGGATCCAACACCCTCTTCTGACCTCCATAGGCACTGTACACACATGGTACAAAGACATTCATGCAGGCAAAACACTCATAACACATAAAATAAATAATTCTTTCATTAACAGATTAAAACAATCTGCAACATACTGATTTATATTATAACAAAATACCCATGGTTGGGTAATTCATAAAGAACAGAGATTTATTTCTTACAGTTCTGCAGTGCAGGCAGTCCAGAATCAGGAGCCGCACTGAGCAGAGGCATTTCTGTGCCAGGCCATGGAAGAAGGTGGAAAGACAGGACATGCATATGTGTGTGAGAGAGGAAGGCAGTCACACCGATCCTTCCACCAGAGCCTGCCCTTCAGATAACCAAGCCACTTCCATGTTAACAGCCTGGATACATTCTCCAGGACACGGTCCCAGAGACCTCAGTTCTTCTTCAAGGTCTCCACTTCAGCGCCATTGCAATGTGGATTACATCTCCAACGCATGAACCTCGGGGGACACAGTCCAACCATAGCGCCACTTCTCCCCCCCAAAATCAGCCGAAATTAGCCCTGAAGTTTGGGGTTATCTGTTCTGAGGCTTATCAGTTGTGCAGACTTGGTCTTGGGGCGTGATGTTGGGGTTGCTTAAACTCTGGAGACTTCAGTTTCCACAAAGAGTAAGGAGTTGAGCAGCATTCTGAGGCTCTTTCTAACTCAAATCTGGTGTCCCCAGCTGCCCCACTGGGCCTTCCCTGAGTTCTTTGCTGTCACTCACTTCCTCTTTTTTTTTGACTTCCTACTGAGCAGCTGTCTTGAGTGGGCTTTCTCCAAGCACCAGAGGAAAAGGAATGACTGACTCACTCTTTCTGGAAGGCAATCTGAATACATAGGTCATCATTTTAAATATGAAACCTATCGGATTTGACGTTTCCGACCCAAGGAACTGACCCAAAGAAAGACACATGAAACAATGTGCTCAGCAGCAGCATTTATAACAATGAACGATGGAAAAAGGACTAGATGTCTAGCAACTGAGGACCTGGGTAAACAGTGTGGTACAGCAACATAATGGAATACTATGCAGCCAACAAATGGTGAATCTGGTATGTGTCACTAAGATAAAGACACTGCAGTACAGTATGTGTCCTCTGAGCCCACTTGGCTAATATATATGTATGTATTTGTGTATGGAATGATGTCATAGAATTATAAATTAACAAAGCAAAGGCCTGGACACTCACTGTTCTCTGGGCTCATTCTGTTGGAGCAACTGTAGGCACAACACAATACAGGTGATGGCCTTTTCCTTCTTATACTTCAGTGAACGTTTCTAAAGTGATTCACTTTTTTTTCTCTCAAACAATAAACAGATTATCTTCACTAGCAAATGACTAATTCAGTGGGTGGGACACAGCAAGCCTGACCCGCACAGCAGAGAGATCCACTGGTCGTCTTGTTTTCAGAGGCCCTGGTCTCTGCTATTTAGTACTTTGGTGGCAGGGGCTTAATTCTGCTTTATGCAAATGGAAACACCAGGTCCCTGTATTGGTGCAGGCCTTGAGGACTCCAGGATGTTCTGTCAGTGGCCATGGTGGAGCTAGTGAGTCACCTTCCTCCCTTCCCTGGAGCCAGGGAGTTAGTTGTTAGTCACTGCGGTACTCACCTATCTCTCCTCGACAAGGCTGCCCTGGAATGTGGGATGCCTATAGCCCAGCATCCTGAGTGCTGAGCTCACAGGTCTACACCAACCACCACACCTAGCTTTAGGTTCTGTCTTTCCTCCCTTCTTTCTTCCTTTTTTCTTCTTCCTTTCTTTCTTTCTTCCTTCCTCCCTCCCTCCCTTCCTTCTTCCTCCCTTTCTTCCTTCATGAATCTCAATTACATACCAGGTTTGACTTTAATATGGAGTCACATTCTTTATCCCAAGCACTAGTTATGTGGAACTTATTTTTTTTTTTCTCCCTAGTTAAAAAGTACAAGCAAACTCTATAATTTTCCTCGTGCCTCATTGGTTCTACCCAACCCACGCCAAATCCCTATAATTTCAAACTCACTAAGCATCATTATTTACGAGCAAAGTATCATTTCCTCAGCTGTTTTTAACCCAGCCTGAGTAACATGGGACGTGATCCGGGGTAACTTCAATAAAGAGGTCACTGCTTCAATGAGACTGGGAGCACCCATGATGACAACCTGTTCAACATGATTACATAAAACTGCCATAGACTCCACAGAACCTTGTACATGCACAGTGAACCCATGAGCAGAATGCGTCCAGGGAGGGAACAGAGTGTGCCGGGTCCACCAGACCCGCTGGCCATAGGCTCTCTGTTGACGATCATCTCCTGGGAGTGGTCTGCCAGAACAGCATGGTGAGATGTGAACTTAAGAGCAGTGTTCCTGGGGATGCTAACTGCAGTATTTGTGGTTCAGGTTTTAATAATAATCGTAATAAAAAGAATAGACCAAATGTTCAAAGGGGAAGAACTGGAGTGGAGGCATGAATCTGCAACTTGCAAAATCAGGATGAGAATTTTGCAACACAGAGATGTTTTCTGTAAGTCCAGGATGATCATGTCTTCTGAGCACATATTCTCAGTTTAAGAGAAGGGTGAGGTGGGGAGATGTTTAAAAGGGAATTTGCACTGTGAGCAAATATGCAGCATGGTTATTCTCATTTTCAGGCAGACCATCAGCAGCCGCAGGGGATGAATCACTGATATGTGAAACTTAGTGCAACACACAGGCCTTGTTCCTCACCTGGAGGCCGCTTCAGACAGGACTTTCATAGCAGGTACTGTCAGTGCCTGCACAGGCCCCACAAGTCGTTGTCCCCTTACTGTGCAATTTTCTACAGCAAGCACCTGAAGTCTCTGTACAGAACAATCCTGAAACATTGGAGAGTCAATAGCCCAGGATAGCTCCCAGCTGGGACAGTTAGGAGTTGGTACAGGAACAACTCAGTTTCCCTAGCAGCTCACAGCCTCCCAGAACTTCTGAGATTGGCTGAGTCTGGTCCTGGCTGCCTCTCCTTGCCTTACTTCCTGGTCCCCTACTTGAGTTCCCTGTGCCCACCCTCTAGACAAGGTGGGTGTTAGGACCCCCCAGGTACTCAGATGCTCAGATCTGTTTTCATAAAATGGTGTAGAATTTTCACATTACCTATGCAATCCTCCTATGCATCTTAAGTCACCCTGGATCACTTAGAATTCCCCATATAGGGTAAGCACTGGGTAAGTTGTTCTTATATTGTGTCACTTCAAAAATAATAGCAAGAAAGTTGATAAAGTCGATATATGCTCAGCACAGATGTAATCATTCCCCTTGATAGTTTTCAATTATGTTTGGTTGAATTCATAGATGTGAAATGCACAGATACGAGAACTTACTGTAGACTGGCTTTTTTTTCTCTATCTTCCTATTGCCATTCAGCATAGTTTGGTTCTTAAATCTATGGGCTATCATGGATAGTGGTGCAGCAAACAGGGAGAACACACATATCTTGGACATGCTGAGGTAATTTTTTTTTGGATATATACCCAAGAGTAGGAGAGATATTTACAGAGAAAACCATATAACAATGATGGAAGAAAAAATACAAATAAATGAAAAGCTAACCTACACTTATGAATTGTAAAATTTATATCATTAAAATATCTACACTGCTGGGCGGTGGTGGCGCACGCCTTTAATCCCAGCACTCGGGAGGCAGAGCCAGGCGGATCTCTGTGAGTTCGAGGCCAGCCTGGTCTCCAAAGCGAGTTCCAGGATAAGGCGCAAAGCTACACAGAGAAACCCTGTCTCGAAAAACCAAAAAAAAAAAAAAAAAAAAAAAAAAAATATCTACACTACCCAAAGTAATCCACCAATTCAAGGCAATCTGTATTAAAATTCCAATGGCAATCTTCATAATAATAGAAAAAAAATCCTAAAATTCATTTGAAAACAGAATGCACTGAATAACCAAAGCAATCTTGAGCAAGAAGAACAAAGCAGAAATCATCAGACAAATAAACTTCAGAATATTCTACAAAGCTACAGAAATCAGAACAATATGGCACTGGCATAAAAACAGTCACATAGGCCAATAGAACCGAATAGAGGGAACAGAAATAAACCCTCAAGCTTACAGAAAACGGATTTGTGACCAGTTGCTGACAGACCTTCAGAGTGGCAAAGGGTGGTTTCTTTAAGGAGTAGTGCTGAGAAAACTGGATGTCTACATGCTCAAGAATGAAACTAGATCCTTAGCTCTAACCATATGTAAAAATGACCTCAAATGGATTAAAGACTTTAATGTAAGAAACAAAACTATGAAGCTACTAGATGATAGCATAGGAGACTTCTCCATCACATTTTTCAGGCCACTCATATTTTTGGACAAGATCTCAAAAACACAGAAAACAAAGGCAAAAAAAAGAAATAGAAAATAGGATTACTTCAAACTTCAAACTAAAAGTCTCTGCACAGCAAAGGAAATGAGAAGAGAAAGCATTTGAATTTTGAATATGGCAAAGGGTTAATACACAGACTATATAAGAAACTCAAATAACTCAACAGCTAGAAAAACAACATTATTTTTTTAAATGAGCAAGGGGGACCCAAATAGATATACCTCTAAACTACAATATACAAGTGGTCAATGGGCATATAAGAACAATGTTTAACATCATTAATCCTCAGGAAATGAGAATCAAAATGAGTTCACCTTATCTAATCAGAATGGCCACTAGAAGGAAAACATCCCTTTCCCCCAAAACAACAAGGGTAGCTGTCCTGGACCTGGAGAATACACCAACTCTCATTGACCACCTGCAGGAATAGGGCTTAGTATAGCCATCATGGAAAACAATATGGAAGTTTCTAGAATCTCAGACTAGATCCTGAATCAATGGCACATTTCCTAAGTAGTTCACCTCTCCTAGCCAGCAAACATTGGCATTTTCATTTCAAAATAGGGACTCAGATTCAACTTCAGTTGAATTCAACACAGGCTCACTGCAACATACTGGTTCATGCTCCTTATAAGTGAGTGGGTTTCCTTAATCAGAGTTTTACTATTCCCATTCAGGGCAAGAGAACTGCATAGCATTCTTTAAAAAATGGGATGTAGACTGCAGAGTGAATAGTGGAAGTGTCTGTGGCCATCAGAAGATTTAAATGCCGCAATTATCTATGCATAGATGAATGGGTAAGTACAGTGTGATGATGGAGTATTATCACTCATCCTGAATAAGGAAGGACACTCTGATGCAGGCTACAACATTGGACAGATCCTGAGGATATTATGCTAAGTGAAACAAGCCAGTCAGAGAAGGATAACTATCATGAACCCACTTACAGGAGGAGCCTAAAGTGGTCATATTCACAGAAGCAGAGAGAATGATGGTGACCAAGATGAGGGGAAATGGAGGGCAGTTTGGTGAGAATAGTTCCAGTTTTGCAAGATGAAAAGAGTTTGGGAGCTGAAGGGTGGTAATGGTTGCACAATAATGTAAATGTACTTAATGCCATAGACGTGGACTTTTTTTTTTTTTTTTTTTTTTTTTTTTTTTTTTTTTTTTGTAGACCAGGCTGGCCTCAAACTCACAGAGCTCCACCTGGCTCTGCCTCCTGAGTGCTGGGATTAAAGGCGTGCGCCACCACTGCCCAGCAATGTGGACATTTTAAAAGGGTTAAAGTTATATTTTATGTTACACATGCTTAGCTACAATTAAACAAAAACAGATAACATAGTAGAAGACCGTTTTTGTTGTGGGTTTGCTGTTGCTATTGAATCGATGTTTGTTTGTTTATAAACCCATGCTGTAGAGACTTCCTTTTGTAGAAATAATCATAATAACACAAGTCCTGATGCCGAGCCCTAGAGGACCCCAAGTGTGAAGTAGCCTCCCCCACCCCCACACTTTCAATGGTTCTTTGCACACAGGATGAGGTCATCTCTGTGTGGGACACACTCAGATGCTGAGGACAAAATGCTTTCCCACACCTTGACCTCTTCTATTTCCTGGAGCATCAACTAGCCAGGACCGTGGAGCAAGGCCGGCTGCTCACAGTCAGCAGAGTGGTGAGGGATTACCCCCGCAGCTGACAATGCCAGGATCTTTCTAGTGTGACCGGCTTTCTGGGATCAAGCCGCTGGGCTGGGATATCCCAGGAGGGCCCATCTGATGTAACAGGGATGACAAACCTGACGAGCTTAAACCCCATACCTTTCTCCTTGTGTCTGGAGAAGGGTGGGAAGTCCCTGTTTTATTCTGACTTACAGCATTTTGCTTCAGCTGAGAAAATTTTCTGTGGCCAGATGACTTTTGTCTGAATCAAGTCGACACATACTTTAGAAAGATTCTTAGAGTTGAGGCTGAGCTTTGGAATCTGTTTTTAATGCTCAGCTTAATCTAAATTCACAACACTCAGAGTGGATAGTCAGAAACAGGTGCAAGCTGCTATAGGAATCCATCTCCTGTCCATAGCGTCACTATGCACAATAGCCAAGAGGTGGAAGCAAGTCCAGGGTCCACAGATAGAAGAACACACAAATAAAATGTGATATATGCATACAATGGGATAATAGTCAGCCTTAGAAGTAAGTTCTGACATGCTACCAGAGGGCTATCTATATAGCCTTCTTCCATTGTGTGGTCCCAAGGCCATGGCTGGCTGGCTGTACATCCACACAGCAGACTCATTCATGGTTTTTGTTTGTTTGTTTAGTTTTTAGTTGTATTGGCTATTTTTATTATCACTGTGATCAAAATGCTGGAGAAACATCTTGTGGAAGGAAAGACCGATTTTGGCTCACAGTTCCAGAGGGGTCAGTCTGCTGTACTGGGAAAGGCGTGGCAGACACAATAGCTCATGTCAGGACAAACCAGGAAGCAGGCACGCAGTGGTGAGGGGGTGGGTACCGGCCTTTGTCCCCTTATCCCTTGTCCTCTTTTATTCCACCTGTGCTTCCAGCCCATGAGATGGTGGAGTGGGTCTTTCCCTCTCAGTTAATCCTCTGGAAATGCCCTCAGAGATGGGTGTTCTCTAATGTCATAATAATTCTAAACCCAGCCACATTGACACTCAAGAAGACCCATCATATGAGTGATGTTAGAGATGGAACCTTGGCCCTTACACATGCTGGGAAGCTTGCTAACATTGAACCATGCCAGCAGCTCTTGACTCACTCACAACAATCAGCTATTCTAAGAGTCACAGCATTTATTTCTTGTCTTCACACATAAACAGCATTTAAAATCAGTACCAAGTAGATGAACTTAGTGAAAATTCATTAGACTGGACATTGACAGGAGTACTTTCTATAACATGTGGCATTTTAGTGGGGAATTAAACAGTCAGTCAGCAAAACAAATGCAAAAGAATCATTTGGAGATAAAAGACTCATGACACCTGAATGTTGTGGGAGATCCTGACTGGATCTAGGAAGATGGAGAAAGAAGTTACTGAAGGACATGGCTGGAGCCATCAACAAACCCAGAGGATAGGCTACAGAAGATTCTTTGATCAATGTTTAATTTCTTAGTTTTCATCATGGACTAGGCTGAAATAACAGAAAGTTTAGAGCCAGATGTGGTGGCACACACCTGCATTCCCAGAAATCTAGAAGCAGAGACAGGAGGATTTTGAGCTCAAGGCCAGCTTAGGTTCACAGTAACACCTTGCCTCAAAATAATAAATAAATAAATAAATAAATAAATAAATGCCATTGTTCCCAGGATTTGGAACTACATAGTTGGGGTTTCTTCAGTGTATTCTCTAGTGGCTCAGAAAATATGCTACTGTGTGTATATAACTCCTTATAGAAAGAAGAAATATCACACACACACACACACACACACACACACACCCTGATACCATTGCACTCTTGTGTGTTTATGAAGAGAGTCAGTGATAGAGCAAGTAGGAACAAGTGTAAGCAATTAGGGAGCTGGAACTGGGGTAATGAATGGGTTTACAGGAATTGTCATGCTATGATGGCAACTTTTATGAAATTTAAAACTCTATCAGTAAAAACCACTCCCCTCTCAGGAAATGAAAACTCCTCCCAACAACGCACCCAGGAATGACAGTATGCTGCTGGGAACCATTTCTTTGATTTTTAGTGTGTCTCCAAAACTTACTTTGCACATTCTTGTTGGGAGCTCTTTCTTCTGGAAAGTTCTGTCAGTTCTGTTCCTTTGCCCTCAAAATCTGTAATAATATACACTTGGAACAGTGGAAGTGAGGCCAGCTGCTCTGGGAGCCACACCCTTCCTGCTCAGACTGGCAGTTCTGGGGCATGGGGACCAGTGCCAGTGTCCACCAGGCTGGACTTCTTGTTCCAGGGAAGAGGTTAACCTTTAGCCTCCTGATGAGTCTGGGACCCACAGCTTTGGTTAGAAGTCTTCTCTGGCTCTTGCTCCTGTGGGACCCCTGGGGCAGGACTGTAACTGTCCTAGGCCTCAGTTTGCTTACCTGTAAAAGGGGTAATGGACAATGGTAGTTTATGGGAAAATGAAGGGAGCTAGCCTGAGGAATATATCCAGCACTCTGTGGGCACAAGGCCTCAGTCAAAGTCAGCCAATGCCACTGGTGGGGACAGCCACTGAGTAAGTGAGAGCATTAGCACACAGGAGTGTATGTGAGTGCACACCCACACACACTCTCATGCATATACATTGACACAAACACATGTATACACATATATCACACATACACATTTATATAGATATACACTGGCATATTTACACACACACATATAAACATATACATACACACTCACACAGTGACACACACATATAAATGTATACACATGCATATAACATGCATACATACATGTACCATATATATTCATACACATATAATTCACATATATACACATACAGACACATATATACACACACGCACACACATATATGCAGTGGTTGTTTGGTTTTGTTTGTGACAGCTGGTCTCAAATTCACTGTGTAGCCAAAGAGGATGACCTTGAACTCCTGATATTCCCGCCTCCACCTCCCAAATGCTGAGATTACAGGTGTGCATTACCACAGCCAACATAAACATCTGTCTTTACTGAACTCACCCAGAGGATTTGGCTATCAGTGGTTCCAGAAAGGAGTGACTTTGTTAACTTTGGTGTCACTTGAGAAAACTAGAAATTTTATTTAGTGGGATTGGAGAGGTGGCTCCATGGGTAAAGTGTTTGGTGAGTGGGCATGAGCTGCCTGGGTTTAGATTCCCAACACCCATCTAAAAAGCCCGGTGTGAAGCTATGTACCTGGAGCTCAGTGATGGGGGACTGAGAGAAGAAGAGGGGACGGGTGAGGGAGGGGGTTCATTGGCCAGCCAGTCTAGATATTAGGTTCAATTAGATACCGTTCAAAACATAGGGAGAGCCAGGCATGGCAGTGTGTACCTTTAACCCCAGCACTCCAGGGGCAGAAGCAGGAGGATCTCTGGGAATCTGAGGCCAGTGTGGTCAACAAAGTAAGTTCTAGGACAGTCAAGACTACATGGTGAGACACTGTCCTTTTTTTTTTTTAAAGTTGAGCTGAGCATAGTGGTGCACACCTTTAATCCTAGCACTTGGGAGGCAGAGGCAGTTGAATCTCTGTGAGTTCGAGGCCAGCCTGGTCTACAAAGTGAGTTCCAGGACAGCCAGGGCCATTACACAGAGAAACCTCTCTCTAAAAGAAAAACAAAACAAAACAAAACAAAAACCAAAACAAAAGCAACAACAAAAACAATAATAATAATGATGATGTTCAAAAACAATAGAGGAAGACGGCACTGGATGCCAACTTCTGGCCTCCATACATACACGCACACAAACAAGGATAAAGAGTAAAAAATTAAAAATCAGTACCATATAAATAGTGGTTGCAGGACTCCAACTTTTCTGAGTTTGAGTTTGTAAGCTGGGAAACATGGCAGGGGACACCCAAGCTAGGAGATTATTAAGCCACAAGCCAAGCTGCTCTGGTGACAGGTGCACTTGTTTTATCTCCTTCAGTAGACCGACACTGAAACCCAGAGGGCAGGCATGTTGCATCCTGCATGTAATTCCCATCACTGTCCCCTAAGTCAGCTCTTTTCAAATAGAATAGTGGGTATGCAACACACACACAGCCACAATGTCTGAATGGCGGGGAGTCCTCCAGCTCCCGCTGTCTGTAATTACCCCCTCTCCAGTCCGATTTTGAAGAGTTTTGAAAATTCAAACTAGAAGGCTGAGTTAGTGAGCAGAAAAATGAAGCTGTCCCTGGGTTGCCTGACACTTTCTCAGCTCTCATGAAGCTTCCTGTTGGTGGTGAGCCGTTCTTTCCAGCAGTCAGTTATTTACCCAAGGATTAGTATTAGTCACCCCTCTTTGTTAGTCAAACCTTTCATAAAGATCGTACATACAGAGGAGAACATAATGTTTCTGGGATGGCTCTCACCAAGCCTTGAAGCCATAGCGCTGCAGATGTGATGGGTGGAGACAGGATTACACTGTCCTGACTGTAGGGACCTCTCAGGAAGCCAATGCCACAGGCACAGGAAGGTTAAAAAGTACACTCTGAGCTGAACACGATGACACTTGACTCTCATACCAATGAAGCTGCTAGCAGTTGGAAGCCATCCTGGGCTACATAGTGATTTCAAGACTAGTTTGGGCTATCTAGGTAGACCCTGTCTCAGAAAAAACAAAACAAAACAGTCAAAACCAAAAAAAAAAAAAAAAACAAAAACAAAAACCCAAGCAAGACTGCTTGAGGGTGGGGGATATAGCTCAGTTGTAGAGTGCTTGCTCAACATGCACAAAGCTGTGAATTCATCCCCAGCACTACACAGACCAGGTGTGGTGGCGCAGCTTTGAAATCTCAGCACTCAGGAGGTGGAGGCAGGAAGTCATAAACTCAATGTCATCCTCAATACACAGTGAGTTCAAAGCCAGCCTGCACCAAATGAGGTCCTGTCTCAACAACAACAATATCATCACTATCATTAACAACAGACCACTTCTTGAAGCAACAGAGATAAAGTAATTTTAGGCTAGGCACGTCCTAAAAACCCTGTTTATAAATAGTAAACCATTGCCAGACATGGTTGTTCGCATCTGTGATCACAGCGTTGTGCTTGGGAGGCTGAGGCAGGAGGCTCTCTGGGAGTTTGAGGCTAGCTGGGCTTCACAATGAGACTTTGTCAAAATAAATAAGAAGGAAGGGAGGGAGGGAGGGAGGGAGGGAGGGAGGGAGGGAGGGAGGGAGAGAGAGAGAGAGAGAGAGAGGAAGAAGAAGAATAGGAGGAGAAGGAGGAGACAGAGGAGAAGGAGGAGACAGAGGAGAAGGAGGAGGAGGAAGAGGAGGAGGAGGAGGAGGAGGAGGAGGAGGAGACGGAGGAGGAGACAGAGGAGGAAAGAAGGCAGGCAGGAAGGAAAGTCCCCAGTTAACTAGTCTCAACTGACAACAGCTGCCCCTTAGAGTGAGGCCATGTGTGCAGCAGGCACTGTCCACCATCCCACTCAATTCACATGTCTCCTTGAACACTGTGGAGCAGAGACTGCTGTTAACCCCACCTCGTGGATGAAGAACCGGAGGCTCTGAGTGTATGAGGAGCGGTGCAGCAGGGAATGACCGACTGACCAGGCCGGGGCCTTTCCATGACGCAGGCTGCACACAGCTCTGAGGCTCTAAAGCAACAGTAGGCTCTGACTTTTGAAAAGCTGCTGTGGGACTGGAGGAGGTAGGAAACTCTCCTCGGGCCTCAGACCTGGAGGCTGTGCAAGCCCACACCACCCTCTTCCTCTCCAGCTCAGCCTCCCTGCCTCTGCACATCCTCCCTGGCTGGTGGGCATTTCCTTCCCTCTGGTGATAAGAGAGGGCCAGGAGCTCTGCTCAGGGCTGAGGACTTGTCAGGAAGCCAGAAAAGCCAGGAAGTTTATTTTTCTGCTGAGAGCCTAGTGCAGTTCCTGGGAGCAGCCCTGAGCCTCCTTACAGCCTTATAGCTCCTTCCCCAGGAAGCTATCAGTCACAGCAGCTCCAGTGTCATATGTCAGAGATCATTTTCGGGTGGCCTGTGGGACCTTGTGCATCTTGACTCGCATGAGCTTCTCCTGTTGTCCATGGTGAAGACCATTTTAACATTTAAGTACAAAGCTATTCCATGCCTAAATAAATAAACAAACAAACAAACAAACAAACAAACAGGAAATGTACACACAAATCTAGACTTCCAGCTTCTTACAGATCACAGCACCGAGTCATTATGTTGCTGTCTTCTTTATTTTTGGAGTAGTATTTTTATATTTTAATTAATTTTTAAACACACCAGAGAATCATACAATACTGCCTGCACCAGATGCAATTCTGGACCACAAGGCTGAATGTTGCTTTGTAACTAGTTGGGTGATAGCAGAGCCTTGACCTCACCTTCATTGCTTACTGAAGCCCCTGTGTCATCGTCAAAGCAGTCATTTCTGCAGTATTATGTGTCCTGAATGACGAACACGGTAAGACATGATGTAGCTCCTGCAAGAAGCCAGGGCCCAAGGGAGAGTATGAGCTTGTCACGCAGCACACGTGACCACTCCCGACTGGATATGTAACGCATGAACACCTCTCTGGTTAGCTTGAGGGAGCACGCATAGGATTGAGGATTTTTTTTACTGGCTTGGCTTCTGATGACCTCGAAAACTACCAATTTCAGTAGAAATAACCCCCGTTCCCATCCATTTCCCACTAAAAGACTCATAAATGTCCCCCGGGCAGGGCTGCACTGCAGCATTTCTCCGTTGGAATCCCTCCCACTCTCACTGTTCATTCTCACCTTCCCTTAATAAATCTATGTTTGCTTTGCTCACTCTTTGTTTACTTATTCTTCTTGGGCAGGCGTGAAATCACAAATATGGAAGCCAACGGCTCGGGGTGCCTTGAATGTCCCTTGATCATCTAGCACACTAGCTCCTCAACTTAAACTCACCAAGAGCCAAAAAGGTAACATCCCTCTCAAAAACCCCCGCTCCTGCGGACTGGACCCCTCCCCTCTCGTGTGGTTGGTGCCTCACTGTGGATTGAACTCCATAACCGAGTCCCCAGCTCTTTATTTTGGAGGGATGCAGTTTGCTGACTGTCCCCAGTGACTCGGTCCTCTCTCCCGCAGCTTCTCTTCCACTCCACACACGGTGTTCCATGAATTTATTTTTTTTAATTTAATTTTTTAATACAATTGCCTGGGGGATGTAGCTGAGGTGGCAGAGTGCTTGCCTATCCTGCAGGAAGCCCTGGGTTTGATCCCCAGTACCACATGAAGTGGGTGAGGTAGACATGTCTGAAATCCCAGCACTCAGGAGGGAAGAGGCAGGATGTTTGGAAGTTCAATGTTATCCTCAGCTACAAAGAGTTTGAGGCTCATCTTTTCAGGGGGAGGGCTCAACGCATGTGAAACATATGGTCTGTGGATGAAATGCAACCCAGCCCTGGGACAATCTTAAAAAAAAAAAAAAAAGACAGGAGTTTTCAATACTCATCCATTTTTACCCTCCAAGTAGTCTGTAAAGACCAGCTGGTGGGAAATTGGGGCAAAGGGGGCATCTTTGGCAACATCTGCCAGGCACACGAAGAACCATGTGCAGAGGGCCATCATGCTGGTCTCAAATGGCTGCTGTCCTCTGAGGGAATTTGGGAAGATAGTTATACTTTGGCTTTTGGGGGTGACTTTTATAAAGGTGGCACTCTGTGTCTGTCCTCGGTTTCTCAAAGTCTTCCTCAATTCTCAATTGCATTAAGAATGGAATCTTAGGCCGGGCGGTGGTGGCGCACGCCTTTAATCCCAGCACTCGGGAGGCAGAGCCAGGCGGATCTCTGTGAGTTCGAGGCCAGCCTGGTCTACAGAGTGAGTTCCAGGAAAGGCGCAAAGCTACAGAGAGAAACCCTGTCTCGAAAAACCAAAAAAAAAAAAAAAAAAAAAAAAAAAAAAGAATGGAATCTTAGGCTAGAGAGATGGCTCAGTGGTTAAGAGCACTGACTGCTCTTCCAGAGGACTCGGGTTCAGTTCCCAGCAGCCACATGGCAGCTCACAACTGTCTGTGACTTCAAGATCTGACACCCTCACACAGACACACGTAGAGGCAAGGCACATTTAAAAAAAAAAAGGAATCTCAACATGCTCACCTAGTTGCAAAACTGGCCCCACCTCCCTCCTCTCTTCATCCTCCGCTGCCCTGATTCCTGGTCCTATGCAGAGCCTCTGATGCTGCTCCAGGATCCAGCACTGCCGCTGCATTGTTTGGAAAGGCTCTTCTGTATCTTTACTCCCACACAGTTCAACCTTCCTTTCAGCTCCCCAAGAGGGCTTCCCAGCACCCACACAGGGAGCTCTGCACCCCCTCCCATCCCTCAAGGTTTCTCTAACTGTTATGAACTTCCCAGGTACCGCACACTGCCATCATGGGTGCCGATTCCCTTCCAGGAGGATACCTGAATCCTGCATGTAAACATATGCCCATATGGTCTGCACATCCTTCACTCACCCAGCCAATTTACTGAAAACTTGAGGGTACAGACCACTGATTAGCCAAGCTATGCAACTTCAGTCGGCGAGAAAATCTCTGCCCTGGACAAGGTGCTAAACATATGAGTACACTTTCTTCCTGTCATCTCCTTTGCTTCCAGAAGGCCTGATGCAGACCCAGCTAGAGAAACCTCAGGCAAGGATTATCTCCTAATTTACAGTGTACATTAGAATCTCTCAACCCCAGCACTACCGAAGTTTAGGGTTGGTTTAATGGGCCTGTGTAGTGTAGGGAGTTTGGCAGTACTTCTGGCCTCTGACCACTAGAGGCCAGTAGCTCCTCCATGCAAGTGGTGGCTGCCAACTATCGCTGGAGATCAAGTGGTCAAGACTGAACCAGCTACCAGCAGAGACTCTGAGATAAGCCGGGACTCCGGAAATACAGAAAGCAAGAATGAGAATTTCCCCCACGTAACTAACACAGAGAGAAAGCAATCACAGATTACCCAGGCCGCTGGAGCACAGGTCTGAAACGAGACAGAAACCAAGACATTCACACCACAAACACACTAAATGGCCCCTCCTCCCGACACAGGAGTGTGTTCATGGCAGAGGGCCAGACAGCAGCAGTAACACCATGACTTCCACAGCCATGGATTGGTATCTTCAGAGTACACACTGGAACCGACTCGTTTTACAGCCCAGCCAGGAAGGTGACAAAGGGGAAGGTGAACCTCGGTCTTCCGTCTGCCCCTCTCTCACTCCCTTCCTTCTTTCCTGGTCCTGAATTGGGGGGCTCAAGCAGTCCTGTTGTTTCGCCCTCACCAGTAACTTAGATCTCACAGGTTCTACTGCCGTACCTAGCTTAGCCTTGATGTTTAGATTTTGAGACTGAGTCTCTATTGTCTAGGCTGTTCTTGTACTCATGTGCTCAAGCGAGTGACCCTCTTGCTGGGATTAGGTACTTGTCAGCAGGCAGTTCAAGGTTTTTGCTTACGAAGTCCCCTGAAGCATCCGTGGAGATCAGCAGGCAACACTCAGCTTCAGACACCGCGGCCGTGGTGTGCTGGAAACAACGGTCCTTCAAACCACTCCACCAGTAAGTACACTCATTGCCTTTGGCAAATGCGGCACCTGCTGTCTCCTAAGTTCTGGCATTGCTGGAGAGGCATATCCTGGGGGATAACCTGGGACCTAAAGGCTTTGGAACCTCTCGTGAGAGGCCCGTCTGCACACCTAAAAAGTGTCATCTCCAGAGAAGGCCACTGTCCCTGTGACTGCTCCCTATGGAATTTCTGGGGTGGGCAATCCAGAAAAACTGAAAATCCAGTCAGATTGCCTGAGCCATGTGGGGTACCAGGGTCCCAGGGGTGTTGGGGTCAAAGCTTGAGTCCTGGAGACCCTACCAAGCTGGGCTTAGCCACTGGCCTCAATAGGATAACTAAAGAGAAAACAAATCTATTCATTGTGGCTAAGAACACTGGGAAGAAGAAAAAATAAAGGAGTCCAGTGACCATGTATGACCTAACTCGAGGTTTATGCTTAAGCAGGAGGTAAGTGGTTTGTGAGACTACCCGTCATGGTCAAGGTGTGGTTGTCCCCATCCCTGAAACTTTACTGTCTCAGATCCGGTCAGAACTGTGTGAATTTTCCCCAGTTGCCTGGCATCAGGCTTCATCCTTGTCTTTCTCCCAGCACAGGACTCCTTGGGTAACACCAATTTCTTGGGGTCCATTGTCTCAACAGTTTAATAGCTGAAGGGAAGGGCCCACCTGTCTCCCTTAGGCTGCCTTTTCTCTTGCCAGGATAGTTATACACCTTGGGGCAGAGTCAGGCCAGGCTGATCCCCATGCTCTACAATTTCTAGCTCTAGGCTGTTTCCCCACCTGTAAAAGGAGATATTTAGGCCAGAAAAACATTAAGTCTTTGCTGCCCAGTGTGGCAGTCACTAGTCCTGTATGGCTGCTGAGCACTCAAGATGTAGCTGATACAAACTGAGACATGCTTGCATATAAAACACAAAGTGGATTCTTGTTTTTGTTTGTTTGTTTGGTTGGTTGGTTGGTTTTTTGAGACAGGGTTTCTCTGTGTAGCTTTGCGCCTTTCCTGGAACTCACTCTGTAGCCCAGGCTGGCCTCGAACTCACAGAGATCCGCCTGTCTCTGCCTCCTGAGTGCTGGGATTAAAGGCATGTGCCACCACCACCTGGCACAAAGTGAATTCTTCAAAATGTATTTTGGAACATATTTCAGAATGATATGCTGTATCTGGTAAAATAAACTACTGCCAATTAAAAAATATAGTACGAAAATGAAAAAATTCTTAATTTTTATTTTTATGAGATATTATAGATACACAGAGCCAAATAAAATTGCCTTTTGTAGCTGGGCGGTGGTGGCACACGCCTTTAGTCCCAGCACTCGGGAGGCAGAGCCAGGCAGATCTCTGTGAGTTCGAGGCCAGCCTGGGCTACCAAGTGAGTTCCAGGAGAGGCGCAAAGCTACACAGAGAAACCCTGTCTCAAAAAAACAAACAAACAAAAAAAAATTGCCTTTTGTGATTAACTTTACTTGTGTGTGTGTTTTTTTAATTAAACAAAAACACAACAAAAAAAACCATTTTTCATGTGACTCCAGAAAATCTTAAATTACATCTGTAGCTTGCATATGTTTCCATGGGACAATGATATTCTATCAGTTGCTGTCTGTGAAAAAAATGTATTTATGGAAAGCAAAAGCCAAATACCAAACCTTTGCGGTATCACAAATAAACTGTTGCTCTGACTAAATTTCTAATCACCATTGTTTCTACCACAAGGTATTTTGGTGTGTTTGGCGACAGACCATATGATGCCATCTATTCACATTCTAGGGTACATACAGGGAGGTCGAAGAGACAGTAACACTCTTCTCTATGGCTTTTAATAGTCCACATATCCACAAAAGGATCTGCTCAATCAAATTTTGGTTAAATTGGGGTTTGGGGTTCTATCCGTCATTTTAATTCCTCTGTCGTATCTTCCCACTATTCTGCAACAGTGAACTGTCTTTGCTTGTGCATGTGGAGGAATGAACTGCTATACAAAGGCAATTCTGAGAACTCAAATGCAGGGAGAGCCACTGAGGTCCAAGCTGCAGTGAGGCTGGTCCAGTTCTGGATGACTAAGGCTTTGCTCTGTAGATGGGATTCCTGAAGACTGAATACCATCTCAGGTGTCCAGGAAAGACTGCCAGTCAAGGGGACTCAGCTGAGATGAAGAGAATCAATCACCCACTTGGCAGAGCCAGACTTCAGCCACAGCATTCCCATCCTTTACCATGCCGGAGTGCTCCCCTGAGGTTTCTCTGACCTGTAACTGCAGGGTTTCCATTTCTAACAGATAAGCACAGCTCGCCATCTTGTCTAACCTGTGCAAACCAAGCACACCGAAGAGCCTCTGAGATGGAGTCCCCGCAGTGATTAGGGCCCCTGAACGAAGCCAGCTGAGGATGAGGATGGAACTCAGAGTCTTAAGCGTGGCTAGGTAAGTCTACCAATGTGCCACACTTCCAGGGATTCTCAGCTGGTTTGTGATGGGTTCAGGGATGCCCGAAAGGCCAAAGCACTTGTGAGGCAAAGGTGAGCAGGGTCTCTGTGATCCCAACACATTTCCTTCCTGGTTAACTAAGATCAACTTTCACCTTGTCCCTTAGGCTCAGGCAGCTGAGAAAGTCCCACCTAGTATGGGGAAACTCTACACACAAGTCCAGGCAGGCGAGGGTGGGCCAGCCAAGGAAGCTCAAAGGCATTCCTATACACGTGGGTGGTGTGTGCTGGTCACCTGGCATCATCCTCCACTATGTGAGGGAAGAACTTCCTCTGAGGGGCTGAGTCACAATGACAAAAGAACAGGACACACTTCTTCTGATGGAACTGAAGTTGTGGATTGAAGTTGAAATCCTGGAACAATATTGGGACCACAGCTATGCCTCTCTTCATACCATTTCTACATGTGCACATACAGGCTTGTGTGCACGTGTGTGTCTGTCTGTCTGTGCATGTGTGCGTGAACTTGGAGGTCAGGGGACAGTCAGCCTTGGATGTTGTTCCTTAGGTACCTTGCCCTTTTTTTTGTCTCGAGGCAGGAACTTTCACTGGCCTGAAACTTTTTCAAATAGGATAAGTTATCTGGCCATGAACTCCAGGGCCCTACCTGTCTGTGCCTCCCATCTTGCCACCCCTGGAATTACAAGTGTGTGACACTGCACTCAGCTTTTTATCTGGTTCTGGGGATTGAACAAACGCTTGTAAGGCAAGTGCTTTATCAACCAAGCCATCTACCAAGCTCCTCCGACCCAGGCCCTTCACACACTCACACACACACCATTTCTACTTCGATTTTATCTTCAGATAAAAGTGAAGGCTGAGGGCTGGAGAGATGGCTCAGAGGTTAAGAGCACCGACTGTTCTTCCAGAGGTCTTGAGTTCAATTCCCAGCACCCACATGGTGGTTCACAACCATCTGTAATGAGATCTGGCGCCCTCTTCTGTGAATATAATAAATAAATAAATCTTTAAAAAAAAAAAAAAAAAAAGTGAAGGCTGAACCCCACTCACTCAGCCTGTGTGAGCTCTGCTACCAGTGGGTAAAGTGGTTCTATTCAGCCTGAAAGGATAGCTCAGAGGCAGAAGGTGAGGGACAGGTGGTAGGAGGGCAAACCTTAGAGACTGACAGTCAAAGGTTTGGCCTTAGACACAAGCTGCTGTGGCAGAACAGGTGATAGAGAGTTGAGGAAAAGGCAGATACAACCCAAGGGTATGAAGGTAAAACCTGCTGACTTGATCTGAAGCAGGTAACTTAGATCGACAAATTGTGTTTGGTGGTAGCGTAGCTGGATGGTGAGCATCATCCATGACATCTACTCATGAAAGAATGAGGTCCTAAGCAGATGGTAGATGTAGTGGAAGAAGGGTATGGACTTGGGAGACCTGTAAAATATCTGTCAGTACTGGGTCCCTGAAATGGGTAGGGGCAGCTCGGAAGAAAAAGGTCCAGGAAAAGAAGGGGTCATGACGACTGAGCATTCATGGTCCTAAGTCAGGTCCAGCTGGAATGTCTCCAGCCTGGAAGACTTTCTTATATAACTCTTTCATCTTATATAAACTCGTTCATCCAATTTACCCTTTAAATCTGTTGGTAGTCGGTGTACAGATCTGTTACCTAACTACAGGTATCTGGTTACTCTGTCTAGGGCTCCATGTCTCTCCATCTCCCCATGTTTTCACAGTGACCTTATAGAGTAGGAAGACGGTATTTGTCACAGGTGGCTAAGGAAAATTAATCACGGTGCTGTGAACAACTGGAAAACACGTGTGTCCAGCATAGGATTTATGTGGCTTCCAGGATGTGACCCTACAGGAACAATGACCTCGGGCATCCACAGTTATTCCAGGATGGTCAGACCATCTGGGCCTTTTCCACATGCCTCGTGTTCTCTAACCTAAGTTGCTTCCCAAGCCAGGACACATGAGAAACCACAAATCAAAGCTTGACACTGGTGGTCAGCAGCTCTGGTTGAGGGCACATGCTGGGGAGGGAGAGTGTGATGAAGAAGCAGTTGCTGAGTGTCTTTCAACAACTGAGCTGTACAAAACCACAGAGCACTAATAAGCATGAAGGATGATAAGCCTAATGTGGAATTCAGCTAAGGACCAAGAATCGTCATCCTTTACGATGTCTATGGAGAGGTGCTTTACCACTGTATAAGTGCCATTCTGAAATTTAGGTCCACTCCTACCTTCCAATCTCAGCTGTCAAGTGAATATTCACTTCCTTAATAGCGATGTCTCTGGAACCCCAGGGTAGGCTGCCTAGTCTCAGAGGCCCCATTTACTTCTCATCCCAGGGACTGCCTTCTTCATGACTCTGGCTGGCGATGTGCTGATTTTGGTAGTTATCTTTCTTTGCTACCAGACTAAAAGTTCCGTTAAGTCAGGAATGGCTTTTGGTTTTTCCCCAGCTGGCCTGGGTCAGAGCTTGGTGGAATCATATGTGCTTAAAAGACATGGATCCAAATAAAACATGACGCATAACGGAAGAGCCCATGAGGGGCATATCATATGGGCCACTGGATTCCAGCTTGTTATTAATAAATGTTCAAAGGGCATTACTTTATCCATGCAGATAACTCCACAACTAAGGCTGGTGAAGAACACAGGCCAACAGTGTACATCAACGTGAGGAAAGGGGAAAAAAAACCCTACATCAAAGTGACTCATTTACATGAACATCTAACTTAAAGAAAGTATATAATCTAAACTGTGTCAAAAATACAGATAATAATAAATGGTTCAGACATCTTTGCCAGAATTTCCCGAAGGGTCTGACCCAGGAGAGGCAAAGAACCAGGACTTCCAGTGTGCTTAGCTAGCTCATCTCTTCCCTGGCTGACCCTTCATCATATACTTCATCATCTATAACATCCAACAGTATTACCAGCCAACTGCTGTGCCTGCTTCTCCACTGAAAATTAAAAGTAAAAACCACCACTTTCCCAGGGATGAAAACAAACAAACAGACTAAAGCCAACTTTAAGACGGACAGTTCATTGGGTCCAACAGGACATCCTCCTCAGAAATTTTCAAACGTAGTTCGGACCACACTCTATTTCCTTCTTTTGCCTTGACTTTGAAGTCTAACTACTATGTAAGCTATGATTCCGCAGGGCTCCCTGTCCATCCCAGGGTGGTAATTAAGGACTAGCCAATATTTAGGCTAATTTAGGCAATGCTTTGGGATAAAGCAGGGCTTGAGAGACGGTGCCTCTGCAAGCATATCTCAGTGTAAGATACAATCTAGGGTTCTGGGGTTCAGCTCCAGGTCCCCAAGAGACTACAAGACTCACCTCCTCCCATCTGTCTCATGTGGGTCTGATGAAAACTGAGGAAGCCAGTTGCAGATTGAGATTACTTACGCAGACATAGTTTAACTACCTGGACTGAGAACGGAGGTCATTTGTGCCAATATAACTTAATTCTTCTAGGATCTTCTTGCCCATAGAGTCAAGGCAATAAACCAATAAATAGCTTTTCTATTTGCTGCAGGAAATCCGAACATTTTGCTCACTTGGGAGAACAGCTTGCTTTTCAATGATTTACTTAACAAGATTCCCCTCAAGAACCTCTGTCCACCAATTCTGGGATGCTACCTACCAAGCTTTGCTAAAATCCGATCCCATTCTGTTTTGAAAACGGTGGCTTAAAGGACTTGGGACTTGTCATTCAAACCCTATGAATACACTGTCCTGTGGTCCCTCTCCTAGACACCAATACTATCATCCTGGTGGGGCCCTCATTTCAGCAATAAACTCAGCTTTGCTCTAGCAACAAGACGTTCAGTGGGATTTTTCTACAGTCAACCTTTGACATGGTATCAGTCACAATCTCTTTGGAAACAGGGAACACAGATAAGAGCAAATACCTCTTTATTAACACTTGAGGGCTTTAGAATTACTAAACATAAGCACTTTTTTTCCCCCTCAGTAATAAAGCGATAAAGTTTCTTTGGTGTTCCTCTTCTGGGGACAAGGGCTATTGTTTGGAACACCTGACTGTAATACATTTCAAGTGTGCACATTTAATCTTCTTTATTCTACATTTTTTAGGGAGGGGACCATGATTCAGGATTTTGTAAAAGAAATTTGCATTTATTTGACGGTGTAAGTAAACAAGTCAAAAAGCCACAAAAGGGAAACTAATTTGCAAGTAAACCTTAGAAATGATGATCTAATCTTAAATATATAAACTCTCTCTTTCTATACATATACAGATATATGTATAGAAATATATATATCTATATATACATATATATCTATATAGATATATATACACTCTTTTGAAATCTTCCCTCATTAAGCCAGAAAGTTACTTTAGCCCCAGCAATGCCCACATGAAACAGAAAAGTTGTATGGTTTGAATCTTATCTTACCCTTTCCCCACCACAGGAAACCTTTCGGTGTTTGGAAAAACACACCAGGAACTAATATTTAATCAGCCTATGGTGAGGTCCAGGAATCGTTTGTGTTTTTGGTTTGGTTTTCTTTTTCTTCTACACTTTAATGACTCAGTCAGGCGAATACACTGGTCTCACACCATTAATTTTCTGGAAAGCAAAGTCCAGCTTTCATCCTAAAATTGCCCAGCTGAAAAAGCCAGGACAGCTCACCCGGTACAGAGCCTCTCCAGGGTCCTACTGTGGCATCTCTACCCCAGCCCCAGCTAGTGAGGAAGTGTTAAATCACAAAAGCCCCAGCCGGCAGTAAACACCAACCCTGCTCTCAGGCAAGCTCCCCTGGCCCCAGCTGGCTCAGCCAGCAGGCTTCCAAGCTCCAGTCTGCAGTTTCGGGTGCCTGCAGCTCCCCAGGCAGCCACGCAGAGGAAGCAGAGATGAGATCCCAAATCCGGCTTCCTTTTACCTTAAAGAAACTTCCTCGCTTGTCCAGACTGCGGGCCCCCATGGTCCAAGCTGACATTTCCCCCAGCGAGGTTCTACTGCGCGCCCGGGACTCCTGAAGGTAGAGACATTTTCAATGGTTAGTCCAGCCTGTAGGAAATTCCTTTCTAAGCCACAGAACACTCACAACAACAGTCCTGCCAAGATCTTTTTCCGTCAACAACATTGTGCCATTTATTTCCCACCAAAGCCCTTACATCTCCTTTCAGCCCGATTTCCTGCCGCAGCCAGCACTCTTCCTAGACTGTGCCCCACCTCGCTGCCCCACCCCCTCTGCCAGCAGCTGACGTAGAAGGTCCTTAGGACTCCAGGGAGCATAATGATGGCTTTGTGTGTTTGCTTGACCCCATGCTGAAGTCCAAAAGGAACCAATATTAGTTGTCCCCATAATCTGCTCTGAAAGTTTATAGATTTCATATGGCAGATCACAGAAGAATGGAGTTCTCTATGTCCCAGGAAATCCTGCTGTTAGGGGGTGAGGTCAGCATTCCCTCAGTGAGCTCTCCTCCCTGGCAAGCAAGGTCAGCAGAAGGGCACTAGGGAGAAATCCCTCTGTTTTCCCCCTTAGAAGCCAGTGGGGTTGGATGCAGCCCAGAGAGTCACTGTTTACAGAGCTCATTTGTGTAAAAGGATGCATGTAAACAGCTCTGATCACCCAGGGGCTTGGGGGTTGGGCTCACTTTGGAACGCAGAGGAAAATTTAAAGGCAGGATAACAGCATGGTCCTGAATCATCACCAAGACTATCTTGCTTGGAATTTCCCCTCCTAGACCACAGCACAGAAACCAGTAATAGCCACACATAAACTACAAAGCCTTCCACCTTAGCTTCTAAGTTAAATGGGTACACACACCTGGTACAATAGACCCGGCTGAGACAGGTGTGCATTGAGGTGGCAAAGGAAGTCCCCCAAAGCTTTACTTATCCAGTGAAACTGTACAGGTTTAAACAGAAAACAACGACGTGTTCTCTCCCTCCCCCTTCTCCCCGGCTTCCCTCTCCTTCTCAACCGTACACCCGCATCCCTACTTGCTATAACATGCACAGGCCAGCGCACACTGCAGACATGAACAACACGGGAAGTAGGAAGTGAAACATCACTTGAATCATTAAGGAATATTAAAAGTGGTTGGGCTGCAGGCATGAGGTGGGGAGGCACCAAAGCCGGGGGTGACAGAGCCAGCGTCAGACACTGAATGGTGAGGCCGGTGTTAGTGATGGTCTAGTAAGGGGAAAAGCGAAGTCTACCACGGAGCAAGGCACAGGTGTGGAAGCGAGAATCTTCGCAGAGACTCCTTTGGCCCCAAACTGCCTCTCTACTCACGCCCACAGTGAGCTGTTTGGTTGGACTCACGTGTAATCTCGTCTAGGAAAAACAGTCTCTCCCATACCCAGCCTTCCTTCCAAAACCTCCTCTAGTTGAGGTGTTGCTACATGTCTTGGTCACTTGAAGTCTCTCCCGAATTCTGCTGCATTTGTGACCCTGCTGGGATGAAGGCCAGTGTTCCAAAACCCTCCCGGAGAGGTGGCAAGCTTCATGGCAATCCTGCTGACTCCAGAGGTTCAGGTTCCCGGCTCAGCACCTAAGTGGGAGCCTAGCTCCAAGGTTTCTGAAGTCCATCCTTATTAGCAACGTCCATAGACTGGCATCACTCCAGAGGGAACACACAGCGCTGTGTTCAGAACTGGAGCGGGATGGGAACCTTGGGCAGCAGACGATTAACTGTTGAGACCCAGAGACACAGGCACTTTAACAAAGTGTACACTTTAAACAAACCTGAGGCCTGTCATTTTTTTTCTTCTGGACGTTTTCCTGGCAGGAGATTCTGCATAGCCTGGCAATTCAGGAATTGCTAAGAGAGAGCCAAGACTTCATTCCTCATCCAGAACAGTTTCTTTGTTCGGCTCCAGGGTTTTCCATATACAAACCTTTGCTGATGAGCTAAAGCACACAAGGAATTTTGCTTTTGGCAATGAAGTCGTCAGAACCCCTGAAGTCCACTGCTGGCTTAATTAGCTGCTGATACCCGAATACACCTGTACCTCAGGCAGTCCTGATTAAACATCCAGCTGGATTCTGTGGAGCTAGCAGACTGTTCTATTTCTTTAAAGGATGAAGGTGATGTTCTTTCTTATTTGTAATGCTTCTCCAAGGCAAAACATCTTGACAAGTGCCACAGCAGGTACATGTCACATAACGGGAGATGAGGACGGTACCACAGTCGAACCAGACTGGGCTGTGCATGTATGTGCATAGACGTGTATATGGCTTTTGGTGCCTGGAAGTTTTAGTTCATTCGATGCAATGGTTTTCTTCCCAACCCTTAATTTTTCCAATACCTTGTCTCAACATCCATAGCACAATATCGAGGTGACTGGAGTCACGTTTCCCCACTTTTCAGCTCCCATTCTTCCTGCAGATATCATCCAGCAGGGGGATCCCCAAACTACCCACTTACAGCTGGACAACAAAATAAAACTGTACCGTAGCTTGAGACACAATAAAGTTCCTCCAGATTTGGACCGCTGAAGACCTTGCCTGGTTTCTGTGAAGGGTAAGTCATCAGATTCTTGACAAATGAGACCCGTCTGTCTAGTGTTCTCTCTTTGCAGACACCACCAAAAACTAGCAAAAAGCCACTGCAGCAGTTTGGAGTAGCCAGGCCTTTCCATCAATCACTGGAAGGATGTAAATGGAGCGACAGTCGGAGATAGGGGACAAAGGCAGGAAGCAGGTGCTCCTCAGTCTCCCAGAGACCCCGGGCTGGCCCTCTACAGTTGGCCTCTGTGGCTTTCCAGGTGGTTCCATGAGTGACTTCTGAGGTACTGAAGGTCTGCTCTTGAAAGTGCAAATGACATCCATGTCCTCTGGCTGGGTGCCAGCTGTCCTGGCAGCCTGCTGAACAAGAGTGCTCCAAGTCCTAGGAGTCACCTGGGCAGGCATTGAGGACACCACTTCTGCCTGGACATGGCCACAGGCCAGCCGCTGTGAAGTCCAATGCAGAGACAAAGGCAGAGAGAGGTTCTGATGTATGGCTGGCTGATTAATGGAGCTCTTCAGTCCAGCAGGCTTCCATCTTTTGGGCTCACTTGCTGGGGGGCAGATCTGGGAAAGGCTGAAGGCCTGGAGCCTGCAGTCATGTATTGTTTAAGGACAATATGGGATATGTTCTGTGTGAACATCATACATGGTCCAAACACAAACTAAGATGACTACTGAATTGCATGGTGACATAGCCCAGGGACCACAGCCCTGTGCTTGGTCTGTTGCTGACAGAAATGCTGCTATGTGGCATCTGAGCTATTGAGAGGCAGGCTTTTCCTTTCATGCCTCTCTTTTTCCCTTCCTCTTAACTTATCCAAACGGCATCCTCTCTATTTGAAAAAAGTAAGAGGACATTTATGGTATACAATATAATGTTTTTTAAATCTGTAAACACTATGAGTAGCTAACTCATGCCAACTGGCATGTCTGTCAGCTTGTGCTTGTTTATTTGGGACAACACTTACAAGTCTCAGCAGAGTTCAATCTTTATTTCCCAAGACAGGATCTCACTATGTAGCCCTGTGATGTAGAACCTGCTATATAGATCAGGCTGGTCTTGAACTCACAAAGATCCATCTACTTCCACCTCCTGAGTGCTGGGATTAGAGGCACGTACCACCATTCCCAGCAAATAGTCATTACTATTACATACAGTCATCGTGTTGTACAATCGATCTTCCAGATTTGTCTCTCCCGTCTGACTGACATCTTGTAGGCCTTGCTCAGCCTCACCCTAATCCTTTCTCCCCTGCTATTTACTTGCTTTCGGTCACGAGTGCAAACCCCACCACGGAACAGCAGATGCAACAGTCGGAATCTATCACTCACGGTCAAGACGAAAACAAACAATTCAGGGGTTAGAGAGGTGGTCCAGTGGTTAAGAACACTTGTTCTTGCAGAGGACCTGGCTTCGAGTCCCAACACGCACACAGCGGATTACAACCGTCTCTAACTCAAGTTCCAGGACACACACGATACAGACATCAGACATACATGTGAGCAAAACACTCTTACATATAAAATAAAATAAATAAATCTAAAAAAAGACAAAAAAGAAAGACAGAGAGAAAGGAAGGAAGGAAGGAAGGCATACAGAAAGGAAGGAAGGAAGAAAAAAAGAAAAGAAAGAAAGGAAGAAAACACATAACTTTGCAAGCCCTGAGTTCCTACCCCCCAGATCTAATCATAAACAAAAATTTCTACTCAAGAGCCGGGCGGTGGTGGCTCACGCCTTTAATCCCAGCACTCGGGAGGCAGAGGCAGGCGGATCTTTGTGAGTTCGAGGCTAGCCTGGTCTACAGAGCGAGATCCAGGAAAGGCACAGAGCTACACAGAGAAACCCTGTCTCGAAAAACCAAAAAAAAAAAAAAAAAAATTTCTACTCAATACTTTTCTTTTAGTAGCTGAGGGAAGCATAATAACTTGGTTTATCTTAGTAAATAAGATCTCATTATTATAATTATTTTACTGCCAAATGACTCAGCCCAGGGGACCAGTTAGGGTAAGTCCAAACCTGACCAAGGTGCCCCCCCCCCAGCCCTTTAAACAGCTCCTGCTGTGGTGGGCCTTTCTCCCCTGGCTTTTGTCTTCTTTGAGAGCATGGGAGCTCCTGTCTATGTCCTGGAAAGGTCTCTGAGCATTTCCATAACTGCCTTCATATTGCCAGGGATTTTTCAAGTTGGACAGGAAAATGTTATTCCAGATTCTGGCTCAACAATTCAAGTTATGTGGATTCAAAAACAGTTTTCAGTGTTTTATCTTTTACTCAGCAGTTAAACAACTTCTCCTTTTTTTCTTTCTTTTTTGGAGACAGGGTTTCTCTGTATAGCCCTGGCTGTCCTGGAACTCTATAGACCAGGCTGGCCTCCAATTCAGAGGTCCACCTGCCTCTGCCTCCCGAGTACTGGGATTAAAGGCATGTGCTGCCACCGCCCAGCTTTCAAACTTGTTTTTTTGAAGAAAAGCTGTATCTTTTGTTTTGTTTTAAGACAGACTCTCCCAGTATAGCCCTGGTTGGCACTGAACTCTCAATTTTCCTGCTCCAGCCTCTTAAGCAATGAGATTACAAGTGTTCATCATCATACCCAGCTCTTACATGGTTTTGAGAACATGAAGACTTTTCATTTTCAAGAGAAACAGGGGCTGGAGAGGTGGCTCACTGGTTAAGAGGGCTTACAGTTCTTGTAGAGGACCTGGGTTTGATTCCCAGCAGCCACATGGTGGCTCACATCCACCTGTGACTCAGGTCCCTGGGGGGATCTGATGCCCTCTTCTGACCCCCATGGGCTCCTTCACAAACATGGTGCACACACACAGTAGTCACAGACACACAACTGGCAGGAGTAAGCACTTTCCTTTTACTGTGTGGATTTTAGGGATCCAACTCGGGTCATCAGGCTTGGCAACAGGCACCTTTACCCGCTGAGTCATCATACTGTCCCAGGAAATGATATATTTTTAAAGACACAGGCCTTGTGGGCGGGGAGACCTATGTATGTATACCGTAGTAGCAATCTTACACTGTGCCCCGTTCTAGAAGTGTTGGTGGAGAACATCTCTGACACACTGTCCTCATTCCAGTATGGCCACAGCGCTGAGTGTTTTAGACAGCACACAAGTTCTTCAGTTCACCAGAGCTCATGCTGGCTTCTCTCACTTCTGTGCTATGTGTGAGACCACCCTGACACCAGGGCACACCCTGAGGAAGACCATAAACTGCACCTTGTATCTGATGTGCCACCTGAGTGAATCTGCCCACCACCTCCCCTCTGCTGAGTGTGCCCCGGATGGACACTGACTCAGGCCAGTAACCAACTAGTGGCTCTCAGATGAGTAGGCTCTTCTGCTGAGGAGCTGGAGAGGCACACAGTAGGCACTAGAAAGCTGGATTTGGCACATGTAACAGCTCAGCGCATGGGAAGCAGAGATCTGGAGCATGGGGAGAGAGTAGCATGAATGGATATAAGAGGCCCCTGGACGATAGGGGCAGGATGTGCACCTGAGTCTTGAGCAGTCCGATAGACGCATATTCTTTGGCTAGAGAAGCCACGGGGGACTGAGGCAACCATGGCTTCTCAGGAACAGGATGAAGTTGAGGATGTTATTCTCGAGACAGGTCTTTAGTGCAAAGATGTTAGAATAAACTAACAAAGGCTCTGGGACAGAAAAAGGCCCCTTGACAAGAACAGCTTATGATAAAGACACCTTTGATGAAGATTTCATCAGAGCCCTGGTCAGTGCCTGCTCTTCTGTATGACTGCAAATGCAAGGAGACCTGCATGCATTCATCCTCATTTTCCTCCTCCCCCTCCCCCCTCCCCCCTTTCTTTACCTCTTCTCCACCACCCTGCTCCCTCTTGGTTCAGAATTAGATCATAGGATGCAGTCACGGACATTGGAAGATGTTTTTGCCCTGCTTTTTAAAATCTGGTCTTTGTGATTCTTGAGGAAGTTTCAACTCCATGTTTAATAAACACAAATATTTTCACTGGAATGATCCCAATACCAATCACTTCTTACAGAAAATATTTTCTAGAGCAAACTTCATTAGGTCATCTTAATTACTTGGCTAATTTTCTTATACAGTACAGTTAACATGCTTAAAATCCCTCTTCAGCTCTATTTAGTTCTTGCATCATTTTCCTCTTTTTAATGTCAATTGTTAAACTATTGAAGAATATATTTTATTCTGGTTTTTTTGTTGCTGTTGTTTTGTTTTTTTGTAGTGCTGGATATTAATCCAGGGCCTAATGCCTGCTTGTTAAATGTTCAGTCACTCGCTGCACCTCCAGCTTATGTTCTTATGTTCTACATGCTTAATAGTTTTTACTTCCATGTACAGGTCTATGATCCATATCAAACTGGCTCTTGTGCAGGATATGAAGTATAGAAAGTTGAGAGGATTTTTCCACACAGAAATTCATTTAATTTAAAATTTAAAGAGAATAATTTTAAGAACAAAGTACTCTTTATTCTTTAATATTTTTATCTTATTTACTAGCAGCCTTGTTATTTATAAGAAGTAATGAACAGATTGAGTTTAATACATAAAAGTGTCCTGCATCACTGGGAATGGTGACACACATGTTTTCCCAGCATTTGGGAGACTGAAGCTAGAGGAACCAGAGTCCAAGTTCAGCCTAGCCTACTTAACTATATCCCTCCCCTCCCCGCCCAAAAAAAAGTCCTGAGTCAAAACATAACTCCTATCACTCAGAAGTAAGGAAAGAAGAATATCATTGCCACATAATATACATAATTTAGTACCTGGGAGCAAAGAGGGTCTTGAATACCATGAACTGAGTTATGTTGGGTCTGAATATGAATATCTTCCCAGACAAAATGTTCATGGTTTGAAGGCTTGTTATTTAGCTTGTGGTGCTATTGAAAGGTGACTAGATCATGAAGACACTAATCTCATTAATGCAATTCACAGCTGAATGGAATATCAAGAGGTGGGACGTAGTTGGAGGGTAGAGCTTATCTCTAGCTCACCCCCTCCTCTCTCTCTGCTTCCTGGCTGCCAGGAGGTGAGCAGCCAATCTCTATGATGCTCTTCTACCATGATGTTCTGTAGTGCCAGGGGCCTAAAGAGAAAGGGGCTTCTGTCTTTGAAAAATCATTTAAATTTTGGCAGAGCAACAAAAAGTCACATGATTGCTGCTTCCTCCTCTGTCTCCTCCTCCTTGCTAACTGGATCCAAGGTCTGTGAAAATAAACTTTCACCAACCCACACACTCCACCCACTTTCTTCTTTTTATACTGTGTGTATTGAGGATTTAACAAAACTAGAAATTTATCATTAAGACATTTATTCTCCCCTTTAAATCAGTAAAGTGCTGAAAAATGTTCAGCAACTGCCTTGCTGGGGACTCAAAGCCCCAAGTTTTAACATTTGCTTGTTTTGTGGTATAAATACTGCTACCATAGCTGACTCGAACCTTCCAAAATGACTTCAACAGACTGGCAAAAGACACAGGAATTTAATAATCAGCTCTGGCGAGCAGGCAGAACCAAAGCCAGTGCACCATTGCACTTCACTCACCAAGTCTAGGCCACAAAGTCTCTGAAGAGGTTTCATAATTTGATTCTTCAGACACTGAAGTAGTAAACTATAGCAAATGTCGGAAATTAGATCCGAAGCCTGAGACCATGCTTTATCCACAAATCATGTATTTGTCACCAGTTGGACACAACTGCTTCTGGCTATTATCCTAACCAAGTTAAATGGTGCCATTAGGATGCCTTAAGGAATTCATGTGTTTAGTCTGTTATCTTAGGCTTTGTGAGTTCCATTTTCTTAGAGGTTAGACCAGAAGACAATGGGAAGCCTATCTACTTATTAAAAGTATTACTGTAGGGGCTGGGGAGATGACTCAGAGGTTAAGAGCAATGGCTGCTCTTCCAGAGGATCTAGGTTTGATTCCCAGCACCCACATGGCATCTTACAACCACCTATAACTCCAGTTCCAGGGGATCTAATCTTCTATGGGAACTGCACACATGTGGTATAAAGGCGAAATATCCATATACATTAAAAAAAGAAAGCAATACCATAGAGGCTGGAGAGGTGAGTCCATGGGAAAAGTGCTTGCTGCCCAAGTGTGAGGACAAGAGCCTAGATCTCTGGCACCCACATAAATGCAAGGTGGGTGTGGTGGCCCATCTGCAATGCCAGGAGAATTGGGAGGTACAGACAGGGGATACCAGGAACAAGTCAACTAGACTAGATGAATAGGTGAGCTCTGAGCTCAAGTGAGAGATCCTGCCTCTACACATAAAGTGGAGCATGATTGAGGGAGGAATTCAACATCAACCTTAAACTCCACATGCATGCACACTCATGTGCATCAATACATACAAACATGCATGCATATACACATGCATGTACACAACACACAAATTAACACACCAATAGGACTCTATTCCTCCCTCATCTATGTTTCAGTTATTCAAGGTCAACTCTTGTTTGAAATATTAAATAGAAAATTCCAGAAATAAACTGTTTATACATTTCACTTTGTGTACCATTCTGCACAGCATGATGGATGGATATCTTCCTACCTGGGACTTGCAGTATCCAGTGCCCCTGTGTATACCACCTGCCCATCTGCCATTCTGTAGCTGCCTTGGTTTGGAGACCAGCAAGTATATTCCAGTAATTCTTACTTTATTTAACAATGGTCTCAAAGCATAAGTGATCCTGGCAACTGGGATAGACCAAAGAGAAGCCATTGAAGTGTTGCTTTTAAGTGAAAAAGTGAAGATCTGCAGCTTATCACATTAAACAAAAATCAATACATTTTCTAATTGGGAAGAAGGGGGAAATGTGGTAATTTTGCAGTCATATCTCAAAGTGCAAAATCAATGGCCATAGCGTGTGATGAGTGCTTAGTTAAGACGGAAGAACAGCTGGTGCATATATGGAAACACAGGGCACACACAGGTTCTCTGTATGTATTTAGGCATCCTTTAAGGGCATTTACTTAGTTTTGTTCACGGTTGCTGTGATAAAATACCCTAACATAAGCAACCTAGGGGATAAGGGGTTTGTTTTAGCTCATGATTCCAAGTTAGAGTCCATCACTGCAGGGAAATCAAGGCAGCAGGACCTTGAAGTAGCCAATCACATCCACAGTCAAAAGCAGAGAGAAGGATGCGTGCATGGCTACTGCTATGCTCCTTTCCACTGTTATACAACCCGGGACCCAAATGCAGGGAATGATGTCACCCACCCACGTGTAGGCTAGGTCTTCCCACATCAGTTAATGCAATCAGGGCAGTGTGGCCACCCTGTCCTACAGTCAGAGTTTGGAAATTAGCAAAGGAGATGCATAAAGAAGCAGGCCTACAAAATAGTCTGTGTCTACCAGAGTCATGGGAGCCCACATACGTTTTCAGTGCTGTCTGCTGCCATCATGAAACAGGTGGTGTGACGTCAGTGATGGTGCCTCAGATTTTCAGCATGGTTCTTGGTTGGACAATGGCATTCATGTCCATCACTGAGAGAGGCAAGTATATAGTTTTAGGGTAATACACGAATCTCATTACATACTACTCAGTTTGGCACAGGTGGCAACTGCCAGGACATCTGTTGAGCTCTCTGAAGTGTGGTGTTTTCCTTTTCATGGTCAGCCCCATTCTTATCCTCCTGTTCAGGTGTATGTCCCTCCCCTCTTTTAAAGGGAGGTTAGACAGGGTAGGTGGAGCTAGTGTGGAGCCTAGGGTGGAGGGAGGTAGCAGGTTTAGGTGCTATCATGAACTGTCTGAGCAGGAGGACACATCATGTCTGAGGAGGTTGCTTTATGTCAAGGAGTCAGACTTCTGGAAGAAGAAAAGAAAATGGCATAGGCTCAGATGGGTCCATGCATGGGCAGTCTATGTAGACAACAGAGCTAGAGCCTGGGTTCTCCTGCTACTCAAGGGGATGCTGGGGCAAGAGGACAGGTGGCTATCCATATATACTTTGAATGTCTAAATGTTTAACAGTCATGAACCCAAGACTGTTGAGTAAGTTCCATTCCATTCTTCCATGACAGACATACCTTTGCAAGGACCTTTAAGGCCCAGTTATGTGGAGTTTCATCCTCTGTGGTGCTTTATGCCTGAATGAGGGGACATGGGATAGTTCTGAAGCTGCCTTATGGGGTGTCCTGCCTCTCTTCCCTCTGACAGCCCATCCTCCCTGCCTTGTCTGTCTTGTAGCCTGGGGATGCTACACCTTTGGGTGGAACAATCTGGAGACAGCTTGTGCAAACAGCAGGAGCAAGCTCAGATCTTGCAGGCAGAGATTCCAGAACACTGGGCTTATGGACCATGACCGAGATTTCGAGGGAATACGAGCCCAAGAGTGGTTCAGCCCTTCTGTTCCATAGACTTGTCCCTCCATGGAGAGGAGAGTGGTTGGTGAAAGAGGAACAGTGTGCAGAGCCCAGGTCTCAGGGCACAGAGGGCTGGTGGGCAATGTTACCTCAGGGCTCACAGCAGAAAAGGCCCACCTTCCCCTACTGCTTCCCTCCTCCTCAGCCTTCATCAATCTTGGCTTGCAGAAGTATAGAATTCAGACATGAGTGACCCAGTTTATACTTCTGTGACATTTGGAGAAAGTAGGCAGCATGGATTCGAGAGCCAAGAGGGATCCAAGTTTCCTCCTGACAGGTCCTTGAAAGCATCCTGGCTGCTGGGCTCTTTCCTTTGTCTATGGCTCTTTCTATAGCCTCTCCACTGTGGGCCCACCATCTCAGGTTACTCCCCAGTACATATCCGAAACCAGCTGCCATGTCCCTCCAAGCATCCTCATGTTGGAAGTTAAAACACATTAGCCTTGAAAACCCCTTCTACCTTGCGTCTGCAACCAAATTGCCATATTCACTGTCTTGGCTCTAGGATAAAAGTCTCAGTCTTTCCACAACTGGCTCCTCCTAGCTTCAAGTTACTGCAGATAATAATCTGTGGGTAACACTGTCTGATTATATTGATAAAACGAGGCCTTCTCTTTGGGTGGTTGTAATCTTCAGCGAAGCAAAGGAAGAGGTTGTAAGCTAATGCTTTGCTCAGCCTCTTACTCTTCTGTAGGAAGGACAGTTTCTATCAGCTTCAATGATTGGCCAAACCAACCCTTTCATGGTCTTCACTGAAATGATGTGGGGAGGGGTCTGGATAATTCAGAGTTAATGCCCTCTTGCTCTAGAGACAATAGTTATAGTGGCTAAGCTTGACTGACAACTTGATGGAACTTAGAATCACATCATGGGCGTGTCTACGACAGTCCAGAGTGGTTTAATAGAGGAAAGAAGGCACACCCAGAATGTGGGTGGCACTATCCCATCGACTGGCGTCCCAGACTGAATAAAAGGAAAAGTGAGCTGAACACCAATGTTTACCTTTTTTTGCTTCCTGACTACAGATGGAAAGTGACTAGCTACCTCATGAGCCAGCCTTCATGCTTCCCCACAGGAGGGACTGGACCCTCAAAGTGTGAGCTAAGATAAGCCCTTCCGTTCTTAAGCTGCATTTAGCAGGTATGTTGTCATGGCAACAAGCAAAGTCCTTAATACGGCCAACTGGTTGCTTTCTGGTATTCTGACTTACAAGGTGCTTTTATATATAAACCCCTGTATTACCTGTCTCCTTGGAGATCACACCTGCATGTTGTCTTTGTTTGGAACATGGCATTCCCCTACAGTGCAAGAAGCTTCTATTTTAACCAAAGCTTTCTCCCTAGACTGTCAGCTAGGCCTTATTCCATTCCTTAGAAGTATTTCCCTACAAACACGTTTTCCTCCTGTTTCCTACTTCTAAAATTATTATCCTCTCCTCCTTCAGTACTTCATCAAGTTAGACAAAGACAGCAGACAGAAGTCAACTCATCCTGAAGTCAGATTTACACATTATTTCTGGGTTGCAACTGTTTCTTTTTCCTGGTTCAAACAAAAATGAGACCAAACAACCCCCCACCCCCCCCACCCCCCACCCCCCAGGTTTGTGAGTTTTTCTTTCTGCTCTCCCACCTCCTTTTCTGGACTCAGGAATATCTGTCTACAAAAAGGAGCCAAAAGCCTTCATTTCTGGTTTCTTCCTTTCAAATTTAGCTTCAGATGCCGATTTTCCACTTCACATTCCGTTCCCCTGAAGTCCTCGCTCTCTCTTCTGTTAATGGCAACCCCAGGCTTGAAGGCTCAGAGCGGGAGCTGGCTCTTCCTCTCTCTGCCCTGCATGCCAATCTGTCTGCACCTCTGCTGAGTTTTCAAGCCCCTGACTCTCTCATCTTCCTCCCAGTCTGCACAGCCACTTGGCCTTGGATAAGGCTGCCTCAATGGCTTCGTCAGTGTCTGTCTGTGCAGTGCTACCATCTATCTCTGCCAGCCCGCCCCAAAGGGACGACCTTGCTATAGCTTGGATAGGTTGAGTGAACCCCCTCAAGGGTTCCCGTTATTGAAAATTAATTCCCACTTTGGGAAAGTACGTTAGGAAGATGTGAACTTTAGAGATGGGCTCTGGGAGGTGATAAAACTGGCTACGCTCATGAGATCGCCTGTGGTTGAATCCTGGTGGGCATACAATCAGAACAAAGACTGAAGGGGTTACTCAGTGGGCGAGCAGGTGTGAGGCCCTGGCTTCCAGCCACAACAACAAGAACACACACACACACACACACACACACACACACACACACACACACACACAGCCTCCCTGTCTGGCCATATACTGCCCTGCCTTTGCTACTTTGCTAGCCATGAAGGTCTTTACCAGATGTAGGCTATTTGACTCTGAACCAGGACTGTGTGCCAAAATAAACCTCTTTTCTTTGTAATTTACTCAGACTGTGATGTTATGTTATTAGCAACAGAAAACAGACTAAGACTGGCTGTTTCCCAGCATTCCACTTCCCTGTTGGAAATGCAGGTTTTGGAATTTAATGACCTGTTCCTGTTCCCTCCTTGGGTATCCAGGGCTCCTTTTGTCCTGTATCAATGAAATGCAAGTTTCCAGACTTCCCAAGGAAGTTATACCCCTGCATCCCTCAAATCTCATGGGCCCCTCTGTCATTGTTACCATGTCCTTTCAGTCTCCCAGGTATCCTGAAACAAGTGCCTTATTTGGGAGGAAACACTATCAGGGAAGGAGACAGGCACCATAAGGGGAGGAGAAGGCATCCCAGCAATGTTCTCCAGGGTGACCAGTGTGCTGTTTCAAGCTGTCCTGGGTTATCTCTGCCTTTCTTGGTCTTTGAGCAACAAGTAATTCTTGTGCTCACGGCATTACATTCTCTGGTTAATACCTACTGGTTATGTTTCCACCAGTCTCTAGTCACAATTGATCTAATTACTGACAGATCAATACCTGACCTTGCCTTATATATATTTCAATTTAAAATCACCTGATTCAGCACATTGTTGGTTCATTAACATTGTGCTCAGAGTCAACGGTGCTCTAGCTTATGTCCAATAGATCCAGCACATAGACTTTCTCCACAGGGCATATTTTAGCCCTCCTGTGTAGAGGAATGCTAGACAGCACTTCAGTGTCACACTCAGGGGCCACTTAAAACAGGAAAGTCACACACAGGCGCACAGCAGAGCACAAAAATGTGAAAAATGCAGCCCTCAGGATACCACAAAAATGACCCTTGTTTGCTGTAGGAGATGGACAAGATGCTGATGCTGTATCTCAACTAGCCCAGCTGAAGGGCATGTCAGGGGAACCAAAGTTTCTGGCTCCCTGTGCATGTGTCCCAGTGGCCAAACGGGCTCTATCATGATTGGTTTAGATTTTGTGGAGGGAGACAAATCTGCTAAGGCAGAGACTGCCAATAAAAACAACGATGTGCATTTTCAACTCTGTAAATAGTAGAAAGCTAATAGGGAGGGTGCTTTTGTTCTGTGAGATGCAACTGTTACTGTCCTGTGGATATTGACATGCTCTGTAATCACTGCATTTTCAATATTGCTTTTTCATGGTCTCGCGTAATCTAGGCTGTGGTCAACTCACTATGTAACTGAGGATGACCTCGATTCTCAGTGCTAGGATAATAGGTGTGTGCCACCACACCTGGCTAATTCTAATATTATGAGTTTCCTTTATCAGCTGTCTGTAAAGTGGATCATGGGCCAAATGCACCTCCCACGTGCACTTATATATAAAGTTTTATTGACATAAAACAATGAATCCTATAGTTGCTTCTGGGTACAGTAGTAATAAGACCACATGGCCTGCAAACCCTAAGTTATCTCTTATCTGGTTATTTCCTGAAAAGTTTTGTTATGTGATTATCTGTATGTGATTACATTTAAAAACTACTTGCGATATTTAAAAAATAATCTTATTTTTCCTTTTGAGATAGGCTCTCGTAGCCTGCCCTGTTCTAGAACACATCGTGTATTAGCCCAGGTTAGTCCCGATTCACAATTCTCTTTCCTCTACTTCCCATATGCTGAGATTACAGATGTGGGCTTTAAAAAGTCTGGATATAGTTCTTTTTGTTTGTTTGTTTGTTTTTGAATAGTTTTATAAATGCCTGGTTTGCATGTTTTTGTTTTGTTTCATTGGAAGTACTGGGGACTGAGCCTAGAGTTCTAAACATGCTAAGCAAATGTTGAAACGCTGAAGCCTTCAAGTATCTCACTTTATCTTTTTGCATAACTTCCGCTTGTCAGTGCTGAGGCGTGAAGCCAGAACCTTGTGTAAGCACGGTTACTCCCTCAGCCAAAGATTTTCACCTTTAAAAAGACACTTCCTTGAGTCAGAAGCAGGAGGATGTGAATTCAAGGCCCATTTTGGCTATATAATGAGACTCTGTCTCAAAGACAAAAATAAACAAACAAGTCCATGAGAGCAGGCGCAGGGTGGGGAGAGGATGGGGCAGGACCACAAGCCACCCCACCGAGCCTTTCCCATCCACAGCCACCTTTGCATTCTGATCAGAGTGCCTTCCCTGCATCTTTGCTTAGCTTAGCTTAGCCAAATCTCATCCAATTTGCAGAGACTCTCTCAAGGCTACCTTCACCATGCATTGTCCCGACGCCACCGTCCCTCAGATGACCCAACTCTCACACCATATACCAAGCAGTTAAACAGCAAACCAGGGGGTGGACTCTGAGATACACATTCAATACTGTTCAAAGGTTCTCCATGAGACTGAGGTCCAGCTGGGGACTGACCACATACAAAGCTTTCACTGGCTGCCTTTATGAACTGACGACTCAGAACTCTCTTCCACAGAATGCTAACTGAGACAGTCAAGGACACACACACACACACACACACACACACACACACACACACACACACACTTGCTTGATCTGTTCAATGGCAGCTCCATTCCCCTGCCTCCTGTCTTCTTTGTTGTTTGTTACCTCAGACCATCCCCTTATAAATTACTTGAACTTAAATCTTTTCACAGTCTGGTCCACACAGCCTGGTCCACACAGCCTGGTCCACACAGCCTGATTCACACAGCCTGGTCCACACAGCCTGATTCACAGCTATTTTAAGGAATCATAAAAAGGAAACTTGCTTAATTACTACCATATTTACAACAAATAGAAATAATATTGTCAATGAAAATCCAAAAACAAAGTTGCAGACATACAGTTTAAATATGCTCCCTGTTCCTAATGTAACAACCATCTCTATCCATTTGAAACTGATGAAAATAAGGAAATGAAACATTGCAAAGTACAGATCAGTGAAAATGAAGCACCTTTGAGCAGAAGGTATAATTTTTATTAATACATGCTCTCCATCTCTCTCTCCTTTCCCTCTTCCTTCCCTCTTCTACCCTCTTCTCCCTGTTCAGCCCATAAGAGATACATTCAAAGAACAGATATTCCCAAATGAATATCCTCTTAGGCCATCCATGAGCTATGGTCCAGCTCTGCTTTCTTCTGCAAGGGGCAAAATTTAAAATTCAAATATGTTTTCTCTTCTCTCTCTCTCTCTCTTTTTTTTTTTTTTTTTTGAGACAAGGTTTCTCTGTGTAGTTTTGGTGCCTGTCCTGGATCTCACTCTGTAGACCAGGCTGGCCTCAAACTCACAGAGATCCGCCTGGCTCTGCCTCCCAAGTGCTGGGATTAAAGGTGTGCACCACCACCGCCCGGCTCAAATATGTTTTCTACTGAGGGTGAGTAATTCTGAACCAATGTAAAGTAAAACAAACAAACAAAACAGTCAAATTGTCCTAAGTTAGGAGCCACCACACCTAGGCTATTCTTGGGGAAACTGATTTAAAAAAACCCAAGCCAAAACAATAATCTGGTATTTATTGCAGGGCTTAGTATATAGCGTGGTGGTAAAACACTTACTTAGAAGGTGCAAAGTTCTGAGTTCAAGTCCCAGCCTCTCACCCCTGCCCCACACATGGTATAGATTTAAACCCCAAGTTTAAGGTAACAGTCTTAAGGTCACAAGACTATAGGAATGTAAGACAGCCCTTCAAGGGCTGGAGAGATGGCGCATGGTTAAGAGCATCTGTTGCTCTTGCAGAGGACCTGGGTTTGGTTCCCAGTACCCACATGGATGCTCACCATAGTCCATAATGCCAGTTCCAGGGAATCTGATGCTTCTGGTCTCCTTGGTCACTGGCACCCAAGTGGTACATATATATATATACATGCAGGCAGAACACTCACACACATAAAAATAAGGGAAAGACTTTTTAAAAGGATAGCTCTCCAAAGTTTCACACAGATGTAGCAAATGGTAAAGAATTTGATGTCTGCGATCTGCTTTCAACTCATGAGGTGAATGATGAAATAAAGGAGACAAAATGGTACAAGTCTGTGTGGCATGGGGAGTCCTCTGGAATAAGCTTGCAACTGTTCTAGAAGCTTGACATTACTTCCATATAGAAACTTTTTAAAAAAGTGGTTAGAGTGTTACCCCCATGGTGGGGCTTCATATTGGTGGTGTAGGTCATCTAATGGTTTCTTGACTCCTCATTTCCCAGCTTTGGTCTTTGTTTGCCTTTCCCAGCTCAGTGTCTGTCTGTCCTTGGTGTGTTTGGTGGTGAAGGGCCTGGGCGACTGCAGGCTTCACACCTCTATTCTTCAGCTTTGATCAAAGTCAGTGCCTGAAGTGTGAGCCATGGTCCTCCTTCCTAAAAATCTTTCTCAAGTTTAGGGAAGCCCACATCTGATCAAACATCTCCGATACTTAGAACACAAGGTCTAGACTATTGACACAACACAAGCGGTCTTCCCTAATTTGAGTCAAACCTTTATTTTCATTCTGGGCCCTCATCCACTATACCCTGTAACTGTGCCAGCCTCATTCAGCCTCTAATTAAAATGTAGCCCTACCTGGACTGGCAAGACAGCTCAGCCTGTAGAGGTGCTTGCAGCACAGTCTCGGAATCTGAGTTCTATCCCTGGGTCCCTTGTAAAGGTGGAAGGAGAGAACTGACTCCACAAAGTTACTCTCTGACCTCACATGCATGTAGTATATCTGTCCCATCATGCACGTACTAGTAATAAATAAAACCACAAAGTAAAATTCATCACCTCCACCCCCTGGTGAATACCTTCTGAGGATCTGTCTTCATTATCATTTGATTAGATTGAGAAACATCTAGAAGGTCAGGGAAGCATTCCTCTGGTTATGTCTGAGACGGAGGCTCAGGAGACAACTAGATTACGATGACTCTTGTCTTAATCGATGGATGATGAATTCATACTATGATGGCATTTGGGGGCGGTGGGAAGCAGGAGGTGAGGGCTAACTGGAGGAAACAGGTGACTGGGGGCGTGTCCCCGGAGCTCTAGCTTACACTGGCCCTGTCCTGTATGTCCTTGATTCTCTGCTTCCAGCTTGTCAAGAGCACAGCTCTCCTCTTCCACAGGCTCCCACCACTGTAATGTTTTCCTCAAGTATATGGGGCCAAGGGGTCATGGATTGAACCCTCTAAAATCATGAGCCAAAACAAATCCATTCTCCATTAAGTTGTCTCTGTCAAGTATTTTGAACACAGTAACAACAATCTAACTAATAACCTATATGTCCTTATCTCTCAAGACTCAGCTAAATGATAACCCTATCTGTGACACTTTGCCTAATCTCCAGCCCTGCCACTAAGAGTTTCTGGGTACCTACTGTCCCTTCTGAAGGAATGCCATGACACCATGACTACAGGGTTCTGTTTTAAACCCACAAGCCATAGAGTCCCCTGGGGCAGGGCTCCCGACATCACTCTAAAACATGGAGGACACCGTGTTACCTGTTCCACCCATCTACATGTTTCCTGACCTGGTAAGTTTCTGGCAAGAATTAGTGAGAATCTGTAACAGGCCTTAAAATAGTGAAGAACACAAAATAATTTACTGAAATAAAATGTTATTCAACATAAGGCAGCTTAATTCATGTAGGTATTTTCCTACAAAGGAAAATTTTCCTGTTATTCAAGACACATGGAAGTACTGAGAAATGTAAAGCAGAGCCAAATGTGGAAAGTGCATATGTTATTTCCTGTTTTTGCCTGAGAGCCTGTGCCCCAGCCTGGGTCAGGCAGTGGGTAGTTTGTGGCTCAGGACATCAGCAGTCCTGGGTGAGAAGAAAGATCATGTTCACTGCATATGGCAAGGTGGGGAATACCGAGAAAAGCCACACCAAACAAATATCACATCACCAAACAGGGAAGTAAGAATTCTGACCAGGACCCAGACCTTGTCTGGTGCCAGCTCCTGATGGAGACTTGGTTGGGCTCTCCTTGCAGCTGGTACCACACCCCAGACATCCTGACACCAACAGCTTCAGCAGCCTGGAGTTGCTGATACTGCTCTTTTTTCAGACCACAAAAGTGCCCACAGCTTAGTGAGAGCCCTGGCTACATGATAGTCTGCGGAGAGGCTTCAGAGCAGCACCCAGAAAAGGCCAGAGGAACCCCCCTTTAGTTTCCCCCTCCTCTATCTCCTCCTCTCTTTTCTCCTTCTCCCTCAGTTCTCCTTGTTTACTTATTTTGAGAAAGGGGCACAGGCATCCCAGGCTGTCCTTGAACTTACGTAGCTGAGGAAACTTCGAGTTTCTATTCCCCCCACCTCTACCTCCTGAGTGACAGGATTGCAGGTATAGTCTACCAGCCATGTATGGCTTGATTTTTCTCTTGTGTTTAAAACACTACGCTCAAAAAAAGGGGGTAAGAGAAGAAAGAAAAAAACACTCCCACTGCAGGAAACTGTGCAGGACACCTCCAGAAAGAAGCCATCAGAGTCAGCAAAACCCACCAAGCAACAAAGACAGCCTCCTGATGCTGCCAGGGTTATAGGCACATACTACCACGCCTGGCTTTTTATACGGCCAGTTGTGTGCTGGGTATCGAACTCAAGGCCTCATGTTTATGTGGCACACACTTTACCAACTAAGCTGTCTTCCTAGCCCCTTAGTAATGGCGTTTGTTTTGTTTCTACATCCCTACCAAAGCTTCCCCTCCCGCCTCTCCTCCAAGTCCCTCCCCCCATCCCCATCCACTCCTCCTCCTCTGTTTCTCTTCAGAAAAGGGCGGGCTTCCCAAGGATATCAGCCAGCCTTGGTATATCAAGCTGTAGTTAGACTAGACACCTCTGTGGATGTGGCCAAACAATGACTGGCTCAGCTTGAGACCCTTACTATATATAGCTCACCCTTGAGGGCCAGGACCAGAGGCAAGATAGCCTAGGGACCTAGGGTGGAACCAAACACAACTGGAAAAAAAAAGTCAATGAAATGATTCCTAATTATTAATGTTTTTTAAAGGTATAAGATTTGTTAGAGAACTTATTTGTGAGTATATGTTTTGATAATTAGTATGTAGTATTTAGGAGGTGCTAGATGTGGCCAGGAGTACAGTTCAGTGAAAAGCATGTGCATAGCATGTATAAGACCTTAGACAAAGGATGTGTTTAGTGTGTTTAAGATCCTAACTCTTTAGCACACCCAAGAAGCAAAGAAATAAAGAAAATGACAGACATAGTGATTTAAAGATCCATCCCATACATGTATCCCTTCTCATACCTGTGGACAACCCCCTTTCACACCCCCTTCTCAAATGTTACAGGGATTTAAATATGTTTTAGTCCCATATACTTCCCAGGATGGCTATTCTTGGTTGTCAACTTGACTACATCTGAAATGAAGTACAATCCAGAAATGGAAGGCACACCTGTGAGAGATTTTTTTGCTTGGTTTGAAGTGGGTGAATCCACTTCTAGTCTGGACCCTTGAGGTAGGCAGACACACATCTTTAATCCAGATCTTGAGTTGGAGAAGACACACTCTGGGCCACCCCTTCTGCTGGAAGCCTGTATAAGGACATGGAGAAGGAAGCTTCTGCTCTTTGACTGCTTGCCCTGGCTGTGCTAGCAAGTTCATTCCTTCACTGGCATTAGAGCCGACTTTGGAACTCCAGAGTCTGCCGAAGACCAGCTGAGACATCCAGCTGTGTGGGTTGAGCAACATGTGGATTCTTGAACTTTGTTCATAGTCCACCATTGTTGGAGTAGTTGGACCATAGCCTGTGACCCTAATAAATCCCATATATATATATGGAGAAGGGTGGAGTCTATTCATTCTATAGGATCTGCTATTCTAGAGAACCCTGACTAATATATTTCCTTACACATTTGCTGCATACAATATGGATAAGTGCATTTTTATTGCGTTTTTCAGACGTAGAACTTCTTTGGGAAACAACTGCACCCCATGACTGACATGCATAGAATATATGTCAGTGCACATATACACACATACATTCACATACAATACTTACTACATACATCTACCCAACTCCACTTTCAATGGAATTACACTGGGCATTTGCAACTGACCATACATGGAACTGACAAATGCTACATAGGAGGGTGTGGTAGTTGTGTATAGCAAGTGTGGTGGTTTGAATGTCATTGGCCCCCATAAGCTCATAGGGAGTGGCTTTACTAGGAGGTGTGGCTTCACTGGAGTAGGTATGGACTTATTGGAGGTAGTATGCCACTGTGGGGGTGGGCTTTGAGGTCTCTTTTGCTTAAGTGTCACTGAGTGTCATGGTCCACTTCCTGTTGCCCACAAGATGTAGTCAGCACCACATGTGCCTGCATGCCGTCATGCTCCCCGCTATGAGAGTGATGGACTGAACCTCTGAACTGTAAACCACCACCTCCATTAAATATTTTCCTTTATAAGAGTTGAGATCACGGTGTCTCTTCAAAGCAATAGAAACCCTAACTAAGACAGCAAGCTACTGGGCACACCTATCTTTGATCTGAAGGGAAAGGTTAATTTGAGTTTTTAATTCAGTTTTTTAAGCCCCAAAGTTTTAAAAGGAAGAAATAAAGCTTATTGAGAACTTATGGCCCAGAGAGACTACAAGAGAAAGTATGAAGGTGAAGCCAGATGCCCTGTTTGAAAAGTGCCCATCACTTGTCTTTTGAAAAAAGTATCCAAAATAACTATGCATAACCCCCCAAATACAACTTACAAATAGCGTTGTTTGGCAGGCACCACTCCAAAGGTTATGATCTGCTGGCCCAGTGAGGGTGGTAAGCTGTGGTATATCCCAATGGGCAAGGGGACTGTGTGGTTCAGCAGCCCCCTGAGGCTTAATATACACACACCATTCTTCTTTGTTTCTGTCTACCAAGGTTTCCTATACTCATCATGTCTACAGGATACCTCTTGTTTGTCTTTTTCTTTTCTCTCTCTCTGTGTAAATGTCATGTGCACAAATGTATGTGGACATGAATGTGGAGGCCAAAGATCCACCTCAGGTGTCTTTCTATTTTAGATGCCAGTCACTTTGTTTGTACGAGGTCTCTCCTTGGCTTGGGGCTCACAGAATAGCTTAGATGGGCTGGCCAGGAGCCCTAGGGGTCCTCTTGACTCTGCCTGTGCAGTGCAGGGATTATAAGTGCATACCCCATGCTCGACTGTTTTATGTGGGTACTGAATGTCCTTGTGCTTGCCCAGCAAGCCCTTTGCTGACTGAGCTATCTCCAGTCTTTAATGCCTCTATTTCTAAATTCCTTAGTGATCAGACCTCAAGAGCTGAAGGACTTGATACTTTCCCCTTGTTGTCAAATTCAATGTCCTGAAGGAGAAGGCTTAGAAGAGTCAGAAAGGAAAGAATTAAAGGCCATCTTGTTTGGTGGCCTATTCGCTTTTCTTGCCCACACAGCCAAGCCTCATGATTCTCCAAACATAACCAAGTCTGGCTGTAACAGAACCAGGAAAATCTTAACCACAAGCAGATGGTTGTTTTGCCAAAAATCCTGGCGACTCGCTGGGCAAACTTAACCAAGGAATTCTAATGAAAGTTCAACTATTAACTCCCCAACCCAGAAAAGAGGACATGAACCCTACAAACTAAACACAGCATCTCGAGGTGGCCAAAAGCCAGAGCAACATCAAAGAGTTTTCATGCCTTTTGTGAACCAGTGTTTCCTAGCTTCTTCCTGCATTTTCTGTCTCTTTGTTTGGGTTTTCTTTGAGAAATGGTTTTACTGTGTTGTCCTGGCTAGCCCTAAACTCACTACGTGAACCACACTTTCCTCACACTTGATATCCTCCATCACTGGCCTCCTGAGCCCCATGTTTACAGGTGCGAGCCATAGTGCTTGGTTCAGACATATTTTTCTACTTGAATGTCCTTTAGTGAACTTTAATACCACAGATATTACTGTATATTTGTTTATGGATCTCACATATACTTGCAACTCTACACTTTAAAATAGTAAATTTTGTTATTTTCCTCAATTCTTCCCTGAAGGTAATCTAGCCACTGAACATGGAGGCTCTAAACTGACTGTTATTGACCATGCTCTCACAGCTTGGCACCGCCCACAATAGGATCTTCCTGTAGCACATGATAGATGAGCAGGTTCTCCTTTCTAGGAACACCTTGTTTCCTACTAACAGCAGAAGCAGTGACATCCTGAGGCTTGCTAGATGCTAGCCCTGGAGCCAGTGCTCTACATCCTACCAAAGATGGTTCTCTTGGGAGAAACTTTGGAGCTGGAACAAGAAGGCTGGTGATTTCTTGGGAGGTAATCCTAGGAAATACTGGTAGGTGAGTGGGGGAAGAACAGGATTGTATCCAAGCCAATTACCACCACAGTCAAGTGCAGTTCAGTCTCATGAGTGTTGTGGAATATTAGGTGAAGATGTGTTACATTTGTTTATGCTGTGGAACATTTGTTTAACGATACAAAGATGTGCTGTATTCTTTTATGGTGCATTTCTTTAACTCTGTGAACCTGTGTTACTTTGCCTGTCTAAAATGGCCAATAGCTAGTCAGGGAAAGGACAGGTGGGGCTGTCAGGCAGAGAGAATAAATAGAAGGAGAAAGAGAAGATCAGGAGCGAAAGGAGAAGGAGGGGAGGACTCCAGGGGCCAGCCACGCAGCTACACAGCAAGTCACCGAGTAAGAAGTAAAGAAAGGTATATAAAAAGGTAAAAGCCCAGAGGAAAAAGAAGGGATCATTTAAGAAAAGTTGGCAAGAAATAAGCCAAGCTAAGGCTAGACATTCATAAGAAAGAATAAGCCTCAGTGTATTTATTTGGGAGCCGGGTGGCAGGCCCCCTAAACAGTAAAGAGTTAAAAAACAAAACAACTACACATGAGTACCTGGCAAACAGACACAAGCTTCAGAGACCGGAAAAGGGAATGGGGCCTGAAATATCTCCATAGCAACCCTTACCAGTCATGGGTGGAAGGCTGCACCTGGGGATATGAATTCCCCAATACTCTAGGAGAGATCTACAGATTCCAGTAGCTGCAAGTCAAGCTGGCATGGAGTCTCATGTAGTCCTGATAGCATCCATGAGAAGTTGGCCTCTGGTTAGCATGAATCTTACAGATACAGCAACAAGACACACAAGTTAAAACAATGTTTCCAAGGTCAGCAGTTGAGGGGAAAGAAATGAGGACTCCAAAGTTTGCATGCTTATGCCCCAGGCCACATGCTTACACAGCTGGTCCTCTTGCACATCCATGCAATGGGGCTTCATTTTCCCTCTTCAAATGGAGCCAGCAAATTACTGGCCTATGAGATATAGCCCACCTTATATCAACACCCAATTTGGGAAGATGAAGGAGGCTCAGAGAAGTGGCTGCTGGCTCCTCCACAGCTGAGAGCCTTGGCTTCCTAGAGGGAAGGTCTAGCAGTGAAAGCGGGTAGAAGTCAGTAAGCACACGTTTGCCAAGAACTCAATGCTGCCACTGAGCTCCCATGCAGAGAGAAAACACAAGGATACAAACACTGGGGACACAAAGGTGGGTGAGACCCGCCCTGGCTCTAACTGGAAGAACTCATAGTCCACATAGAGTCGGGAAGGAAAAGAAAAAATACATCATGAGCTGTGTTAAAGGACAGGGGCACAGGCTTTAGTCAAGACCACTGGAGTGCATACAGCGGCCATGGCAGTGGGGATTTTGCATTCAGGAAGAGAGATGGGACTAAACTCTCAATACAGCATGAGCAGATGGGGATTTACAGTAGAGAGAAGGATGCGGGTGGTGGATGGAAAATTACCAAAAGGAAATATCAAATGTGAGGGGGATTCTGGAAAGAACAACCTATCAGGAATCTTGCTGAAGACAGGCCACGTGAGCAGACCTCACTGGAACAGTGGTGGAGGTTGAGGAACTGGAGGGTGGAGGTTCTGGCTAATTTGCTAAGGTTCTTTGTTAAAGCAGAATTGTGTGAAGAAGTACACAGAGGGACCCGGGAGAAGGTTCAGGAGTCTGACTAAAGTCTGGCCAAGCAAGAGTCTTTGTCAAGGGAAGGGCTACGACACAACAGCATGCTGGGTAAAGGCAAATGAGAGTAGAGTATATAGAGATACGGAGAATTTACTTTTCTCCAAGGTCCAGACAAAGATGACTAGTTGTTTTGGAGGGGAATAGCCCCATATCTGCTGGGAGATTCAGTGGGTTTAAAGCAGTGAATAGAGCAGCCTTGCCTGTTGTTTGGAGACAAAGTCTTACTATGTAACTCAAGCTGATCTTCACTTCTCTATGGATTCACTGGACTGGGAATTGAACTTGTCTGTCTGCCTCAGCTTCCAAAGTGCTGGGGTTATACGTATGTACTCCCACTGAACAAATTCTTCATTTACTCTGTTGATTGACCATGCTTCACCCCAGAAGACAAATACAGTCATATGTGGAACTGTCATCCCTGCACTCAACAAGGAACAAGTGGCTGCTGATTTGGAAGTGATGGGATGCCATCTTAGGGTTTGTAGTCCTGAAAGAAAGGCGCTCATCTCTGGCCTCATGCCACTGCATGCCTAGGTTACCTGAGCAAGCCTGAAGGAGTCTGCACACTGCACCACTGCCTCTGTGGTTCCTTCACTTGTTCCTTTGTTCACTCAACTACAGAGATATGAAGATGAGAGGAGGCTTAGTCTCTGTTCATCAGATGTTTGTACTTCATCGAGGGCCACAATTAAAGAGACAAAATACAAAAGCATCAATGCTAATGGAGAGGGATGCATCCATACCCACTCTGAGAAAAGGGAGGTGGGTAATAGAGAACAAAGGCTTGTACAGAAGCAGATAATCAGGCAGCATGAAGTTACCCAAATGTTGCACAAATCCTAAATGGTCTTATAATAAAAACCTGGAGCCAAACATCAGGGTGACAGCTGAAAGATCAGAGAAACAGAGCAAACCATAGCTACCACCTCTTACCTCACCAACTACTCAGCCTGACAGAGCCTCTGCAAGAGAGTGAATTCCTGTCTCCTCCCGCCTTATATTCCTTTCTCTGCCCAATCATATCACTTCCTATTTCAACCTTCCTAGTGCTGGGATTAAAGGTGTGTGATCCCAAGTGCTGGAATTAAAGGTGTGTGCCACCACATGGCCTTGAACTTATAGAGATCCAGACGGATCTCTGCCTTTGCCTCCTGAGTGCTAGGATTAAAGGTGTGTGACACCACTGCCTGACCTCTGTGGCTAACTTTGGGCTGGCTCTGTCCTCTGATCTTCAGGCAAGTTTTATTTCTTAGATTACAAATATAGCACCATACCCAAAACTAAAGAATTACCCAAGAAAAGGTGCAGTCCACTTCGCAAAGTGTATCTTCCTTTATGACTTGCAAATGTCAGCACTGAGGTCATTTTGGAATGTGGGCTATACCTGGCTCATCCCATAGGACCTAAGGCTACCATGTATAAGGCAAACAGGAAGTGCCAAGAGGAGGCAGCCTGTGATGGAGAAAGCCAGTGACCGACAGGGCTGATGAGACTCCCCAGCTCCTCTTTCCACTGGATGGCTGGAGACTGTCTGGGGGCATCCAGATGATTTGGGGATCATCTCCCAAATAAAGCACCTGCACTTGAATCCATGAGTCCCATATTTGGGACTCAGTGACTGGGCTCTCAGAATGGAGAGCACAAGTGAGGGAGAAAAGGGTTTGGGGAAAAGATAATGAGTTGAATTTGGGAGTCCTAAGCTTATGGGCTAGACAACCGCGTGGACAGTTCAGGAGACAGGCCATCCACAGATCCAACTCTTCAGAAAGACATACGTGCTGGAGAGACAGGAGGAGTTACAAGCCCATATCTGCAAGCTGCTACCATGGAACAGATGGTATCTGCATGCAAGTCAAGGGAAGGTTTAAGGCATTGTAGCTATTCAGTGGGAGCGGAGCCAGCACTGGAAAGTGGACTTGAAAGATAAGGACTAAAAGCTACTTGTTGACATAGCAACAGGAAGGAAGAGCCAAACGAATGGGAGGGAAATCAGAAGAGCATCATCCTACACCAGCATCCTGTTCCATCCCTTCATGGCTCTTAGGACGGTGTGATCGCCCTGATGAATGTTACAGGGTCAACAGGAGTGGCGCTCAGATGGAGCCAGGTATGTGTGATTCCTCCATTCTCCTACCACACCATCAGCCTCACACTGTCTTCCTCCAGTTCCTCCCTCTTAGGAGATTCCTGCCGCTTCCCAACTGAACACAAAGCTGGATGGCCCACCATGGAACCATACTTGCTGACCACTCTGCCTTCGAATGGAGGCCTCCCAGTCATGGCCTCCAGACCTGTCTCTCAGTGACAAGTCCTGCCTTCTTGCTCTATGTCCTGTGCCTCCTGGTTCCTGCCCACTTGGCTCTGGTCCTCATTGCCTGGGCAGCTCCATCGTGGCCCTGCCAGGGTCTCATTATGAAATGCAGACCCAAACACTTGCCCAGGATGGTAGGAAAACAAATGAGATCATGGAATCACTGACATGGGTCTTTTTTAGGAAGGCTTATGGAAAGTTGGGGAACAGTCAGAGGATTAGGGATGAGTAAATGTTATTCCAGTAGAGGTTTGACTTCCTGGATATGGTTAGGAGAGGATTATTCAGATGATGGTCTTTGGGCTCTTAAAAGTGATGGCCACCCGACACTAGCAAGAGGCCTTTAAAACATGAACTTTACTAACTTTTTAATGTTTCTAGGCAATAAGTCAGAAGCTGTTGATATGCAAGAGAACAGTTTCCTAAGGGAGATAAGTCTTCCAAAGCACCCCTAACGGAGAGCATGTATGTGAACAGTGTGTGTGAACACATGTAAGGGAGAGCATAGGCGTGAACAGTGTGTGTGAACACATGTAAGGGAGAGCATAGATGTGAACAGTGCAGGACGAAGAGTTAGTCATCTGGTCCCCAGCCAAAGCCTCTGGAGCATAGCTTTCCCCCTCAGTCCCATGGATCAACAATCTGATAGCCCTTCCTGCTTCAATGTATGCCACACACTTGCTGGCCTACCTCTGTAATTTAACTTTGTGCTTCCCCTAAATTTAGCCAGACTAGTGTGGTGGTCTGAATGAGAACGGCTCTCATTGGCTCATATATTTAGATGCTTTAGGGAGCAGAACACTGTGATCTGAATAGAAAGGTTAGGAGGTGTGGCCTTGTTGGAGGAAGTGTGTCACTGGGGTGGGCTTTGGAGTTTCAAAAGCCCATTCCAGGCCCAGTCTGTCTGTCTCTGTCTCTGTCCTCTCTCTCTGCTGATGCTGCCTGTGGATCAGGATGTAGAACTTTCAGCTCCTTCTCCAGCACCATGCCTCCTTGTGTGCTGCCATACTCCCACCGTGATGACAATGGACTAAACCTCTGAATGTAAGCAAGGCCACAATTAAATGCTTTCTTTTATGAGTTCCCTTGGTCATGGTGGCTCCTCACAGCAACAGAACAGGGACTAAGACACCCAGTGTCCTAATTTGCTGTGATAAACACTGTGACCAAAAGCCACTTTGGCAGAAAAGGCTTTATTTCATCTGACAGTTTTGAAGGGAGTCCGGGCAGAAACTTCAAGGAGGAACCTAAAGGCAGGAACTGAAGATGAGGCCAAGAAGGAATGCTGCTTACATTGCTCAGTTTGCTTTTTCTTTTCTTTTCTTTTTTTTTAACAACCCAGGACCACCTAAGGAGGGTAGCACCATCCATAATGGGCTGGGCCCTCCCACATCACTAGCCAAGAAAACGTCCCACAGACTTGCTACAGGTCTATTTGATGGAAGCATTTTTTCAACTGAGTTTCCCTCTGCCCTGATGGTTCTAGCCGATGTCAAGTTGATGAAAGATAACCAGCACACCTGGTTTCTGTGCTTTTCAACCAAGAATTGCCAAGAGATATCGTTAGGATGCAAGGCAAAGAGGGAGGGGCACGGATGTCTTTCAATGGATGTAAACATACCCACCATCTCTATAAAATAAAACATAAAAGATCAAAGCATTTAGAAAGATTATCCAAAACTGGTGGGATAGCTCAAGGGGTAAAGACACTTGTCATCAGGCCCAAGGACCTAAGTTTGGACTCTGGAATCTACATGGTATAAGGAGAGAACTGACTTCTGTAAGTTGTCCTCTGACCACATACGTGTGCTATGGCACATGTGCAGACACACACGAAAATAAATAGTAAATACATGTAATATGTTTTAAAAAAGATAAGCCCTTAAGATAATTCAGTAAAATTAAAAAGCAAAATTCATTTAAAAGAAAAGGTTTTGTTTAACAAGAGATAGCATTTAAAAGCAATGAACATAATGGCCCAGGCTGGCCTTGAACTTATAATACACCTGCCTCAGCTTCCTGAGGGGCTGGGATTGTGTCTGTGCCACCAGGCCCAAGTCTTTGTTTTTGAGATATGCTCTTGTTATGTGTAACTTTGAACACTTGGGTTCAAACAACTGACCTGCCTCAAGCTTCCTATATCCTGGGACTACTACTACATCCGTGTGTGTGTGTGTGTGTGTGTGTGTGTGTGTGTGTGTGTGTGTGTGTGTGTGTGTGTCTGTCTGTCTGTCTGTCTGTGTCTGTCTAAGGACACATGGGCTAACAATATAAAGAACCCACTATAGAGATTCCCCATCCTAAGGTGTATGAAAAAGATCAACATCACTACTTATCAGAAAAATCCAAGTGAAAACTCTAGTGAAATACCTCATGCATCTACTTCGGTGTGTGAAACTTAAGGCTGACCGTATCAAGCACTGGCAAGGATACAGAATGTTGGGGATCCTATGCTGACAGTAGGTCAAACCTCTGTTAGCAGTCTGCTGGTGTTTCCTGTGGTGATATATTGTGGACTCCAGTAAAGCTTGCCTGGAGATCAGAGGAAAAAGCCAGCCACTATACTAAACATAGAGGTCATAAAGGCAGTGGTAGCACACGCCTTTAATCCTAGCATTCAGGAGGCAGAGATCCATCTGGATCTCTGTGAGTTCAAGGCCACACTGGAACAGAGCTGGGTATGGTGGCACATTCTTTAATCCCAGTGCTAGGAAGGAAGGAAGATGGCAGGGCACAGAAGGTATATAAGGTGTGAGCAAACAGTAAGTCTCTCTCTTTCGGTGGAGGATTTTGTAGGAATAAGAACTAGTGGCTTGCTGTTCTGCCTCTTGGATCTTCCAACTTTTACCCCAATATCTGGCTCTGGGTTTTTTTTTTTTAATTAATTAGACCGTTTAGCAATTCATGTCATAGTTTCCCACCCCATTTATGTGACTACTGTGAGTGGACAGCAAGATGGCAGTCAAAGCCAACTGGCCTGTGAATCACACTTGCTGTGAACTGACTTGCTAGGTGTGTTCCATCCCAGAGTCCACACTAGTATCCAGCTGAAGCATTCTCATTACAGATGATCAATTTATAGAGACACAGCTCTACTGAGCCTGGATAAACAGGACTGGGTCAGCTAAACAAATCACCACAAGGTCCCTGCATCCATGGGAGTGGAGCAGAAGATGGATGTGCAGGTTGAAAAATACAGTCACATAGGAGGAATTCATTTCAAGGTTCCCTAGGGCTGTGGGAAAACATTCCTTCCTTTCCTCCCTTCCTCCTCCCTCCTTTCTTTACATTAGATATTGAAACCAGAATTCTGTGCATGCTAAGCACATGTTCTACCACTGATTCCACTCCTAGCCCAGGATATTTCAAAGTACCTAGTGAGAAAGTAGAAATGCTAAGTACCCCAATTTATCATTGTACAATGTGTATATATATATACATATATGTGTGTGTGTGTGTGTGTGTGTGTGTGTGTGTGTGTGTGTGTGTTGGCTTCTCACATGGTACCTTATGAACACATAAAAACAAATGGTAAAACAAACCTGCAAGATGTGGCTCAGACAAAGCAATGGGAAGTGAGGTCTTATGGGAACAGTAAGGCATGATGCTGGATAAACCGGATGCTGTCGGCTTTAGTCCCCAAGATACATTGCAGAGCCCGCAGCTGAAAACTCCTCAAGGTTTGAGGCCTTGGGTTAGGCACTGATATTGTCAGTGTATTTTGAAATGACTTTAATGAAAACAGTCACTTGTATAAAAGCAAAAAGAGGAGGAGAAGGAGGACCAGGAGAAAGATGCTTGCTCCTTCTGGGGGAATCACAAAGGACAAAGGGAAAATGAAACGGTCCCTTCGAGCCTCCTGTATTGAACTTCACATTTTCTGGCCACTGTTTTGAGGCATTAAGAGACTTGTATTTTAATATAAAATCCACAGAACGCTGGCTTTTCTCTGTGCTGTGCCATTATCTGGCTTTTGGCAGACTTAAAATTCTTCCTTTTAAAACTATTTCCTTTTGGAGGTCAGCTGAAAGTCCAGTTCAAGTACCACATTGATAAAACTGAACACAGGACCACTCTTAAAAGCCAACAATTATGGGTCCCAGTAGAAAAACACTCCGTGGTGCCAGGCTTCCGAGGCATCGTGCCTCAAACGTGGCTTTGTGTCAACGCAGCTGTATCCACAGGCGAAAAGTTAAAAGACTTATTTGAAAATGTCTCCACTTTTGGAAGCTCCCTTCTGTAACTTCTCTGCTGATGGGGAGCAAGAGCTGGGGTGCGTTTGGAGGATGCTTTTCCAGCTACCAGGACTGGCTGAGTCTGAGGTCACATGTCCTGACCTCGGGAGTCTGGTTTCATGGGTGTCAGGTCCTCTAACCTCTAGCCAAGTTTTCTCCTTCAGTCTGCATAGCTCGAGCCAGCAGTATCTATATTCTGATGGCAAAATACTGAAACTCGTTTATTCACTGTGCAGACATGATGAGCTCATGGGGACCAAGGATTTTGTTTGATTAACTGGCAAATTCGGTGGCTTATACTCACATTCATCTTTAACACAGTTTACACTTATGGTGTCTCATGAATGCCATTCCCTAAATAGCCTGCCATTCCCATTTTGCCCTGTACACTTTTCTCCAAAGTAATGGTCAGTGGAAAGAAAGCAGGTGTTGGACAAAAGCCACAGAGACTTGGAGCAAAGACAAAGACTCTGGACAACTAAACTGTTCACCACTGATAGAGAATCGATAAAATGGCTGTACATCTGAGACAGGAAGACAGCTGATCCACACAAGCTCTTGTTAAGTCAACTATCCACTGAAGGGCAATGGAAGTACAGAATGGTACACACATCATCTCGTAGGGCTAGCTTGATGAATTTCTAAAAAAAAGTTAGCAACCCAATTAACCAGTGAAAGATCAAGGAACAGAGCATCATCAGCCTTCAGAATCCCCATCACCTTCTTCCTACTGTGTCTTAGCAAGCAATCTAGGCCCTGCCTGATTTTGTGAATAAAGTTTTATTGCAACATGGCCACACTTGTCCCTTTTCATGCCTTCTGTGGCTGGTTTTGTACAAGGGATTATTTGCAGTGGAGACTACCTGGCCCATGGAACCTCAAGGGCTATCTGAACCTTTACAAAAATTTCCAGAACACTGCTCCAGAGCAACCCTGAACAGAAGAGAATATGAACAGCAGATGCAATTTAAAATTTTCTAGTAACCACATTAAAACTAAACAAGTGACTTCTACAATCACATTTTATTTAATCAATACATCTAAAATAGTTCAACTTGCAATCACCATTTCAAAAATGGGATATCTGATCTCTTTCCACAGTTTTCAAATCCAGAGTTCATTTTGCCTTGACAAGCACATCTGGACTCACTCTAACTGTACTTCAGCAGCCCTTCTCAGATGTCTCTTGGGCCTAGAGATGACACTGAACAGCACAGGTCTAGAATCTGCTCTAGGTCTCAGAAGCCAGCAGACAACAGACCAGAACACTACCTTGTTGCTGATCCTATTTCTAGCTCAGGTACTTAGCCTTCTAGTATATGGGCACAAAGTGAATTGCACATAGGCACAGACACTGACACACACACACCGAGACATACACACACACACACACACACACACACACACACACACACACACACACACATGAGAAGGAAGGGGGAGAGATTGTCCAGGTCCGAGCTGCAATGAATCCCAAAACCTAGAGGATGCAGGAAGGGTATACTCTCACAGCCTCACAGCTCTACCAGCCAGGCACACTGGTGGCGGAAGGCAGCAATCATACATGTGCTTTTGTGAAGGGCAAAACAGAGGCTGCACATGAATGTTGCACACTTGGATGAGGATGGGACAAAAGGCCCTGATAAGTGCCACATAATGTTATGTCTGGTAGCTCAGCCATCCCAAGATTGTATTTAGCAAAGCAAAACACCGCATTAATACAGGTCTACAAAAACAAACAAAAGAAAAACTGGACAGCTGCTAATGTAGAAAAATGAAGAGATCACATCAATCTGGATTCCTGGCATCTTTTGGAAAGTCCAAGGAGCTAGGAACACAGCTGTCTGCCCCGTGACATCAGGTGGCTGCCTGGAGTGGCTCATGCTACCCCTGTACAGAAGAAGGTTATCTTTAGATGGCCCCAGCACCCACTGTTCCCAGCCATCACTCACTTGTTCACATAATTACCTGGGTTTTCACCCTCTGTCTCCTTCAGTAGACATACTTCTGGGACCCTGTGATGGCCTTTGTGAGTTCTGATAGACTAATATGGATGGAATATAGTCATATGCTTTCCACATGCATAAGAACTTCAGTGGAAGTAAAGCTACAGTTTATCATATATGAGTTTCAGTGGTATCAGATGAACCTTTCCCATCTTTGATTGTTTAACTCACATCTTAGGGGCACACTTGGACCCAGAGTCAGAGGCAAGTGGTGTTTGTATGCTCCAAATGTCTCAGGCAATGAAGTGTATAACAAGCACCTTCTAAGGTCTTGCTTGTGATCACCAACTGGGACCCCACCAGCCACATTGCTAGCCTTATTCTTGCTTAAATGATTGTGACATTGGAATTTGACACACTTGAAGATTTAACTACAACTGACAACCATGAAATTAATGGTTTCTTCTCTGACATTCCATTAAGGTATCTCTGCACCCCAAGGCTTGTTATTTTGCCTAAATTCAGTTGTCTTAAAGCTTACTAATAGTTCACGAGCCAGGGCACAGTGTGTTTTACAGAGCTAGAACATGCATGCGTCATAAGGCCAGCATCTTTCATTTGAAAACGTTTTGATGGCTGATGGTCTGGATATGGCTCATTCCCCAAAGGTTCATGGGCTGGAAGTTTGGTCCTTAGGGTGGCCATGTGAGAGGGGGTGGGACCTTTAAGGGTGAGACCTAGACGGAGTTAGTATTGGGGGTGCTTTGAATGGGTGAGGTCCTTCAAACATAAGATCTTTTGTAGATGTGCCAGTGGCACAATTCACTTCAAAAGGAAGGCTTCAGAGTGGATGCATGGGGGGCGCAACCCTGCTTGCTTTTAGCAGCTTTGAGTATGTATTATTGAGAAATTATGGGCCCTTTAAAGCCTCGAAAAAGGGATACAAGGGGCTAGGAGTGTAGCTCAGTGGTGGAACACTTGCCTGCCATGTGCCTCCAAACCTGTAGCAAACTGTCAGACAACCATGAGCACTGGTAAAAAACAAACAACAAAACAAAACAACAACAAAAAACCCAGGAAAGGGAGCTGATAGTAATACTTATCCACAAGGTGGTTTTGCAGATTATACTGCACAAGGTGTGTGAAGCCTTGCAGTGCCCACCTGCGTGATGAATCTGGGTTACCAATGCTCTGATTATTATTAACGAAGACCCTTAGATGCCATCATGCCAATCAAAAGCTGTCTTAGAGGTGTCAGCTTCTTAGGAAATGAGATAGAGCTGGAGCCAGAGGTCAGAATTCCAGCTCAGCTCGGCAACCTTGTGCTGTTTCCTCATCTAGAAAATCGAAGACAGTAAAAGCATCACTCAGGACGGTAGCCCGTTCCTCTGGATCCTTGTGGTGACACTAAGGACAGTAGCACGGTCCTCTGAATCCTCCGCGAGGCATCAAGAAGGATTAAATGTGTGAAACTTTCATTTCTAGAAACGTCGGAGGGGTGGACTGGGGAGGGCAGCTCAGGCAGCTGGGGAAGCCATTAGGCTGGGATGCAGGTATTTGTCAGTTCATCCTGTTTTTGGTGCATTTCAGAGAAAACGGCACAGGTCTGTACTGCCCCCTAAGTACTTTACCATGTGCATCTTTAACTAGAGTTCAATTTTTTTTCCCCCTCTGGGTTAAAAAAAAAAAGTTTAATGTAAAAATGTATACCAAGTTTTTAGATGACTGAAACCATTTCCAAGCGCCAGACACCAGACATTACCTGGTTGGGAGCAATCGGCAGCTGCACATTCTTGGCGTGGAATGTGGCATGTGGGCATCTGCTTGTGGGCTCCCACAGATGCTGGGGACAGCAGGCCGGGGCTCCAGGAAGCAGACTAAGACTGAGGTTAGACTACAGGAGGCTTATTATGGGATGGCTGAAGAAACCAGCCGTCTCATGGACCCATACGAAGTCATGAAGGTTGGCCTTGATACTTAAAAATACAAATTTCATCCTCTACTCCCCCCCCCTTTTTTTTCCTCAATAATATGTATTTTCTGAAGGTGGACTCCTGCCATTTGTCCATATCCCAAATCTTTTGAGCATAGCCCCACACTTTTTCAGGATCTTGAAGGGTAATTTCCAGACTTCCAATCCACAATGTCAAAATCAGACAACAGAATCGTTTCTTTGCTTCATTGCTGGGGTGTGGTCACGTGCTCTGGGCTCTGGCTAAACAGATGGGTCCATGCAAAGCTTTGTTGGAAACTGGGCCATATATTTGGGATAAGCACCAGCATCCATCCATGTGGTGCTCAGAGGCCATGGCAGAGCTGGTGTGGCTTTGCATAACAGCTAAGGAAGCGATCTTGACAGCAACCTCCTGCCCCTGGCCTCTGGGTGGGGCAGTTCTGCTTTGTTATTGTGGGAGTCACTTAGGATGCTCAGTCCATGGTCCATCCTCATCTTTGGTATCATTACTTATCTAAACCAACTAAAGGCAATTCATCGGCATGTACCTCAAACCCTGACCAATACACAGCCTTTCATTCACTTTTTAAAGTCCCAGCACCCTTTCATTAAACTCAATACAGATATTCCTCAGCTTACAATAGAGTTATAGTCCAATAAGTCCACTGCAAGCTGAAAATGTCACATTGAAAATGTATCAAACATATCTAAACTACTTAACACAACACAGCAGGCCAGCCTACCTTCAGCATGCTGGGGACACTGACCACAAGCAGCCAACAGCCGGACTATTAACAGTCCTGGACTTGTGTATATTGGTAGCCTAGGAAAAGATCAAACTTCAAAATCTAAAGTATTATTTCTACTGAAATTCTATCACTCTTATGGTATTACAAACTGAAAAGATGAAAATCAAATCACTTGTATGTCAGGGCTATCTGTGCTCTCTGGAAGCCCAGTATACTAAGTAGATTATAGTCACTCTGGTACGGGGTAATCGTCTCACTCTTCAGGATCTAGAATTCTAGGACTCCAGTGACTTCACTCTTAGCAGGAGGCACAATGTCCTTGATGAGGCTATTAAAGAGGGCCCATAATTACTGGACCCAGACTTTTTCGTGTTTTTTGGTCCAGTGTTTGGGGAGGGGCTTTATCTCATCACGTCTCCTGTCGTATAGTCCTAACAAATCCCTCTTATTTGCAAGCACACCCACTTAAGGTTTTCATAGCCATTTGCTTACTCTTTCCTTCCGTGCATGTTCATCATAAGGGTCTGCCAGGAAAATGCCAACTCAAGAAACAGCTCAATCATGACCTCTGTGGACTTCTTACTGATAGATCTTCCCATTTCATGGGTGATCCTTTCAGAGGCCACTCAGCATACATGGTCACTCCCTTCCTAGATTAAGTATTCCCCCATTAGGACCCCAGGTACTCTGTAATTTTGATGAGTACACATCTTGAATCATTAATACACCAAAGTGAGTTTCCCAGGCTTTACCCTTCCTTCCTTCTACCTACAAGATCTGCCAAGACGCCGGGTGGTGGTGGCAAACGCCTTTAATCCCAGCACTTGGGAGGCACAGCCAGGTGGATCTCTGTGAGTTCGAGGCCGGCCTGGGCTACAGAGTGAGTTCCAGGATAGGCTCCAAAGCTACACAGAGAAACCCTGCCTCAAAAAACTAAAAAAAAAAAAAAAAGATCTGTCGGGGCTTCACCTCAGCTAAACCTACCAAGGAGCTAGTCAGCAAAGAGAAACTGAGATAAGAAGACTGGTTAAGGCAGCCCAATGGCCACACAGTGTAGGTTTAAGCAAAGCAAGAATGTTTCTAGGGATGGAGGAGTAAATGACCATCTCAACAGCTCCTCTTAGAAGTCAGTGAGGTTGAAAGGGGCTGCAGAGTTAGTTGAAGGAGACCCTACGCAACTTAGTATGACCCTGTCACAAAATAAAAAGTTGAAAAACAGGCTGGATCTGGAGTCCAGTGGTAGACCCTAGGTTTAATTGCCAAAGAAAAACTGACATGACGTCATTGTCACTGTAAATATAGGAAGTAAGTGATTCACCCTGCTGTGTAAGTCAGTCTCAAAAACAGAAGATACAAATGGAAGTGGGATCCAACTGTCTGTACATGTTCTCACGCCACTGATGTGATTAAAAAAAAAGAAATATGACACACCCTTGACGTAACTCACTGACAGACCCAATCCTCAAGGTTGAGGGGGGAATAAGAGAAGTGCTTTCCAGTGAACAAGGAGGAACCTCCTGCAGAAGCAGAAGCGATAGGCTTTGTGAGGGTGGATTCTTCCTTCATCTATCTGCTGCTGATAGCTGAGAGTGGGAAACCCAGTCAGACTGGGGACGTTGTGTATAGTAGCAGAGACCTGAAGAACCTTGAAGGGGCTGGAGCCCATCAAAGTGTCCATTCCACCAGGCAGGATGGGGAGTTCTTGCTCACGGGTTTGGATGCCACACACACAAAGAGGCAAATCCCTAAGGGAGGGGCACAGTACCTAGCTATTGTGTCCGCACAGACATCACAATGAACTCACAGGATGAAAGGCCAGTAAGGGTTCCAGAGACACTGGCAGACCCCAAGCATTGCAGTGGAGCAAGTGGATTATATCTAGGAAAGAAGCACCCCCAAAAAGGGGTATCTTCTGTAATAAAACAAACAAAAAACAAGCTTCAGTAAAGCTAAAAGGATTTTTGTAAAGATACTTTTGGTCCAAGATCAGGTCAACTGCAGCAGCCGGAAAAGCAAATTTAAACTCTTTGCTCATTAGAGTGTCTAATTTACACAAGAGGATCAAATAAAGATGGCAAGACTATAAAGGAAGCCAGCATCACTTCATAGGTTCAATACTAAGGTCACTGAGGCAGCTGCAAAGGAGAAGCTGGATGCTCTTTAGGCATTCCCACAGCCACTGTGGAGCTGTCACATGCCAAGCTGTGGTGAAAAAAAAGAAACCATGTAGCATTGTTTGTGATCGTCTCTAAGTGCTTGAAATAATTGAGCTGGTGTTGGACAGCAATAGGACAAACACTGGGGTGTCAACCCAGGCTGAGGCAGGAGATTTGCGAGCTCGAGGTCAGCCTGGGCTACACAGTGAGTCCCTGGCAAGCCTGGGCTTTGTCGAGAGCTTCTATTTCAAAGAGACCACCCCCCAAACAAACTCTTTGCCATAAAGGGCAGATCTATGCTTTAGGGAGCCTGATGATTAGTCCATTTTAGAAATCTGGTGTGAGAAAGAACATGAAATCATCAATGTGAAGTATCCACAGGCCTCAGTGAGGGAAAGGACCTGGATACAACGCAAGCCTACACCCACCTCATTGATCTTCGCCATATCATTAGAACACTAATGTAATCTACTGAGTAACAAATATACCTGATTCATCCTAAGAAATGTTCATGGTAAAATCAGTCTGATATGCTGGGTACATATAAATTGGCACACCTTTATATTCATCTCATGTTTGGCCAATGGGGAATGTGCCTCCCTTTGATAAGGGGTCTCAGAAGCTCAAGGCTCTGCCTCAAGCTTAATTTTCCAGAAAGGAAAGAGAGAGGTCACTGGGGATAGACCTAGTTAAGACCTCACTGGTCTGGCTTTCAAAGCACAATCACTAACTTAGCCAATGCTCAACAGAAGCCCTCAGTGTGAGTGCAGAGGTGAGCAAATCAGGTCTCACCACCATGTACCCACTTTCACTCAGGCCCTCGAGGTCAAATCGCCACCCAGCGTGAAACACAAACTTGACTCAGTCTTCAGACGTCAGTGTGCAAGCATTTTCACTACTCTCTGCTTTTCATGTTCATCACCAGGGAACTTCAACTTTGAGGTAAGGACCCCCAACGACCGGCAGATTCTTACTGTTTCAGTTGGATGACTATGCAAACATCATCTGTTCCAGGGAATGATTGTGACTTGGAGCAGTCACTCCGTGCCTCAGTCTCCTCATTGAGAAAATGAATATTCAGCCCACAGAGTTATTTTTAGAAATCTGATCTACTATATTGCTAGGCCAAGATAAAAGCGTTTACATAGGGCTGGAGAGATGGCTCAGTGGTTAAGAGCAGAGGACTGGAGTTTGATTCCCAGCATCCACTTCAGGTGGCTCACAACCACCTATAACTCTAGTTCTAGGCCTGAGTCTCTGTGGGTACCTGCACTCACATGCACATACTTACACACGATTAAAAATAATTTTAAAAAATCTAAAAAAAGGATGCAATCACCACTTTCTATTACAGAGTCCACAGTGAAAAAATAATGATAGCATATTAGATGCATACAGGTACCTCGCAGGCTAAATTATAGCTTAAAATGTGAATTCTGATGCACATGTTAACATGAGCAGGAAAGACTGGTCACAAACAATTAAAACGTGGTTATGCTCATCAAAATCGATGTCTTGGTGCTTTAGCATCTGGATTTGTAGATGTGTAGGGGTTACCAGTGTAAGCCAGTCGGTACCAGCTGTACCCGGGAGAAGTACCATTAGCAGAGGCAATATGGGTGCTGTTCTACACTACCATAATTCCAACACCTGAGGGACTGAAGGCCCTTAGGGAGAGCCAGAGAGGCTGAGCCAGAACTTTGAGAATAAAGTCGAGCTGTGGGTATATCTGCTCTTGCTTTTACATTCCTTAGTTCTGTGTCTCTTCATATGAATATGAGCTCTTCTATCAATCCCATCGTCTAATTCCTGGAGACTCGTGTCAGTCCTGGGATTTACTTACCAAAAGATCTCATTCGTAGGCTTTGAGAAGCAGCCACCCGCATCGGTCCAATCTATACGGGTCTCACTCTCAGTGTCAGGCAGCAGGTCAACCTGTGCCACACAAGTCCAACACCATTTCTAGTCTGCACAGTCTCCCAGGAAGCTTAGACCACTGAGCTGCCCAGTAGTAGTAAGTGCTTGGTCTGTCCTAAGGTGGAACACGTTCCAGAGAACGGATTTCATAGGCTCGCATATTCTGGAGACCATAACCCTACCTCACCTGCAAACATCCTCTATGACTCTATGGGAGAGAGATAAACCAGCTCTAATCACTGTGGAGTGAATCCTTACAATTTTACATTGTTGCTGCATCCATTTTGATCACAGGCTGGGGGTTTTTTCTGCCAGAAGCAGGGCTCTGTCACCTCCGACATAATCTCCAGCCTTTACCACCTTCTAGTTCCTCAATGTGGTTGATCCAGACATCTGCCTTCTACAAACCACCTTCTGGAGACCACTTCCCTATGAGACAGTAAGATACAACCCACTCGGTTCTTCTGAGCCCTATCCCCACATGGGCTTTGCAGAGAGGCCATGGTGAAAGACTCTGAGTCTCAGTGTGACCTCTTGCAATTCCTGTCTTCTTGCTCTGAACACACTCATGAAAGCTGTCACAGAAATGTTTGGCTAACACCCTGAAGACACTAGTCAGTGCTCTCCCTCCCTCCCTCCCTCCCTCCCTCCCTCCCTCCCTCCCCTGTCTCTCTCTGTGTTTTCTCTCTGTGTTCTCTCTGTGTGTTCTCTCTCTCTCTCTCTCTCTCTCTCTCTCTCTCTCTCTCTCTCTCTCTCTCTCTCTCCCTCTCTCTGACATCCATTCTGGAGACCATAACCCTACCTCGCCTGTAAACATCCTCTAAGACTGTGGGAGAGACATAAACCAGTTCTAATCGCTGTGGAGTGAATCCTTACAATTTTACATTGTTGCTATATCCATTTTGAATATTGGCTGGGTTTTCTTCTGCTAGAAGCAAGTCTCTCTCTCTCTCTCTCTCTCTCTCTCTCTCTCTCTCTCTCTCTCTCTTTCTCTCTCTCTTTCTCTCTCATATTCATTCTGGAGACCATAACCCTACCTCACCTGTAAACATCCTCTAAGACTGTGGGAGAGAGATAAACCAGCTCTAATCACTGTGGAGTGAATCCTTACAAATTTACATTGTTGCTGTATCTGTTTTGAATATTGGCTGGGTTTTCTTCTGCAAGAACCAGGGCTCTGTCACACATAAGCGCGTGGTGCACACACACACACACACACACACACACACACACACACACACAGGCCCTGTTAGTAGGACAACCTTGATTTCTAAATTGTCTCTTTCCTAAGTGTTGATTGTCTGTTCTTCATAGTCATGACCCTAAATTTAAAAACTCACTTCTCTGGTTTGGGTCTGACCTTCCTTGGTTTATGTACTATGTGGGTAATGCATACACACAATTCACTTGTATGATTTAGGATCTACAACACACTTAGCCGATGAGTAAAGACATACATAAATACCATTCTCTGTCCCCAGACACCTACAAGATCGTGACTAAAATTGAGAATGGTGACTTGGAACAGAGGGTGGAAAGTAGAAGTTATTCCAAGGGAGGCTTGGCAAAGAAGGTGACCTGTAAGGTAGGCCTGGGAGAATGGACAGACAGACTTCAGGCAGGAAGAAGAACATGGGAAGTGACCGTCAACGAGAGGCGAGCACAGGCTCTGGGGAGGCCACAGATCCAATGTTGACACAACTGCAGGAGCCTCGAGCACTCTGTGGACGGGGTTAGAATCCAGTCAGGCAGACAGAACTGTCTTGTGGGCCAGGGAAACACATTTACTTTCCACACTACAGTGGACAATGAGGCCCAGGCCTAAAGCTGGCGGCTACCTGCTCACAAACCTGAAAAGTAGTGACAAATATGTTCTCAGGTTCTGTCCTGACTTACTGAACCCAAAACTCAGAGCAGTTTTAACCACTAAGTACTTCTGAGCTGGAGTATCCAAATGGTGGAAGGTCAGCCATATAGGGGATAGTATGCATATGAGATAAATACAAAGAATGGGGCATATATATATATATATATATATATATATATATATATATAATCTCTTTAGGGTATAAAATTTGAGTGCATGTGGGAGGTGGGAAGAGGAAAAACTGTCTAAGATGAAATTCAGGTTTCTCTCTTAAGAAACCGGGTAAATAGTGAATTCACAAAATTAATGGCATCTGGACAGACGGCAGTGATGGTGAGAGCAGTGGGCACCAGCCGAGCATGAGGAGCCGTGGGTCACCAGAGATGGCTGGCAGTGTGGAACCCAAGCCAACTATCATCAGACAGTGGTGGAAAAGTGCTGAGGTCCAGCGATGCATTCCCAGTCTGAAGACAACACCAGCTATCTAGCCCAGCAGTGGCAGGATCACCACCAGCAACACTCTGGGCCCACTTCAGCTCACAAGAACTAATTGTTAAATACACAGGAGTCTTGCCAGCTTTTTGTTAAATCCTTGGTAGCTCTGTGCTACCACATAGAAATCAGCAAATGCTACAGATTAGGTCTTTTTCTCCTGGAGCTCATGCCCAGTGCCAGCTACCTACACATACTCTCGACGACAACTAAGAATAAGTGTAAATTCACTAGCTCGGCCCCAGAATTATTGATCCAAAGATGTTGGGATAGTTTTCACAGTGCTGCCTTCACCCATGGACTTGGATTCAAGAGGGAAGGTGAAGAACCCAGTTGTAGATATACAGATTTACCACTGGCCCATGAGGGCTAGAATGGTCTAGAAGGCAGTAGAAAGGTACACAAGGTTGGGTTGGCTCAAAGAGATCCCTGGTCTGCCCTTGCTGGACTCTAAACCAATGAACTTGGCCATGCTCATATATTTCCTAAAATGTATTATTATTATTGCTGTTGTTATTGTCACTGTTACTTTTTAGGAAGAAATAAGACAGTTTAAGAGTCTGAGTCTTGCACTTCTTCACCTTTTGGTACCAGGTTCCAAAAATATCCTTAGTTCTCTGTCCAGAAATGCCCGATGGAGTTCTGGCTCCTTAGCCCTTTCTCACTGCATATCTGTCTGGAGGCTGCACATGAGAGTAGGCATTAACAGTCCAGCCCAGACATGAATATCCCTCTTGTGAACAGCTTTGAAAATGAATCTCTAGATTTTCGTGGTGAAAATGTGCTCTATCTATTCCCCAACTTCAGTCCGCCTACTAAATGATTTTAGAATTACTGCTTGGTGATGGGATGGGGTGTGTGTGATATGACAGTATTAAAAGGTCATTAAGAAAATGGTCAAGAGGATTAAAATGTCAGGCCTATGTAAAGACCTAAATTCTAGTTGGGCAATGTCAATGACCTGGACCACCACAACGTAGGCTGTCACCATAAGCCAGTCTAAAGAGATGGGTGGAATAATCATTCCTTTAATGAGGTAATGTTGTTTTCCTTCCCAGAATTCCCAGCCCTCGGGAAGGTAGCTTACAGGGTTACAGTCATGCAGCTTCATGAGCTGGTGCACATTTCCTCAGAAAAGCCCATCCTCCCCTTTTCTTCTTTCTGTCTCTGTTTCCGGCATCTTCCCCCTAACACTTGGGGGTAAGCAACAAGCAGTTCTTTCTCTAAAGCTCCTCTCCCTGTCAGAAGGCTACATGCCTGCCATGAGGCTAATCCTCATGCTGGCTTAATTCAAAATGACATGGCTACTCCCGCTTCTCTTTTCTATTCTCCTCTGGACAGCAGTGGAGGTTTACAGTTTGTCTGCCTGGAGGTTTTTCTTTAGAACTAATACAGTTGTACTAGAGCTCCCCCTCTCCCATCTATCTCTCTCATTGAGAAAGTCGGGGACAGACTAAAAGTAGCACCATTCCAAAAGCCTGTCTTAAAACCAGCCCAAGTCTTCTGGTCATACCTTACCAGCAACAATCTAACTCTGGCCGCCTGGCTTTATTAGCCTTACTGACAACCTACAGAATCAGCAGTGACAAGTAGGGCTGCTGTGCATGTGACGAATGGCCTGGTGGTGGTGACGGTGGGAGGGGGCTGCTGGGGACACGGTTCCCACAGTCTGTTTTGGACTTCAAATTTAATTAGAATTATATAGAATGCCCTTGTCTTACTTGAGTATGATTTATTTGCAACACGTTCTAGCAAAAAGAACATTGGACTAGAAACTGTGGGGTTTCCTATACATTTACACTCACGTGACTCTGCAAGGCCATTCAACTTCATTATCTACAGAAACTGAAGTCGGGCACTAGAGACAGAGCTCAATGGTAGATTGCTTATCTTATATACCTGAAGCCCTAGGACCAATTCTCAGTACCACATATTCACATAAATAGCCCCCACCTCAAACAGTTACTAATGCATAAAAATAAAAACTGAAAAGTTTGAGTTAGATATAATTTCCAGTTACTTACAGTTCTCTGCTTTAGCTTACAAATGAAAACACAATGTTGACGATTAAATTAGAAATATTCGTTGGAAAAATTGAAAACAAACGTATGTAAACGGAGAGTATTGTGTTGTGGACTGAGTGCTTCTGTTCCATTCAGAGTCCCTCACGAAGGGGTTAGTGGCCTCAGTGCTGGCTCATACTCTCTACCACCTGAGGATGGAAGGAGAAGGAAGCCAGCTGCAAGCCAGGAAGCAGCCCTCAGCAGAACTCAACCATGTCGGCACTCTGATCTCTGACCTCCCTGCCTTTCAGAACTGTGAGTAGTGCATCTCTGCTGCAGAAGCTACTGAGTCTGCAGTATTTGTCATGGCAGCTCCAGCTGATCGAAACACATTCTAATCTTTTCTCACTGAGAAATAAATCTCCTTAAGTGCTGAGAACGTATTTCCAGAATGTATATGTATGCTCATATGTGTTCATATGTGAGGTACCTGCACACACTTTTTTTTTTTTTGGTTTTTCGAGACAGGGTTTCTCTGTGTAGCTTTGGTGCCTTTCCTGGATCTCACTCTGTAGACCAGGCTGGCCTCGAACTCACAGAGATCCGCCTGGCTCTGCCTCCCAAGTGCTGGGATTAAAGGCATGTACTACCACCGCCCAGCCCACATTTTTTTATGTAAAGAAATCATTGCACATATTGTCAACCTGTGTGTACTCTACATTACATCATAGAGCACGGACATCTTTTCGGATATATCTACCCCGTCTCTTTCACAGATGTATAAAATTCCTTCCAAGAAAGACATAACATAATACCTCAGCCAACTAAACAACTTTGCTTTTAGTTTATCTTTGGTATTTTAAACCATGTCACAACCTTTTTTAAAATTTCTTTCATTTTTCAAATCTCTTGTGATCCATGCCCTGCTAGTTTGTCTTAAATAAAATTCCTTAACTAAAAATGCTAGGACAGGGAATGTGCAGTTTTTATTTTGTTTGTTTGTCTTTTTAATCTCTTCTCGTCGTGTGTGTTTATATGGTGTGTGTGTGTGTGTGTGTGTGTGTGTGTTTATATGGGGTGTGTGTGTGTGTGTGTGTGTGTGTGTGTTTATATGGTGTGTGTGTGTGTGTGTGTGTGTGTGTGTGTGTGTGTGTTTATATGGGGTGTGTGTGTGTGTGTGTGTTTATATGGGGTGTGTGTGTGTGTGTGTGTGTGTGTGTGTGTGTGTGTGTGTTTATATGGGGTGTGTGTGTGTGTGTGTGTGTGTGTGTGTTTATATGTATGAGTGCCTGTATGCCACAACCAGAGGACAACCTCAGGTGTCAGATCTCACATTCTACCTTGTTTGAGACAGGATCTCTATTTGTGGCTTGAACACCAGGCTAGCAGGTTTGTGATCATCAGGGGGAGTCACATGTCTCTGCTTCCATCTTGCCATAGGAACACTGGAATAACAGGAGTGCTGGGGATCCGAACTCAGGTCTTCATGCTTGCATGGCAAATTCTTTACCCACTGAGCCATCTTCTATGTGCAGCTTTTGTGTCTTTGACCTCACATTCTTGTCAACTATGAGCGTTAACAATCATTTAAATCTTTATTAGTCAGGCAGTTAACACTTCAGTCATACTTAAAGTCACATTAATCTGATTTTGATTGACAATGACTGCATTTAATTAATGACTGGAGCTCAGACTCTAAAGCCAAACCATGAGAACTTAGTCCCCAGCCTTGTTTAACTGTGCAAAGATACATTGCATTTGTTTATGTTGCAGAATGTTTAACTATGAAAAGATGTGTTGCTGTTTTACCTCGCCTGACTGATCTAATAAAAAACTGACTGGCAAGGGAGGAGGTACAGGTGGAACTTCTGGGCAGGGGGAGTAATTCAGTAGGAGGAGGAATTTAGGCTTGGAGAAGTAAGAAAAGGAGATGCCAGCCAGACACGGAGGAAGGAGGAAAGAGGGACATACAGAATGAAAGAAAGGTAAAAAGCCCTGGAGAAAATATAGATGAACAGGTTAAATTAAGTTAAAAGAGTCAGTGGGACAAGCCTAAGCTGAGGCCAAGCATCCATAATTAACAGTAAGTCTCCATGTCTTTATTTGGGAGCTGGTTGGTAGCTCAAAGAAAATTCCAACTACATTCAAGTTTTCCATGGACAGACAAGATTACATGGAGTGGAAGCCTCCTGAAAACAATTTGACTAAGGCAATTTTTTGACTAAGGCATGGCTTTCAGAATGACTTTGTAAGTCTTGTCTAAGGAACAACAACAACAACAACAAAAATCCCTTGGCTTGAAATGCCCTGAAATTAGATTCAAGTAGCTTAGGATGTGTGTGTGTGTGTGTGTGTGTGTGTGTGTGTGTGTGTGTGTGTGTGTGGTATATGAATCTGTTCCAAGTTTATCAAAATTGCATCCACATAGCAAAATTCAACCCACATAAGCATGATGCATGCATCATGGGTGGGGATGATGGTGCTCGGTTCTTATGTCTGTACCTTGAGGGTAGAAGTGAGTCCCCAGATGAGACAAATTTGCCTTTTCTCAATATCAGATTTATCTCTATGTTACAAAATAAAGAGGAACCCATGCATTGCTACAAACCATACACACTCTCAAGGCCCTGAGGCATTTGTTACTTCCCCAAAGCAGGATGTGGTGGCCACCTTCATCCCGTTCCCTGAAGGCAGCTGCTCAGTTGAGGCTGGCCAATGGCACGCAAGGTGGCTTGCTCAGCCATGACAAATCAGCTTCCCAGAGGGCTGTGTGAGGCAGTTTGGTGATCCAGAGGAAGTGGAGAGCAATGAATCACGGTGCCGAGGGTAGAAAATAAAGTAACAACCGTGATTCACATTAACCAAAAGGAAAGGTTAAGGGGCGGGGGTCAACTCCAGATTAAAACCACATAAACGCACTCACAGGGCAGCAAATGCCACACTGAGCATGCCAGTGTAACTTCTGCTTTTATGAAGTGCAAGGCAGCAGCAGAAAAGCAACTTTCCAAAGCAAAGCCTCATACAGCTAATGATGGCAACAGTGAACTGGTGTTGCCTCAAATGCAGCTAAACCCAAGAACTGAATTCTTCTTAGTAAGCCTAGTATTTGTTAGAAGAAAAAGTGACCCAAGGTAACGTAATATCTTTGGCTAATCTCCAATATTCCTTTATAGGCCTTCTTCGATTTCTTTGGAATACCACCAAAGTTTTTAAACTTTAACTTTTTGCTTAAATTACTTTACCTTTACAAATAAGGGTTTTTGCCTCATTAACAGTCTTTTCTCTAACATAATTTAATTTCTCAAAAATAAATTACCTAATAACCTTCAATAAGAGGATAAAATTAAACTCATTCAAATCAAGTCAACAGGCAAGTGAAACAAACAAACAAAATTGAACTAGAAGCAAGCCTCAAAGTCATTGGAATGCATCACTTGGGAACCTTCTGGAAACAAATGCATAAAGTCATGAAGCTCAGACTTGACACATGAGCCTACCAATGCCACGTAGAAACAAACTTTGAGTCTCTTTGTGGGTAGAAAAATAAGACATAACCAATTTCATAAGACATACTACTGAGTTAATGTTTGGAGAGGATTTGGTTTATTTTGGCCCTATAGATGGCCAAGCAGACTTTAAAATCAGGGCTTGAGTGATTGTAACAGTGTGAGTGGGAAGGGGTAGCAGTCTTGGGTGGAATGTTATATGACTGCAGCAGGTGTTGTGAACAGTCACTGTAATCATTAGCAATGTTAGAAAACAAATGTGTCACTCTTGGAGAACTGTGAGACAGCCTCAGGCTGGTGGAGGCACGGAGGGAGGGAGAGAAAGAGGATGGAGCAGGTGTACAACATGATCACCCATTCACACACCACTCACATACCTAAAGGCTCAACAGAGCAGAGCTCACAGCAGATAGCCTGGGAATAGCTTCAGAGTGACTGACTTTTGTGCAAATTTCTTCCCCAAGGTTGGGAGTCTGCTGGGCTAATCAAATCTTAGAAATTGCTCCTTTATATTCTACTTGTGACTTCTCAAGCACACATTTACACTCCACTTGCCGAGAAACATTACAGAACAATATGAGAAACAACATCTGGGGCTAAAATATTTGCTTTCTGTGTTCAGTATTTAATAATTCCATTATTTTATTCTGACCTACATAGCACATTTCATCACTTAGTAAGACACAACAATATTATTGATCATTTCACATGAAACACTAGGGATCATTTTATCAACGTGTCTAGCTTTCTATGATTTATCTATGTTTCCAAATACCAAGCTCCCTTAAAACATGTTAAAACTGCACCCTAGACAATAAAGATAATATTTTCTGGTTAAATTTGTCAATATTTTTGGTTATAGAATTATGATATAATAGCTTATTGTAGGTGAATTTAAATCTTTTTTTATAGTGAAAGTAACATTTTTATCACAAAAGCAAAACAAAGTCATAGAAAACATAGAAGAGCGAATTTTAAAACCTCAGCCCTACTGGTTAACACTCTTCTGGAGTAATTGATTCTAGAATCTATATGCACTCACCAACCTCTCCCCCTTCACCGCATATTACTTCATCTTGCAGCTTATTATAACCAAAACTACACAGTATACTTACTTAATTATCATCATGCATTTCTCCTGCCATGGTGGAAGGCTCTTGGGGAAATGTGTCTTAGGACTTCTGTTCATGATTAACTCCTCTTAGCCTCATGCAGCATTCTGTACACTGTGGGCTCCATAGGATTTCATGAATGAAAAGTCAGCTTTCACTGAGCATTTAGAAAACTGAAATGGATTGTACAAGATTTTTTTTTCTGCCTCATTGGGGAAAAAAGCCATCTGATATTGGCTAATTCACCTATTGGTTGCTGTTTTAACTCAATCAGCTAGTTACAGGCATGGATTTGACTCATTTTTATTCTATGAGAAATAGTAGGAAGGAGTGGGTTTGGTGGTGAGTGAGAGAGAGGACAGATGGGCAAATGGGGTGATTGATTGCAGAGGCCACTGTGGAGGGGGATGCGCTGAGAAGCCTGCCATGGAGCACACATGTCACTGCTCATGCTCAGTCCCTTCATGGTCTGATACCCCACTGTCAGGTGAACTTTGTATGGCAAACTATTCTCCATCATACTTAAAGGGAAAGGATAGAGGAACCTGAACAACATCTGTAGGAGCTGGTGGGAGGAAGATAGGAAGAAGCTCCTCCATGTCTTTCTAATCACCAGCAGTTGTGGAGACTTTTCTCCATTTCAAAAGATCCACTGAGCTCCTGCTCAACAATCATTGTCTCTGGTCAACAACTTACAATCCACTCTTGACCTTCCTTTAGATGCTTGTGGTGAAGATGTCCATTTTATGAAATTATTCCTGAGTGTGCCATTATGACAGGCGAATGATGTGTGCTAGAACAGTGTTTACTTTTTTATGTGGAAGTAATTTTGAACTTGCAAAAAAAGAAAAACAACCTGTAATGCTCAGTAACTATTGCCATTTGATAAAAAGAAAGCAATGAAACACAAAATAAACCAGATATACGAACTCATGTTAAACCAAGTAGGGAATGCAAATGACAGATCAGCACGTGGAGAGATGCTTGGCACCATGAACCATCAGGGAAGCGCTCGCTCACACCACCACTCACCAAGGGATAAGATAGGAGATCTGTGCTATGAGCTGTGGGGGAGGACAGAGGACAATGGTGATGCTCAAAGGCTGGAGGGGGGGGTGCGGGGGGGGGGGAATGTAAATGACTACATCCTCCTTGGAAAAACAATTTAGCCGTTTCATGAAGAAATAAGTACATACTTATATCACCTGGAAATCCCACTTAAAATGAAACAAAATGAATGTCCATAAAAATCTTGCATGAGGATGTTCATAACAGCCTGTGCATTCTAATAAAACCAAAAAACAATCACAATTTCTACCAATACAGGATACATACATAAAATATAAGACATTTATACAATGAAATCTAGTTAAAATATAAAAGGGAACGAACTGGTGACCTGTGGGTTACATTAATAACATTATATTTGAGAGAAAGTAGTTTAGCACAAAAGTCCATCTACTAAATAGTCCATTTTACGAAATATCTAGGAAGTTGTATAAAGAACCAAAACACTCATATGTATATACTTAAAATTTATGGCATATACATTATATTTAAAACCATTTTTAATCTTAGGATCTTAGGCAGAGAGCAGTAGCATATGTCTTTAATCCCAGCACTTGCAGGATGGAGGCAGATGGATTTCTATGATACTAGTCTAGTCTACATAGTGAGACCCAGTCTTAAAAAAAATGGAGTTTCCTTCAAACATGTTTTTTTTCTGCTGAAAATTAAGTTGTGGAGTTTCATTTATGCTCCTTAAAAAGTGGTTACATAATGATCGAAGACATTTAGTTTCTGTTGTGCCATATCTCCCTTTCCTCAGAATCTCTTGAATGTACTCCAGCAGATGCTAACAGCAGCTGTGGGAGTCACTTTTTTCATTGCTGTAATCACATGCTCCACAGACACAACCCAAGGAAGGAAGGATTTATTGGGACCGTGATTTCAGAGTGCTCTGTCCATAAGTGCCTCGCCCCATGCACTCGGGCAGGAAGTCATGGCAGCAGGTGTGTGCAGAAGAGGATGTTCTTCACGTGTTGGCAATAGGAAGAAGAGAACGAAGGACAGAGGAAGAGGCCAGGGCAAGTTATAGCCCCCAAGGACATACCTCCGGTTAGCTACTTATGAAAATTAGGCCCTATGTCTACCTTTCACCACCTCCCATAATGCAATCATATCATGTACCTTTCAAATGGTTAACCCATTGATAAGGTCAGATCCTTCACCAACTAACTGTCTCTAGCAATGTCCTCACAGACACACCCAAAGGAATGCTTTATTCAGGTGCTCTTAGGTGTTTCCTAATCCAATCAAGATGCCCTAACCATCAGGGCACCACTTATGCAAATATCCCATTTAGTGCCAACCATTCCCATTTTGGGTCCCTGTGACTTTTACTGAAAACTTACTCGGGACAGAAGTATCCCTAAATCACTCATGGGTAGGTGAGAAGTACCAAAAGAGTCATTAGCCCTTGGAACAGAGGACAGGAGTGTGGATACACATCCCAGCTCCCTCTCCTCTTGGGTGAAGTCAACAACAGCTCCCACATGGCCCAAAAGGACTAAGTCCAAGTGTCCATAATACGAATCTGCTCGTTTACACAAGAACTGTCTCTCAGTTTACCAAATGGGGTTATGTCTTCATAAACCCACTGTGAATTAAAAATATTGTACTGCATACTCCTAGTCCACGAACACCCTAGCTTAGCACTCGGTTTGCTGTGCAAGATGGGTTGCTCTATCTTGTAATCACATGGCTGGTCAGGAGCTATGGCTCACAGCTGTTGCCTAGGAGCCTGAACATTGCCAGCCAGCCCTGCACACTGCTAGCCAAGGAAAGGTGCAAAACACAAATTTCAATGGGTGGTTTCTACTAAATGTATTTCGCTTTCCCACCATCACAACTCTGGGATTGCCAGCTACTTTTCTCTCTGTTCCATTTCCCTGTCCTCTCACGCCCGCCATCCTTCCTAGAGTCACCCACCCAAATGAGGACTGGCGTCTAGATCCCAGGGACTGATTTTAGGGGGTTCCCAAATCAGACAGTCGAGAGGTGTATCTTAGGGTTTCTATTGCTGTCATGAAACCAAAAAGCAAGTTGGGGAGGAAAGGGTTTATTTGGCTTACACTTCCATATCACTGTTCATAATAGAAGGAAGTCAGGACAGGAACTCAAACAGGGAAGGAACCTGGGGGCAGGAGCTGATGCAGAGGCCATGGAGGAATGCTGCTTACTGGCTTGTTTGCCATGGCTTGCTCAGCCTGCTTTCTTATAGAACCCAGGTGGCACCACCCACAATGGGCTGGGCCCTCCCCCGCCTCAATCACTAGTTAAGAAAATGCCCTACAGGCGGGCCCACAGTTCGATCTTATGGAGGAATTTTCTCAATCAAGGCTTCCTCCTCTCAGATGACGATAGTTTGTGTCCAGCTGACATAAATCTAGCCAGCACAAGGTGACACTTATTAATTAATGTACACATTTGTTTTCCTTTCCTTGGGTTATACTGCAGAAACATGCCACCAAGTATACAGACATTTAAAAAATATTTATTTTTGTTATTTTTAACTCTGTGTGTACATTTGTGTCTGTGTGTGGGTTTGTGCATGTGAGTGTGGGTGCCTTGGAGGCCAGAAGTGGATGATGGATCTCCTGGAGCTGGAATTACAGGCAGCTGTGAACCCCTACCCCCATAACAATCCTGGGAACCTAATGGGTCCTCTGCAGTAATGCGCTTAACTGCCTTGCCACCCCTCCATCCCCCAGGACACAGACACTCTGACAGTGTTAATGGGGAATATAGTTTCACTAATACCTTAACTGAACGCTCAATCAGGACAAATAAAGGGGTGTCACTGTGATACCAGCATCATCAGGTTCCTGTGTTTGTTTACTTGCTTGCCTGTCAGGCCTGCTTGGACAAAGCATGGATACAGTATACATAACGTAGAGCTGGAAAGACACTCCATCACGCAAAGCTTAGATTTCTTCCGCAGACCTTCTATACACAGCCAGGAACTCAGCAGTCATGCCAGCCCGAGCATATGCTTTATGACTTAGAACTCAGAAAAAGCATAAAACAGCGAGTCTTTTCCATGCTAGCTTGGAAAAAGTCCTGTAAATTTATAACCAGTGTGAAAGCTCTGCCTCTTCTCCTTCCAGCTAAACTGTATCCCCGCCAGCTGAGAGAGCCACGGTATCCGGAGAAGCAAAGAAATGGCATCTTTCACAGCGTTCAAAGGCTTCGTCTGAAAGATGGGAAAACACACGCATCTATAAGACTGGAATTTTCTCCAGGGCCCTCATCGCTCTTACTGCCTGACAAGCAAGAGCCACTGGGACCTGTGGATTCCACATCCAACCATTTTATGCAGCTGCTGGGCTACAGCGACAGGTTGTCACTGTGAGTGGAGCATGCTGCATATTCTGAGGGCATCATGAGTCCAAGATGAACAAAACCATCACACAAAATAAGGCAAAAAGTCCCAGTCAGTGTCAGAGGTACTGAAGAGGTTGCTGGAACATAAATGTATACAGCATCCCACTAATAGCAATTAGCAGATCACTAAGGATAACCACAGGAACTACTAAAATTGGCAATGGTAAAGTAAGGGCTTTCAAATGACACACTCTGGCTGCCCAATCTGGCAGACGGCAGAGGCAGGAGGGTAGCCTGCCCTATTAGTCTTAAGGTCTATATTAGAAACTCTCTTGACTCAGGTTTGAGCCCATGACATGCTTTTCAGCCAGTTGAATGACAGGGAAGTGCCAAGCCTAGGTCAAAAGCGGTCCCTGTGTTTCTACTTGTACTCTTCCTGGACCATGATAGGGGACCATGATAGGAGAGGGGCTTCCTTTGGCAGCTCCTGCTCCCATTCTGCTCTTAGGGTGTGACCGGGAGCTGCCAGTCTGAACAGCCTTCAGCAAGGAGCCAGCTGAGTCAGAGCTTAGAAAGTAGTCTGCCAGGTAAGCTCAGAGCACATCAGCCAACCCCCAGATGTATGAGTGATACTACCAGGTTCTGCCCAGCTCAGTCCAGCCTCACTCTGCCCAACTACAGTCAATCTATTCCATGAGCTACACAGATGTGTAAAATCTATTTTCTTGCCGAGTTTGGGGGTATATGTACATGTAAGTGCTGACCCAGGAGGCAATAGGGCCATATAAGAAGCCAAATAAATTGGATGTGGTAGGCTTTCCTTTGCTTCTTATCTGGAAAAATGGGAAGTAACAATGTATAGGATATAATTATGTTCACGATTGCTCTAAGAAGTTCTCCACCCCCCTTAAAAAAAGAAGTTCTTTTTCCTAAGAATAGTCTAACTTCTGTGCCCCATAATGGAACAATGACAAAATATATGTTATGTAATCTGCCACAGATCCCCAGTGGAACTGAACCCCACATATCCTGTGCTGGATAGGTTTTTTTTTTTTTTTTTTTTTTTTTTTTTGTTTTTTGTTTTTTGTTTTTTGTTTTTTGTCAACTTGACACAAGCCAGAGTTATTTGAGAGGAGGGAACCTCAATTGAGAAAAAGCCTCTGGAAGATCAGGTTGTAGGCAAGCTTGTCAGACATTTTCTTAATTGGCGACTAGTAAGCCCCTTATAGACAGGGACATCCCTGGGCAACTGGTCCTGGGGTGTACTAAGAAGCAGGCTGAGCAAGCAAGCTAGTAAGCAGCTCTTCTCTACGGCCTCTGCTCTGGTTCCCATCTCCAGGTTCTTGTCCTGCTTGTGTTCCTGTCCTGACTTCCTTTAGTGATAGATTTACCTGCAAGTGTAAGATGGAAGAAACCCTCTCCTCTCTACGCTGCTTTTGCTCATGGTCTTTTATCACCATGGTGTTTAACAATAGAAACAAACTAAGACACATCCTCGTGGTACTACATGGCTCTTCTCCTTCCCTTTCTCACTTCCCACTTCCTGTGTGTGATGGACAATCCAGACAGTCAACTCAGAACACCTGGGAAGAGAGAGCCTCAACTGAGGAACTGCCTCCCTCAGACTGGCCAGTGGGTGCGTCTGTCGGACTTTTTTTCCTTTGTAGAAATTTATTTTTATTTCATGTGTGTCTTAGTTAGGGTTTCTATTACCGTGAAGAGACACCATGACTGTGGCAACTCTTGTAAAGGAAAACATTTAGTTAGTGTGGGGCAGGCTTGTTTACAATTCCAGAGGTTCAGTCCATTATCCTGACAGGGAGCATGGCAGCAGTCAGGCAGATGTGGTATGGAGTAGTAGCTCAGAGTCTTAGATCTTGCAGGCAACAGGAAGTCTACTGAGACACTGGGCAGTATCCTGAACATAGGAAACCTCAAAGCCTGCCCCCACAGTGACATACTTCTTCCAACAAAGCCATACCCACTCCAACAAAGCCACACCTCCTAATAGTACGTGTATGAGTGCTTTGCCTGCGTGTATGTTTGTGAAGCATTTGCATGCCTGGTGCTCATGGAGGCCAGAAGAAGGTGTTGGCCTTCCGGGACTGGAGTTACAGATGGTGCTGAGCAGCCACGTGGGTGCTGGGAATTGATCCTTGTTCTTCTGAAAGAGCAATCAGTGTGCTCAACCTCTGAGCCATCTCTCCAGCCCTGGGATATTTTTTTGATTGGCAATTGATGTCGGAGGGCCTATCCCCACTATGGGGGGTTGCTATTCTAGGCAGGTGGGCCGGGGCTGTATAAGAAAGGTAGCTGAACATTTGCCTGGGACCAAGCCAGTAAGTGTGGTTCTGCTTCAAGCTCTTGCCTTGGCATCCTTTAATGATAGACTAACCTGTAAGAAAATAAGCCCTTTCCATCCCATGTTGGTTGGGGGCCAGTGTTCTATCGCAGCAACAGACACCAAATTAGTGCCCTGTGCTTCTGGTATCATTACTCCTACACATGCTTTCATTCCAAAATGTTTTAATTATTTTATGTGGGTGGTATACACATGCCAGAGTGCACACAGGGAGGTCAGAGGACAACCTGCAGGGGTCAGTTCTCTCCTTCTACCATCTGGGCCCCAGGGACCAAACTCAGGTTGCTCAGGTATCCAGGCACTTCAGATACTCAGGTATCCAGGTCTTCAGCCACTGAGCCATCTCACTGACCCTATATCCCAATTCTTGACATAAACTAAGATATAATGTCACTTTTAGAAACGATGACAAATACTCATTGAACACCAGACTGTGCCAGATGCCATGACTCGTTTTCAGCTCTGAAATGGAGGCAAGAATAGCACCTACCAACCCCAAGTGGGGTAAAGGGATACAACCTGCTTGAAAGGACCCGACTCACGGCAACCTTTCCAACAATAATATTTATTTCAAGCAAGGCTTATATATTATTACTGTATTAAAGATTCTAAGCCACCATTGAAAAGAATGGGGACAGGGTTGGGGCGGGGGAAGAAAAAGGATGTAGAGAAAAGAAATGAATTGTCACTAAACCTCTTGAGACTTTTCAGCCAGCTGATGGCAGCACACGCCTTCATCTGCAGTGAGCTGAGAGCAAGAAGCATGGATTTATGAGATTCAACTGCACTGAGGAGAGAGCGGTATCCACGGGGCAGGCTGCACTCCTGTGTGTACAGAGCTGCGGCTTGGGGAGATCCCCCCAGGGGCAGTGCCCAGAGTGAGGAACTGTTTCAAATAGCCCAAGAGTGGCCCAGGGATTTTCCTCCGATGGGCAGTTTAGCCCTGAACAGCACCAGAGCACCGTCTGAGGTATGCAAAATACAGCACTTAAACTGTTGGAGGGGCCTCCAGGCCTCAGCCAGGGGAGAAGGAATGCCAAGTTAGTATTAAAAATTACACATCCTAATTGCGCAGGTAGAGTGGGGGACCAACTCCAAATAGTACGTCTGAGCCTGACCCCGGGAAGGCTTTGCAGTTCCCATGGTCTGAGGCACTGCGGTCCTTGACATGGCCATGGTCATGTCAACAATACATATTCACTCAGGATTTTATCTGCTCCCCACATAATTCCATAATTTTGCAATTTTGTTTTCCTTTACAGTGAAATAAAATGCCGTATGTACAAGGACCACTTCTGTTGATGCATATCTAGGCTGATTCAATTGCCTTGTCATTGTGAATAGAGCAGCAATAGACATATCCCAATTCCTCTTTGGTAAGATAGAGTCCTCAGAGTACATGTTCAAGAGATCATGAGGATAGAGATGGCTCATGTGGTAGCTCTATTTTTAGTTTTCTTAGAAACCTCCTCACTGATTCCCACAGTGGCTGCACCACTGAACACTATTACAACAGTGGGTATGGGCTCCTATTTCCCCACATTCTCCCCAGCATTGATTATCATTTTTTTTCTTGGTGATAGACATCTTGATAGGAGCGAGATGGAATATTAACATACTTTTAATCGCATCTCACTGATGGCTAAAGATGTTGAACACTTTAAAAACATTAAGTGTTTAATCGTGTTTCTTCTTTTGAGAACTGTCCCATTTTTTTTTTTTTTGTGGGCAGCTGTAAATATTTTTGATATTTAAATTCTGCAGTTCTTTTTTTATAGATTTTTTTTTTTTTTTGGTTTTTTTTTCGAGACAGGGTTTCTCTGTGTAGCTTTGTGCCTTTCCTGGAACTCGCTTTGGAGACCAGGCTGGCCTCGAACTCACAGAGATCCACCTGGCTCTGCCTCCCGAGTGCTGGGATTAAAGGCGTGCGCCACCACCGCCCGGCTATAGATTTATTTTTATATTAAGTATATTTGTGTGTGTGCACGTGCGCGCATGCATACTCACAGGTGCCGTTGGAGTCCAGAAGAAGGCAGTGGCACTACTGGAGCTGGAGCTACAGGCCATTGTGAGCCACCCAGTGTGGGTGATGGGACCCTACCTCAGGTTCTCTGCAAGAGCAGTATGGGTTCTTAACTTCTGAGTCACCTCCCCAGCCCCTGTTTGCACAGTTCCGTATGTAGACACTGGTCCCATCTGATATATGCATGGCTTTGTTGTCCACTCTTTAGGCTGCCTGTGAACTCTGCAGATGGTTTCCTTTGCTGCAGAGAGGCTTTCTGATTGCATGGAACCCCACTGGCCAACTCTTAAGGTTATTTCCTGTGCTTCTGAGAGGTTCTATTCAGAAATGTTTGGCTTATATTTTGAAATGTTTGGCCTGTATTTTGAAGTGTTTGCCCCATATTTTCCTCTTATAGTCTTGATGTTTTGGGGGCCTTAAACTAAGGTCTTTGATTCATTTTGACTTGATTTTTGGCAGGATGAGAGACATGGATCCAACTTTACCAGCACCGTTTGCTAAATAGATTTTTTTTCCATGAATGTGTTTTTGACACATTGGTAATATATATATATATATATATATATATATATATATATATATATTATATATATGGGTTATCTATTGTGCTCCACTGGTTACATGTCTGTTTTTGTCCCAGTACCACACTGTCTTGGTTACTATGGTTTGTAGGATAGTTCTGATATACCAGCAGTGCTCTTTCTGCTTAGGGTTGCATTGGGGAATCCATGTCCTTTTGTGTTTCCACATGAATTTCAGGATATTTGCTTCTTATTCTATGAAGAATGTCATTGAAATTTTGATGGAGACTATTGGATCTAGAGATTAATTTGGTAATACAGCAACTTCCAATGTAATAATTCTGCCAATCCAGGACTATGGAAGGTTTACTACAACCCAGTATCTTCTGTAATATCTTTTCTCAGTGTCTAAAGAGTTCATTGTAGAGGTCTTTCACCTCCTTGATTAGGTTTATTCCTGGTTATTTTTTTGAAGCCATTGTGAATGGTCTGTTTTTCCTAATTTCTTCCTCAGCAAGTCCATTATTGGTATAAATTCTACTGATTTTTATACGCTGCTTTTTTATCTTGTAACATGACTGTAAGTGTTTATCAGGTCTGAAAGTTTTCTGACGGAGTCCTTAGGGTCCTTTATGTATAGACTCATGCCATCTGCAAAAGAGGGGTACTTTGACTTCATTTCCTAGTTTATCCTCTTTATATGTTTCTCTTGTCTATCTGCTCTAGCTGAGACCTCCAGTCCTGTACTGAATAAGAGTGGAGGCCACTCTTGTCTTGTTTTAGAGGAAACGGTCTCAGTTTTTCCCACTTAGTATAATGTTGCCCGTAGCTTTTTTGTATGTCGCTTTAATTAAGATAATATGCTTTGTCTATTCCTAATTTCTCCAGAATTCTGATCACAAAGGAAGGTTGAACTTTCTCAAGTACCTTGTCTGCATGTATTAAAGTGCTCACGTAATTTCTGTCCTTAAGTTTATTTTTATATACTTAAATAAAATTATTAATGTATATATAGCAAAACAATCATCCATCCTTGGGATAAATCAACTTGGTCATGATATATGATTTTCGTGATGTGTTCTTTAACTTGATTTATGTATATTTTGTTGAGCATTTTTGCTTCTATGTTCATCAGGGACTATAATTCTCTCCTACATTCATCATTAGTCTGTGTTTTTATCTGACTTTAGCTCCACAGAATGAGGCTGGTGGTGTCACTCTCTTTCTGTTTTGTGGGACAGCTTGAAAAGTGTTGCTGCTAGACTTCTTGAGAAGATGGTAGACCACATACCTTAACCAGCTCAGCAGTGAATCTGTCTGGCCCTGTGCTTTTCTCTGTGGGGAGTCTTTTAACTACTACCTCAATCTCATTGCTTACTATGATTCTGTTTAAATTGTTTATATCTTCTGGCTTTAATTTTGTAGGTAAAACGTATTTAGAAATGTATCCTTTTCTTTTAAGTTCTTCAGGCTCTGGGGAATATAAGTTTTTGAAGTATTCCCTAGTGATCTTCTGGATTTCATTATAATCTTGTTATGACAATTTCCTTTTCATTTCTAATTTTAGGAAACCGTACCTTCCCTTTCTTTTTGGTTAGTTTAGCTATGGGTTCATCAATTTTACTAATCTTTTCAAATAACCAACTCTTTAATTATCTACATTGTTCTTTCAGTTTCTATCTCATTAATTTCTGCTCTAATCCTTATCATTTCTTTCCTTTTAATGTACTTGGGTTTTATTTTCTGTGTTTTGAGAACCCTGTGGTACCTAATTAAGTTACTTATCAAGATCTGATGTTTTAATGTGAGCACTTATAGCTGTAAGACCTGCTGGGTAAAGCCACTAGGAAGCCTAGATGGGCTCCAACAGAATGTTTTCTGTAGCTACCTGTTAAATCCAGGTGGTCTATGGTATAATTTAACTTTGAAGTTTCTTTGCTGATTTTTAGTGGGGAAGCCCCGTGTAGATATGACAGCTGGGTATTAAAGTCCCTTGCTCTTATTGTATTATGGCCTTCTAAGCTTTGTAGCATCTGCTTTGTGAAACTGGGAGGCCCATGACTCAGTGCATAAATATTTACAATAGTTACATCTTCTTGATGAATCATTGCCTTTATTAGTAGGTAGTTGCCTCTTTATCTCTTTTGACTAGTTTTGATTTCAAGTCTTCTTTATCTGATACAGAATCATTACACCACCATTTTCAGTTCCCATTTGCATGGTAGACTGATTTCCAATCCGTGACTCTCAGTTTAGGAATGTCTTTGCATATGAGTTTCTTGGACATAACAGATAGTTAGATCTTATATTATTAACCAGTGGGTTAATCTGAGCTTTTTTGTGTTTTCTGTTTTCTAACCACTACTGGTTGAAATCATAGACACAGGTCCAGAGATGTGGAAGGTTGACTATAATCCTACCCTTATAAGGCTGCTGTGACTAATGTGATAACAGATAGAGTGGGGATGTTTAAGAGGCCAAGCATTTGTAAGTTGGAGCCGTTCTTAACTTCAATTAGAAAAGAAGGATGCAGGAGACCGACCATTAGCACTTCCCCACAACTCTGTACTCTTCCAACGACAACAACAACAACAACAAACCTGCATAGAGCTTGAAGCCGCAATGTCAAGAAGCATACAGGATTAATGGCATTGTGATAGAGAAAATTACTTTCTTATATTTTACCTCCATTCCATCTGCCAAACCCTCATTGCTCGCCACTACTCTCACCCCATCAATAAGAAGATAAAAGAGGGAAGAGGGAAAACCTGTCACCAACTGTGCTCCACTGTCTGCATCCTAGTCCTGCCCTTGCAGACAGTGCCCTGGGGTTGTGTGCAGCTGTTCTGTTCTAGGACCATCTCAGTATCTCAGCATACTTTCTTCTCAATCCCATTAGATTTTTGTCATGTGTTGTAAACCACACAAATAGCTTCCCTTCCAGCATCCCTCTTTGGAATGCTGTTAGTTCTCTCAGTAAACTATTTACTTTAGCTGTGGTACTGCAGGTTTCGAAGATGTGCTCTCGTTCACAACCTTGCACCCCATGCCACCTCCCTTTGCAAGGTGGCTTAGGTACTCCTCCCACCGTCAAGGGCTGAATCATTCTTTCTTACCTCTTGAATTTGGTCCATCCTGCTATTTGCTTTGCCTAGTAGGATGTGAGGGAGTCACATGGTTAATTTCAAGCCCAAGCCTCACAGAGCCCTACTTGCTCCATTTCTTCAAGTCATGCTCCCATGTCAAAAAGCTCAGACTAGAGGATCGAGACAGGCGGAATAGAGGGCAGTCACTCTGTTGATGTGATTTCCATCTTCCCCTAACCAACTGGCAGAGGACCGCGATGCAAAAATGCAGCTGAACTGGTCTAGATATACCAGCTGGACCATGCTTAAATTATCACCCCACAGAATTATGAGCTAAATAAATGACTACTTAAGCTACAAACTGAACATCCCTATTAATGAAAATTTAAAACTTTTTGGAGTGTTTCAACTTTCATGTTAGGGATGCCTAACCAGTAAAACCAATACAAATATTTGAAAATTTGAAGAAAAAAAAAACCCTAAAGTCTGAAACACTACTCATCTTAAACAACTGACCTTAAGCATTTTTAGAAGAGATGTTCAACCCTTTGTAAGTTTGGGAGTAGGGATATTTTTTAAATTTTATGTGTATTTTTAATGCATGTATATCTATGTACCATATATGTATAGTGCTCATGGAGGCCAGAAGGGAACATCAGATCACCAAGACTGGAATTACAGATGGTGGTTAACTGTCATGTGGGTGTTTGGAATTGAACCCGGGTCCTCTGAAAGAACATCCAGTGCTCTTAATTGCTGAACCATCTCTCCAGAACTTGGGGTAGGTTTTTAAGCATCAAAGCTAACTAATTAATAGACTAGCTAATACAAAATACAATTAAAGAGCTATAGTTATCTAACATTTTTGACAAATTTTTCCATGTTTTGTAATATAAATAACTCCCATATTCTGGTTCTGCTGACACCTCCATTACTTCTGGGTTCTTACAGTTCTAAGTATACAGATAAGTACTGGCTATTCTGGACAATGTAAAGGTCAACTGAAACAACATACTTGTTATTTGCACAACTCCCAGCACTCTCCTGATGCTACAACACAACACGTACAACTGAGCAGACTATACCATTGGCTTCTGCTAAGGGCCTCATGATAGAAAGGCAAACAGGAGCATATGGAAGAGAAGCAAACATCTGAGAGAGCAGGCATGTTAGGCTTGTAGCATAATACCCTACCCTTGGGGTAGCCAACCAAGTCCCATTGGAGTGAGAACTCAGTCCTGCAAGGAAAGCATCAATCCATTCAGGAAACCTCTGTCCCAACAACCTAGCACCTCTTAAAGGTCTCACTAATACCTAACCCTGCTACATTGTAGATCAAGCTCCCTGAGTTTTGGTGATGACTGACAGCGGGTATTAATCTTGACTACTCCTTAAAAGGATTTGGAAATACCTAGGAAACTCACCTCTTGTGTCTATGAGGATGTTTTCAAAGAAGTTTAATTGAGGAGGAAAGATTCACACTGAATGTAGGTGGTGCCATAGCATGGGCTGGGGTCTCAGGTTGAATGAGAAGTGGGGGAGCATCAGCAATTACCTCTCTTGGCTTTCTGACTGTGTACACAATGTGACCAGCTGCCTTTACTCCCCAGTTGCCATGGTGAACTGTATCCTCAACCATGAGCCCACATAAACCCTTCCTTTCTTAAATCACTTCATCAGGTGTATCATCCTAATAATAGGAAAAGTAGTTAGTACATGAGCCACTGCGCATCCCAGTATCTTTTCCAATGGTAGACATTTGCTCTTCCCCATTAAAAACGTTTTCACTATTTTAACAAGCTAATGAAACACAGGGTACCCTGTGGCAGTTCCTGTTATTGTTTACTTTACAGCTACACTTTATTGACGATGTTTATTTATACAAGTCCAAAAGGAAGATGTTTTATCTAAGAGAAAAGACCAAGGAAGCAAGAAAGACAGCTTCAGCTTTGTTGAAGTTAATTAAAACGGAGGCAGGAATTGACATATCCCCGAGCAGACAAAACCAGTTGTGCCTTAGAAGTGACCTAAGCTTTGTTTGATTTGCAAACGTCAGTTGTTTCTTGTATTTCCAGTGGGAGAAACTAAATACGGCCGCCTTATGCTCATAACCAAATATTTTCTTTGCTTTACTTTTGTGACTATAAAAACACCCCCCCCCCCAACACACACACACACACACACACACACACACACACTCCGGGGACTCTTCTCGCCTCTGTCAGCGGAGCCCCAGCATCACTTCCGCAGAACTACATGATTCAGTTGCCTGATGTCTGAGATGTTATTGTGGAGCCAGCAAGATGGCGAGGGCTCACCAGGTAAAAGCACTTGTCACCCAGCTAGAGAACCTGAGTTCCTGGAACCCACATGGTAGAAAAAAAGAACTGACTCATAAGGTGTTCTGACCCCCTACACACACACACACACACACACACACACACACACACACACACACACACACACTAAATGTAAAATTAAAGATGACTTTTTGTTGTTGCTGTTTACTTTGTTGTTTGTTTTGTTTGGGGGTGTTCTAGGGATTGAGCCTTGAGCCTTGTACATACTAGGCAGGCTCTCTACCACTGAGCAACACCCACAGACAAGGTCAGCCTTGAAATCATGCTCCATCTCCCTTGGTTTTCTAAATGCTGGGGTTATAGGCATGCACTACCATGCCTGGTCTCAGGTGATTCTAAACAGCCTCAAAAGACAAGTTTCCGCTGCCAGGAGAAGATGCGGAACCAGCAGCTAGAACGCTTACCCTGTCACCATCACTGCCATGAGAAGCCACATTACTATCCTTTGGTGTGGCTTTCACGTCCACCCTGCCCTTCTCTACTAGGTCCAGAGCTATAGTAGAAGAAAAGAGATAGGCATTTAGGTTGTTTTCAGGTTCTGGCTATTATGAATAGTGCTGCTATGAACATAGTTGAGCATGTGTCCTTGTGGTATGATTGAGTATTCCTTGGGTAAATGCCCAAGAGTGGTATGGCTGGGTCTTGAGGTAGATCAATTCCCAATTTTCTGAGAAACCGCCATACTGATTTCCACAGTGGTTGTACAAGTTTGCACTCCCACAAACAGTGGAGAATCAACTGTTTGAATGGATTAAGAAAATGTGACACATATACACAATGGAGTACTACACAGCAAAGAAAAACAATGGCAACATGAAATTTGCAGGCAAATGGATGGAACTAGAAAATATCATCCTGAGTGAGGTAACCCAAACCCAGAAAGACACACATGGTATGTACTCACTCATAAGTGGATACGAGATATAAAGCAAAGAACAATCAGACTGCAACCCACAGAACCAGAGAGGATATATAGCAGGGGGGACCCTAGGATGACTGTGGCTTATAATAAGTTTTAGTTTTACTCAATTACTGGGCAAGCCTCAATGAAACATTTCACTATTAGGATAAGAATTTATACTGTATCAAGCTGATAATAGAAAAATGAATAAATAAATAAAAATGGGAAGAAAAGAAAAAAGAAAAGAGATAACACATCTAAGACAAACCTACCCTTGACTTTCACCAGGTCAGACATGGATAAAAACATCGATCAATGTGTCATACAACAGTTCTTCTGCATGAAAGACAAAACTCATATTGCATAACATGAACAGATACCAGAAGATCTGGCGCATGGAGAACTCTATGTTTAGGCCAGAACAGGGGGCATCTAACTAGGGTCCACAGTAAGGAATAGCAAGCTGAAAAAATAGAAAACCTTAGGTCAATTCAAGCTACTCATTAGCTAGCTGTGTGGTCTTGGGTGCAATCACTTAATGTCATGTGATCTTGGCTTTCTTCATTGTACATGAATGTTATGATAACTACCTTAAATGGTGTGGCTATGAGTTGAAATGAATAGCCCCAAATGGCTGTGCTTGCTTTGCTCACAATCTGCCCCAAGGGCAGGGCTCAGCAAGGATGGGTCATCAAGAACATCTTGTCTCCATCTTACTAGATATCAGTGGAGGGGACCTGAAGGCTGGGTCAGCCTTCTAGAGCTTCACTTATACGTCGGTAGCCTTGGAACTGGGATCTGTTTTCCCTACAGCATGATGGCTGCCTCTCAAGACCATAAGTCCCAAGATAATTAGTAAGCCAAGCAAAAGCCATGTCTCTCTTTCTTTAAAGTTGCTTGGTGTCCATTCTTCCTTGTGTTGTGTGTCAATTCAGTCACTAAGTCCTGCCCAGAAGGAAAGTAGACCTTCTAATTGATGGAGGAGTGGCAAGACTCTGGAAGAGCAGTAATGACAATGTGACCACTTGTTGGACTGTGTCACAGTGATTTCAACTGATTCTCTTCTATGCTTATTTCCTGAAAGATAGAAGGTAGAAGTTTACAATTTCTATGAAAAAAGAAAAAAGAAAAAAGAAAAAAGAAAGAAAGAAACATTGGGGCAGGGAAAAGGAAAAGTGACATAGTTTCTGTTGGGAAGACCCTGGACTGACTTTATGTTCTTTATGCTCTGGATGGTACTGTCAATGCCAATGGCAAGGCCTGTCCCATTCAGCTCTTGTGAAAATTAAATCAGTTAACTTACTATTAAAGCTGTGCCTGGAGTATGGTCAATGCTCCCTACAATGTGCATGGTTCAACGTTACATTCTTGGGGTTCCTAAAAATGTCCTGATTCTGGGGTGGCTCTGCTCCTGCTACATCATGGGTGGAATCCCCCTGCAAACAGTTTCCACAGCAATTTTCCAAAGCTGGCACAGAATATCTCCCCAACCTCAATGACAAGCCTGGAAATGAACCAACTCCCGGGGCTGCTGAGCACTGGGCTTCATCATCTCATTTTTACATACCCCGTCAGGCCAGCATCTCTCTCTCTCTCCTCTCACTTCAGTTCAGGCCTGGCTACTGTAGAATCCTGAAGCTCACGCATTTGATCTTGCCTGGTGGAAATTCAGAAGTCTCTATCTCAGGTCTCCATCTGCAACACACAGAATTCCCTGTTTAGGATTTGAATACAGTTAAAAGCACCACCGGTAACCACACAGGTGACTTGTTCCCTGCCTGCTCTGGAAGGACATCAGTAGACGGGAGTACAGGGATGTTTTTCCTGCCCATGCTGACCCCAGGCCCACCTCTGGACCAGGAAATGGGGAGGGCATCTCCTGATCCAGAAATGCCCTCCAAATTCCCAGCTGCTGCTCAGAATTTAAAGACTTCAAATAGTCTTCCTCAAACAAAGGACGGATCAACAGTTACCCTGCTGTCACTATTATGTGACATGTTTTCTTCCTTACTCTTTGCAGTACATCATCAGCTACTCCTAAAGGGGCTTTGATCTTCCACATTGGGATTCTGGAGTGGATTCCCTCCCAGCCATTGCCAACTGTCCCTGTCAGTACCCTACCATTTCAAAACTGCTTTAGTCCACACATACAGCCGTCACATTCATGAAGGAAAGCACAACACAGAGATCACAGCTGAGAGGCCTTTTACTGTTGCCACTAATACCTGTATTCCTGGCACAGGGACAGCTTTCATTCAGATTCTTTCTCAATTGTTCTATGCAGTCCAATGTTAACTGGTAAACACCCAAATAGTACTTTTCTAAATAAATGCTAATCATGTGCCCATTGCCCTTGCTCATCACCATCTTAGGATGACTCACCAAGGTTGGTTCATTCCTATGCCTTTACACTTTCATACTATTTCACTGTCCCACTTCTCCAACAGGCCCTCTATCTGACCTCAGACTTGCTCTTTACTCCAATGTAGGTATCACATCCATCCATCCTTCATACCTACACAGGGACACCCGTGCAGTCCTGCCTTCAAAGCCCTTCATACCATTCTGGCACACAGTGGAGGCTGAGAATCCATCGCCTTGTGATTAATGAACTCCATACTCACCTGATTTCCACCCATAGTACATGCATCTTCCATCATGATCTCTACCAATGCCCACATGTATAAGACAGAAACAAATACTTCATGAAATACCACCAGTCACACACTTCCTCATACCTCCTTCACTTTTATTTAAAACCATGCTAGATGCTCATCTTCACCTATGTGCCACACTTAATAACAGTGCTTCAGACAACCCAGAATATGATCGTGTGTGTGTGTGTGTGTGTGTGTGTGTGTGTGTGTGTGTGTGTGTGTGTGTGTGACAAACATGTGAGTATGCAGGTGTGTTTACCTTTAAGTGCATTTGTGGAGGCCAGAGGTTGACCTTGGGTATCCTCCTCTATGGCTCTCTACCTTTTTGTTGAAACAGATCTTTTCACTGGACCTAGAGCCTGTCAGTTAGACTGGCTGGTCAGTGAGCCCTGGGGACCCGCCTGTCTCCTCCCTGCAGCACTGGGGTTACGAGGGTATGTACCATTATACCGAGCCATCTTCTCAGCCTCCAGAATATACTTCAATGAATTATTAAAGATTACCCTTGAAATCCAAACTTACTTCAGGGGCTGGAATAGAGAGTGGTCAAGAGTACCTGCAGGGGGCCTGAGCTCAGATCCCAGCACCTTATCAGGCAGCTCACAACTGTCTATAGCTCCAGCAGATCCAACACCCTCTTCTGGACTCCTTGGGCACTGCACTCAAACGGCTCCGCTGTAGATCCTCACACCTAGAGCTCATCACTTTCCTTCATGACGCCGCCTCCCCCCTCCCCGCGTGCTGTTCAGGGCTCTGTGTCGTCAGTTGTCTGAGGACCACCAAATGGATCATGAGACAGGTCTTTACATCAGGACCTTTTGACCCCGTTTTAGAATTCTGGCACACGTTTGCCATTTGGATTTAATAAAATGGCACTCTAGGGGAGGTGACAGAAGGTGCACATGGCTCTCAGAGGAGGAGGCTGGCTGTCACTGGGGTGTCTAATAGTTCACTACAGTCTAGCACGGAGTCCTTACAACACACACTCTGTAGTTCTAGGCTTCCAACATCTTTTCCCCATGGGCACCACAGAGAATTAAATATTGCTCCACGTGACCCAATTTACATGAATACCACAGTAGGATCATGCAGAAGGGTTTCAAACAGTCTTTTGAGGGTCCAGGGCAGGGGGTGAGGAGGATTATCCATCAGGTAAAATGTTACTAGACAGCTTCCAAAGGTCCCTGACATTGACAAACACCATGATTTAAGTAGCCAAAACCAAAGCATTGAAAGTAGAAACACCAAACTGAATTTACACTGAAGAGGTATGACATGCTGTAAAATTTTATACAGAAATACAAAGCACCAGTCACTTAAAATAGACCTTTGTAGAAAAAAACCAGACTGTTCACTGAAACGAGAAACAGGCTGCCAGTGGCTCCTACGAGGCAAGGGGAAGCAGCTGGAACAACTTGGGAAAGTGGCCTGGCCCTTCTGGGTAGTGTCCCAGCATTTTCTCAGCGAAGGGCAGCTGTTGGAATTTGTTACCGAACTTGAACAAAGCTGTGTTCTCAAAAGGAACAAAAACTTCTTCCCTACTTACATGGGTTCCTCAACACAAGTGAAATTGTCTAATGGCTGTCAATGACTTCAAGATTTTAAGTTCTTTTAATTTTTAGTTTAATTTCTGAATGTAGAAAAGCCAACTTTATGGGATTAGAGAGTATTTTCCTAATCACAACTACTTGTTAGATAAAGAAATGTTGATTGTCTATTAGGTAGTGTGCACTGTGGGAAATTCTGTATTATGAGTCTCATAGGAAACCTTCACTTACTTCTAAAGAAATGTATAAATTGAAACTCTTAAGGTAGCCAGGTCTGGTGGCACAGCCCCATAATCTCAGCCACTTAGGATGCTGAAGCAAGAAGATCTTGAGTTCAAGACTAGCCTGGGCTACAAAACAAATGTAAAACCATCGTGGGTAACAGTGATACCCTGTCTCAAAATAGGAAGTAAAAAGGGAACTGGCAATGTAGCTTAGTGGAATGACACTTGCCTAGCCTGTGCAAGGCCTTGGGTTCAATTCCCAGGACCCAAAACAACAACATCCTAAAGGTAAAAGCAAGTTGAAGAGGCCAAGATACCAACCAGGTTTTGTTTTTCAATGCAGTTGTAGTTAATCCAGAAATTGAGGCTGTTGCTTATTTCCCCATGTATTCTGACAAAGTCACCTAAAAGGTTATACCATGTTGTTCCCTGTCACTGAATGTGATTAACTGGCAGAATGCAGACAACAGGATCAGTGATTTTGAAAAACCTTCTTGGGGAAGTATCTAATGACTCTTTTATCACATCTCATACACACTGATTATGGATGTACTGCCATCAACTGTAGTTTGGGGTGTATTTTGACGTGGTTTGAATGTGCCCCTAAAACTTCATATATTGCATATTTAGTTTCTAAAGCAAAAGTATTCAGAGGTGGGACCTTTGGGTTGTGATTTTGTACTGAGAGGCTCCATTCATGGATTATCAAGCAGACTAGCTTTGTTCTAAAGAAGTTCTCTCTGCCACAATTGCTGACTCATCATGGATGCCCTCCACCAGGTTACAATGAAGTGAAAATGCTCCAACCAGACACCAGCCAGATGCTAGCACCAGACTCCTGGACTTTCCAGTCCCTAGAAGCATGAGTTCAATAAACCTCCTTTAAAATACACACACACACACACACACACACACACACACACACACACACACACACACACACACACACACATTCCAACTAGGACACTCTGTTTTGTGATAAGCAACAGAGAATGGATTAAGACAACTGGTTTCCATGATATTTTCCTACAACAAGTAAAGTTAGGTAGGTTCATTCTACCTTTGTGTATCTAAGTTTCTGTTGGTATCAAACACTGCCCATGGCATCTTCATGTGTGGACCAAATCTTTGGTACTGGCTCAGTCTTAGAATCTATTCACTCTTGCTGGGCAGTGGAGGCACTCACCTTTAATCCCAGCACTCAGAGGCAGAGGCAGGCTGATTTCTGAGTTTGAAGCTAGCCTGGTCTACAGAGCAAGTTCCAGGACAGCCAGGGCTACACAGAGAAACCCTGTCTCAAAACAAAACAAAACCAGTAAGTAAATAAGTAAATGAATAAGATTTTAACGATCCACTCATTCCCAATTACCAGTATGCAGTTCCTAGAAAATCTATAGCAACTACCATTTGGGAGGCAAATCTAGCCTTTTTAGCCTTTCCCACAGCTTTTCTTACAAAATCTAGACTCTTGGGTTTAAGAAGGATTACAGTATTTTTCCGTACACTCAATTACAAAGTGTGAAATTAAACAGGGTGAAACAGGTTTTGTTTTGTTTTGTTTTTGCCACAAGATTCGGAGTATTTGCAAGGGTTAAAGGATGTTACATGAGTTCCCTCCATCTTTGGAGCTTTTTCTTGCTGTGAAGACAGCCTCTTACACTTCCTTTTCCCTGCCTTTCATTTTCTAGTTGTTGGCTTGTTTGTTCATTTGAATTAATTGTATTAGAAAGAGGTACTACCAACTGCCTTTTCTTTCTTTGTTTAAATTTAACCTTTATTTTTATTTTATGTAAATGGATGTTTTGCCTGCACATATGTCTGTGCACCACATACATGTATGTAGGAACTTTGGAGGCCAGAAGAGGGCATTGGATGCCCTAAAACTTGAGTTACAGATGGTTGGAAGCCACCATGTGGGTGCAGGGAATCAAACCTAGGTCCCCCTCTTAACCACTGAGTCATATCTCCAGCCCTTCGTTTTCTGTTACCGTAATAGTGGTTCTCAACCTTCCTAAAGCTGCGACCCTTTAATACAGTTCCTCATGTTGTGGTGACCCCCAAGCATAAAATTATTTTTGTTGCTATTTTGTAACTGTAATTTTGCTACTCTTATGACTTGTAAAGTAAATCCATGTTTTCCAATGGTCTTAGGAGACCCCTGTGAAAGGGTTGTTGGACCCCCGGGTTGAGAACTGCTATACTATAACAAATTCCCAAGATAACCAACTTAGAAAACCCTTGGCTGACAGTTTTGGAGCTTCAGTCATGATCAGGTGGCCATATATCTCACTGTGGAGAAAAAAAGGAGGGGACCAGTGTCCCTAACCTCTAAGGATACACCCCAGTGACCTAAGGACCTCTTAGTAGACCTCACTTCCCACTGATTCTACTGCCTCCAAACATGCCACCCTGGAGGTCAAACTCTGAGCCCTTGGGACTTTCAATATCCATACTACAGCACCATTTATCTCTGGGCCAAAGACTAAAGAGGAAAAGTAATATTCAGAGAAAAAGTAGTAACTACTTCAAGAGTTAAGACCCTTTATAGCTGGACTGCACACTCTGACAGGAAATAGCCCTAGGTGGCTTTTGATCACTTGAACTTTTGCATGTCCAAATAGCAATGTACAGTGAGTAGAAAATTTATGTATTTTGAAGACTTAATTAAAAAACAAAACAAAACTATTAATTACCTCAACAATATATGTTCATAATGATCAAGCTGAAATACCTTGAAATTCTGTATTAAATATTTATCAAAACTATGTATCTATTTAACTTTTTAGCACGGGACTATAAAAAGCATAAATATGCATATGTCCTTTACACTGTATTTCTGTTAGACAGTGTCACTCCTGCTCTGTAATCATTCTCAAAACTTTTCTGAACCTCAGTCCTCCTTGGCTGGACTGGGGTATTTGCTGCATTTTTAACAGACACAGACACACACACACACACACACACACACACACACACACACACACATGCAGAAACACACTCAAACACGTGTATATAATGCTATTTCCTGACTACACACACACACACCATATCCCCCTCCCACTACAATGGTGTATTCCAAACGCATACATTCTAGATGTATGGCACACATACAGAGGTGTGCTCTTCCACCCGGAACACCTTGCCCTCTGCCACCACCTTCCGTTACCATCCTATTCATCCTTTATTAGAGATGAACCCTTTTCTCTCAAAGGAACCCTGTAGCCGAGGAACTCAGTCTCCTGTCACTGCTCTGCAGCTGGAGAATGTGAGCCCTGAACAATCCCAGGAGTTGGTTGGCAGCAAAGCCCAGATGCTCTTTGCTAAATCGGTCACCTTGGTCCCACCTCTGTCTCCTATAGCAGCCCTAGGCACTGTTCCCAAGTCTGCTGTCCTTCCCTAGCCGCATCCATCTCTACTCCTTTGAGCCTTCATTGCCCTGTGTTCTCAGATCTTAGTCTTCGTATTTTCCTCAGTGTGTATTACTCAGCATGATGCATTTTTACCACTGCAAAATGTGATGGGGTCTATTCTTATTTAAAGTCTCAGGGAGTCACACTCTAAGGCTTCAGCCAATATTTGATTGATGTAAAATATGCTGAAACATGTTTCATAATTGAATGCTCTCCCTATCTTTTCTTTGTTGTTGTTGTTGTTTTTTGTTGTTGTTGTTGTTGTTGTTTGCAGACAGGTTCTCACAATAAAGCCCTGACTGACCTGAACTTCCCAGGTTGCTCAAAATAGCATCAAACTTGTGATAGATGTGAACCACCATGCTTGGACTGCTCCATAATTTTACGTTTTTACTTTTTAATGTTGGTTTGTTAGTTGGTTGCATGCACACACACAGGTAGAGGCGTGCATGTGGAGGTCTGAAGAAAACTCTCCTTCCATCAAGTAAGCCCATGGGATCAAACTCAGGCCTTCAGGCTTTGTAGTAAGTGACTTTACCCATTAAGTCATTTTGCTGGCCCTCTCCACACCTTTTAAAACTAGACTTGTGCTATTAAACTTGGGGTTGAGTTAGCTGCCGCCAGGTGGGATATAAAAAGCAAGCAGGCCAAGCGGGCATGTTATAAAGAACATTCCTGCATGCTCCTCCTCCAAAGACCTTTCCTGGGTGCTTCCTCTTCTAGTACAAACTGTCCACTTGACCTTGCAACTTGACCTTGTCCATATCTCTGGCCACAACTCTAGAAGAAAGCAGACAAGGAAGAATGGAAGGAAATGCATTTTCCTTTTCAATGTTACAGCAGGAACAAAGAGAACAGTTGGGGATAATTCTGAAAATGAACATTTCTGTCAACTTTAGAAGACTCTTTATCCCTTAGCTACTGTGTGAAATGGGTACAGTATAACAGAGTAGAGAAACCTAGTTGTACTGGTGGCCCAAAGAGTCGTTTACTGTTTACTTCTGTGTTTGACCTAACATTTTTCTGACTATCAGGGAGAATCTTTTTGAAATGTACAAGCAGATCCCTAGCTTCCACAAACCTAACGGCTACAAATGTCATCAGATACCATCTGAGGCCTATAAACAGAGGTTCTCCCTTTTTTCTGTTGCTATAACCTAACTGTTCATACCAGTTTCTAAGTACAAGGTCTCACTGTGTATTCCTGACTGGACTGGATCTCATTATGTAGACCAGGTTAGCCTTGAACTCACAGTCTGCCTGCCTGTCTCCTGAGTGGTAGGATTAAAGGTATCCATCATTACATCTAGTTCTACCAACTTTTTTTTAAAAAAAAAAATGATGTATTTTCGTTTTTTATTTTATATGATGAGTATTTTGTCTGCATGTATGTCTGTGTACCATGTACAGGCAATACACAAGGAGGCCAGAAGAGGGTGTCAGATCCTCTAGAGTTAGAGTTACAGATGGTTGTAAGCTGCCATGCAGGTGCTGGAAATCAAACCCAGATCCTCTGCAGTAAGTACTCTTACCTGCTGAGCCACCTCTCCAGCCCCTCTACCTACATATTTTTTAATGTATCTTGACTGATGACTTTTTTCTATTACTATAGAAACTACACGAAAGTCTCTCCATGTTGGAACACAACATTTGGGCTAACTTAAATCTGTGTTCCTGGGACATGGCCATTCATGTTAGCTCTTGAAAAAAAAACTATCTCTCATTTTTCTTTGATGTGAGGACTGTGTTTTTGTGTTAACCTATTCAAGAATAATCAATACTTCTACAAATGCTTACATAACATAGGTAGTTTTCTTTTTTCTTTCTATTTGTTTGTTTGTTTTTTTTTGAGACAGGGTCTCACTATGTAGCTTTGGCTGTCCTGGAACTCACTATGTAGACCAGGCTGGCCTTGAACTCACAGAGATCAGCCTGCCCCTGCCTCCCAAGTCCTAGCATTAAAGGCATGTGCCACTATTCCTGGCTCTTAGAGATTTTTCAATAATCCCTAATTCCATCTTTACAAGTAAAGAAATGGGACAAGAAACTCCTTTGTTTACTCAATTTAGCCAATACCTGTTGACTGTTTCAAGTCTAAGCTGGACAGTACAAGAACACAAAGGGAGTCCTGTTTTAGACATGGACCATCTTCCAGGGCTGCAAAAGGTGTGTGCTGTTTTAGCTGGGATGCGGTGGGGAAAGGCACTTTAGTGTAGACAGAACAGGTTGGCTACAAGAGGATGTAATAAAACAAAAGTACTGTAGAATTCTAGTCAGCCCCAGAAAACAGGGGATTATCAGGGAAAGGCAAGCCAGATAAGGACTGGGCAAATGATTGCCATTTATCAGGCAAACCCACAGTAGCCACCGACAATCTGGTAAGTGTAGTGGGTAGCCATTCCAGCTTTGATCTGGAAGTTCCAACCCCCATTGAGACTTCGGCAACTGTCACGCCTACAAGGCGGGGCCAAGGGAGGCGCCTGGGGACCCAAGATCTGGATCAGCGGGCGCTGGCTCTGTTCCGGGACCCTGGATAGTGGAGGTGGACCAAGCAGAGCTCCAGAGAACACTGCTGGACTGTGATACACCTTCCCCAGACCCTGCGACCTACTTATCCCTTAATTTGTAAGTTACGCCATTAAATAAATCTCCTTTTAACTACGTGGAGTGGCCTTAATAATTTCACCAATATCTGGCGCCCAACGTGGGGCACGAACCCACGACCCTGAGATTAAGAGTCTCATGCTCTACCGACTGAGTTCTGGACAAGCGGGACACAAGGAAAGCAACCACTGTACTCTGCCAAGACAGGGTAAGATGGTCTTTCAGAATTCCTGCTTCTGAAAATGGTCTGTCAGATACTTTAGGCCTGTAGCCAATTTGAATGCACCAACAATGCTGAGAAACATTATGTGACTGTCCAGGCTGCCAGCTGTCTCGGTCTACTCATGCAAGATTCCCGAAAGTTGCTTGCATCCATCTACCATTTCTCAGGTACCATTATATTCCTTCTCAGGTCTTTGATGGGATTGAAGACTAGCAGTTATAGTTACAACTTAGTAGATAGAACATATTAAGTATTAGATTCAGGTTCTTTAGGATAGGACACCTTTTGGAATGATCTTTGTAACATGCCATTTACCTATGCTCTATACTTCTCTGGATTTTAGTATGTGTTTCTTGCTTGATATTGTTTGCATTGGTTGTAGTTCCATCTTATCTACGTCATTATCCCTCATTATTCCTGGACAATATTTGATAACCATTCCTTTGTATATAGTCTTGTATTAGGTTAGAACTTTCTTATTTAGACAAAAATGGGGAGATGTAGTGGGTAGCCATTCCAGCTTTGATCTGGAAGTTCCAACCCCCATTGAGACTTCAGCAACTGTCACGCCTACAAGGCGGGGCCAAGGGAGGCGCCTGGGGACCCGAGATCTGGATCGGCTGGCGCTGACTCCGTTCCGGGACCCTGGATAGTGGAGGTGGACCAAGCAGAGCTCCAGAGAACACCGCTGGACTGTGATACACCTTCCCCAGACCCCACGACCTACCTATCCCTTAATTTGTAAGTTACGCCATTAAATAAATCTCCTTTTAACTACGTGGAGTGGCCTTAATAATTTCACCAATAGATAAGGGTCGACAATCTGATAAGGGTCAGGTGCAGGAGCAGAAGAGACACTTAGGTCAGACAACAGGAGCCTAAACTGGGGAACTATGGACTCAAACTAGAGGAAGAAGCTATGCCCAACTATGTCAGACGTGAGGAAGGGAGTCAGATATGGTTATCAGGTGGAGCATGAAGAAGTCAGGAGGGTGGGCCGGGGGGTGATTATTACATTTGGGGCAAGTTGAGTCTAACTTGGAAAATCCAACACTGGCTGAAAAATTAACAGAAATAAATGGGCAATTCTGTGCTGAATAAAATGTACTCTACCCTAAAACTCACATTCTCAAACAGATAATGAAGGAAGAAAAGGGAAACATCCAACCCTTACTAGTTCAGAATGCCTGGGATCTAGATATATGAGATACGGGCGCTCTGACCTACTAGCCTCATTAAGGCTGGGGGCACTGGTGTCGATGTGTGCAACCATTTCCTTCATGAATGAGCTGACTGTGAGGTTTCACGGTAGATCTAGACTGAGGAACCCAGAAGACGGCTGGGGAATTACCAGAGGCAAACAGATAATGCCATATCTGGAAAACAGAATGTGAACAATGAGGAAGCTAGAGGTCTAGAGAAGCCAGGCCACTCTTGGGCCTTCCGTTCAGAAATTCAGGGTACCACACTTAATAAGAACATGGTAAAATTGGCACCTATCCAGAAGTGTACAGAAACAAAACATGTGGCCATATTTAGAGAAACGGGTCTGATGGCTACTCAAATGGTTTGCTTCAAAATCAAGAAAAATAAAACGTTTCCTTTGTCCGTGAAATGGAATTATACTTGGGCTGAAACATGAAGAGGTTGACCTGGAACCAAGAGACTGCAACTGGAGGTCGGGGACTTGATACTTCAAGGTGAGGAATTCTGGGTCAGCACTTTCTCATCAAAGATGAACAGACTGGGTCTCAGTCCCAGAGGATGTTACAGGTGGGATGGAAGTGTATGATGAGGACATGGAAACAGTCAAATGTCCTGTCACTCTTGTGACCCTACAGGAGAAAACAGATTGGAGAAATGGAGAGATGGTGAGACCTTTTCAGAGAGCAGGCAGGTGAAACCTGGTAAGATGTCCCAAGATGCAGGGGGTCGTGTGAGGAAATAAGTGGACTGCGGACAGGATATTGAGTAAAACAAGAGGAAGGGGGAGTAGAGACGGACACTTCAGAAAGGACTAGGAAGCCAGGTGAAAGATTGAGACAGCAAAAACAGCAGCAGGAAGCTTTACTGAAGTATATTAACATCAGATCTCAAGTGAAAATGTCTCAGACTTTCATGTGTACCTGATCATTTTAGTCTTAACAAGTCCAGGATCTGCCATGAGTTTTTTCTTCCTATTAGACGGTCTGCTCAGTTAGCCTCAGCTGTGGGAAAGACTTTCCTTCCTCAGTTACGCTGTGGTGTGGCCTCTCCGACAAACCAAGTGACTACATATCTTGTACATCTACTTCCGGACTCTGAACTCTGCTACATGTATCTATTTGTTTACCTTTGTTCTGATGAGACAGTCGTAATTATCTAGCTTTATAACAAGTGTTCATCGTTGTTCACAGGTGAGCAAGGACTCTCTATCAGGAACTCAGATCGGGGCCATTCACGTGATATTTTGGTCAAGAATCTCGTTTAATTATGCCTGTGTGTCCTTAAAACAAGAGCCAAGTTGAATTTAAACGTAACAGACTAACTCGTTTAGCAGAGGTAAACTGAAGCCGGGAGAGCAGTCAGGCTGGTGCTGAGAAAGGGACTGAAACGGTTAGTGTCACTGGCCTCCTGCACGAGGGCAAAACTCCACCCAGTGGAGGCTCCATCCTCTGAAGATCCAAATCCACTTAAAGGAAAAAGCCCAAGTGTAAGGGGTTCTCTGATCCTTAAAGGCAAGTGTTTCCCCAGGATTAGCACACGGATGCTGATTCAGCTCATACCCAAGGGGGCCGAGTGGCATCTAAAGCTGGCAGCAAAACTCAACATTGCCCATGTGGTACTGGTTTTAGGCATAGGAAATACAAGTTTAAGGGTGTCATGGAATTCTGCTCATGGATTCAGACAGAAACTGAGGCCAGACACTGTATGGCAGGGTTGGGATCCCAGAAGGAGCCTTTTGGAAGACACTGAATGAAGCAGAAGTCTAAGGTTCAGTGGAGACCACAGGATATTAGAGACGTCAGGACCATGGGATGCCCACTGAGTAAAGCTGCGGGCCTGGAGTGGAGCTGGCTTAAGAGGGAGACTGTGTGTGTTGCAGGTGGTGGGAGTGGAGCTGGCCAAACCTTTGAAGCCCAGTTTATTGCATTATGTACCCCAGATGCTGGATTCTGAGCTACAGGATTTGATGTTTTCCCTGCTGGATTTTGATCTGGCTTTGGTCTGGCCTTTCTTTGCTGTGCCCTGATTCCTCCCTTTTGGAATAGGAATTTTTACTCTGTGCTGTCATGTATTGGAAGCATGCAGCTTGCTTTTTATTTTATAGGAGCTCATGGGTAAGAGACGTTGGAATTGTTGAAGACTATGGGGACTTTTAACGTTGCACTAAATACATTTTCTATTATAACACAATCATGCAACTATGGGGACAAGAGGTGGCAGAGTATAGCTTAAAAATGATGTGTTTGAGTATCAAGTGGACAAAGTGTAGGGTTGTGATGGTTATCGTTATCTGTCAGCTTGACGAAGTCTAGAATCTCCTGAGAGATGGGGTCTCTGTGTCTGTGGAGGAATATCTTGATTGCATTAATTGAAGTGAAAAGATCCACCCACCACGGGTGTCCCCCTTTCTTGGCTAGCATCCTGGGCTGCAATAGAGATGGTACCCAGGCAGTAGCATCCACTCTCTTCTCTCTGCTTTCTGATGGTGGATGTGCCATGACAAACTCCTTCAAGCTCTCTGTCTTGACTCCCTGCCATGATAGACTACACCCTTGAACTGTGAGCCAGAGCAAACCCTTGCTCCCCGAAGTTGCTTTTGCTGGACATTTTATCCCAGCAACAGGAAGAGAAATGAAAACAGACTCTAACTCCATAGCATTAGACTCCGTACCGGGAAGAGTGAAATCTTACACTAGTACTCCATGTGAAGTTACTTCTCTCTCTTTTTTTTTTTTTTTTTTTTTTTTTTTTTTTGGTTTTTCGAGACAGGGTTTCTCTGTGTAGCTTTGCGCCTTTCCTGGAACTCACTTGGTAGTCCAGGCTGGCCTCGAACTCACAGAGATCTGCCTGGCTCTGCCTCCCGAGTGCTGGGATTGAAGGCGTGCGCCACCACCGCCCAGCAGTTACTTCTCTTTATTATACCCTAAGCTGTTAGATATGCTTGGTTTCTGGGAGCTACACAATGCTGGGCTTCATCAGAAACCTTTGGGAGGGGAGAGGATCTTAATTCCTCTAACTCTGTTTTGTAAAATGGGTGATTATTTTGCATGAGATTTCGTGAATCCCTTACAATTTTCTCTCTTGTTTCACACAACTAAGGTGAACTTTCACTTTCAGTTGTAACACTAACGTAAAAAATAAAACACTCCATGGAGACCCGGTGTGTAATGGTAGCAAACAGCAGCCTCCTTGGGCATGTACACAGCCTGTTACCCTAAGGGACCTTCAAGACAATCTCCTGGCAGCTATTCATGTCCCTAATCTCAATGCTGTCCCCAGTCTAGGCTCCAGACAGGAAGCACCAGTGCACAGTGGCCAGGGTTCACACCCACCTGGTCATCAGGTCCATCTGTACCAAGCTGCAGAATAAAGAACATGTGATTAAGGTCCCGCCTAGAACCAAGTTCAGTTCCCCTGGTCACCAGAAGCTCCACATCTCAAAGAAGTGGGGCTTCACTAAGTTTAAGGCAGATGAATTTGAAGGCAAGGTAGCTAAAAAGTGGCTCATTCCTGATAGCTATGGAGTCAAAAGATGTTCTCAACTGTGGTCCCCTGGGCAAGTGGCGGGCCCTGTCTTCCACTTGCCCAGGGGACCACAGTTGAGAACAACTGTGGCTTCCACTATACTCTCCTATACCCCACCAAATTATGTTCAGTAATAAATCTCACATCCAGTCTGAAAAAACAAACAACAGTTTCACACCTCTGTGCAACATACTGTGAATCCCTGCATCTTCTCAGCTCTGTCCCATCCACGGACAAAGTAGATAGTTCTAACAGTCTGTCCCACAGCTTTTGCCAAAAGCCATGGAGAGTTACAGCTTCCGAGCTACAAAACAGAAAGACAAAAGGAAAAGGAAGGCGTCTAAAAATATCTCAATTCTTCTCCATGGGAAAGGTTAGTTTATGAGCTGACTCTAAGAGGGACATAATTCTTCTCAAAAACCACGTTCCCGACCGTCAGCTTCTTCGAAAAGTGTCCAAAACAAAACCTAACATGCAAAGCAGTGAAGCCAGCTGCTGTTTTTCTCTGGAATTCATTGCTATTACTTAAGGATGTATTCATCCTAATTATGCATTGTTGTGTGATAAGACCACAAGGCTCGGTGGCTTCAAACAACACTCATTTTCTCATTGCCATGGTTTCCGAGGGTCTGGAATTCCAGAAGAATTTGACAGAGCTGTTCTGGCTGAGAGTATCAAATGAGGCTGCGGCCAGATGGTAGCTGGAGCCTGGATCTAAGGCTGGGGGATGGGAGGAGGTGTGGCCGGGCAGCTGGCCTGGAGCGGTAGGTCATGTCTCCATGTGGTGCAGGGCTTTATCATTGGTCTCTCTGGCTGATTTAGCCTTCCTCATAGCATGGTAGTCCCAGAACAGCCTATCTGCTTAGATGATGCAGCTCACAGACCCAGGAAGAACGAAGCAGAAAGCAAAATAGGAATCACATGATCTTTTCCTTTCCAATTTATTCTCTGTGGTGATAGATCGTGTACCCTAATAAACGTGCCTGAGGATCAGAGGACACACAGCCAGCCACTAGATTAGACACAAAGGTCAGGCAGTGGTGGCACACACCCTTAATCCTATCGCTCAGGAGGCAGAGATCTGTCTAGATCTCTGTGAGTTCAAGGCCACACTGAACACAGAGCCAGGCAGTGGTGGCACACACCTTTAATCCCAGCACTTGAGATCTCATGCCTTTGCTTGGGAACCACACATGCCTTTAATCCCAGGAAGTGATGTCTGGGCAGAAAAAGGTATATAAGGCATGAGGAAACAGGAACTCACTCTCTTTAGGCTGAGGATTTCCGCAGAGGTAAGAACCAGTGGCTGGCTGCTCTGCTTCTCTGATCTTTCAGCTTTCCCCCTGATATCTGGCTCTGGGTTTTTTATTATAAGACCATCTTATATTTGAGCAACAATCCTCAGAAATGTGGCAAAATTTCTGTCCCATTCTAATGGGTACAAGTGAGACACGAAGCCACACAAGGTTGAGGGGAATGGATACGCCTTTTTATCATGATGGGATGGTAACCTGGAGAGCACATAGGCTAAATGTGTGCTGGTGGTTTTTAACTTTGTTGGAAAAATACTATCTTCCTCGTAGTCTAAAGTTTAAAGAGGTTGCAAAGTGGTGCATGCAAGGACACTCTCATTTTTCTTTTCTTTTTAAATCTATTATCAGCAGCAGCATCGTCACCACCACCACCACCATCATTATGTGTATTAATGTTTTGCCTGCATGTATGTCATCAAAATCAGCATCATTATTTATGTGTATGAGTGTTTTGCCTGCATATATATCTGTGCACCATGTGAGTGCCTGGTACCTGCAGAGGACAGAAGAAGACCTTGGATACCCTGAAACTGGAGTTACAGATAGTTGGGGACTGCTCCTTGGGTGCTGGGAATCAAACCTGGGTTCTCTAGAAAAGCACTTAACCACTGAGTCATCTCTCCAGCCTCACTTTAAAAAAAAAAGACTGATTAACTGATTGATTAAGGTTGTGTGTGTGTGTGTGTGTGTGTGTGTGTGTGTGTGTGTGTGTGTGCACTCACGCATCTATGAGGCAATGAGGACATTTATGATATTTATGATGGGAAATGCCTGGACTCTCAAGCTCCTTTTTCTTCAGGCTGTAGCTCTGCTTGCATGCTCTCTACTTTCTGGGTTTGCACTGTGCTTCCTTTTCTAGATCAGTAGTTAGAGCAGGCGCAAGCAAGGGCAGTTCTTGGGTGGCTAACTGGGTTTCCTGATTCAAATACGCCCTCTAGTGTTAAAATTGTGTTGTTTCTTTATTGGCTGGGTCTGCTCTCAGGGCTGTCCTCTGCTTTGATTCCCTTTGCTTTCTGTAAGAGCCTCAATTTTATTTCTTTTGTTGATTTTCTCAACATTAAGTCTTCAGAGACAAGTGTCCCTAGCACCCTCCATCTCTCCCAGAGCCCCCTTCCTCAAGACCACTGTCTTCACCTCGTACAGTAAATCTGAAATTTGTAGAATTCTGTTTCTTAGCAAGTATGTAAGTGATTACTATATTTGCTCTCTTTCTAGATGAGGGTAATTTTTCTATACGTTTTGAGAAGAGGTCTGGATCTAGGCAAAGACCATATTTCTATTCCAATTCAGAGTTTTAAATGCTAAAATAATAAAAATGCCATTTACTGCATTTAACAATACAATTTCCCATCGCGTGGCAGTGGCGCGCATGCCTTTAATCCCAGCACTCGGGAGGCAGAGCCAGGTGGATCTCTGTGAGTTTGAGGTCAGCCTGGGCTACAAAGCGAGATCCAGAACAGAAAGCAAAACTACACAGAGAAACCCGAAAACAAAACAAAACAAAACAAGAATACAATTTCTCCTAACCTATTTGCTCTCATATACAGTCATTTCTTAGTTCAGTATCCTTAGGAGAGTAGGTTCCAGGACCTCACAAGTCACCCAAACTCACATTCGCAAGACTCTTACACAAATGGTGCCCTGCAGCTAATCTGTGCACATCCTCCTGTATAACTTATGTCACCTCTAGATGGCATAACTAACACACTACAGCAACAATAACCTGTTGCTAGACTGCACTATTTATGGGGTCATAAGATATCTGTGCACGTTCAATACAGACTTCTTTTCCTCAAACATTTTCTTTTTCAATGTATTTTTTATTATTTTACGTGTCTGGGTGTTTCACCTGCACGTATGTCTCTGCCAGCCCTGCAGAGGCCAGGGGAGGGTGCTGGATCCCCTGGAACTGGAGTTGCAGATTGTTGTGAACTGCCATTTGGGTGCCGGGAATCAAATCCCAGCCCACTTGAGGGCAGCTCCTGCTCTTAACCACTGAGCCACGTCTCTCCCATCAAATATTTTCTATCCAGAGTTATTCAAATTTTTGGATCCAAACAAAACCAGCCAGTATGGAGTGTCAACTGTACATGAATATATATATAACGTTCTAAATAAGTAACTTTTTATAATAACACTCACTCTGTGTGTGTGTATACAACTATCTAAATTCCATTCTGACCACTAAAACATATTTAAAGCCAAAATTCGTTAATTTCATCAGCCATTGCCAAGACAGAGAACCCTCCTATCCCAAACATGGCATGCCCTTGAAGGCATCCTATTTCTGGAATGAAATAAAAGGTTACAGAAGTTATCAGGCCTCTCTGGGCGGTGGTGGCGCACACCTTTAATCCCAGCACTCGGGAGGCAGAGCCAGGTGGATCTCTGTGAGTACGAGGCCAGCCTGGTCTCTAAAGAGAGTTCCAGGAAAGGTGCAAAGCTACACAGAGAAACCCTGTCTCGAAAAATCAAAACAAAACAAACAAACAAACAAAAAACCAGAAGTTATCAGGAGCACCACATCTGGTTTTCAAGCTGTCTTTGAATAGGAGACATTTGCAGAGTTTGAGCATAGCTGTCTAGGATCATATGGTTCAGACACAGGACAGCATGTCAGTCACTGTATTAACCTGGAGCCTCAGCCCTGGAGAAAACGATGGAGATGCTCCTGGGCCCTATCTTTAGCACCAACCCACTGACTCTGCTTCACACTGCCATAATCTGCATTGTTTGGCCCTCTTCCAGTGGGCCTGAAGTACTAGGCATCAATCCCTCCAGCCCCTGATAGCCTTCACCCTGTGACTGAGGGGAGATGGCCTATGAAGACCAGCTCCACACTCTCTCGTCCTTAAGTGAGAAGGATGTGGTCCATGTAATGCACAATATACTCCATGCCTGTTTCCCTCTCCTCTTACATCCGCATCCCCATGGTGTTCTGGAGACCATCCCAAGTAAACTACTTCCAATTATCCTTGTTCTGGTTTGCTTCTAGAGGGAACTCGGATGAAGACAGCTGACAGCTCCCCATCTGGGCCCTTGCTTCTAGCCTCCTAGAACCTTACTTGGACTGGAATCCTTAAGGTCAGGGATAGAAAGACAGACACCAAGCTGGGAGCCCATCCAAACAGGGCAAGAATAAGATGGGGCTTTGGATGTGAAGTCCAAAGACGCAGGGGCTCAAGGAAGGCCCTGAGACAGTCCTGGTGGAGAACGTCTGAGTACAACGGTCATGACTGAAAGGCACTCAGGTAGACGTGAAGAAAGGGACTCTGTAGTCTGTGACAAAAGCTTGAGTCCAAGCGGGATGTTGGAGGCTCTGTTTGAGCCATGTCCTGAAGCAGCGCCCCAAGTGAGGTAGCAGGTAGCTGTTACATCCGCCTATGACCTTGAGGTACCTGCCCCTGGGGCATGGCCACTGGGGAACCCTTAAGACCTGGGATGCACTACACTTCTCATGGTTTTGGATGCTAGTACAGACCAGGGCAGAGCCTGCCAGCAAGCCATGTTGGACCATGCCTCATCCTTCCAGGATCTTGCGACAAATTCCTTTATTCTGTCTTATGAGTTAACCCCCAAATAAATTCCTTTGATCATTAAGCAGGCTCCATGGATTGCTAGTGATTTTATCCCAAGAGTGGTGCATGCCTTTAATCCCAGCACTCAAGAGGCTGAGGCAGGCAGATCTCTGAGTTTGAGGCCAGCCTGGTCTACAGAGTGAGTTCCAGGACAGTCATGGATACACAGAGAAACCCTGTCTGGAAAAACAAAACAAAACAAAAAAGCTTGAGTACAGTATCTTCTCTGGAAATGCATATTGAATGCATTGAAAGGTAACAGATTTAGTTTGAGAAAATCACATTATTGGGAACCCTGTTTAGTATGGACGATGTTTGTCAGTTACAACTCGAATGCCATCTGTTGTGTTCTCATGTGACAGAATGAACAATGGTACCAGGATAGGTGGGGGCTGTATTCTACAGAAGTTCCTTTTGTTGTTGTCACTTTAGTGGCTCAGGGAGCTGTGGACACTACCATCTTGAAAGGGAGCCTGTTGATTAAAATTGATGTATACTAGGGGCCTAACAACAGGGAATAATAACAAGTTAGGGAGCCAGGAGACAACTTGTCACATCCCCAGGCAGCAGACAGCATGGTAGGCTATCATGGAGGGGAAGCTGGCTGGATACAGACATCATGAGGAGGTAAAGCAGCAGGAGAGAGGGGCATCTCGGGGGGTGAGGGGTACAATAGGTAGTAGCCCTGTCTTCGGAGCCTAATGCTGAGCCCATCAACCCAAGATAACAGCAAAGCCTTGCGAGTCAAAAGTCTGAGGTCAACAGGTACCATCTTCTGGTGCCACCTATTGGACATGTAGTTTACTGCCATTGAGACTGAACTCCAAAGCTGCACTAGAGTACTTGACTTCTGAACCATCAGTCCTCCGGCTGGATCTTGGATAGATGCTGAGTGAGTTTTGAAAGCAGGGGCATCTGTCCTTCTGTACAGATCTCAGCACTGTGGGTGCTTGTCTTACTCCAAATACACCCAGAAGCCATCTCCTGACTGGAACATCGGCCACCCCAAAGTGTCTGTACTGGGAGTCATGAGAACCTGCCCAGTGCACAGACTACAAAGCTATCTGTGGCCAGTAAAGGCTCTCGGTATACAAAGGGAAGTTTCAAAAGGGAAGACAGCTCTGGGGACACCTGGCCCTTGATGGTCTGGCTCAGCACCAGCCCAGACGGTGTGAAAGACAAGAGTCTCTGACTTCAACAGACTCCAATTTCAGACAGCCCAGAAACATTCATTTCCTCATTACGTTTCCCTTTTTGATCGCTTACTTTTAGAAGTATTTTGACTATTTCTGTGTGTGTATGTGTGTTATGTGCATGTACACATGTACACTTATGTGTGTGAGTGCAGATGTGCAAGTGCCGTAGCACACAGATGAAGGTCAGAGGACAATGTCAAGTGTCAGTTGTCACCTTGTACTTGTTTGAGATAGAGATCCTTGTTTCTCACTACTGCATGCTACAGGCTAGCTGGCAACTATGCTGCAAGCCACAGAATGAGAGAAAAGACCCAGATTATAAAGTTGGAAATGAAAAATGAGACATAGCAATACATCGTACCAACAAAACCCAGAGGCTCTGGAAACAGTTGGAAATTGTTCCAAATTCTTCCAAAAACTAGATGTGGGTCAACTCCCAGACACGTAACCTAGCCAAATTAAACAGTAGAGAGATAAGGCAAACAGATCCATGATCAGGAGAATGAAGCAACAACAATCTCCCAACAAAGGAAAGAGCAGGCCTGGGAGATTCACCATAAAATTCTATCAGACATTTGAAGAAGAACGAAAAACTTCCATCATCAGAAGGGAATATGACCAAACTCTTTCAATACCATAAAACTAGTATTCTCCTTCTACCCAAACCAGAGAAGGACACAACAACAAAAAAGAAAAGCTAGTGAGCATAAATGCAAAAACTCTCGGTCAAATATTTGCAAACTGAATTCAATAAACCTTTAAAAGATTATTCTCCATGGTCACTTTTGGTTCAGTCCCAAGGTGCAAAGTTTGACTTATCCAAATTAATAAGTGAAAGACGTCACTTGAATAGACCCAGAGACAGAAAGCACACGATGGCCTCAAAGGATGCAGCAAAGTTCAGTATTCAATAAGACAAAGGTCAGTACTCCTTCATGCTAAAATCCCTAGGGGAAACTAGGAACAGAAATAATCCAGATTAACACAATGACGCTCTAGCCAACATCGTTCTACGTGGGGAAAGCACTTCCTCTAAAATCAAGAACGAGACAACTTTGTCCACTCTCCCCTCTCTTACTCAACATTGTGTTTCAGGGTTTTGGGTTGTTGGTTTGTTTGTGGGGTAGTTTCTGGCATTTTGTTTGTTTGTTTGTTTGATGGGTTTTTGGTTTTGTTTTTATTTTTTGGTTTTGTTTTGTTTTCAAGACAGGGTTTCTCTGTGTAATAGTCCTGGCTATCTCGGAACTTGCTTTGTAGATCAGGCTGGCCTCGAACTCATAGAGATCCACCTGCCTCTGTGCTGGGATTAAAGGCATGTAGCACCACCACCCATTGTGTTTCAGGTTTTTTTTTTTTTTTTTTTTGGTTTTTCGAGACAGGGTTTCTCTGTGTAGCTTTGCGCCTTTCCTGGGACTCACTTGGTAGCCCAGGCTGGCCTCGAACTCACAGAGATCTGCCTGGCTCTGCCTCCCGAGTGCTGGGATTAAAGGCGTGCGCCACCACCGCCCGGCGTGTTTCAGGTTTTAACAAGAGTGATAAGACAATAGAAAGCTATAAAAACTGTGGAAACAGGAAAAGAAGAAGTCAAAGTATGCCTATTTGAAGACAACATGGCCCTATACTTAAAGGACCCTATCCATTTAATCAGAAAATTCTTAAACCTGATATATATTTTCAGCAAAGCATCAGGATACAAAACCAACACATTAAATTCCCAGAACAGAAGCAATCACCCAGTGGGTATAGCAGCCCACCCGCAAGCCCAGAGCTCAGAAGGCAGAAACAAGCTGGCTAACTACACTAGTCTTTTCAGCTGAAAACCCCTATGCAATGAATATGATAGAGTGTGATTAAGGAAGGTTCTTAATGTCAACCTTGGCCTCCATACACATACATGCGCACCTGCACACACCACTCTCAAACACGCAAGCACACATATGTACATGCATGCATACCTTACATGAAGACTTTTTTTTTTCAAATCAGTAGCTTTTCTACATACCAATAATGAATTTACTGAGAACAAAGTCAGAGAAAAATCCCTTTTATAAAACACAAAAATAAAATGACTAGGAATGAATTTAACCAAGGAAGTAAAAATACTTCCACAATGAAAACTGTAAAATATGGAAGAAGAAAAATTAGGAGGCCATTAGAAAAAGAAAAGATCCCTTTTGTCATGAATCGGGACGATTAGTTTTGTGAAAATGGCTATTACCAAAAGCAATGCACACATCCAACGCATCCCCTTCGAAATCTCAATGTCATTGATCACAACACTAGACAGAGCAGTCAGTCCTAAAGTGGATACGAACACACGAGAGCCCCCGAATAGAAACCCTGCTCAGAAATCAATTCAAAATGGCTCAAAGAGCTTCATGTAAGATCTAAAATGCTGAAATTGCTGGTGGAAAACACAGTCTAACACTGTAAGATAGAGGCACAGGCAAGGGTTCCCTGAGCACTCTAACAGCTTAAAAAATAATAACGAGATTTGACCAATGGCATTACTTGAAATTAAAAGGCTTTTGTATAGTAAAGGCAATCATGGCCAGGTGTGGTGGCACATTGCCTTTAATCCCAGTACTCAGGAGGCAGAGACAGCAGTGAGTTTCAGGCCATCCTGATCTATATAGTGAATTCTAGGGCTGCAAAGAGAGACCTTATCTCAAAAAAAAAAAAAAAAGTGCTGTTATACAGCAAAGGCAAGCAATCAGTAGAGAATAAAGAGATCACCTAGGGGGACATCTTTGTCAACTACACATCAGATAGGGGATTAATATCTAGAACATATAAAGAACTTTCATAGCTGGGCATGATGCTACTGCATGCCTTTAATCTTAGCACTAGGGAGGCAGAGGCAGGTGGATATCTGTGAGTTCAATGCCAATCTGGTCTATATAGTGAGTTCCAGGACAGTCAGGGTTATGTATGTAGAGAGACCCTGTCTTGAAAAACGACAATCAAAACTCCAAAAATGAAAGCTCAAAAAACACAATCCAGTCAATAAATGGAAAAAAAATCTATTGAACAGACAGTTTTCAAAAGAAGAACTACAAATGCCCAATATCCGTAGTCATCGGGGAAATTCACATTTGATCTATACTGACATTCCATTCTATCTCAGTTAAAATGGCTACATCAAGAAAACAAATAAGAAATGTGAGCCTGTAAGCAAAGAGAAACCTTGATGCAAGGCTGGTGGGAATGTAAACTTGTGCTGCCTCTGTGGAAATCAATATAGAAATTCTGAGGCTAGAGAATGAGGATCAGGAGAGCCTAGTGTAAGGGCCGCAAAACTGGCATATTGCAGAAACCACATAGCCCTGGGGAAGATAGGAAACCACAGAGTGTTGGAAGGTGACCGACTTATGATTTGCCGTAATGATAAACTGTACACAGTTGGGTGGAGATGCAGGACGTGATGCAGGATGCTGTATCTAGAACAACACGTAACAGAGCATATGCAATAAAGCTTGTGCTATGGAAATGAGCCAGAAACATGCACCCTGGCGACATAAAAGCCCCATCTTTTGTGCAACCACATCAACAGAGCCCTGCTCCACCCAGAGTCCTTCTTCGGTAATGACAATCTCTGGCTCGGCTACAACTGTATGTCTCTACTCACTTCCTTGTTTAGGGCCACAAGAACCTGGAATCCCTTCAGAGGTGCACTCTGAACCTCAGTGTGGCAGGGAAGAGTAGGAACTGTAGACTGACATGTTAAGATGAACATATGGAAGGTGACAGAGAAAGTCTGGAAGTCTCTTCCCCACCTGGGCTTCACAGGACAAATGGAGCATGCTCAGATCAGTTAAAGGCTAGAAGTCCTTCCCTCCCTGGGCCTCCCCTAAGGAACAGAAAATACACAAAGAAAGCCTGGGCTCAACAAACAGGAGAGGCTGGTGCCTTAGAAATGTCCCATAAAGGGCTATGCACCCTGTGGCCCAACTCTTGGGAGCTGTCCCTTCAGCTCACCAGCATAATCATATTCTCTGGAGTACTGTGCTTCTTTTATCAAAACTGGGTCTCATTACACAATAACTGTCCTGGAACTCACTATATAGACCAGGGTGGCCTTGATCTCACAAACATCGACCTGCCTCTGCCTCCCTCCAGTGAGCTGGGATTCAAGGCGTGTGCCACCAGGCCCGGCAATGTTTTCCTTTTTTTTTTTTTTTATATATATATATATATATATATATATATATATATATATATATATAAACTCAATTTCTAACCATGTATCCCTTTGTCGGGGGACACTAAGCAAGCTTTGCCTTCTCTTTATCTCTTCTTCAGATTCTGGGTAAAAGCCAAACATGCCTCCCATGAGGCTGGTCTTCCTCACTGTCTTTCTGAAGCTCCTCTCCCATCCTATGATAGAGTGTTTGCTGAGCTCCATTGCTGAACGTGCTGACTTTCTTATACTCAAAAGGCAGGACTCTCTTCTTCTTCTCCTTTGTCAACCTCCCCCAAAGCTGCCAAGGTTCACAACTCTCCTGCCCTGTTGTTTTTCTTTTAAACTCTAATAAAACTGTCCTTAGCTTCTTGCCAAGTCCATTGTAAATTTCTTTTATCAATGAGTCTAAGAACTCAGAAAGGGACTTTGGATTCCCCGGTAACATGGATATCTGTTCCTCTCAAAATGAAAAATAAAACTACCATTTGATACAGCTATCCCTCTTGGGTATGTACCTGAAGGACTCTTAAGTCAGCATTCCACAGAGATCAACAGAGATGCTTGTACATCCATGGCTATTGCAGCATAATTCATACCAGTCAAGACACGGAATCAGCCTTTAGTTGCTAATTAATGGATAAGTGGATAAGGAAAATGTGGTATATACAGGCAGTGGAGTTTGTCCATCCTATAAAGAATAATGAAATTATGTCATTTGCAGATAGAACTGGAGATCATGTTAAGTGAACTAAACCATGCCCTCAGAAAGACAAGTAAGTTTTCTCTAACATGGAATTTGATACACACACACACACACACACACACACACACACACACACACACACAAAAGCGCACGTGCGCGTGCACGAGCACTTGGAAAACAGTTCAGTCAGTATAGTGCTTGTTGCATAATATGAGGATCCAAGTTTTATCACCAGCACCTATGGGGAAAAGCTGGGCATCGTGGTACATGCTGAGGAAGTGGTAAGATGAGGATTCCTGGGGCTTTGATGGCCAGCCAGCCAAGCCTAATTGGTGAACTCCAGATTCCAGTCAGAGAAATTGTCTCAAAAAACAACATGGATGACTTCAGAGGAACAGCACCTGAGGTTAACCTCTGGCTTCCATGTGAGTGCCACACACACACATCCCTGCATATGCACACAAATAAGTGAATGTACACACACACATACACACACACACATCCCTGCATATGCACACAAATAAGTGAATGTACACACACACATACACAAACACACATCCCTGCATATGCACACAAATAAGTGAATGCACACACACACAGGATATCAAAATAGAAGGGAGATTATGTTGGGCAAGGGAAGAGGACTAAAGGGACAAAGGACAGGGGAATAAGAGAGGGTAACAGAGGAAAGACATACATATCATATGTTTTCTCTTATGCGGAGTCTGAACTTTAAAATAGAATATGTACATATACACACATAGGTATGTATACATACGTGTAGTGTGTGTGTGTAGATGGCTCAGCAATTTAGAGTGCTTGCTTCTCTTTCAGAGGACTAGATTTCAGTTCCAAGCTACTCACTCACAGAGATCTGCTTCCCACGTGCTGGACTAAGACTAAGGCCGTGTGCCACCAAACCTGGGAAAGTGTGTCTTCTTCATCTGAAGACTTTAGCTTTCCTGTCCAAGTGTTACAGTAGCTTTGGCCAGGGCTCCATGGAGGCCCTTTAAGAAAACCTACTTTTCTGGCCTGAGTGGGGAACTAGCATTCCCATCTATCCAAAACATAGAAATTAATCCAGCCAGCCGGTGGTGGTGCATACCTTTAATCCCAGCACTCGGAAGGCAGAGGCAGGCGGATCTCTGTGAGTTCGAGGCCAACCTGGACTACAGCGTGAGTTTCAGGAAAGGTTCCAAAGCTACACAGAGAAACCCTGTCTTGAAAAGAAAGAAAGAAAGAAAGAAAGAAAGAAAGGAAGGAAGGAAGGAAGGAAGGAAGGAAGGAAGGAAGGAAGGAAGGAAGGAAGGAAAGAAATTAATCCAGTGAGTTAGGCTAATAATATCCTAGCCAAAGGACCCCTCTTTCCCTCCAGGGTGAGTTCACCGTAAGTCATTCTAAATCAACAGGAACAATCAGCCCTTTAATAAGATGACTCACTTTTCCTTCCGGGATTCCTAACCTCTTGGGCAGTAGCCTACACAGACACAGTCTTGCAGCGCCTTGAGTATGCTGCTGCCCTGAACTGCTCAAAAAAGCATCATTTTGCTTTCTCTTTCTGTCTCTCCTCTAAGAACACCTTCTCAACACTGTGGCTTCACTCTTTCTCTGAAGCGTCCCTCCTCACCTGGTGGCTGCTCGTCCACCATGTGGCTGACCACATGTCTAATTCATGCTTTTTCTCTTTTTCTCATCTAGCTCCTTTGGGGCAGCTGCTGAGATTAACAGCTTACCTACTTCGGGGGTTTTTCTTTTAAACACTAATAAAATTGTCCTTAAACTTCCTTTTGAGTCTATTCTTAAATTCTTTGATTAACAAGACTAAGAAGAAGAAAGGGAAACATCTATTTCCCCAGTTAGCATGTGTTGACTCTGGTGACCGCCCCCACCCCCCACCCCAATTCCTATCCAGAAATACAAACAAATAAGATGCATTCAGGTAGCCCACAAACAAAGACATGCTCTCTGCTCCCCCTGCAAATGCAGCTTCTGTAACAGTATTTGCTTTTCTAGGATTTTCCATATTTTCGGAGAGAAATCACACTCCAGTAAGACCGTGAGTAACTTCTCAAAATTCAATTAAACTGCATTTGCTCCTAGGAGTGTAAAATGTGACGATAACTAATCCAAAAGTAAAGTTGGGAATGTCAAAAGGAAAGGCTTTGTTCCACTTGAGCATTCTGTTCGTTTAGTCACAGTAACCTTTGGATTTTAAATTTATATAGAATGAAAATACAAGAAAATTTAAGAGTTCATGTGAACAAAAGTCTTCTATAAAGTAGATACAGTCTCAACCAGAAACTAATACAAAGTTTGAGGAAAAAAAAATAACAGTGTCTATTCTGCTCCGAGGAAAAAGGGCCAGTTAACTTGAAGGTGTAGCTTTAAATACTATTTCACAGAACCTGAAGCTAGGTGAGCTCAGACCTAATCAATACATTCTCAAGGCCTGTTAAGTCAATCCCTTGATGAGGCTTAACAGTAACTGGAGTGCGGAGTTTCTAACCTGTGGTGCTGAGACGGTAGGAAATGTATGGAGAATACAGAGACCTCCAGCTTCTTCTAAAAGAGAGACTTAAGGCTAGCCTCCACCACCTCCACCACCACCACCACCACCACCACCACCACCACCACCACCACCACCACCACCCCACACACACACCAGGCCTCCCTGAATCAGAATCCAGGCTCTCATTTTTCGAAGGCCAACAGGGCAAGTGGCAGGAAGCAGAAGGCTGTGGGGCAAGGATAAAAGGGATTCCTGGGGATGGAATGGGATCTCCAGGATCCCCCCTCCCCCACACCCTCTCTCTGAGCTTGGGGCCCTTTAACAACAATCCACCAGCCACTGAGAATGGAGACAAAGGTCAGGATAAAAACTCCCAAAGGACCCCCCCCCCCCCCCCCACTCTCACCCTTTCATCTATTGCAAGCATTCCTTCCTCATCGGAGGGGCTACATTCCTGGACTCCCGGTGAATTCCTGAAACCACAGGCAACCTCAAATCCTTATAGTCTGAAGTTTTCTACACACATGAAGGGGTTAAGTGGTGTCACCTCAAAATAGGTCAAATTGGTATTTGAAGCTAAAATGATTAAGGAACTGTGACTTCAGAAAGGGCCATCTGGACTGTCCTTTCCTTTGTACAGCAAATCATGAAGAATCTTTGGGGAGGAATGTCCTTCCTTATGCCAAGGCAGGAAAGCAGCCTTCACTTTGGACTTCACTCTCTCATGAAGGTCCCTGTATACATTTACAATTAAGAAAGGCCACATGTTTTCTCTTGTAAATCAGCTCTTGAAGTAATTAGGTTCCCAGACCCAGTTCTGGAGTCCACATACGAACTAGGGGCAGCTAGGACAACCTTTATCTCCTCTTTACATAATAAAAGTCAATTTATCTATGAGGCCCAGCAAGAGCTTACCAACAATGACTAATGATAACACAGAACACTATGACTTACAGAGAAAGCTCAATGACTCTAATGACCAAGAAGGCTTCCCGGGGACTAATTGGTAGATACTGAACGCAGCATGGACACATTAGACAAAAGGGTGATTTGTGTTCATGCAGGACAGAACAAGGCATATGACATTTCAGAAGTAAAAACTTAGGGACTGTGTCTGGAATTTTCTACATAGCATTCTTAGATTGTAGGTAACTAAACATTGTACACAATGAAATCACACCCAAGAGGAAACTCCTGTAGCTGTAGAGAAGTGAACAGTAGACATTAGGGCTGAGAATGTCTGGAAATGCCTCTAAGAAGCTGTAAATATTGCAAAAACTATTATTATTTCTATTTCCGTGGGAAACCTTAGAACTGACTTTCCTGAGTATTCTCCTAAAGTTGCACCTGGGGTAGAGCTGGAGGATTAGGCAGCCCTGGAATGAGGGGTCTCACACGTCGATGACCAAGGGATGGAGATGTTCCTTGCACCCCCTTCTAGAAACACCATGGCTCAGCACTTAGGGAGTTAGGCTCTGCCAATGGATAGACCTGGGCCCGGGCCCTGTTCACCTCCGGCTAGTATGACAAGTTGCCTCGTCCTCAGACCTCTGTTTTCACAGGGTGGAATGGTATAGAACACCCATCTTAAAAGGTAAGATTTAATAAGATAAATAAAAAAACACAGACACAGACACACAGACACACACACACACACACACACACACACACACACACACACACAAGCACACATGCTCAATGTGGTTCTTATGACCAGCACTTGTGATCTTGTTTCTGTATATTACCTATAGTCTTTTGCAAAAAAAAAAAAATCAAGTGATGTCCTCAGTTACAGATTAGAAGGCAGGCTTACCTCTACCAGGTAAGAAGCCCTCCCTGGTATAGACAACAGGATGCTTATGTTAAAAAATCACAAATTTAAAGTAGATTTCGTGTTGGGGTGTGGAAAGACAGCTCAGTGGTTAGGAGCAGCTGGTGCTGTGGCAGAAGATCCAGATTCAATTCCCAGCACCCACATGGCAGCTCACACCCATCTGTAACTCCAGTTCCAAGGAATCCCATGCCCTCTTCTGACCCCCAAGAGCACTAGGAATGCAGGTAGTACACTTAGATACATATGGGCAAAACACTCTTATGTACAAAATAAATAAAAATCTAAAGAAAATAATAAACCATGACATAGAAGATTTTTTTAAATATAATTTATTTTTATTGTATTTGCATTGACTGTGTGAGGGTGTCAGATCTTGGAGTTGCAGACAGTTGTGATATGCCATGTGGGAGCTAACACTTGAACCCAGGTCCTCTAGAAAAACAGTCAGCACTCTTAACCACTGAGTCATCTCTCCAGCCCCAAAGATTTTTTTTTTTTTTAAGTAAGCTCTGTTTTCTGTTTTCAGGAAAACTAGCCAGTTAAAGAGAATGAACCAGCAGCCAACCTTTAAACTGCAATGTGTCTGAGGACTTTGGATGCCATGTTGAGAAAAATAAAATTCTGTATTCACTGCCACGCTGCTAGCCCTAGGCCAGCATCAATGTACCTCATTTAAGCAGCATCAACTTCCCCTGGCTTTCTATGGAAACTGCTAACCATGCAGGTGTAGCCCAAAGCTCCCATTTAAGCTCCAGATCTTTCTAGATAGCCTACTTGACAACTCCTTGTGGGCTCTTATATGGCCATCAAACCTAACACATACGAAATGGAAATCTTCACTGACACACATTGTTCCTTCCCTGATTTGCCAACACAGCACCTCCATTGATACAGGAGGCCATGAGAAATCTCCCTCTTGCACACTCCTCACACCAAATTTATCACAGCTCTGATAAATTAGTTTCCAAATTTTACCTCTATTTCTCCCCTACAGTCCAGCCCCACAACAATCTCAGTCTTTCCCATCTGGTACTGAGGCCGCTCTCTTGCCACTGAAATCCTGTCTGTAATCAGCAAGCAGCAAGATCTTCAAAATACTATATCCTGCTATTGCGTCCCCCAAGGGCTTGTAGAGCAATAGCCGTGGAAACTCAGGAAACGCTTCACCATTCAACATAGTCGAACCAACCTTGTTGGCACTCCACAGCAATTTGATGGTTAAGCAACTGGATTTCACTTCCTTCTGTCTTCTTCTAGAATCAGAACTATTTTATAGGTGTCTTTGGTCCCTTCACGTGTCGCTGAGAAGGGAGAACCATGGCTTTTCCTGATGGGAAAAGTCCCCTGCACTTCTGCAATCGTTTGCTCTTGATCTCTCCCCCACAAGCTGCACAAAATTACGCGTTTTATCATAGGCTACTTGAAGAACAAGGAAATATGCCCAGTCAACAGTCTTAATCTGCCTGTTCTTGGAAAAAGACATCAGGATTGGATTGGATTAGGCACCTTATGCGATTCCAGGATCCTGGTCTCTCAAGCAATCCCAAGACTCTTTCCTGCTCTAAGAAGCTAAGGCTTGGCTACCTGAGAGTGGGAACAAAGAAGAACTGATATTCAAGTCACTCTTTTTGTACCATATTCTGTACAATCTGTATTTGGATGCTGGGGCTCTTTTCTTAACAAGTCTCTATCTAGAGGTACAGGTCTGGATCCAGACGCTGCCTTTGATAGCTGGGTGGCAGCCACCTAGGGAAGTTATTTCATGGAATGAACTTCAGGATTCGAATGAAGGAAACTCTGACATCAAGGAATTGGGCTGGTCAGGTGCACATCAAGGGTGTAACAAAAAGTTATGAACCAGCTAAAACTACCCCCTTTGTGCTGATCACATTTTAAAGTTTGATTTTATAAATCAACACTGAATTATTTATTATTTTCATTATCACAGTCTATGGTATGATTTGATATGAATGATCATTATCAGAGTCTCTGTATTAGTAGGAATTTTGAAATTCTACTGATCTCCCAGACAGTTATTTGCCCTCTAGCATAGCTGAAGCCTTTAGCAAAGATAAGTGGTGACGTCTCGGGGGACATTAACCTGAGCCAGACAAGTGTCATTAAGAGACAGTTATGGAAACCAGCCACTAGTTGAATGAGCAGCCTGTCACAAGATCAAGAACCACCCACATTGTTTGTCCATTAAAGACAGGGGCGGTACAACAAAAGACCACCATCTGACCTTGAGAAATGTCTTGTCTTACAGTTCTAGAGCTGAGAAGTTAGGCGTCAGGATGCCAGCAAGGTCACACTTGTCTAAAGATGCCAGGGAAGAATGGGCTCCTGTCGTCTCTCCCAGATTCTGGTAGCCACACATTTTATATATATACAAAGAGGTATTCTACAGATACGAAAGCCATTGCTACGAGCAGAGAGACAGACAAGAGTTGAATTGTAGGCCTACTTTCTTAAACTTTTGCATTGTAAACAAGTTTCTCTACCTTTCCATGCTTGGATTTCTACAACTTGAGAAAAGGGGAAAATAGAACTATTTCACAAGTACCAGGGGGATGACACATGAGGTAACCACTTCGTGGGTTTGTTAGCGTGCTGAAATGAGGCCATCAGGTGAGAAGGCCCGAGGAGAGAGGCCAGTTCATGCAATCAGTAAGTACCCTCAACTGCTGCAACTACTACCTGGGATCATGAAGTGCTCCTCAGTGGCACATCTATCTCATTCGAAGTGTCATGTGAACCTGCATGGTTCCAAGCTCAGCTTTATGCCCTACAACCCTGGCCTTCACACAGGGCTCAGTGTTTAAAAGGGCTCCCACTGAGGGTGGGGGGGATCCTCATTAGAAAACCTAATGAGGTGAGACTCAAAGCAACTGAGGGCTAACAGCAAGAAAGGCATGGGTGATCCTGACAGGTCAGTTCCAGGCAGAGCATCCGGCCTGGAGCAGGGCTCCAAAGGATGGATGGAAAGCACTTGGAGGCAGCTGGGCACAGACCTTCCTGTGAAGAGCTGTGGTGGAAACTGAAGTTGAGAAAAGAGGTGGTAGATGGATGCTGTGCCAAAAGAAGTTTCTGTAAAGATGGATCATATTAAATGATAGTTCCTGACTAGAGAAAGTGAGGGAATTGTGATTCAGGAAATCGAATGACAATTGCTGCAGGAAAATCCTTGACCCTAGACAGGAACACCAACTTCCCATCCACTGAAAAAGGAGGGAGGCAGAGCGTAAGTATGCATGCAAATCAGAGACAGTCCTATAATGGTGGGAGTGACTGATGGTCCTCTAAATCAGTGGTTCTCAACCTTCCTAATGCTGCAACCCTTTAATATACTTCCTCATGTTGTGGTGACCCCAATGATAATATTTGGTTGCTACTTTATAACTGTGAGATTTTGCTACAGTTATGAATCCTAATGAAAATATCTGATATGCAGGATATCCGATATGGTACTCCAAAGGGGTCAAGACCCACAGGTTGAGAACCACTGCCCTAAGTGACTTATTGTTGCTCAACAAAATGAGAGTCGAGAGGGTGAAAGGCAATGCGTGTTTGAGCAAGAGGAGTCAGGGAAAAATAATGACAACCCTGAAGGTGAGTGGCGTCACTCCGGGTTGGGGTCCAGGACTGCATGTGAAAGAGAAAGGTGGCTGAATGTCAGCATTTGTCTCTTTCTGCTTCCTATCGATGGATGCAGTGTGACCGATCACTTCCTGACCCTTGTCATGATGCATCCCCTGGAACTATCCTTGTCATGATGTGTCCCCTGAAATTGTGAGCCAAATAACCCTTCCTTCCTTAAGCTCCTTTTGTAGGGTGTTTGGTGGCACCAGGCATGTAACTAACACAGTATATGAAGATTTTGAAACAAAATTGTATCATAGTTTGGGCAATTTTCCCAGTACACACACATACCAGTTTCCTCAGACAAGCATGAAGACACAACTTTGGTCCCAGCACTCACTCGGAACAGAGGCAGGTGTGTGAGTTCCAGGCCAGCCTGGTCTGCGTAATGACATCCTGTCTCAAAAAAACAAATAAACAAAACGAGCAGTTTCCTCAAAGGCAGTTTTGTTAAATTATAGTAACATTTAACCATATAGCTGATTACATACTTGTGCTATCTTCAGTTAGTAAACTTTAAAAACTTTTATTTCTGCTTCTGGAATGATTTTTTTATTAAGTAATCAAGGGCCTATGGTCTTAGCTCTCGGGGAGAGCACTTAATATATATGGAGTCCTAGATTCAATGCTCAGTGCAAAAAAGCCCCTCAATAAATGAAAACATCATCGCCCAGTGTGATGGCACACACTGGTAATCCCAGCACTCAGGAAGCTGAGGCAGGAGGATTAGGAGTCCAAGGCCAGCCTGCATGCTACATAGCAAAAACCCTATCTCAAATAACCATATCAAAAACAAACATAATAATCTTGAAGTTGTGAGTGCAGCTCAGTAACAGGATGTACACTGAGCAGACACAAAGCCCTGGGTTCTGTTCCCAGCACTTCCCCTAACATAATCCCTGAGAAATATGAAGCCTTAGGGTCTAGTCAGACTCTTTCTGGGAGACCTGAGTGCACTTTTCCTGGAAGCTTTTTTTATACTTACACTGTACTGTCTTTCACGGAAAAAAATAAGTAATCCTCCAGGATGATTCCAATCAACTGTAGGCTGTGGGGAAAACGTAGCTAAAACATCATCCCATCCTCCTGTGCTCTCAACACTCTCTCCTTATAGTTGCTAGTTTTCTTCCTTTTGCAATTCCTATTTGTATGGTTCTTGATTCTTAAACTAAGTAAAAACGAAAAAACCCACTGGTGGGGCATGAAGAAGGAATGGATTCCTACATTATATCAACGGCCCTAATTATACCTTATCATGGTGTTTCCCCTGCAAGACAGTATTTTAAATCTCATCTGACTGTGTGTTCTGCCACATCATTCTGCCCTCTGTGTCTCAAGAATTACTCCGGCTGCTGCAGGCTCAGAATAGCAGATGCATGAAATTCTTACTAATACTTTATTACTGGTATACTCTTCATGTTTAATCAACATCCCTTGGTAACAATGTGCTTCACTTCTGAAGCCTCCTGTGATTGGTTACTTTAAAGCAGCAATTTGCATATCTGACTCCTATTACCAGAGCCTATCAGAGATGAAGAGGGTAACAGGTGAACAGCGCAGAGAGGATGGAGGCAGGAAAGCAAATACAGACTCAGAGGGTCATGTGAACGCATGGAGTAAAGACCTGGCAGGAACTGGTCTGGGGAGTGACGGTGTGTACTGCTAAGCCCTGGCATGATTACAAAACTCTCCTTTTGATCTTTACGTTCTCTGGTATCCTGGATAGATTCCATAGTTCTCAATGCCTCTGTTTTATACCTCATCGGTTAAGTTTCAGGGAAAATGGAGCCAATAGAAATAGAAATGGAGAGCTGGTGTATGGCTCAGTGGTGAAACACCTGCCTGGTTTGAGTAAGGACCTGCGTTTGATCTCCAGTATCAATCTTCATCATCATCATCATCACCACCTTCTTCTTCCTCCACCCCGTGTGGCAGCTCAGCAGGGAAAAGGCACTTGCCACCAGCCTAGCAACCTGAGTTCAATCCCTAGAATCCATGGTGGAAGGACATAACCAACTTCCCCAGGTTGTTCTTTGACCTTCACATGACCACACATGCCTACATACATTCACACAAAATAAAGAAATAAAAATCAAACTAAATTAGAAAACAAAACAGATGCTGTTTCCCAAAAAGGCTATCTGCATACCCACAGTCATCTCATTTTATACATAGTGGGAATATATATATACATATATATATATATACACATATATATATGTATATATATATATATATAAATTGTACTAAAGGGATAAAAATCTGTATCAGATTTGTCAGAAATAAACATAGCCTAGAAAGATTAGTCTCTGGTTGCCTAGTGTAGCCATTCAGGCACCAGGAAGCCATCTATGTTGTCATGATTTGGATCTTCACTTTCCCCAAGACCTATGTACTAATGACTTAGTACTTTCCCCAAGACCTATGTACTAATAATGACTTAGTTCCTAGCCCCTAATGCTATTAGGAGGAATATAAGGTAGGAGGAGACAGGAGCTCAGTCTCTTTCAGTCTGAGGATTCCTAGATATAAGAAGTCTCTAGTGGCTGCTGCTCTGCTTCTCTGATCTTTCAGCTTTCACCCTGATATCTGACTCTAGGTTTTTATTAAGACCAATTAGGATTCGTGCTACAGTGGAAGCTTTAGGAGTGGAACTTAGTGACAGGCAGTTAAGTCACTAAGGTTATCTTCTTGAAGGGAGGAGTACTAGGTCCCAAGCTACTGCCTCAGTCTCAATCAACTCCCCTACTCCATTCCACACACACACACACACACACACACCACAAGCACATACACACTTGCATGCATGCACGCATGCCGCATGTCCTCACGCACGCTTTCTGTCTTCTACAAAGTGAGCAGCTTTGCTTTACAATGTGAGTTGTCTTGCCCCAGACCTAAATGATGGGGCCAACCGATCATGGCCTGGAACCTCAGAAATCACAAGCCAAAATAAACTTTTTCTCCTAAGTTGACACAGCAACAGACAGCTGGTAGGAAGAAGGTCCTGTATCTTGTACCAGCAGGGGGCCAGTCAGAAGAGATGAAGAAGGGGAACTATTGGTGACTACCCACCCTGTCCCATTAAACAAGGCTAAAGCCAGGCACCATAAACTCTGGCAGGATCTCAGCAGGAATAAAGATACTCAAAGAGAAGAGACACTTCCATCCCTCTGTTTAGCTATCCCATTATTGAAAACAATGTACCCCAAGAAATTGGAACTTCCCCAGGAGTCTCACACACCAGAGGAAGGAAAGGGTGCCAGCCCCGCTGGAGGAAGAAATTCCACACAGTTCTCACTTGTCAGACTACTCTTCCAGAGAGACTATGTCTGTGCCAACGATGGGTGGGACCATACCTTGACCAGGACTGCTTAAACATACCTCCTGTTATTTTTTGTTATTTTTTTTTTTTTTTTTGGTTTTTCGAGACAGGGTTTCTCTGTGTAGCTTTGCGCCTTTCCTGGAACTCGCTTTGGAGACCAGGCTGGCCTCGAACTCACAGAGATCCGCCTGGCTCTGCCTCCCGAGTGCTGGGATTAAAGGCGTGCGCCACCACCACCCGGCTACATCCTGTTATTTTATTACATCATGACTGAAGCCAGGTGCGTGAGTCATCGATGGACCTCTTTACTCTTCTCAAAGTGGCCACAATGGATAAATCTAGTGTCTCTTCTTTTCACCATTATTTGTCTCTTAAGGGTTGCCAGGACCCCAATTCGGACTCTAAGAACTTTGTTACGGCAGGTGCCGCTGTGGTCAGCCCACACACCCTCAAGTCCCTCTGCCATGCTCACTCCTGCACATCTTCATGGTACGTCTCTGCTGGGGAACGGCCCTCCCACTATGGGACTCCCTTTGCCAGTACAGAGAAGAGAGCTGAAGAACTGGGCACAGCCCTCAGCTGAAGTCTGATGGAGTACTCCAGGAAGCTCCCTCTGCTCTGGTTGTGCTCATGGGCCTATGCTGTTTCCAGAACTTTCCTATGGCATAGAGCCAAGTTTCCCTCTGTGCAGTTGGCTAGGTGTGTATCCTTATCAGGCTTCTTTCCCACTCGGCTCCTTTTCTCTCCTCCCTATTTTTTTCTGCCCATAGAACATTTCTTAGTCCATCTTCACCTTGGAGCCTACTTCTAGAGAACCTGGTCTAAGACAGAAACTTCTGCCAACTTGTTCTCGGTAAAGAAGGCTGATTCTTCATATATAATTTTAAAGACACACATCTGTATAGGACTCGGAGCATCTGTTTGTGGACTGGACTGTTCCTTCACAGACTTTCACCTCCTCCCCATGCAATAAAAATGTAATAATAATAATAATAAAAACAAAACAAAACCAGAAACCAGGAACTATTTCCCAGAAGGATAATGTGTATCTACTGTTCAAGGAATGATGTTGCCCAACACTGTCCTCTGTTTATCATGCACACATAAGTTATTGCCTCCCTTCCTGGCCTAAAAACCCTCAGAGAGCCTGGCCCACATCCTCCTTATCTTTCTACATGCTTCACAGAGGCCAGCTGGAGTCCGGTGTTCTAAGCAGAACCCTACCCTGATAGGCTCTCTCCGTCCCCCCGCTTCCCGCGGCCAGCCCCTCGCCCCAGGCACAATGCTTGCTGTTAAACTAAAACCAATGAATCTATCTTCTATCTTAGACATCTTCCACTGTGACCCTTCTCGAATGCTCAGGACAGGATTAAGTAGCCCCCTTTTGTAAAAAGTCAGATTACTCTTGAAATAAAAGCTATCTGAGTACCCACCCTGAACCCACCCTTTCTTAGCTTTGCCCTTAGAAATGACTCTGCCTCCAACCTCACAGTCCTGTGGAAACAGATTAAGAAAGGGGGATCATCGGTGCCATATTAAACTGCAGAGGGTTTCCTATCTTGTTTATATCATTAGTGTAGTCTAAGGTCACTCCGTACACTGTTTAGGGAGAAATGCATTAGGCATAATTGAAGTATGAGATGTCCTGGAGGAAAACTGTTTATAATACTGGATACACACCATCTGTTAAGGCAGGAATCTCAGAATATAGGAAGAATGGGATGGGGTTCCCCGTGGACAGACGGCCACGAAAGGTACGCTACATGGAAGAGGGTCAGTGGGAGAGCTGGCTGCGCGTCATAGACCAGACCTCAGTTAACCTTAATGGGGAGCTAAGAAACTTTATGGTAGCCACTCTAAATGAAACATTGTCACAATTGGAGGGGTGCCCTACTGTCTGCAGCCTCACCAATTGCCAATCCTTTCCTCCCCTTCCCTCCACAGACCTGTCAGGCAGGTCTGGTGTCCACAGGGGTGGAGTGCTAGCCTTCCAACATCCGTCTAGCCAAGAGCAAAGGGCCTTCTACTGCTCTGCTCCCTACCCCAACCCTGTTGCTTGCCCACTAATGAAACCAGGATGTCTGTCATTGACTACTGAAATTTGGAATTTGGAACATCCCAGGAATCTCATGCTGGGAGAAGGGGAAGGGAAGAAGCTCTAGTGACAACCGGAGGAGGAATTTGTCTCTCAGGAAGAGATCTTACAGTGTTTGACAACTTTCCAGGCCACCCTGCAAGAGAGAGTGGAGCTAAGACAGTGACAGTCACCAACGGCAGGACCACGCCTCACCAAGGCTGCTTGGTTAAGCATACCTCTTTCTAGTCTATTTAAACTAAAACATATCAGTAAAAACATGGCTTTGGGAGTCACACGACTTCTTTGTTTCTCTTCTCAAAGTGGCCGCGTAGAATAAATCTTCCTCTGCTTTCCACTATGTCTCTTTAATTGGCTTGTAGCGAAGCCTAGGCTGTAAGGGCTCCCAGGGTCCAGACTTTAACCTGAACAACTTCAGGAACGCAAGCATGAAGACTTCATTCATTGAAAAGTATAACAACAGAGCCGGGCGGTGGTGGCGCACGCCTTTAATCCCAGCACTCGGGAGGCAGAGCCAGGCGGATCTCTGTGAGTTCGAGGCCAGCCTGGACTACCAAGTGAGTTCCAGGAAAGGCGCAAGGCTACACAGAGAAACCCTGTCTCGAAAAACCAAAAAAAAAAAAAAAAAAAAAAAGAAAAGTATAACAACAAAAGTTTTCCTGTTGGAACTTAAAAATTACTCAAATTCTGAGAGTTCAGGCAATTGGAAGATTACACACTAACACTACGCACTGTCACTCAGCCAGACCACCATCAAACCGAAGTTCATAGCAGAAATCAGAATAATTTTTGAGTTTGTTTCCCATTTGGAAACTAAAAGCTCATCAACATCATTTAAATCACTCTTACTGATGATTTAAACAAAACACAATATATCTTTATAACTGTTCCTACACAAAACCAAATCAGGGATTCCCAAGCAGAGTTCATCAGCCTGGCCGGCATTCAGAGACCCTTGAAACCATGGATTCTTGATGACAAGCAGGCTATCTTACCACAGGCTGGAATGTCTAGAGCCTCATTTTAAAACAAGATCTAACTTTATTTTCTTGGCCTTGTTCATAAAACAGCTATGTGTAAACTTTTACCAAACTGCTAGGAAGTTGAAAACATTTCTGCTGTGAAATAAAAAGGTTGTTTCACCAGGCAGTGGTGGTGCATGCCTTTGATCCTAGCACTTAGGAGGCAGAGGCAGGCATATCTCTGGGAGTTCAAGGCCAGTCTGGTCTACAAAGTTAGTTCCAGGACAGCCAGGACTATTACATAGAGAAATTCTGTCTTGAAAAACAAAACAAAACAAAAAGTTGTTTAATCAATCATTCATTATAAATCAACCATTCATTAATAATCAATATTTATTATATCAACCTTTTGTCGATGGCTGTATCAATTTGTCCCCAGATTCTCGACACTTCTCTTGGTGGATATTAAAAATGCCTAACCAGGGAGAGCCTGGGTCCTAAACAATACCTACAGATGCTGATAACTAGCAGGTCGAATGCTCTGATCAGCACAGGCTCTTCCTGTCCTTTTCCACACACACCTTGGACATGAGCGTCCAGAACTCTGCTTTGACCTTCTTCCTGTCTGACCTGGAGTTTCACCCTAGAGAAGTTTCTCAACTCACTGTGCCCCAGTGACTCACTGTTCTGGTAACTCCTGTGCTTCCGACTGCTCACTGAGCATTTCTGTATAGCTAGGTGATATACAGGCTCTTTAACTCAGCAGGTTAGGGCTTGAGGGATTGATCAGTCAGTAAGGTAACACCTTGCAAACACAGGCCTGAGTTTGATCTCCAGGATACATGTGAAAATGCTAATCCCAGTGCTGGGAAGAGAGACAGGAGGGTCCTTAGGGCTCCCTGGCCAACTGATCTAGCCTAACTGGTGAACTTCAGGCAAACGAGAGATTCTGTCTCGAAGGAAATAGCCTACACACACACACACACACACACACACACACACACACACACACACACACGATTTTAAAAAGGGTGAAAGAGAACACAACAGTTTAAAAATCATACCAAGAGCCACACATCCTGGTGGCACATGTCTATGATCCCAGCACTGACAGGCTAAGGCAGGATGACTCAATTCAAGGCAACTTAGTGAGACCCAACCTCAAAATAAAAATAAAGACAGGCTGCAGCTGCAACTCAGTGGTGCAACACCGGCCTCATACTCAAGCGCCTGGGTTCAGCTGCTAGTGTTGGGGGAATAAAATCACATTCAGTATTTCTTCCCTACCATGCTCCCTTGTCAAACATCTAAGAGCATCTTACCATGCCTGTGTGCACACGCACCCTACCCTAACACACACACACACACACACACACACACACACACACACACACACACGCCATGAACTTAGCTGATGATTCCTTATCCTTTGAGGCATTTTCTTCACCTCATCTGGGTACCCACCCCACCTGACAGAGAAGCTCATTCTTGCTCTTGACTTCAGGGATGTCAACCTGCTGAATGCATACAAATATCACTCTTAACAGACTTTGCAGACAAGTGACAACGCTCAGTACTTATTGGAGATACAGAAATGTCACCATATCCATCTTTACCATGGTGTCAGTCCATAGTTCCCCTTGAGTCTAAAATACTATCCTCTCTTTAGGTCTCTTAAGTTGCAATGGAGGCTGAATGGAGGGCTTATAAGGCTGTGAAAAGTTCCCCAAGAGTATAGTTCAGACTAACTTTGATTTAGAAACACCTGGCTTCCAACAATGGGTTCACAGGAACTGAGGGCTGCACCTCCCAGGTGAGGAATAGCGGCTGGAAACCCTTTGTTCCAAGTCTGAACTCCCCCGCAGAATGGCTGCTGCTACTTTTACATAAGTAAAGGCTGGCGCTGACATCCTAGAAAATCCACATGAGCAAGTGAGTGAACTGAAAACTCACTGAGTGGGTGCATCTTCCGACTCAGAGATTTGATAGACTTCAATGAAAGCACTTTCTGGCTGAATAGTGGCTCAATGTGTGTGTGTGTTTGTGTGTGTGTGTGTGTGTGTGTGTGTGTGTGTGTGTGTGTGTGTGTGTGTGTGTGGCCTGGTTCACCCCCAGCACTTCAAAAAACACGCCCAGTATAAGAACTCCGGGGTAGCTGGCTCATATGCACGAGTGGGGTTTAAAGGGGGTGTCCCTTACAGTCTCAGGCATTTGAATGCTTGCTCTAGATGCTTGGGAGGGCTTAAGAATCATGGCATTGTTGAAGGGAGCGTCACAGGTCAGCTTTGAGAGTTTAAAGACTTCTGCCAGAGTTGAGTTCACTCTTCTCTGATTCATGTTTAAGGTTTAAGATGTGAGCCCCCAGCTTCTGGCTCCTTCCACTACATCTTCATCCACCATCATGGATTCTAAATCTTGCAAACATTTAGAGCTGGGCAGTCTAGCTGAGGTGAGAAGGCTTCCACGCAGTCTCACAAGGCAGCTCCAGAGCCTCAGATCTAACTGAACCCTGGGGAATCGACTCCCATCAGTCAGAAGTACAGAGCAGGTAAAACAGCAACTTCCAGAGTGAGTGGTTATTATGCTTTCCTGACACCCAGAATGTACATCCTTATCACCACTGTGAACACTGGATGGAGGCTACCCCTGGAAACTGACAAAGCTGGCAGCAGGTCTGGGGTTAAAAGTAAGGAGCATCTCTCCAGTTAGACTCCTTGGAACACAGTTGTTTCCAGAAGAGAGATCCTGTGTCACCACAGGGAGTTTGCAAACATGCCACATCATGGTATCATCCTAGAGTCCCTGTAAGCATTTCCCTAACAGGTTGCCAAGCCATTGTCACTCTAGTGAATCTCCTGCTCTAGGTCGTGATGTTGCAGTCTAGGCAAATCCTTTGGGGTGCAGCTGGACCTGGAGGCTGGCCTCCCTTGGTGTTCTGACCTTTTTGGGCCTCCATATCCTCATCTACAAAATGTGATTTGGATTGTGTGAGAAACAATTGAGTTACTATCTATAAAAATAAAGGTCTATGAAAACATTATCTGCTTCCTTCAGAGCCATTACCTTCCTAAGGTATACTTCCTGCTGTGTACTCCTCAAAGTGCTTTAAAAAAAGGGATACTCTGGTTCATTCATTCATTTACTCATTCATTCATTCATTCATTCATTCATTCAACCCACACTCCTTTAGTGGCAAATCACAAGGGTTAGGATTTGGCTTTGGGAAGCTCACTGGCAGTGAACAAGTAGAATTCATGGCATATGCATTGGGAATGATATCATACAGACATACATACACATACACACACACACACACACACACACACACACACACACACACACTCACACACAATTCTAGTGGTGGTGGTGGTGGGGGGGGCCTCACCAGGCAAAGAAGGAAGAAGGCAGGGCAAACTTCCTTACTGAAACCACTAAAATCCTTGAAGAATCATTAGACATCTTGGATAGACCAACAGGGGTTGGACATGTTATGTTATAGGATGCACATGAAGAATGGGCTTAATGATGGGGTCCTCTTAAAGGTCCCCTAATAAAGAAAAGCATGTAGCTCTGTCTCCAAGAAGAAGAGAAGGGCTGAATTAAGTAAGGAGGGAGCAAAACAACTCTTTTTTTGGCTTTTCGAGACAGGGTTTCTCTGTGTAGTTTTGGTATCTGTCCTAGATCTCACTCTGTAGACCAAGCTGGCCTCGAACTCACAGAGATCCGCCTGGCTCTGCCTCCTGAGTGCTGGGATTAAAGGCATGTGCCACCACTGCCCAGCCAAAACAACTCTTTATAGTAGCTATGGGCCATGACTTTGGAGAGGTACTGGGGAGGGTCCCCTTGGAGGAGGAGGAGAGCTGCTGGGGTAGTATCTTGGTTGCTTTTCTAATGTTGTGATAACATGCCATGGCCAAGGCAAATTACAGAAGGAAGGGTTTATTTGGGGCTTACAATTCCAGAGGGATAGGAGTCCATCACCACAATTCAGGGAACATGGAGGCAGGCAGGCAGACATGGTGCTGGGGCAGCAGATGAGGACTCACATCCTGATCCACAAACAGGAAGCAAAGAGCACCCTGGGAATGGCATGACCTTTGAATCCTCTAACAGGGCACACCTCTTCTGAATCCTTCCTAAACAGTTCCACCAACTAGGGACCAAGTATTCAAACATATGAGCCTGTGGGGTCCATTTGTATTCAAACCACCACGGGCATCATCTCTCAATAAGCACCTGCATCCCCTAGAGGGAACTCATTACTCTGAGAACCTATCTGCACATGAGGGAATTCCTGGTTGCTGGCCATTCCTCTCCATCATGTCCCCCAACCTCAATGACCTAGAACAAACTCCAACCCAAAAGCTCCTGTCAACACCCTTCTTCCCAAATCCTAAATATAAAGGCTCCTTGCTGTCCCGGCTCCCCAAATCCCCTTGTCCCCTAAAGGAGGCAAAAGCATGAAGAATGTGAAAGTCCAGAGACATAGGGAGCCTGAGGCCAGGAGAAAAATGAGCCCCTTATCAAAACATCCTCCCTATCCTGAAGTAGGGGAAAGGTTAATAAAAGCTCTGCAGTCAATAAACAAGACTATGCTGAAAGCCCAAGTTGCCCCAAATGATGCATGCCATTGTCAACCCTCATAAACCACAGAACAGGGACAAATAGGGATACTGGTCCCACTGAACAATAATGCCTGGACATAACCAGCATCTGTATTTAAAATGTTGACATTTTGCTCATCAAGGATCTTTTAAAACAAGTTTCTTTTTAAAAGTATTGTGCTGAAGTTACTATTTATCTTAATTTCCGAGTGTTGCCAAGTGTTTACATTTCTTCAATATTTACAAAGTCCTGTTGGTGGACAGACCATGTTCCTAAGAAACCACAATGACTCTAAGCTCTGCAAGGAAGCACGGCTGCACTGTGTGCAGATTGCTGGTTCCCTCTGCAGAACTAGGAAAACCCCAGGGACTCCAGGGCTCTGAGAAGAGAGGCGCCTCTCAAGGCCCAAAGGCCGACCTTGCCTTGTATTTCTTGGCAATACTTCATCCACTTTCCAGCTGAACTTCTGCGAACCCTGCAATCCCGGGGCCGTCGCCATAGCAGGAAGGTATATGCCACGCTCCTGAGAGCCCTGGCTAAGAGTGGAGTACCAGCCCAAAGGGAGACACCCCCCCCTAAGCTTTCAAGTGGGAAAATGGCCCCGTCTCTTCCCAGCTGGAACCCAGAACTCCTGCACTGGAGACTGCAATGCCCTCAATCACTGTGACAGTCCCAGTGCCTCCTGCCAGGACTTGCTGACCCCTCTGCTCCACGGTAGGGGGTAAGCATCGGATCACAGCGTGAGCTCTGCACCGAAGCAGTATGACTGTTGAGGTTTGACTTGCCAGCACAGGCATATTTGACACCCGGCAGGTGGCGTCGCAGGTAGAGTTTAACAAAGGTCCCCACCTCCCAGCTCCGGTGTGCGTGGGCGTGACACGCACACACATACACACACCACACACGCACGCACCTGCACCAGCAGTCATTTCGCCCACACCCTCGGTGGCTGCCCACTACCCAACCCCTGCAAAGGTCAGTCGAGGACACCCAGTGATCCTCCCTGGTTCCGACCCCGGAATGTCACCCTGCCTCGAGTTCTAGCGTCCTGACTCGCCTTTGCTACCCCCGCCCTCCACTGGTCCTGCAGGACCGCTGAGGACGCCAGTTGGTTGGTTCTCTCCTCCTAATCTCAAGAGACAGCAGAACATTGGGGCACTGCACCTCGCGGCTGGTACCCGGTTCTCCCCACTGGAGGTGGGGTCTCCAATGCCGCCGCCCCTTACCTCGCGCCCTTGGTGCAGATCCCGGAGGCGGGGGTGACCGGCAGGTCGGTGACTGAGCGGGGCTAGGATTCCCCGCCCTGGAGGAGGAAGAGAAGGCCAAGGGGCGGAGGGGCGTGGCTGGGGGGGTAGGAGGAGGGGGGAGGGAAAGGCTTTGTGTCTGCCTCCGCCCTGCCCCTTCAAAGATCCCCTCCTCCCAGGTCTCCTCCCAGCTTCTCTGAGACCCAGTGGGGGCGAGCCGGTTGGAGGTGAAGAGCAAGGCGCCTGCGCGACCCCTGGTCCCGCCCACCCTCGGGCACTAATCGGGTTACCAGGAACTCTCAGGCTGGGACGTGTAGGACTGAATCGAAAAGTTTACCTAACCCGGAGCAAACTTGGCTGGACCCACCCCGACCGTCCTGGCTCCACCCGGTTCCCTCTGCGCTCCCCGCCACTGCCAGAGTTCGTTTCTGGGAGGTTTCCCCTTTCTCCTTTCTTTCTCGGATGCGTGCTCACACCTCCCTTTAGACCAATTTTGGATTGCGGGAAGGGGCCGCACGGACTGGAGAAGTTCAGCTGCCAGGGTCCCGGGGATGGGGTTGGGGGTAGGGGTGGGGTGGTTGTAGTGTGGGACACGGTTTCCAGCCTGGGGTCAGCGCTGGCCACTGCCGCCCAGGTTTGAGTGTGTGCTGGCTACCCTGGGCACGCACCATGGGGAGGTGGGATGGAGTTGGCCCTGCACTCCGAAGTCTAAACCTTGCTGGAGACCAAGCAGAGAAGAAGGAAAGGGACAGTGCCGGAGACGGTGATCTTGTGTGCCTAGCTGGCAATTACCTAAGTGGTAAGTGGCCGGTGTCACGTGTCACAAAGGGAACCGCTAGGGTGTTCAAAGAGACCCCTCTTTTGCTCAGAATTGGAAAAGGAATCTTTATGTTTGTTTCCTTCCTCCTACAGCAAAGGATGGGTGTTGGTGAAAGGAGGCGTCTAAAAATTAAAAAAAAAAAAATACTTATCAATCACCAGGAATCTAGCACCAGCAAAACCTAAGCCGTCCACTGCATTCCTCTTTGTGTGCCAAATCCCGTTTAATAATTTAGTAGTCGCAGTGCACCCGGCGTGTTCTAAGCTTGAGATGTGTGGGACAATAAATCATCTGCCCTGCTCTGGTGGCTATGATATGCAGAGGGCTAAGGGCTGGCAGGAGGAAAGCCGCGCACACCACCGGCAAATCACTGGGATGTGACACTCAAGAGACCAGCGCTGAAGAAAAAGAAAAGGGACGTCATGGATACCTGGAGCCCTAGTGAATGGCCCAGGTTATAGAATGAAATAGAACCGACCCCGCCTGTAGGTGTTGCTTGGGGAAAAAAAGGGAGCTGAGCAAAGATTCTCTGTGAGGAGATGTGTGGAGCAGAGGCTCTGAGGGGAAAGATGGAAGTTGAAGCAAATTTGAGCAGTGGGTTCCATGATTGATGCAGCTGAAACCCTCGATGTAGAAACAGAGAAGGAAACAGACTAGAGAGAGAGGCAGGTAGCACAGAGCATGCTCCCAGCCCCGCAAGTGGGAGAGAGGTACTTGGAATCCCACGGATTTTGAAGGGAGCATTGAGAGGTCCTAGGAAAGAGGTTCTCAACATGTGGGTCGCGACCCCATGGGGTTTTGCTTATCAAATATTTACATTATGATTGATAACAGTAGCAAAATTACAGTTACAAAGTAGCAATGAAATAATTTTATGGTTAGGGGTTACCACAACATGAACTGTATTAAAAGGTCACAGCATTAGGAAGGTTTGAGAACCATTGCCCTAAGAGGTTGGATATGTGAGCAAAAGGAAGGTGTGAACAAAGTGACAGTGCCCCTGTCCCTCCCTTTCTCAGCCTCATTCAGCCTCAGAGGGTCTGCTTTAATAGACAGTGAGCCCCAGGTTAGTGCTGGCCTCTTACCCTCTTATGAAGTTCCCTGGACAATGCTTCCTGAACCACCCTTATCAGTCTCTTCAGGAAACTGGGGTCCATTTTGTCCTGCTCTTCCCTCAATCTGGAAAATATGTTTTAGTGTAGGGATCTGTCTACCTGTGGAATCCCTACAGAGGGAATTCTAAATGGACCATGGCCAGCATAGACTTCTTTAGCGTATTTCAAGATGGCTGGCTGTTCATAGGGGCTGCAGACCGGGGTGGATAGCTCTGAAAAGCTGTACTGTGGGGGAAACTTTCATCTATAATGTGGGTATAGAGTCATTGCAAAGGAGCTTTTCACTGGAAGTGGAGAGCAGGGTGACACCTGGCCCAGAGTGGCTTTCTGATGACTGTCAGTTGGGGGAGGGTAACTAGCCAGAAGAACTTCCTTCAGTGCATTTAGATCTCTTCTGCCTTCTTTCCGACCTTGGTCCACTGGCTACGAAGCTATTGTAGCTTCTACTGCCTACCTCTTTCTGCGAGTCTTGCACTTGGTACATGGGACATGTTTCTACACATTCGTAAATCCATATGCTTTTTTCTCATTAGCGTGTTTATCACCAGTTAATTTTGTGGGCCAAAATTGCTGAAGCTTCAGAGGGAAAAGAGAACACAAGACTTTCCTATAGTGCTACATTCTAAATACCACTGTGAATACTTGGGCTTCAGTAACAAATCTGACTATACTGCGATCTGTCCAAATTCTGTGACGGGGTGGGGGGAGAAGGAGAGAGAGAGACGGGATGGAACAGTGTGATGCCTGCCCTTAGTCCCTCTCATGCCTTTGCTTCCTGTTTGGCAGGTTTGACTTACCACCCAGGGGCCCTTTCAATGCACACTCTCAGGTCACTGTTGTCAACAGGGAACCAGCTAGCCAAGATGATGTCATTTCTACTGAAGTTGTTTTACCCTTGACTTGATCAAGCAGCACTGGGTCTAGAAGTGCCCTCTAGAACTGACACCACAACACTGTTTCTTTCCCCTGGGTAGCAGGGTAAGTAGAGATGAATGTCATGGGCTCATAAAATGCCTGGAAAAGATCAGTTTAAGCTGCAAAATAATTGATGATGATGATGATGATGATGATGATGATGATGATGTAGTTGTTTAATGATCTGTGCCGAGAAGGGGTCATATATGACCTTTTGCATTCTTCATACTTTGCCCTGAACACCCCCAGGAGACAAATGGAGATTATTTGACGAAAGTAGCTGTTTCAGTTGGAACTACCCAAGTTAGTAGGTGTTTCAGTTCGTTAGAACTACCCAAGTTAGAGTCAGACATGGTGGCCCGTGTCTATCATGCCAGCACTCAGGAGGCAGAGGCAGGTTGATCTCTGTGAGTTCCAAGGAAGCCTTGTCTACTTACAAGTTCCAGGCTAGCCAAGGCTATAGAGAGAGTTCCAGGTCAGCCAGGCCTACATAGTGAGACTCTGTCTCAGAAACCAGGGCTGGGGAGATGGCTCAGTGGGTAAAGGGTTTGCCATTGAAGCGTGAGCACTCGAGTCCCAGTACTGGGGAGACAGAGACAGGAGGATCCCTGGAACTCTGTCAATATGCTCCGACACTTTTCATCTTTGACTTTCAACTGTTTGCATCCTGGCATTTTTGTTATTTTGTCTTTTTTTTTTTTTTTTTTTTTTTCCGAGAGCTGAGGACCAAACCCAGGGCCTTGCGCTTTCTAGGCAAGCGCTTTACCAGGGAGCTAAATCCCCAGCCCTGCATCCTGGCATTTCCATGTCTTGTTACACACTGCAGGCAGGAGTTCTGTGTACCATAACTTTACTATGGATTGTGGATTGTGTTAATCACAAAGACAATGTTTCCCCTTTGCCCCATTCACTGTTTGCCTCCAGTTACCCTTGGACAAAATTCCTATCATGACCCCTGCTTTCGTGTTTGCAGCCACCTGATAAAATCTGTCTGTCTGTTTTGAAGTTCTCTGAGTCACTTTATGCTCGATGAGTCCTGCAGAAGGAATATACTTTGTAATTTTTTAAATTGTTTTATGTGTATGGGTGTTTCAGAAATTGTTATCATTTTATGTGGACAGGTGTTTGGCCTACCTGTATGTCCCCATCCAATGTGGAGTTTAGCTGCTGACCAGTCCTCTGCTTATCCCCAGACACAACCTTCATATTCTGTCTATCCACTCTTCCTTTAAGTACACTAAACTTTGGACACATATTCCATTAGTGAATCATTATTTTTAGGCAATATGACTCATCGTTCAAGAACCAGTTTTCCCAATTCTATTTATAACAATTTGATTTAATTCTGTTTAAACTTGTTTCAGTTTTCACTCACAGAGCATTCAAATCATACCTTTGCCATGCATGATGTTTTGCTATTTCCTTATATCATAACTTAAAATAATTTTCCCTAGCAGGACACAAAGGACTTGAATGTTCTCTACGTGTTTGTGTTTCTGAGAAAATCCTTCTCATCTCTTTAAGCACAAACTGTGTGGGATTCTTATTTTCTGTCGTAGACTGTGACAGTGCCCTCAGAGGGCTCTCTCATCCCTGTGTGTGGATGGTTGTCACTTTCCCATCAAGAGGCCAGTCATTCCACCCTCCCCCTACCCCATCCCCACCCCCCGGCTTAACTTTAGTCCAATCTTCTGACTTGTTTGACCAAAAGAATTCGAAAAAAGTAATGTGTAACTGTTGTCTTAGGATTTTAAAAGTTTCTGTGGCCCCATTGTTTGCTTCATGGGCCCAATGCCACATAAAAATCTTGAGAAAGTGTGATGGTTGGTCTTCACTGTCCACTTGATGGGATTTAGGATTATCTAGGAAACACCTGAGAGTGTCTGTGAGAGTGTTTTTGTTTAACAGGGTCATAGGACCCTCCATGATTGGGCGGCACCATTCTATGGGCTGGGGTCTCAGACTGAATAAAAAGGAAAAAGATAGAAACTAGTTGAGCACCAGCATTCCCCTCTCTGCTTCCTGACGGTGGGTGCAGTGTGACCAGCTATTTCATGGGTCTGCCACCACGCCTTTCCTACTGTGATGCATCCCTTCTAGAACCATTAGCCAAATTAACTCTTGCCTTCTTTTTTTTTTTTTTTTTTTAGTTTTTCGAGACAGGGTTTCTCTGTAGCTTTGGAGCCTGTCCTGGACTAGCTCTGTAGCCCAGGCTGGCCTCCATGCTGGGATTACATGCGTGCGCCACCAGCGCCCGGCCAACTCTTGCCTTCTTACACTGTGTTTTCATGTATTCAGTCATAATGATGAGAAAAGTCACTAATAGAGACAGCCTACTGAATGGTGGGACACTGTGTGGAAAGAGAGCCCTGGACAGTTTGTAGCTACTCAGCCAAGGGCTCGACCATCTTGGGTCCAGACCTAACTGAACTTCTTACTGAATTCAGCTACAGCGGAGACTTCAATGCTGCTGTCTTGTGTAGAACGACCATTTGAGCCCAGCAAGCCTACATCATAAAGATGAAACATGAGCAATGGTTGTTTTTGTAGAGGGGACCCAAAACAGCTTGACCACACAGCTGCCATGACAGGCTTTGAGGCCCAGGCACAGCTTCTGTGATAGGCTTACTGGCAGACAACACCCAGACCCAGGAAAAGCTATAAGCTGACCGCACCCAGGGAGGGCCTACATCCAAGGGGAAGTACCTGACATCCAAACATTCTAATCATTAGATAAGATGGCCAGATGTCCCCGAGTCTAGCACACACCTATGTTTGTTTGTTTTACAGATACCCCTAGACAAATGTCTGTCAATCAGGGTCCTGAACCCTGGAAATCCCCTCATCCCAGCCACTGCTATGATAAAATCTCCACCCTGCCTGGGCTCAGGGCTTTCTGCTCTCACCGCTGCATCAGACAGAGAGACCAAGCCCTGGAGCTTGAAGGTAATAAAGGCTCTTTGCTTTTACATGTGGGATTCGGTCTCCGTGGTAGTCTTTTGGGGGTCCCTGTGATCCGGGCATAACAGTGTTAAGCCACTAAATTCCAGAGTCATTTGTTACACATCAATATTATGGTCATAATTGCTTTTCAAAATTCTATAGACATTGCTTCATTATGGCTGTGTTTGGAAAGGATTTGAGTATATTCCCCAGGATTCATGTTTGGAGTCTTGGGCTTCCTAAGAGCAATGTGGGGCAGTGGGTTCTAGAACCTTCAGGAGATGGAGCATAGTGAGACTTTTAGTCACTGTAAGCATGCACTCTAAGGGGAATATGAGACTTGTTTTTTCTGAGTCCTGTGGGAATGAATTGAGTGGTTTTGTTCTTACCCTGATATTCTACCTTGTTATAGGCCCAGAGAAAATACCACCCCCATCTTTGAAACCTCTAGAGGCATGAGCCAAATTAACCCTTTTATCTATATAATTATTTCAAGAATTTTGTTATACTGATGGTCTGATACACCCATCCTCTTGGGAAACAGACTGGTCTTTACACGGGCAATCATGTCACTCAGTGGCTTTACCATGAATGAATAATTATACAGTGTACATTAAAAAAACACGAAGGGCTCAATATCATCATTTGGTTCTTTATAAAACCATTACTGACAAGATCTACACAAGATGACCTTTCACCTTTCCATCATGAAGACCAGAGGGGCTTATGAGGCTCCACCCCTCCCTGAGGATCTGTAAGCACTGAATGGTTGCTGAGGGAGGGAGAAACATTTTTCTCAGTGGTGTGGCCAAGTTGCCCATGTGCCTGTAAGTAACTTTAATTAAACTCATTGGAGGACACACTCATATGATTGCACACACACACACACACACACACACACACACACACACACACACACTTTGCTGACCCCTACATTAGGCTATATTCCTTTCTCTTTTCTTTCTTCTCCTCTTTCTCTTTTCAGGGCTTCAGAAATTCTTTGATGCTAGGTCAAGTGTTTCAGCACTGAGCTACTCCCAGGACCCCACATATAATTCTTAGATTATATGACACTTAGCCTTTAGTAGGTGGCTTAGGTTCCTTACTGATTGCCAGCCTGCTCCAATCTGCCCCCAACTCTGCACCGTAAATGGCATCCCCTGACAGCGCTATTGCCCAGGTTGTGGCCAATTCCTCTCCTCATTTTCTTCCCTACTTACTATTTCTCCAACCTATTATGTCCCGTTTTCTCTTGGCTTCTAGGCCACCACTGCCTTCTGTGGATCTGTTTCTACCTCCCATGGTTCTCTTTATCCTCCTTGGCAGGGTCTACCTCTGCCTCCAGACTGGAGTTACTTTCTCTCTTCCTCCCTATCGACCCTTGCTCTGCTACCCTCTGGACGCATCCTTTGTGGACAAGTCTCTTCTCCACTTGACTTTAAATGCTACCTCTGCAAACAGTTGCAAATCTGTCACCCTAGCCTTGACCTCACTGCTGGCCACCAAGCCTCTACATTTGACTGTCATCTTTCAGCTTCACACTTGGACCCCTGACATCTGTTTTAATGTTTTCTCTCTGGACTGTTTCTCTTTCAGACTTCCTTACCATTAGTCTTAGTTTTCTGCCTTTCTTTGGTTCATAAACACAACAGTAGCATCTGTCTGTCCTCCCTACAGAATATATAATGAATCTTTCCTCCACATCCACGCCACCCCCCGCCTAAGTCAAGCCATCAAGAACGTTCATCATCTCCAAATCCCAGCCCCAATTTCACTTCCTCTCTCTACCCTCACTGCCTGAAACCACCACAGTGGGACTTTCTGATAGAATATTGCAGCTGCTCCTGTCCCCTGCTGGTCATTTTCCACACAGTTGGCAGATGATGTACTCAGAAGAGAAATCAGGTCGCTTGCTGCTCACAGATACCAGGGCTTTTCATCAGTTATTCTTAGAAGAAATCCTCATGATCTACATGGTCCCAATGCTGTAGCCCGTGCCTCCTCTTTAACTCCATTGCCGCCACCCTCTCCCTCACCACTCTGCTTCTGCCTTCTTTACCTGTTCTTTGAGCACGCCAAGGATGCCCAGCTTCAGAGCCTTCACACCTGCTGTTTCTTCCCGGTGAAGCTCCCTCCTCCGAGATGATCTCCGAGCATCTTCTAGGGTTGTCGTTTCAATGACCTGATAGGCTTGAAGGTGTTTGCTTTCACATCCTCTGTTCAGTGACACTTTGAGGAGTTAGAAAGCTCTAGTATCCGAGTTAGAGTTCTCTTGTGCTTTGAAAATGCTGACCTTTTGCCACTACCCCCCAACCCCCGGAGCCAAATTGAGGAGAATGGAGTTAATTTGATCTGCTTTGGTGGTAATCTGGAAGCTCTTGAGGACCAGCTTTTTCTTCAGTATCTTTAAATTCCACTCCGATGCAATGCTTTTCCTAGTCTCGTAAAGGATATGCCTTGCACACCTCTCTCAGCTGTAGAACTTCATCCTTTTGGGTTCTAGGTAAACTTCATTATCTCTTGAAATATTTTCTCTTCTCCATTTCTCCTTTCTCTCCTATTCCTGGGAAGTGCACATTAGTTCTGCCTTTTATCCATGTCCTTTAACATCTCCATATTCTACCTCTTTTTGTCTTGGAGAGGCTCTGGGTCACATCGTCCTACTCACTGTCTCTTTGGTTGTATTTACATACTTGTAGTTTAAATTGATAATAATTATGTATTCTGATAATAATACACAGTTTATGGTATATAATATTTAACATATTATTTGGGGTAGGTGTTGGGGATTGAAACCTTGTGCATGTTAATTAAGTACACTCTATATTACTGAGCTTACACTGATGTAATTTCCATTTGCTTTTTTTCCCCATGCAATTTCAAGATGCTTAATATGCTAATTCCACCCACTATTTTACTCTTTTATTATATTATTTAAGCTTTTTGACCTGGCAATTTTAATGATTCCGATTCAGGTTCTTACTCAGGTGGTAGAGGTTATTTCCTTGCTGCAGTGTTTTGTTTGTTTTGCAGTTGTACTCTGTGGATGTATGATTAGCATAAGCAATTTATACAGTGCAGTAAATTAAAAGAGGATCTGGATGGAGCTTAGCTGGGTCCTCTACCTGGTATCTTATAGGGGTACAGTTTAGGAACTGGTGGGGTTTCCATCTCAGTACTGCAGGGCCTCTGGACTCCTATCCAGATTCACTTCTAAGCTCTTGTGGCTTTTGGAAGAACTCACTTTCTTGGGGCTGTGTGACTGAGGCTGTGGCTCTTTGAAAGTGAATGAAGCCAAGTCAAGTGAACTTAAGCAAAGGGTGTGAACCCAGAGCTTCCATAGCAAGGGGTCTTTGTGCTTCCTCTGAAGCTCCAAGGCAGGCAGTGGAGTTGAAAGGCTTTATAGTGGAAGAAAGAGACTGAAGGGCCCAGGAATATAGAAATATAAAATCATAAGCTTAAGAGGTAAAAACTGACAATCATCAGCTCTAAAGGTTAACTGCTAACAATGGCTATCTGATTTACAGCCAGCTCCTCTGTCAACAGCCAGGGGTTAACTTTTAACCCCCTTTCCCCTTATAGCCAACAACTGCCTGGGCCAAAGTTAACTTTTAATAGTTGTTTCTACATGACTTCTAGCATGCATCCCATGCCTGATGTTTCTGCGTGACTCCTAGCATGCACCCTGTGCTTGACACTATAAAAGGGGGCCAGTACCTGCCTCCATTGCCACAGCCCCAGAATTCCAACATTGGCTGTGGTCTCAGCTAGCTGATAAACTTCTGTGCCCCATGGTGTTTTATTTTTATTTTTTATTTTTATTTGTCTGGAATAAAGTTTGCTTCTGGTTTAATAGACTTTGGTGGTGTGTCCCCCATTATTGCGTGACCCCGGTCCCAACAAGATAACTTCAGATGAACTCATCTGAGTCTGATCTCCAGAACCTATATGCAAAAGCCAGCCATGGTGGAGCATACTTGGTATCTCAGCACTGAGGAGGTGGAGTCAGCCAGATCCAGGAGCTCTGCCAGCTTAGCTTACTAGGGGAGCCCTCAGCCAGTGAGAGGCATCATGGTGAGGTTGATCTCTGGTCTCTACATACATTTGTGCTTGCACACATAAGCACACCCCCACCCCAAGCATTGGGTGCTCATTATAAAGTTAATGTTGTTATTAAAAGAATAATGGGGGCCAGAAACTTAGGACTTGTGTTGCTTTTACTCCGAACACCTCAAGAATATTCTTCATGGAAAGATCACTTTCCCTATTTTAGGAACATTTTTCCGAACAAGCATGACATTTCCCCCTTGTTACCACATTTTGCCTGTGTTTTGCTTTCATGAGCAGTATCAAGAAAGTGATATTCATAGCCTCTGCCTCATAGCAGTTTGAGTTTATAGCATAGTCCCCAAATGTGGCTTTGGTTTTAGCTGTGAGGTCACTGTCGATGGGGCTTGCCAAAGGCTTTCTGCATGGAGAACTTGATGCATGAGCTGGGGCATAAGGAGAAGGTGTCATCAGATTGTATGAAGAGGTTGAGGTGCAGCAGAGGTCACAGCAAGACCAAAGGTGTGGAGGGGATTTGTACATCAGTGTGTTGAACAGTAGACTGCTGTGGGATTTCTTTCTGTATGCTGTGAATATATGTTGCTCTCATTGGCTAATAAATAAGCTACTTTGGCCTATGGTAAGGCAGCTTAGAAGTAGGCAGGGAATCCAAGCAGAGATACAGAGAGAAGAAGGGTGGAGTCAGAGGAGATGCTATGAGCCACTGACAGGAGAAGCAAGATGTGAGAGAACAGGTAACGCCATGAAGCCACATGGCAAAACATAGATGAATAGAAATGGGTTGAATTAAATTATAAAAGCTAGTTAATAATGAGCCTGAGCCATAGGCCATACAGTTTGTAATTAATATAAGCCTCTGTGTATTTACTTGGGACTGAGCAGCTGCAGGACTGGGCAGGACACAAGAAAACTTCCAGCTACAGTAGCCAACACCTCTCAAAGGATACAGGAAAGGAGAGGGCTTGAGGGAAACCAAGCATCTTCTAACTACCTCAGTGACAGAATTTTTTCTTCCTATTGTCTCCATTAGCTACATAGTTAATTTTATGGGTCATCCTGCTCTACAATCCAGAGTCCTTGTTTCTAGTTGACTCTGAGATAGAAGATCATTAAATTACATCACCACCAAGGTAGTGGCTGTTTACTAAAAAGCCTTGGAGTAGCCAGGGATTCCTTTTCCTTCTCTGTGAATTGAATGTCCTTATTCCCAGGATTCCCAGATTAGTGTAACATCAAAGCCCAATGGATTATTTTCTCGCCTAATTTTTCCAAAATCACAACCTGTGGGTTTTTTTTTTAGCTTGCTCTATATATTTAAACTCTTTTTCTTAAAAGACAGCTGAAAGTGTCTAACTACGTCTCTTTTTCCTCCCCCTTCCTCCCCTCTCTCTCCCTCCCTCTCTCTCCCCACTTACTCTTTCTCCTCCTCTCCTTCTCATCATTCTTGCTTTCTCTCTTTCCTCTTTCTTTTTTTCATTTTTATCTTCCCTCACTTCTTTTCTCCTTTGATAGTACATATTTCTTCCTTCTTTCTCTAAAAAGAATTTTTATTTCCATTAAAGATCTTCAGGAAAGTCCAGACTTCCCATTACATTATCTTTAGGGGTCCAATTTCTCCTTGAATAGACACACTTCCAGAGACTTCGCCATGTCTCAGGATGACTTCATTCCAGAACTGCTAGGAACTAGATTTAGGGGCCCCCTTTCTTCTATATATTTTTTCTTCATCCATTTTCTCCTAGAAAGCTTCCAAGAAACAAGTCCTGCCCTCCTATTACATTGTAGGGTAACACTCTAATGAACAAGAGTGCACCATCCATTTCAGAACATCAAGGAGAGGGGATTTTGACTGTTGCACCACGAAGAGTGAGCATGGATGTGGTAATTACATCGATGTGGTTATTACCATGTACACGCATTGAAACATGTTGAATTCTGTAACTGTACAGTTATATTGACTAAACTTTTTAAAATGATATAAAAAAAAATGTTCCTGAACAAAAACCAGAAAGCGCTCCAAAGGGCTCACTTTCAGAGTCTCTGCGTATCTGAAAACAATTTTATTTTGCCCTCATGCTTGGCGGATATTTCAGCTAACTGACATTTTGGTTCAAAACACTCTTCATTTTAACTGGTAGGATGTCCCTCTCCCCTCCAATGAGTGTTGCATCTGGTGCTGTGGTGTGGGGAGAAGATGTAGTCCTGAGTAAATGTGTATCATTGACATGAGCACAGCCATGTCAAGGACGCTAATGCCTCAGACCCATTGGAATGGCAAGGCCTTCCCCAGGTCAGGCCCACAGGAACTGCAGGACCTACGGGAATGACAAGGCTTTCCCCTGGTCACAGTATGGATGTTGACAGTGTGTGCAGAAAGTATCAAGCATAGCTTCCTCCCCGCAGATGACTACAGCCTGAGTCTGCTCTCCTACACAGATCCCCTACTGAGATTATGCAACCTGTCTCCTCTTTCCATAGACAATAAACTTGCTGGGTTTCTGGGCTACGGGTGCCTCACTATCTGAACGCACAGCCCACCCAATCTCAGCTTTTCTCAGTACACATCTGTCATTTCCACATTTTCTGATCCCCAATCAGATCAATCCTAAAGCTGTGCAGGTCTCAGCACTGCGGAAAACAGCTAACCGACACTAACCGATCTCATTTCGTTACCTGGCGAAGGTTTCCTCATTGTCCAAGTTTGAGTAGTCATTGGAATGTGTCCGACCCGGCCTCTCTTTCACTGCCTTGTCCTGATTAACTCCTTCCCATTTGCTGGGTCTTCACTAGGTCTGCCTGAGGTTCAGACAACCCAAGAGGTCGTCACAGATCTTTGTCCTGTAACAGATCAACCCCTTCATTCTAAGGGATTTGGGGAGGATAGAGAGCACAAACTCACAGGATTAGCTTGCTGTTGAAGCTTTGTTCCCCTAAGCCCTTTACTTGGAGATCAAACAAAAAGGACCGCGGAAGACCAAGGACTGAGGGAGCTTTTATGGTGTGAACAGCAGCTCTCACAAGGGTTCCTGGTGGCTTAAACAAATAAAAGTGACATCAACATGATTTCCATATGCTCTTCCCTTAAGCGAACAGAGACATCACCTTTCTAGTTGAATGAAAACGATTTGGAATACTCTGTTATCTCACTGTACAGCTCTAGACTCCCAATACTTGCAGATCATGCCTCCTGCTGCTGGATGAACATGATTTACTATTCTTATACTCCAGAGCAATTTGTAGTTGATGTGTGAACTGCACTCTTGACTAAATGATGGTATTAGTTATTCAAGCAGGAAATACAGAAAACAAAATGACCTTATAATGATTTTGGCCACGCAATGAGTACATTTATGTACCACATTTCCACTAGACAGTATTTCCAGCACTCCCACATCTAAACTCCATTTTATCAAGCCTCTGGCAGAATTGTGGAGGGATTGCATTCTAGTTAGCTGTAATTATCACCTTGACATCACCTAGCAACTTCTGAGAGGAACTCCTCAATTGATGAATGGCCTAGAGCATATTGGCCTGTGGGCATGGCGCCTTGGGGCATTGTCCTGAGGGCTGAGCCCCCTGTGAGTGGCACCATTCCCTCCACAGGTGTTGGTCTTGAGCTGTATACAAGTTAGCTAAGTAAGCATTGGCCTGTGAGCATGTCAGCAAGCAGCATTCTTCCAGGGTTTCTGCTTGAGTTCCTGTCCTGCCTTCCCTCAGCGATGGACTCTGCAGGCCGAAAATCAGTTTTTTTCCTCCCCTGTATTACTTTTGGTGTTTGTCATGGTGTTGTCACAGGAACAGAATGAAACCAGAACAGATCTAGTTGTGTGTGTGTGTGTGTGTGTGTGTTCAGATGCTAAGTAGTGTGGACTTGTGTCTGGGCAATTCCAGATGCCACATGGAATGGATCTGCCACAGAAATGCTTTCAGAGGTAGAAAATTAAAGACTGTTTGCCTTGTTGTGCTGTGACCCAACTGTGAGAAGGGACATGCAGGCTTACAGTGTTGTGATATTTCCTCCTGCTGGCCCATGGTCATAACTCTTCTTGTAAATAGGTGAAATCAAAGTAAAGGGATCCAGTGTCCTGATAAACAACATTGTTTCAGTGAAGGTCCATGCCTTAGCTCAACAGATTTTTTTAAAAATTCTTTTTGCTTGTATTTATTTGTTTGTTTATTATTTGTGTGTGTGTGTGTGCAGCAAATGTGTATGGATGTCTACTGAAGCCAGGAGAAGCCATTGAATCCCTATAATTAGAATTACAGGTGGTTGTGAGCTGCCCAGCATGGGTACTGGGAATCAAACCTGAGTCTTCTGGAAGAGCAGCAAGTGCTCTTAACCACTGAGCCATCCCTCCAGCCCCTTACAGCAGATCATTGTTCTCTCACAGTGCTGGAGGTTGGAAGTTTAGTCAAGGAGGACCTGTGGCTTTTTAGGCACTCAGAGTGTCCTACCCTTCTCCTTTCTGGCAGCCCTTAGGCTGTGGCAGCCTAATGCCAATCTGCTTCCACAGCTGCATGGCTTTCTCTCTGTATGTGCATCTAGGGCCACGTTTCTCTTCCTCGTAAGAACTCCAGTGACTAGATTAGGAAACACCCAAAGCCTGGATGATTTCATCTTCACTTGATCATGTCTGCAAGGCCCCAATTTCCAAATAAGGCCACTTAGGAGAGAATCCTGAGACGTCCTAAGTCACATTACAGGGCAGAGGCTAGAGGGAGGAAATCACTCAGAGAATTGTGTTTTAACTTGCTAACTGGACAAAGAAAAAGCCTGTTCTACACTCCTCCCTCATGTTTTAAAGAGAACCTGTCAAGACCATATTGCAATCTGTGCTTACAACCAGCCAACCAAAAAGCAGTGACATCGTCTCTTCATGAACTAACATCTGTCCCAGGACTTTGTGAATCTCGGATTCCCTATTCATTGGCTAGGAGGGATGAGACATCATGGCATTGCATGTTAAAAATTGTGGTGCCCCTGCCTCCTACCTTTCACCAAGGTAGTAGCTTCATTATAAGGGATTTGTGCTTCTCCTCCGAATTTTCTTCTAGACCACCTTGGCCCCTTAGGTCCAGTGGACATTTTTTTTTTTTTTTACCAGCTGACAGCCCAAGGCATTTGTCTCAGGGATGGGTCTCACCCTTTTGTCCAGTGTCTGTGTAGTTCAACAAAACCCCTTGTTCCATAGCACTCTGGGCCTCAAAAGGCAATCCATTCCCATTCTCTCTCTCTCTCTCTCTCTCTCTCTCTCTCTCTCTCTCTCTCTCTCTCTCTCTCTCTCACACACACACACACACACACACTATTTATTCATTTATTTATTTATTTTTGTTTTGTTTTTTTCGAGACAGGGTTTCTCTGTGTAGCTTTGCGCCTTTCTTGGATCTCGCTCTGTAGACCAGGCTGGCCTCGAACTCACAGAGATCTGCCTGCCTCTGCCTCCCAAGTACTGGGATTAAAGGCGTGGGCCACCACTGCCCGGCTTTTTTTTAAAGATTTATTTATTATGTATACAGTGTTCTGCCTGCCTGTATGCCTGCAGGCCAGAAAAGGGTACCAGATCTTACTGCAGATGGTTATGAGCCATCATGTGGTTGCTGGGAATTGAACTCAGGACCTCTGGAAGAACATCCAGTGCTCTTAACCTCAGAGACATCTCTCAGGCCTTCAATTTTGGTGCCTATACTGGAGCTTGCTCTGTAGACCAGGTTGGCCTTCAAACTCACAGAGATCCACTTGGCTCTGCCTCCTGAGTGCTGGGATTAAAGGCGTGCGCCACCGCCACCCGACTCACATATATTCTTGATGGGATACTGTTCAACCTCTAACAATTACCCAAGTAAATCAAAAGCTAACTGGAACAGTAGAGCGTGATAAATCCTATTATTCTTTGAACAATGGCATTGTGAATTTTCTTAGGCTTATTAATAGCTATACCTTTATGAAATGCAGAATGAATGGTGTGTAAATATTTAGATTACTGAAAAGTGGGAACAAAATTCTCTCACCTCCATTACACTCCTAAAGAAAACACCAGGAGAAAAACGTAGTAAAGGCTCCCCAACAAGAGAAAACAAAGGTGGGGAAACCTTCGACACAGCTATGAGAAAGTACAACTATCTCTTTAAGAAAGGAGTCCGAGTTGGTGTTTTGTTGGTTTGTGTTTTTTGTTTTTCTTTTAGAGACAAGGTCTCCCTATGTAGACCAGGCTGGCCTCCAGCTCATGGAGCTCTGTCTGCCTCTGCTTCCCAAGTGAAGAGATTAAAATCATACATCACACCATGCCTGGCCTAATCTTGTTACTTTTTTTTTTTTGGTTTTTCAAATTGGGGTTTCTCTGTGTAGCTTTGGGCCTTTCCTGAAACTCGCTTTGGAGACCAGGCTGGCCTCGAACTCACAGAGATCCACCTGCCTCTGCCTTCCGAGTGCTGGGATTAAAGACATGCGCCACCACTGCCCAGCATCTTGTTACTTCTTTAAGATAAAAAAAACAATCCTCATTAGTGGAAAACACTTTTTGAGAATACATTTCTACCCTCCTAATTCTTTCCTTCCTTTTACTTTATATTTTTTAAATCTTAAGAGTTCCAAAGAACAGAAGTTTAAAAATATAGCATGTGTCTCTCTCACACTTTTCAGTTTCATGTAAATGTTGCACTTAAGGAAACATCATGTGACTTTTAATTCTGGCAAATGAAGTGGAAATCTTTTATTTTAATCCCTTAAGATGTGACCTGTGAACACACTTAACTCAGGTTTTTCTGGAAACTTTGAATCAAATGTAGATACTATGGAGAAGAAATTAACGTCTGGAGATAAAAAGGATTTAGCTGCCTGCTTTGACTTCTCTGTGTATGTGGTCTTAGAGATTGAACCCAGGGCTTTGTGCATGCTTGGCAAGTGTTCTACCAGGGGGCTATTTTCCCAACCCTTTTAATTCTTATTTTAAGACAGCATCTCACTATGTTTCCCAATCTGGTCTGAACCCCACAGCCCAAGCTGTGTACTCTCCATCCTCCTGCCTCAGCTTCTATAGTGCTAGAACTACAGGGGTATGGACCACATTGTCCAGCTTGAATTACTATCTTACAGTGTGCCTAGAGTGCTTCAAAAGAGGACATTTCAGCAAGGTGAAGGGCAGTTAATGAAACTTCTGGGAACCTGCAGGGAGTTTGGGCTGTTGAGTGCATGTGTGATGGATGATTTCCAAGTAAACTAACAAGAGGTCCAGGTAGCTAGCTAAAACTCAGAAATAAGGCCAGAGAGTGTTAGGGTTAGCATTATGGAATGCAGCTCAGGAGATGCACCCAAGGATTATCATGAGCTACAGGAGTGAACCTTTGATTCCCTGGTGTTGGTTAAGGGCCTAGACATTATGGCATTGTATGTTAACTTGTGGGCCTTGTCTGAGAAGAGCCTATCATTTTTGCACATGCTGAAGATTGCTGTAGGCTGGGCCTGTTTGCCTGGAGATCATCTACCACAGTATTGGACTCTAGCTTGTCAAATTGCTTCTGAAATGACGTGTAGTGCTTTACTGAGTCTGTCATCAATGAATTGATAAATCACACATGTAGGTCCATTCTATTTTTACAGTGTCATTTTAGAAAGATTTTGGATATTGTAGCTGGACACACTATATCTGTGTTGACAGGTGATTATATGAGGTGCTTATGAAAGTACCAAGTTGTGTTTTCCTGTCAGACCAAGACCCCTTTCTAATTCACTTCATTAAAAAGGTGTTTTTGTTGTTATTTTTACACATGTGCATGTGTGCGGGAGTATGTGTGTGTGTGTGTGTGTGTGTGTGTGTGTGTGTGTGTGTGTGTGTGTGTGTGTGTTCAGTGCCCAGAGTCAAGAAGAGGGCATTGGCTCTCATAGGGCTGGAGTTACAGGTGTTTGTGAGCTGCCTGAAATGGGTCCTGGGAATGTAACTTGGGTCCTCTGAAAGAGTTACATGCTCACTTAACCACTGAGCTATCTCTTCCACCCATCATTTCTAGCCTGTGTGAGCAGAATGAAAATTAAAATGCCAGAATAAGATACCTCATTTGTTTTAACCCTGTTCTTTCTGCAAAGGCAGTTCTGTAATGATGGCCCCAGCAGCTAGGAAAGTGCAGAAGAGCACTTTGCACCAACTAATTCCCAATTGTTCTGGTTTCTATTTGGCTTGGAGATGCAGAATAAGGAGGGAGAGTTCAAGATGGAGTCAAAAGTAGCAAAAATCCCCAGAAAAGAAAAAGAAAAAATATAGGGTCTGCCTGAGTTTCATACGAAGCTCTTTGCTATGCCAAGAGCTGTGAATACATTTGCTTTATAAGATGCATAGACTTCCATCTTTGCTCACACGTTGGATTTCATGATGTTAAACAACCAATGATGGTGAAGACTGACACTCCACAGGTTAGTAATTACCCAGTCCTCTGCTCCTCGTGTCATGGCTGTGTTTTGACTCTTTTTTTTTTTTTTTTTTTCGAGACAGGGTTTCTCTGTGTAGCTTTGCGCCTTTCCTGGAACTCGCTTTGGAGACCAGGCTGGCCTCAAACTCACAGAGATCCGCCTGCCTCTGCCTCCCGAGTGCTGGGATTAAAGGCGTGCGCCACCACCGCCCGGCTGTGTTTTGACTCTTACTGCTATCTAGATGAACCCCAATTGTCCTATAAAAACGAACAGCCTATTTCTCACAAATACCTTCCCTGCTCCCTGTTCTGTTTTCTGCCTATTTTTGCTAAATGCAATGCCTTTCTTGAGTTTGCCGTCCACCCACCCCTAGCTTAAAGTGTCTAGCCGCACCTCTGGTGTGTGTGCACGTCTAAAGCAGGGCATGGGAGGAATTTGAAAATCAGGTGAGATCCACCTTGAGATAGAGCTTTGCCTTTCAGCTGGATCCAGGTTGCAATTGTGTTAAATACTTTGTAAGGCTGATTGATGGATTAAAATTAGTAATTGTGAGGGTTGGAATGTTACAGCTCTAGAACCAAGTTATCTTAAACTATTTTTAGCTATTTATCAGGCTGAGGAGATGGCTCAGGGGTAAGAGGGCTTGTTACCGAAGTGAGAAAACCTGAGTTTAATACCCAGGAGCCAGGTAAAAACTTAGCTTTGGCCAAAGGTATGTGCTATAACACACACACACACACACACACACACACACACACACACACACACACACACACACACGGTTGGGGGTGGACATCGGAGGATCACTGGGGCTTGCTGGTGGCCAAGCTAGCCAAAATGGCAAGTTCCTGGTTCAGAGAGAGTTCAGTGAGAAAAAGGCAAGAAAGTGATAGAGTAGGACATCCAGTGTCTTCCACATGCTGGCACACTAGTGCACACACCCACACACTGGAAAACGTAGTCAGTACTGCTCACCTCCATTTTAAGTGGATCATCCTTGTGACTACCCGATAAAATCCTTTTGGAATGTACGGACAGACTCCTAGCTTTGAGAAGCCCAGGGCTATGAATGTCACCAGACAGTATCTGAGGTCCGTAGCGGACAGAGCCTTCCCCACTTCACTCTAGCCTGCTCCTTCTGTTTCTACTAATGTATTGAAAGCACCTTTATTTATGAGTTTGTTCTGTAAAACCTCCATGACACTGTTACCGTATTGGATGGAATATGACATCTGGGGCAACATAAATCTGTGTTCCTCTGACATGGTCACTCTTACGTGGCTCCAGAATAAACCATCTCTTATTTCCTTTGAGATGAAAGCTATGTTTTTGTATTCACAATTCTCTATATTTTCCCCTTTGATCCCATAGACATGAAAGCTTGTGGGGATGAAGCTGTGGCTCTTATTTTCTCTACTTCATTGATGGAGTCCCAGTTTTAAGAGGTTTATCTGTAGGACCGATGCCTGCCCACATTTGGCAATTCTGGCAATGTACTCGGACACAGATGGCAGCACACAGGGACCTTGGGGAAAGGGCTGTGCAAATGGCTTCTTGTCTTCACAATGCATAGAGTGGAGAGCTCCTGGCAGCATGTCTCCGACCTGAGTGCTCCTTACAAGTCATGTAGGGATCTTGTTAGAAATGTGGGCTCTGACTCAGTTGTGGTCTGGGTGGACCTGAGATTATGCATTTCTAACAAGGCCCCAAGATGCTGGTGCTGTTGCTGTCATGGAACCCTGTTTTGAGAATCACTGTTCTGGGACATCCCCTGTATTCCAGAGCAGTCTCACAGTCCAGCTCCAAGACAGAAGTGTTACCATAGTTTTTAATGGTCAGAGGCTGGGCCTCGGCACCTCTAACAAGCTGGGCTCAGTGGCCTCTGTCTGCTTAAAGAGACAAGCCACAGCAAAAAGCAGAGAAAGATTTATTCATTGTGGCCACATTGGGAAGTGGAACAAACAAGAAAGACTCCCTTACTCCCCAAGTCTGTTATCAGGTGATTGGCACGAGGTTTAGGTTTAAATAGAGAGCAGGAAGTATACATCACTAAGCAGTCCTGGGCAAGGTGTGGCTCCCCCATTGCTGACCCATCATTGCCTTAGCTGCAGTCTACAGTGTGATCTGGTAAGTTGTGAAATATCTTCTAGAACACAGTTCCTTCTCTGAGTGGGACCAGGACCTCAGCTATTCCCTTTTTCCAGCAGAAGATTTCCAGAAAAATTTCAATTCCTTGGAATGCCCTGTTTCAATAGTCTGATTGCCAGAGGGAGGGGTGAAGGATCTCTCTTGAGAGTATCTTATCTCCCACCAGGATGGCTAAAGAAGCATGGTCTTCTCTACACTTTGAAAGAGACTCTGGGGTCTCTGTTGGCCAAGTGGACCCCTCTATGTCTGCTCTCCACTGACCTTGTGTGGTATTGTAGCTATGAATCATATGCAGCTCTTTAAAGAAAAATATAAATTAATTAAAGATAGACAAGTTTAAATTTTTTTCATCAGTTGCATGAACCATATTTCAAGTGCCCAATAATCATATGCATCCAGTCATTGTCATATTGGATGGCATAACCCTTCTGGAAAAATACTTTGCTATAAGAACCCCCAAAGTCAAAACGCATCCCCCTTCCTCACACCTTTACAAGAGACACACCCCCAAACATGAAAGGCTATTGCTGTCTTTGGTTGCCTCCCAGAGGCAGAAGGTAAGTCCCTAGTGCTGAAGACACCATACACTTCAGACACAGGACCCAGAGGATCCAAGCTGCATCTGACCCGAAAGCCTCTTTCCTGAGAACTAGTTTTCACGGTGCCTTGAAAGTTTCCAAGGGAGGGAAGCAACCAATAATCTTTCCCAGCTATGATACAATGACCAGCATGACCCTGGTCCCTAAGGGTGCAACAGTGGCACATACCTGGGTGATAATCAAACAGCTCTCTCATTGGACTTAAGACCCACTCAAAGAGAGAAATCATGCCTGGTACTGGAAATCTAGCCAATGACTAGTAATATCATAAATCTTGGAGGAAAACCTGCAACTGCTACTTTACTAAACCAGCACAATTCTGAAATACATTCTAAATATTTATCCTTATACCCAGAGATAAGTATAGATATCACCCCTCATCAAATAAATATCTCTTTATAACATTTGGAGACCACTCTGGAAAAACACAACTAATCAAAATGTAAGGAATTAAGTGACCATGTGGTTCAGAGCCCCGGTTGATACATCTACAACACAACTCCTGGACCTAAGGCTCAGGGTTCATGGTGGAAGAAGTGGGTAGGGAGACTGTAGGAGTCAGAGGACAAGGAAGTTTGCTGTGAGATTGTGTCTTCTAGAAATTCAGAGACGCTACACCCCTGAAATCTCATCAACATGGCCACTCCAACAAGACCTGGACAATGGTGGCCCAACAGCCATGCTAACACAGAAGGGGAAATGCTCACGAGGCCTCAACCCTAGAGAAAGAACCACAAGCCAAAAAGGAATGATGAGAGCAGGAGAAATAGGCTTCCCCAGGAAAGAACATGCCAATTGGTTCTCCAGTACCCAATGATCAGCTCTGAAAACACACATACGAGTAACATCATGCAGACTCAGAAGTAGTTTATGCATTTTTGCAAAATTTTGTTATATAATTTTATAAAAATATATAACAACAATTAAAGAAACAGAGGCAATGGAATTGAGAGTGTAAGGAGTGGGGTTACATGGGAAGAAATGGAAGAAGGAAAGGGAAGGAGAAAAATGAAATAATTATGTTTTAATTTCAAAAAGTTAAAAAAAAAAAGACTGAAGCTTTAAAATTTAGTATTTTAAAATTTGAATAGAGAGTAAGTAAAAGACATCTGCCCTGTGTATTTCTCAAGCAAAAAGAGATCTTTGGCAGCCTTTGGTGCTGTCTTAGTTTTATTTCTGTTGTTGTGATAAAATACTCTGACAAGAAAGAAACTTAGAAGAGAAAGGGATTTAATTCATCTTATAATTCCAGGTTAATCCATCATTGTGGTGAAGTCAAGGCAGGAACTCCAAAAAGCTACCTAGCCACATCATATCCATAGTTGAAAGCAGAGAAAAATGAATGCCTACAGGTTTACTTGCTTGCTTTCTTGTGCTTAGCTCTATATCACAATTTAAGACTCTATACCTAGGGAATAGTGCCACCCAAAGTAGACTGGGTTTTCCCACATCAATTTACTTAATTAAGACAATCTCCCAGAGATATCCTCATAGGCCAAACAAATGTAAATATGTCCTCATTGAGACTATCTTCTCAGGTGATTCTGGGTTGTGTCAAGTTGACATTTAAAGCTAATTATCATACTAGGTAAGCTGAACTTCCTTTTGACAGTTCATCTTTTGAAGGACTGACTCCTGATCCATTTATAAGGATCAAGCTGGAAAAATAAAACATTCTTATGCTAATATTGCTTTTTATACCCATCAATGTCCTCAAAAACACTACCATCAATGGAAAGTAACTAGTGTTCAAGCCTGGAATCATGAAACCAGTCAAGTAGGTAATTTGTGTCTCCCTCTGGTCTCTATTTGTATGTAGGTGGTATCCTGGGGCTGCTTGTGAAGTTTTGATTTCTCTGTGCTTGATGCATAAGTTAAGAAAATATCTTCTGTGATCTAGAGTTCCAGGTAAGATGGCAGTCTAGAAGCTATCTCCATGGAACCCAATGAAGCAGCCAGTCACAACATGGAAAAATAAACTCAATTCCAAAGTCAAAGAGGAGAGCTTTGAAAACTCATAAAGGCAAAGGATAGTGTCACCAAGATCTTACTTTGGCTACTCTTCAGCAGCCTGGTCCTTGTGACCTCTGTTGGAAGAATCCAGAGGAGAAAGATTGTAGTGTGGAAGGTAGATAAGGTTTGTTACAGAGTAAAAGTGAGGTACAAGGGGGTGAGAGAAGACAATGGCAAAAGGAACCAGTGTGCTGACCTGTACTTGAGATAAGCTTTATTAGTAGTTCTCAAGTCTCTCCAACAGATTTCCTTGAAGTATGTTTTCCTACCCAGGTGGCTGACCGGGCCATTTGTATTGAGTGCCATGGGAGGAAACTACAGTGTGTCTTTGTTCTGCGCCAGAATGCCTTTGTCTAGACGGTAATCTTATGATTAGCTGCATAGTTTAGAATGCCATGTCTAGACTCAGGGCCAAAAATATGACTCAGACTCCATCCTTTTGACCAGTCGAATTCTGTGATTTCAGTTCCTGGTTTTATAAGGTGTTGACTATGAGGGAGGGGTCCCTTCTCAATGATTTCCAAGGCTGCTGATCTCTAACTAGTTATTAATAAGTCACCTGAAGAGAGTTGGGAAAATACGGGTGATCTGGGGAAAGCAAGCAAAACCCAGCACAGCTCCAGCCATGCAACTCCAAGGTGTGGGGAGGGAAGCAGGCAACTCCTCCAAAAAGGCAAGCCAGGTGACCCTGGTGGAAGAGGACCAGGAGTCCTGCCTTCAAGACAAATCCAAAGCATTTACTAGCCTCAAAATGAGCTATATTTGGTGAGACGGCGAGTTCTCCAGCAGGAGAGTCAGTAATAGAGAGGAACCCTGTTCTCTCAATCCCTGTCACTCCAAAGATAGAGGCAGGACACCATATTGAGAGGAAACATGGTGTTTGAAATTGATCCACTTGGGCTGGAGAGATGGCTCAGCAGTTAAGAGTACTGCTGCTCTTCCAGAGGTACTGAGTTCAATTCCCAGCAACCACACAGTATTTTCATGGTAGGGCAATATTTTAAAAATATCTTTTCTTTCTTCATTGCTCCTGTGCTTTCCCTTTTTTCTTTCTCATGTGCTTTGTATTTAAATACATGCTTTTATTTTTAATTCTCTCCTATAATTTATCTAATTTTGTTTTCAAACCTTCTTAAAATTGAGAAACCATTTTTGTCCCTTTTCTGTCTTCCCTAATCTCTTGTTCATCTCTTGTCCTTTATATAACATCCTTTTCCACTGCTCTTACTTTTTACGGTTTAGCCACGCTCCGTATCTATTTTTCCCTGCATCCACTTCCTTTGTCTTATTCATTTACTACTCCTACATTTATCCTGAATAATTTTTTTTCTGAGACAGGTTCTTTCTACATGGCTCTGGCTGTCCTGGAGTTCTCTATATAGACAAGGCAGGCCTCAAACTCACACAGATATCCGAGGGTTGGGATTAAAGATGTGCACCATTGCATTCCAGCCTGAATAATTGAAAGTTTCACAGAACAGTCTACATTCATTTTCCTGTTTTCTGGTTTATGTTCATTGGTGTATTAGTTATTTTTCTTTTGCTGTGACAAAACTGATCAAGACAGCTTATAAACTAAAGCATTTAATTGGGCTTCTGGTTTCAGGGTGTCAGAGTCTATGATGGTGGAACAAAGTCATGGCAGCATCAGGAACAGCTGAGAACTCACATCTTGACACAAAAATAGGAGGGAGGGAGAAGAAAGGATGGATGGGGAGAGGGAGGGAGGGAGAGAACACAGTGGGAATGACTCAAGTCTTGAATTCTCAAAGCCCACCCCCATTGACAGAGCTCTTCTAACAAGGCCATACACCCTAATCCTTCCCAAACAGTTCCACCAACTGCAGACCAAGTATTCAAACACATGAGCCTATGAGGTCCATTCTTATTCAAACTACCACAATCGGACATATGTGAGCATGCTTTAAAGGATTCTAAATGTGTTTCTTTCTGTGTGTAAGTTTGATGTTGTTGCTGTTATAACAGTTCGTTTTGTCCTCAGTGACACTGGGGATTGAGGCCTCAAAAACAGGCTGCTCAACGAGAAGCTCCTAAAATAAAGCCAGAAGAGATATTCAAACCAACAAGTGTACAAATTGCATCATGGAAACACAAGAAATATGAAATGCCAAGGCCCTGGGACATCTATAAAAGGCCATAATTCCTTAGCTATTAAGTTCAAAAATTCTGACTGAAGGAAAAAGTTTGTCAGAAAGGAAAGTGGTACAGTCACTCTGGACCTCAGCTGGAGGTTCTTCCAGATGTTAAAAACAGAACTACCACATCACTCAGCTACACCACTCCTGGTGCAGTCACTCTGGACCTCAGCTGGAGGTTCTTCCAGATGTTAAAAACAGAACTACCACATCACTCAGCTACACCACTCCTGGTGCAGTCACTCTGGACCTCAGCTGGAGGTTCTTCCAGATGTTAAAAACAGAATTACCACATCACTCAGCTACACCACTCCTTGGCTTCCACTTTAAGAACTCAAAGTCAATAAGCCACAGAGACCCTTGCACACTCAGGTGACTGCTGCACTGTTCTCAATGTAAAGAAACAGAAGCAGCCCACATGTCCACTAACAAATGAATTGATAGAGAACACGAAGCATATAAGCACAATACATTTTATTTAGCCATAAAGAAAACTGAAATCATAACATTTGGAGATAAGTATGATAAGTAAAATAAACCAGACTCAGACAGGTAAATAAAACACATTTTTCTCTGTTGCAGACTCCAGATTTAAGAGTGTGTGTGTGTGAGATGAAGGTAGAAAGGGGTCTGGTGAGAGGTGAGGTAGAGGGTTTTTTGTTTTTTTTTTCGAGACAGCATTTCTGTGTGTAGCTTTGGCGCCTGTCCTGGAACTCACTCTGTAGCCCAGGCTGGCCTCGAACTCACAGAGATCTGCCTGGCTCTGCCTCCCGAGTGCTGGGATTAAAGGCATGCACCCCCACTGCCCGGGTAGAGATTTAAGGGGAGGGGAGAAAAATGAGAAAGTATGGAATACATATGCCATGAATACAGAAGTGGGGAAGTATTTGGAAGGAAGGAAAGGACCCCTACAAGGGTGGTAGAGCAAATGGAGACAGGAGGTAATGGAGAAGGATGGATAAGAAAAAGGATAGTGATGTATATGTATGAAAGTGTTACAACAAAACCATTTACTTTGTATACTACTTAAAACAAAATCTTTTAAATGGAGCCCTGGTGGGCCACACCTTTAATCCTAGTGCTTGGGATATGAGTTCCAGGACATTTAGAGTTACATAACAAAGAGACCTTGTCTTAATACAACAACAAAAATCTTTTAAATTGAAACTATGTTTTATAAAGAAATAAAAGCAAATATTTCTGATTTCTGTTTTCTGCTTCCATAATTACATTTAGAAAAATAGAGATGGAAAAAAAGAACCCTTTCGGAACAGTAACTGTCCGCCTAAGCTCATGCAGGGGTGTCACTGAAGTTCCTTCCTTGGGGAAAGGCCTATCTCTCCTCCTAAGCTGCCCAGGATAAACTGAGATATGAGTCCACCAAAGTTCACTTTGGGGAACCAATGAATGTATTGGGCTTCCTTGTAGAGCTAGGGGAAGGATTGGTTACTTACAGGGGTGTGGGCATTCCTCTTCGAACCAGCTAGACCTGGAAAGCATCACCCCACTCAGGGCTTTTCAGTACCCACCTAGATGGGAGCCTTTGCTCTAGTCTTTCCCAGCCTCTATAAACTCCGCCCCTGTCAAAGCCATGTGCAGTGGTGCCAGGTGATAGGGGGCAGCTGGATCCTCATGTGAGAGGCTTGTGCCTTACTCCGCCCTTCTATGTGTGTGGGGGAGGGCGGGGGGGGGGGGAGCTCGGAGGAGAGGATGCAGGTCATGAGTGCACCCAGCTGGGATGGCCTTTTGCAAAGAAGGAGGCACAACTGAACTTCCCTAACTGTAGGATGCTTGGCTCTGAAGGCAGTCATTTAAAGCAAGGTGTGTAACCTCTGAAGTCATCTATCAATGATGTCCAGAGAGTGGAAACAACCTGGCAGTGGTATTCAGAGGTGGAGCTTCGAGAGGTTAGATTAGATAAAGCCTTGCAGGTAGAGATCCAATGGTTGGATCCTGACAGTGGTAAGGGCGGGGGGGGGGGGGGGGGGGGGGGGGAGAGGACACACTCATACAAACTTGTGCCAGGTGATAACCGACACCATCTTGAGAGATTTGGATAACAAGCAAGCCATTGCCTGATGCAAACTCAGTATCTCACACTCCCAAAATTATAAACCTCTTCTCATAATATAGGAAGTCTGTCTCAAGTATTTCATTACAGTAATTAAAAATGCAGTAATACAAACACTGATTTTAAAAATGACGGCTTATGCTTTCAACAGAACTGACATTCGTGCTGCAAGGACCCCACTGTAATGATGGCTGATCTGACCATGGTGAGTATCTGAGCTGAGTCACAGGTCCACTTACACCCACCATGTCTCTTGGAGGTTTTTTCCCTACTTCTCTATTTTAAGTCCCTTCCATGAGCAGTTGGCCAGCTTTTACTTGGGAGATTTTTCCTGGCAGTTTGTTGGAAATATACCAGTGACATGGTTTATTTAACATTGTACCTTGCTTATCAATCCAAAAGGAATGTCCAGTTTCCACTGGCTTGTGTGACTTTGTATGCTTTGCATCTTAGTTACTTTTGTATTGCTGTGAAGAGACACCATGACCAAGGCAATTTAATTAAAAAAAAAAAAGCAGTTAACTGGGGACTTGCTTACAGTTTCAGAGGGTGAGTCCATGACTATCATGTTAATGTAACAGGCTCCCAGACCTTAGCACAACTGTCTCCGGAATGGAAGTACCATTCATGCCATAAAATTCAGCATGTAGACAGTACCACTTGCCCAAACTAAAGCAAAGACCTAATCCATCCAAGTCCATAGTTCAGGGAAAGTCTCAAAATGTACTAACCTTGCTTTTTTGCTTCTGTAGTTCTACTTCTGGCTAACTGTTCTTGTTAACTGAAGTATGTCAACCTATGATAGGGTTTTTGTGCTTTTTAAGCTCACCCTGAGAAAGGCTCAGGGCTACACTGGGATCCCAGACACCCAGTGTAGTTGCTGGCTGGCTAATAAAGACTTTCTACTATCATAAACCCAAGTCTGAGCAGTCTTCTCTGGTGGATACCCCACAACATTAATGAGCACGGTGACAGGCAGACATGGCAGAAAAGGCAGCTGAGAGCTCACATGTTGAGACAACAAGGACCACAGGAAGAGAGAGACTCACTAGAAGAGGCATGGGTTTTTAAACCTCAAATGAGCTCAAACCCCAATGACCTCCTCCAACAAGGCCACACCTCCAAATCCTTCCCCAATAGTTTCATCAACTTCAGAAAAAGTGTTCAAATATATGAGCCTATGGGGCCATTCTCATTCAAACCATTACATGTGGCAAGTATGGGTAGGTCTTCAAAATTGTCTTCCTCTCATTGCTGTTTACCCCCCTCAGGCCAGACTGGTGTGTAAGCATGTATACACTTAAAAAATGTACTAGGAACTCATTAGAAGTCCATTGACAACATATTTGGAAAATACTCTACAGATTTTTTTTTTTCTGATGAGTTGATTTTCTTTACAGGAAAAAAACTCCAAGTTTAGTGAGAATTGTTGCTTCCTACAGGCCTGATCTTGCCTAGACAGAGCATGGATACATAAGTGATAGGTGGATAGCTACTACCTCAATCACAAGCCTTCCAGGTATTATGAAAAATAGTTACATTAACCATTTTTGCCTTGGTATGGCTCCCAATTTAATCTTTGCACTATATCAAAACTAGTGAACTTTTGGTGTTATAAAAGAAGAAAAACCAATTCAGACATTTTGATGGTCACAAGACAGCTGAGAGGAACCGTAGGAAAACAAGAAATCTGAGCTAGGATGGTGGGTGGTACATACCTCTAATCCCAAGACTTTAGAGGCTGTCTTAGGGTTACTGTTGCTGTGATGAAACACCATGACCAAAAGCAACTTGGGGAGGAAAGGGTTTGTTGCCTTACACTTCCATATCACTGCTCATCACTGAAGGAAGTCAGGGCAGGAACTCAAACAGGGCAAGGATCTGGAGGCAGGAGCTGATTCAGAGGCCACAGAGGGGAGTTGCCCACTGCCTTGTTTCCCCTGGCTTTCTCAGCCTTCTTTCTTACAGAACCCAGGACCACCAGCCCAGGGATGGCACCACCCACAATGGGCTGCGCCTTCCCACATTGATCACTAATTGGGAAAATGCCTTACAGATGGATCTCATAGAGGCATTGCCTCAACTGAAGTTCCTTCCTTGATGACTCTAGCTTGTGTCAAGTTGACACAAAAGCAGCCAGTACAGGCTGAGGCAGGAGAATCAGCCTAGGCTACAAAAATGAGGCCCTGTATCACAAAAGCACCTATTTCCCCTAACAAAAAGAGCAGCAACCATCATCACACTGCTATCACTACCATCACCACCACAACCATCACCACCACCTCCCCCGCCCCCCCCCCCCCCCCCCCACCAATAGGACATCACACCACCACCACCACCACCACCACCACCACCACCACCACCACCACCACCACCACCACACCAACACCAAACAAGTAACCTCTAACTAAAATGGATTCATTATTTTCTTTGCTCTGTGTTTTATAACCATTCAAATACTCCTCTGTGCCAGTGTGGCTCATGGGATTCATTACAGGTGCTTGGCTTCCTCTGAAAGCCAGTAGATCTCCAGGAAACCTCAGCAGGTGGTTGGCCGAGAGCCACTTGTCATGGTGTGACCCCTGTGGACTCCTTTACCTCTGGCAGTCTTTGCCTCCTGCTTATCTTCTCATCCATCCCCTAGAAGATAGGCTCCTTGGAGATTCTATTTTTCCTTTGTAGGCATATATACATGATGTTAGAAAGGGTAAATCTGTCTGTAGCTATTGCCAGGCAACAAGCATATACCCACGTCTCCTTTAAAATGAATATATTTAGACCTAGGGAGTTTGCAGAGTGCTTCCCTAGATTATCTGAGGCCTGGGTTCAACTGCCAGCACCAGGGGGAAAAAACCTTGAGTATTTTGTCCCTGGAACTCCAAAACTTCTTCCTGAGAATGACAATGGAGTAAGACCACGCAAGCTCTTTTTCCTTATGGATTAATGTCTAAATCATATATGTAAGGGTGACAGCTTGGACAGAAAGGTATTCTGGCAGCTGGGAGTCAAAGAATACCACAAAGTCACATTACACAACAAACCTCACACAAGAGATTTATTGGGAGGGAAAAAAAAACCAGGAGGGTGGCTGCCTCTGCTCAAGTGAGAAACAGCAGCAAACAGAACAGGACACAAGGCTTATATAGAGTTTCTTGGGAAGAAGGTGGAACTTTTCAGGGTGGAGCTTTCCAGGGTGGTGATTGGTGGGATCTCATGTCTAGAGATTGGGCTTTTTACTCTGTCGGGTGGGGGCAGGGTCCAGCAGTTAGGGCGGTTAGAGTATTCTGTGGGTGGAATCGGGCAGTTAGAGGTTCTGGGGGGGGGGGGCAGCTCGCCTGGACACTCCTGTGGCTAGAGGGGCTTACAGTATCTGTTAGCAAACGCGACAACAATAAAGATGGATTCCAGGCATGGAGGAAGCAAAACAGAATAACTTAGGATTCTCTTACCCAAAAACTCAGAAGCCCCGCTGTCTTCACACGTTCTTAACTTCTGAGCGGAAACCACCATCTTCTCTCCTGTCTAAATAGAACATTGGAACAGGCAGTGACCATGTGATCTAAGGCCTTCATTCGGAGGAAGAAGAGGTCAGATCAGGATTCCTCCCTTGAGTTGACAGTCTGTTGACACCTTTGAGTTGGGGCTGCAAATGAAGAGACTTATGGCCATCATGAACTCATCTTGAGTTGAAAAGTATAATGACATGGTCTTTGTTTTTATTTAGCATGTATCATAGAGTCTGGGTAAGCCACAAGCCCAGCCATCCCTCTTCTGAGGTATCATGAAGGGAGATCTCAATATGGGCAAGAAAAAAACCTTGAAAAACTCACCAGTAGGGAGCTGGGGAGATGGCTCACTAGTTAAGGGATTGTGAAGGACCAGAGTTTGGATCTCCAGAACCATGTAAATACTGGGTAGACAGAGGACCCAGTCTGTAATCCCAGCACTTAGAAAGCAACCATCAATGATCCCCGCATCAAGCTGGTTACCTATCCCAGCTCTATCAGTGAGCTCTGGTTCAATGGAGAGACCCTGACTCAATGAATATGACAGAGAACAATTGAAGAGGATTCCCAGTGTCAGAACCCTGGCTCTACATTCACATGCACACCTATGCTCACCCACTTGCACACACGTGAGCCTTCCACAAACATGAATACAATCATGCATACACACTGTATACACATAAACATGCAAAAGGAAGAAATCCACCTGGGTTAGTTACTTCTGTCATTGTAACAAAGTCCCAGACAAAAGCAGCATAAGGAATCAGTTCACAGTTCAGGACTATAATCTATCACAGAAGGGAAGTCAAGGTTGCAGAAGTTTGAAGCATCTGGTCATATTGCATCAATGAATGCTATTCTCAACTAACTTCCCCCATGAGTCCAGGATCAACCCAAGCCTAGGAATGGGGCAATGTTTGGTCCTTTAGGGTGGGTTTTCCCACCTTAATTAACTTAATCAAGAAAATCCCTCACAGACATGTCCAGAGGCTAACATAACCTAAATAACCCATCGCAGGCATACCTGGAGACTTGCTCTCTAGGGCTGTGTAACAGTTTCCCCCAAGATGGATGCACTCTACTCTGAAGGGATGCTCTTTAAGACAGGACATATAAAACTCAAAATACCCCCAGGAAGTCCCTAAAACTGACCAGATTCATGGAGACCATCCCTCTCCAAGAGTATAGACGCAATAAAGACTGCTGAGAGTCACTCTCAAACAAGACAAGCTGCAAAGAAGACACCCAGACAAGCCCAGCCACCTGGAAGAAGCAGAACAGAGAAGCAACCTGGAAGAGGCCAAGATTCCTAGAAGACTCTCAGGCAAGCTGAGCTGCCTGGAAGAGGCTCAGACCAACTGAATCACCAGAAAAGGATCCTCTCCAACCTGTTGAGCTGACTGCAGGTTAGTTGTCCAGCTTCATGTGCCCAGCTTTTGTGAGCTGTTATCTAAGCTGGGTGTAATACAGCTGCCTTTGAGTTATTTCTGCTCCTGTAAGTTAACTCTTCACCCATATTCACTTAACCTCAATAAAACTCACTGGTTCACCAAGCTGGACTTTGTTGGTATCCATGGTCACCTCACCTCTATGTGGGGTAAGTAAGTGTTTGTCCACACCTTTCTCAGCAAGAGGGTCACACAACACCTAGGTGAGAACAGATCCTGACAAGATGACAGTCAACACTATCACACCACCTCTGACCACTTCTAAGCCAATAAAAGGGAGAAGTCAAGTGACATTGTTTGTGTCATAGCAGAATCAGGACAGTGACTAAAATGCAACAAGGGAGAAACAGGAGAAACTCTGCAATATTTGGGACTTCATTTAATGAGTCTTTCTCTGTCCCACCAGCTCCCAAATAAAGACACAGAGACTTCTTATTAAGTGTGGAAGCCCGGCCTATAGCTTGGGCTTGTTCTTAACTAGCTCTTATAACTTAAATTAACCCATTTATATTAATCTACACTCTGCCACATGGCTCGTTACCTCTCCTGCACATCCTGCTTGCTCTGTGTCTCCTGGCATCTCCTACATACCTCGATCCTCTCTTCCTCATCCTTTCTCTCTGCTCAGAAGGCCTGCCTATCTCTCCTGCCTAGCTATTGGCCATTCACCTTTGTATTACACCAATCACAGCAACACATCTTCCCACAGTATACAAGTATTCCACAACACCTCATTACTTCCTGGATTACTGTCCTGATTAATTTTAACTGTCAGCTTGATACAGCCTTGAGTCATATGAGAAAAAAGGCCTCAACTGAGTAATTACCTCTGTCATACTGGTCTGTGGAACCTTTTCTTGATTGCTGATTGATGTGGGAGGGTCAAGTCCACTCTGGATGGTGTCATCCCTGGGCAGATGGGCCTGGGTTGTATAAGAAAGATAGATGAGGCTGGGCGGTGGTGGCGCACGCCTTTAATCTCAGCACTTGGGAGGCAGAGCCAGGTGGATCTCTGTGAGTTCGAGGCCAGCCTGGTCTACAGAGTGAGATCCAGGACAGGTATCAAAACCGCACAAAGAAACCCTGTCTCAAAAAACAAAAACAAACAAAAAACAAAAAAGAAAGAAAGAAAGATAGATGAGCAAGCCAAGGGAAGCAATCCAGGAAGCATCATTTGTCCATGGTCCCTGCTTCACTTCCTGCCTCCAGGTTCTTGCCTTGAGTCCTTCTCCTGAGTTCCCTAGATGATGGACTATAAAGTATAAGATAAAATAAATCTTCTCCAAGTTGCTTTGGTCATGTTGTTTATCACAACAGCAGAAAGCTAACGAGGACAGTGTCTGTAGGAGCCCCAGTACTGTGGATGGCACCAAGCCTACACAAGCGGTTCTGAGCTACATCAGAAAGCTAGCTAAGTGTGAACCTGAGAGTGAGCCAGGAAGCAGCATGCCTCCACGATGTCTACTGTACTTTGGCGGTGAGTGAGCTTCCTCACCAGAGGTTATGCTGTGTGGACCAACAGTCTTGGCTTCAGGCTTCTTGCCTTGACTTTCTACCTTGATTTCCCTCAGTGATGGCCTGTGACCTGGAAGAGTTAGGCCAGATACATCCTTTCCTTCTCTAAACCGCTTTTGGTCAGGCTTTTTAATCACAGCAAGAGAAAGCAAACTTGAACAACTGCCTGCAGACAGCCTGTAACCCTCAGGAGACGCAGGCTGCATGGTTTGTCACCTTCCTGATGGAGAGCAGGGGAAATCTGACCACTCATTCTACAAGGCTGGTTTGGCCCAGTAATCACACACATAAACTGTGAAACTTTCCATGTGGCCAGTCGATCCATGTTAAAACACCAAGCGGGCATAAGACCGTTCCAGAAAAAATAATCAGAGTTGCAACTTTGGAACTAATTTGGGTGTCACGTTCATCCGAGGCACACTGACTTCCAGTGCCTCCGAGTCACTGATTTGCATATGTGTTAGAAATGAATAGATTTCCTGGCCTAGATCTCAAGTTTTTGTTTCTTCCAAATCCTTGGTTTCCTCCTGAGAAGAGTTTTAGCATTTAGTTGGCTGATTAAATTCTGTCAGAAGTATAAAGAGTGTCTTAGAAATAGGAAGCGTGGTGACTCAGACAGGTCTCACAGCTGACAATGCTACCACAGGAACACATTCCAGCCTAGAGATGCCACCTCCAGGGAGAGAGAGGGCTTCTTAGAGTGTGGAGGCTTTGCGGGTGATGGAGAGTCTATATACTTGCCTGTGGGCTGGTGTGGACCACACATAGTGCTCTCCCTCTGAAGTGGAAGGTCTCATTCTTCCTCCTTGCCCAGCCCACCCTGGATTATGCTTGCTAACATTTAAAGCCACTTCCTGACTCAGAGGAGTATTTTCAGTGGGCTTGTAAAATGTGGTTTTTACCACATTATGTGGGAACACAGTGTGTCCTTTGAGCCCTTGTGGATTAGCCAAGAGCCCACGTCTGAAGGGAGTACTGTCTACAGGCATGAGCCCCGTGTCTGTGTGTCTATGTTTCTTTCTTGGGAACTTTGATCATTTAACACTTGGGAGTCACCATCTGAACACAGAAGCTATTTAGATGTATGGTTGGATGCATTTTGCTCTTGGGTCTCAGGCAAGAACACAATGGAGTATGTACTAGAATCCTATACACTCAATAGTCCATTCTGGAACAAGCTTTTTATTATTTTTTTTTTCTGAGATGTGACCTCTTTACTAGATAAATTTAAATCAAAGTAACACATTCAGTGCCAGGCATGGAAGTGCCTGCCTATAACCTCAGAACTTAAGGGGTAGAGGCAGGAGAATTACAAGTTGGAGGCCATCTTAGGCTACACAGTCAGACTCTGTATCAAAACCCACAAGCTGGGGAGGTAGCTCAGGGCTAGAATGCTTCCCTAGCATGTTCAAGGCCATGTGTGTGATCCCTGAGCATTGCAAGAAACACACAAAAACAAATCAAAAACACACAGAAAAGAACATAGCTATATTGGCATCCTAGCTATCTGTGATCCTACATACAAATACAGGTTCCTGTGAAGGAAAATCCTCTTCCTGAATTCACTATTTCTTTCTCTTGTCATTTGTGACTAACATCTTTTCATCTTGAATGAACATGGTGGTCTCCATCCAGAGTGGTGGCTTTATCTTCATCTTTAGCCATTTTCTTTGATCTAGGTGGGTTTTAATTTAAAAATGGTTCTTTAGTTTTGTAGAAGTACAGCCTGCAGGGGGATTAGATAGTATAGTTAATGAAGAACTGGATGTGTGTGCTGTTGTGTACTTTCAGCCATTGATAGATCTCAATGGAAACAGAAAGAAAAGAGAGTATTGGAAGGATGAAAAAAAATACATCTATCTCTGTCAAACTAATGATAGCAGTGGGGGCTGGTGTAGGACAAATGTGCCTTTAGGAGTCCATGTTATTTTAGGGCAGGAGTTTCCAAAGTGGGTTCCATTGCAGCAGCAATTAGTATCTGGGAGTTGTGAGAAAAGAGAGCTCTTGGGCATATCCACAGGCCTGCAGAAATATATATTTAGTAATTCTCCAGGCAATTTTGTAGTGGGTTAAAAGCTTGGAAACACTGATGTAGACAACAAGGTAGACGAATGCATACAGACAGAGCGCTCTCTCTCTCTCTCTCTCTCTCTCTCTCTCTCTCTCTCTCTCTCTCTCTCTCTCTCAATAGATGGATATTGCATAGAATTTTAAGTAACTATAGGGTGACTGCAGTGGCTTGAAAGAAAATGACCCCCAAAGGGAGTGGCACTATTAGGAGGTGTGGGGGCAGGCTTTGTGGTCTTTTTCTCAAGCTTCACTCAGTGTGACAGTCAGTGGATTTCCTGTTGCCTGCAAGATAGAGCACTCTCAGCTCAGCACCACATCTACCTGAATGCTGCCGTGCTCCCCTTCATGATCATAATGGACTGAACCTCTGAAACTGTAAGCAAGCTACCCTCAATGAAATGTTTTCTTTATAAGAGTTGCCGTGGTCATGGTGTCTCTTCACAGCAATAGCAAACCCTAATTAAGACAGTGATTAACTGTGGTAACAACAGCGATGAGATGGTATGACTGATACATAAGAAACCTGTATCTAGGATTAAAAAAAAAACACATTTTATGTCTGAAGCATCAGGCAATTTTGTCCACACCCACTGGTGGTGAGAACAGTGCAGACTGAGGAGTACAGCTTTCCTAACTCACATGTGAAAATTTCTCCCTCCTTCATTATGGCAGGGTGATGAAATGCCTATTGTATCTTAAAAAAAGAGAGACATGGCACTGAATGGTACTCCATTTTTTCTAAAACAAGTACAAAATACAAATTTTAGGCAAAAGCATTTTCATATACAAGTGTGTTTTCAGTATGACCAATAGGCACGGGCCAGAAGTAGACAAAAGTACCTACAGAGATTCTGCAATTCCTCATTTCATTTTACTCCAAGATCTGTGTGCAGTTTCCCAGAATTCTTGGGCAGTTTATCCTAACAAACTAGATGCCACAGCATCATCAAAACAGCTTTAGACAAGCAGAATAATCTGTCAGTTATAATGAAAAAAGAAATCTCAAGTCTCTTAGGCTGGTGTCAAACTCACTTTGTAGCTGAGGATGACCTTGAACTCTTAATCCTCTTGCCTCTTCTTCCAAAACTATAGAACTACAGGCTTGTATCATTATGCCTAATTTGAGAAAAATAAATTTAATGTATTTGTAGATGCATATGTTTATGTAGATTAAGTAGAAAAAACATTCAGTGACATGTATGCCAAAATTGTAATTTTAAATCATCCCCATTCTTTCTGTTACAGAAACACAAACCCAAAATAAAATAAAATGAGAACTATATACACTGTTTAAAATGTCTAGAACTTGGTAAGAACGTTTGCTATATCAAAGTTGAATAAAACTATATAAGTGAATGAGATGACTGAGTATAGTTTATTAAGGATATCATGATCATATATCACCCTGATTACAACACTTCACCTGAAAAATGTTGGTTACATTTCTTGTCCTTCACTTTGTGTTCAAAAGCCAATCGAAAAGTTCAGTGTGAAGTCAGTTCTGGCCACGGCATAATTTATCTTGTGCATGCTCTTGGCCTCTTTTCTTCACATCTCAGCCCCTGGCCTTTTAAATAGCAGGGCAGTGCCCCCATCTCTCAGTGATGATTCAATGAATACTTTTTTTTATTCATCAGAAACAAGTTTGCTTAATTTTCTTCATTCCTGTAATCTTATGAAAACAGACAGTTTGATATCTCAATAATGAAATCTATTGGACTGTTTTGTATTAGGTAGACTGTGTGTGTGTCTGTCTGTATGCATACATGTGTATTGTGTTAACATGACTCTTAAATCCAATATGGCAATGTGCTAACTCTTACAAAGCACTTGACTGAAATGGATCACAGCTGTTGTTGGAACATCCTATTAATCAGATAACCATGCCATTTTGAAAAGGTGAAAATAAATTTTGATAAAAACAATCATCATCGGTTTCCCTCCTCTACAATTTTTTTTTTTTACAACAATTGAATATTTGCATGAACAGTTTGGTAAACTTGAAGGCCACCCCACGTTTGACCAGTGATTAGAGCTAGATCTTGTTTCTATTTCATACCACAACTTGAAAACAGACCGGACTTTACAATATTCTTAGCTACTACCTTTATTTAAATGTTTAGATTTTTCTTGGAAACTTGAGTGCTTAAAAATCAGCTCAGACTTCCTGTTTGGGATATACAGAGTCTCAGACCCCTAGGATGCAAAATTATGACTGTGAATCATAAGTGTCTGCCGCAAAATCCTTCAGGGAAATCCGACCACCACCTTCCTTCCGCTCCCATGATCACCTCTCTCCCTGCTTTTGGGCATGTGCATGCGTACTGAGTGTCTTCCCTTACTGCTCTCCACCTTGTCCTTTGAGAAAGTCTCTCACTGAACCTGGAGCTTGTTGATCAGTTCGACTTGCTGTGAGCAAACCTGAGGATCCACCAATCTCCTCGCCCCTAGTGCTGGATTACAGGCACACACTGCCACACGTGGCTTTTTTTTTTTTTTTCACGTATATGCTGGAGATTCAAACGCAGGTCCTCACACGTGTGCAACAAGCACTTTACCCACTGAGCCACCTCCCCAGCCCATATCATTACATCTTTTTGAAGGAAGTAGCAAACATGCATGTACTGGAAAGTGCATATCCTCCCAGAGGTCCGGCTAGCACTCTCCTTATCAAAGGAGCAGCTAACCCATTTCCAGCATGACTTAGAACAGTCTCCTAGGTGGCTTCAGAGGCACTAAGGGTGCGCAGAGGAGACTGTTCTAATGAAGGCATGCATGCTGGCAGGAATCACATGCAAGCTGGGCCAGACTGGGAAGGCAAGGCGGGCCTTCTTCAGGCACCTCCTACCAGGGCCAGGCAGGATGTGTTCAGGAGAACACACAGGTTCTAGCATGCATCTTTCCTTGGTAAAGGCTGTGAGAATGGGAGATGGTTATCTGGGAAAGGACAGGTCATGTCAGAACACCGTGGTAAGGGTCTCTGTTGACAATGTGAAGTGTGAAATATCTTAAGGTTTTTTTTTTTTCCCCAATCCTTCCCTACCACCCCCACCTTTTTCAAGCACCACCACATCAGGAGCATGGAATGGTTGACGTCACAATTTTACCTCACAGGACAGCTGGCTCATTGGAAACCAGACTCTCAATGGACAACCCAAGAAATAATTGTGCATGGCTGGAATCCAGGCACAAGTATGCTAAATTCTCATTTCAGAAAGGAAGCCTCCAGCGTGCCTAGACAGGCAGACCTCATGGCTGAAACAGGAAAAGTGACTCAGACCAGGCTGCGTGGTTGGCTAGCTGGCTGGCTGGGTGGGTTTCTTTCTCTCTCTTTCTTCCTCTCTTCTTTTATCTTGAGACAGGGTTTCACTGTGTTGCTCAGGCTGGCCTGGAACTTGCTAAGTAGTCCAGCCTAGGCTTGATCTCTCAGTCTTCCCAATTGTCTCCTGAGGGCTGGGCTTACAGGTGTGAGCACCATGCCAGGGGTTCATCCTGGGATTTTTACTTTGAGGCATTAAGAGCTGAACTGTAGTTTCTAGAGACTTCACAGAAAATGCTGTTTTTAAATCAAGCTTCTGCAGGCTGGGAATGTAGCTGAGTGTGCTGGCCTACCTTGTACAGTGCCCTGGGTTCCATCCTCAGCACTGTAGAAGAGGCTACAATAAATAAATAAAATAAAGCAAGGCTTCTGATCACATGTCATTTGTTGATGATTAGGACAACTAAGTAAGTAATAAGCTTTTCAACGCCAATAGGTGTAACAGAATATTCTAACCTACATCCACAGGTTATTTGTGAGACACACAACTACGGTAGTCAGACATCTTAAGATATAAATACAAAAAACAAAGCCAGGTACCTTCCACATTCCTACCCTGGGAATATATATTTTAAGCAGCTAAGTTGTTGCTATGACTCGGGACCCATTTTTTTTCTTCTGGTTCCTATATAAGTTGTGTTGACTTTCAGGCACAATAGTAGATCTGGATAATTATTTCCAGAGAGTTCTTTGGATCAGAACATGGCTTACTGTAACTATATGTTATTGTCTCTTTTGAGGAACTGGCTTTGCAGGAGGCACATAGTGCTTGCTTTTTTGAGGCAGAGCCTCTCTGTGTAGCCCTTGTATTCAGATCAGCCTGCCTCACTCTCCTGAGGGCTGGGATTCCAGATATCACGGCCAACCCAGAAAGCTGTTAATTTTCCTGACTGAAACCTTCTAATGTCAGGATGGAGAACTTGACCCCTGCTAAACAACATCAGGACTCTGATGATCTTCTTGTTGTGTCCGTCAGAAAGAATACACACAATGTCACACGTATTCTACCACAGGCAGAATTCTAGATAGAATTCCGTGACATGACACAGATCCAAAATCCCTTCAAACTTTAGACAGGACCCATTATTTGCAGTTAGTACCTGTTACTTGCTAGCCATAGCCGTCTTCCAGGTGAGTCCAGCTAGAAGTAGAGGCTACACGTGCCTGCTCCATAGCATGTCCTGCCATTCTCCCTGCTATAAAACACCACCAGTCCAGCCAAGAAAGCAACACGCTGTGTTTCAGGGAGGATACAGAAGAGAGAAGTTTATTTTACACCATCCGTCTAAGAAAACAATCGCCATAAACCAGTGCAAAATGTGCAACCAAATCAGTAAGTGTGTCTTAGCTCGGAGAGCCCAAATTGGTGATTTCCTCTCCTGGTCCTTGGTGGACGCTGCCCCTTAGCTTGAACCTCAGACAGAAACATTCAACCAATTTGTAGCAGGTTATTTTTACAATTCAAACCAGGATGTGTACAAGGGACTGGGAAAAACCATACCGAATGGATGATAAGTGATCAGTGCTTAAAGTAATACAAGGGACAGCACGGGCGGGCAAGAATCCACAGTTTCAATAAATACAAGTGTAACAAGCATGGGTGTGTCTCAACTTGGTGGAATTAGTCTGCATAATAATTCAGCATCATAGAAAATCTAGCAGGGCGGCTGAGCAGTGATTGGCGAAATGTTCACAATAACTTGTGCCCTTGAGCCAGTCTGCAGTTAATGCATTCTGTGGGTTCCAAGGCATCAGTTCTCTGCTTTCTCCCTCCCTGGCCATCCCTCCGTGAGGGGAGGGGTGAAATTGGCCAGCTTGGTGGTGGCATCCCGTGAGGAAGGACGTTTGCTCAAGAGCCAGCCGTCAGGGTCCAGTGTACTCGATACCAAGTGGCAAATTGGGACTTCATTGACGACATCTGTGCAAAATGTGCTTCTCTCCATTTTCCAAGAAACCAGTGTCTGTAACTTCTGTCCAGAGAACAGTGATAGCCTCTTGGGTCATTCCCTGTCACCACAAATGCCAAGCAACAAGAGCACATTTCAAGGACTCACACGCTGGGGAAGTGTCTGTTGTTGACTGCCTGGTGCCTTTTAGATGGACAGTTAGCCAGGGCCTCCCTGTCAAAGGCCTCAGGCAGGCTAGAACTATTGCTTGAAAAACTAGAAAGAATCTAGTGAGAGAGAGAGAGAGAGATGGTCATAGTGAACATGTGTGAAGCAGGTTCCCTTCTCTAACACCGTACCCCTCCCACCCCCAGATGACGCCTTCAGGACTTTAGTGAGGTGTCCTTGGGCAGAAAAATGTCATGTCATGCATTTATTCCTGGTGGTCTTGCTCAGTGGTTTCCCAACTAATTGTTACATTCCCAACATTCCTGGGGTTCACCCCCAGGAGACTCACTACAATCTGTGGATCACCTATTCATCCAGAGCCCAATGAGAGAAGACACAGGGGACCCCTCCATCTCTGAAAAGAAAAGAAAAGAAACGAAGAGCCCCTCAAGTAAAACAATTCCCTAAACTCAGTAACCTAGGAGTCACCCCCAAACAAAATAACTCCAACATTTCCTGCCATCAGTAGACCCTCTCCTGTTTCCTCAAAGTCTCTGGTCATAAATTAGGGTATCTTCTGTGAAATAACTTAAAAAAGGAGGGAGGATTGGAGTAAGTTGTGCCTGGCTCGGGCCAGTTAGCAGCCAGTTTTGTCTAGAATCTCAGTCACTGTTCAAAAATGGAGCTCGAAAATTCATGTGGATGTTGGGTCTTCACACGGAAGAGGAAAGACAGGAAGGGGGTGGGCAGGTGAGGGGGGTTGGGTGGGAGGTAGGACCCAGGGAGCTGGGAGCAAAGGAGGTGGCAGGGAGAGCCTAGGCCACCAGGACAGGAGCGGAGGCCTGTGGACAGCATGGGAGAGACGGACGCCACGCGCGGCCCTCGAGGGGCCACAGGACTCGGGTGCGGCCGGGTCTCGTATTGCACAGAAAAGGAGGATCTGAGCCTCGGCAGGTGGCCTGGCCAATCATTAGTCCCCACACATGGGCAAGTTCACAAAAGTGAACACGTTGAACTCCGTCATGATGGAGAAGCAGAGGAACACGCCGTACAGGAAGAGGCACCCACACCCCAGCTTCTTGTCCAGCTGCCACTTGTTCAGGTGAACTCCAAATACCTGTAACAGGAAGAATAGATCAGAGGGGGCTTGGAGGGGTGCGCCGTGGTGGGGGGTTGTGGAAAGGGGGGCCTGAGCCTGTAACATCCTTGGAAAGTAGGACATTAAAGTTAAAAAGAGAAGGAACCAGGACCTGCAGGCAGTGGTCATCCTGATAACAAATCCTGATAACAAATAAATATATCAGGTCCCTAAGCCCAGAGTGCTCCAGCCCCACAGTCCTCTGTGTTCAAGATAGGCTTCTTCCATCTTTTTCCACCCCTGGCTAGTGCCTGAGGACACCTTCTACATCCTTAAGGTGGTGGCTTCACCTAGCCAGTTCTCTACTACCCATGAATCTCTTCCCATTGCTGTGGATGAAGGTGAGGAAGTTGTCCACAATTTGCTGCTTCCAAATAATTATTTCTCTCCCCTCTAAAAACGAAGAGTGAAATCTCTTATTTCCCAACTGGCTTGGTTGCTGTCAATCATGCTACCCCAGCTACCCACAATCTCTGTAGATTTATGTCCTGGCTCATCCTCAGTCTACCACTGCACTCTCACTGTCCTTTTAGTGATTTTAACACTCTTAAGTTCTTGCATTCTGCATCAGTCACCCACTGGTGACTGAGTTCCCTGCTGTGTCTGTTAGCTACATGAAAGTGAAATAAGGTGCAAAATGTACACTCTCAGCTGCCTTGCTTTACTTCAGGTGCTTAATACCACACATATAGTTTTTATCATATGATGCATATACAGCTCTTTCATTTGGGCAAGTTCTAGGGAACAGTGTTGTAGCACTGATCTTTTTACTATCAGTAGCAGAAACACCTGATGCCAACATTTCTATAATCCTTCCTTTCCATCTCATTTCCTTGGGTACCACAACTCCCACAACTCTACAAACCCTAAGGACCTAAAATTACTGGACACCATCACTATGGTGGTTTGAATGAAAATGGCCTCCAAAGGCTCATATATTTGAATACTTGGTCTCCAGTTCGTGATACTATTTAGGAAGGATTAGGAGGTGTGGGAAGAAGTACGTCACCAGGGGTGGGCTTTAAGGTTTTGAAAGCCTATGCCATTCCCAGTATTTGGCTCTCTCTCTGCTTCACGCTTGTGAAGCAGATGAAAGGAACCCGATATTGCCCTAGCACCATGCCTGCTTGCCTGCCTGCTGCCATGCTCTCCACCCATGATGGTCACGTACTCTAACCCTCTGGAACAGGGAGTCCCCAATTAAAACAATTTCTTTTATAAGTTGCTTTGGTCCTGGTGTTTTGTCTTAGCAATATAAATGTAACTAAGACAACCAGAGCCCCATGACTGTACCCATTTTGTCTCTTTCCTCCTTTCCTGACTCTCTTTTCATTTTGTCTGTCACTGCTTTTGCAAAAGTCTCTGGTTTCTCTTTTGTTTGGTGTCCTTGCTTGGCTAATCCAGGAGCCTTCAGTTCAAGTCACATCTCCATTTTCTCACACTGGATACACACAACTCACCATCTTGGCTGGATAAACAATGCCCACCCACACTGATAGGGCTCACTGACCTTAGGTTGGTTGCAAATGCTTTAAAACTATCACCCTGGCCTCCCTAGGACCCAGCTTACCCTGTCCTCAGATGACTGTTTTATATCTCATATTCTACCTCAGTTCCATCTCTACCTTCACTCATTCCCATTTCACAGGGCTCTCCTCACCATCTATCTGCCAAGCTTCTCTCTTATTCGGGAGGACTCTTTCCCATCCTCACTCACGGCCAACTCCATGTGTATACTGGATCTCGTCTGTCATAGTGCTTAAATCTGTGTCCCTGGCAAGTTTCTCCTCTCTCCCTTTTGTTACATTCCCTTCGCCACCCCTGGATTATTTCGATTGGCTTGGGGAATGTCACTGCACCTTTATTGTAAAAAGCGATATTTTTCAAATTTTTCCATTTCTCTTCATCCTAAACAAATCATCTTACTGACAATCTGAAAGAGTTATGAATACAGGGTGTATCTCTGCCCTCTCATTCCATTTTTCCCTAGCTTGTTCCACTTAACTTGCCCCATCAACCACCAATGAGACAAGCACTATTTCTAACTTCAATGGCCAATATTTTGGGTGTGTCTTGCTTAGCACAGCTGATCCCTTTTTCTATCTTGAACCATCACGTCTACTTGGCTTCCAAGATGCCACATCCTACTGTTTTCTTTCATATTCAACTATTGTTCTTTCTCTGTTTATTTCCAAGTAGGGTCACGTGAGGTAGCGCAGGCTGGCCTTAAACACTTGATCCCCTGCCTCAGTTTACTGAATGCTGTATGCGCCAACCCTCCTGGCTCCCTCTCTGTTTCTTTAGGTATTTTATCCTCATCATTTTGGTCTCCAAGTGTTTGAGTCCTCCATGACTCCAGTCACGGGCCTCTTGTGTTTTCTGACTACATTCACTGTCTTGAGGAGCTCATCAAACAGCAGAGCTTCTATCTATAGCCATGCCAAATGTCCCTATATAGGACATTTCTGCTAAATGTAGACTCTTAGCTCCACTACCTTTCTTGCTCTTTCTTCTTGGAGGTCTAACAGACATTTCAAACTGAAGATGTTTGGAATTTTTTGTTCTTCCCTAAACTACTTCTCTTTAATTAATTCCATTTTGATAACTGAACATGTGGTTAGCTCAGCCTCCTATAGCCTTGCACAACCATAGAATGTCTTAAGGAGATACAGAAGACCTACAAGCATACACTGTGCTGTCATCTGGCTGGCCCTAGAGATTACTTGGTATCAATAAACATGAGTCACTTAATTTCTCTAGACATTATCCTTCCTCTATATAGTTGGGTTGTAATAGTGACTCCAGAGGGAGCTCTATATGAGAAAATATGCAAAGAAGTGAGCACAGTGTGTGGCTATGAGAAGCATTATAACTCTGCTAGTCTTAGTGGTGTAGGCTTGTAGTCCCAGTTACTTGGGAGGCTGAGGCAGGAGGACCACAAGTTAGATCTGTACAACTTACTATGACCCTACTGTGAAATATTAAGTCAAATGAGAGCAGGGGATATGGTTCACTGATAATCCTTGCCTAGCTCCATGCACGGCACTGACTGATTACTGAATATTAGTCAAAGATGAGGAATCATGGGGAAGTTTTTATAATCTGGAAGAATCAATGAAATGGAATCTGCCCTTTGGTGGCTAATCTAGTACAAAAGAGGGAACACCTTGTGTGTGTGTGTGTGTGTGTGTGTGTGTGTGTGTGTGTGTGTGTGTGTATGTGTATGTGCTCATGCAGTGCACGCGCTGGTTTGTGCTTGTGTAGAAGTGGGAGGTTGATGTTGGGATGTTTTCCCTCATTAATTCTTCACCTTGGTTTGTTTGTTTGTTTGTTTGTTTTGTTTTGTTTTGTTTTGTTTTTTGAGACAAGGTCTCTCACTGAACCTAGAGCTCACTGTTTCCTGGCTAAGCTGACTGGCCAGGGAGCCCTTTGGACCTGCCTGTCTCTGCCTACTCATTGTGCTAGGGTCACAGGCATATGTTACCATGTCCGGCTTTTATGTGAATTCTGGGGAACCTGAATTCAGGTTCAAATGCTTACACAAAGCACTCTACCCACTGAGCAATCTTCCCATCCCAACTCTTTGCTTTTTATTATCTGACTGAGGACCCAACCCAAGGCATTCTAGGCAGGTGCCCTACTACTGAGCCATCGCCCCCACACTCTTCTCTAGCTTTTGAAAAAAATATTTTATGTTTGAATTGAGACAGTACCAGCTTCGAAGAAGAGGCTAGCTCCTTTTAGAAAGGGAGGAGGACTTCCAGTGGGTCACTAGGATCCCTCTTTAGAAAAAACATCCAGGAGATGGCACATCTGGATGTCTACTGTCACCATTTAATGGAGGCCACACTTGCCTGGTCTCCAAAGTAAGAGAGGGGAAGGGTTGAACATGAACACCCAAGAATGGAAGGAAGTTGCAGACTTACCGTGACAAAGACAGAGGCCAGGAGCAAGCCGACGGAGTAGATGAGCCCTCTGCTGTTCAGCCGAATCTGTAAGGAAGGATTGGACAACATCAGTCTTCCAAGCCAGACACCTGCTCAGTGTGGCCTTTCAAGCAAGTCGGAGGAGCAGTGATTCCAAGTTTCTCCTCTAGGATGGAGGCAGACAATGTGCCCTGTTTGTGGGATATGTGCTTTCCCAGACACACACAGCTGTCTTTGGCAGCTCTCAGCCCAATCCTGTCCTTACTTCAAATGCAGGGCCCCAGCCACACCAGCCCACAAACACTCAGATTCTCTATCATGTTAGGATTCTTGTCAACAAACATCCTGTTGACCTGACCTCTGGTGAGGTTTAACTTTCTCAGACTCATACTATTTTTAGGGTGAATTATATCACATAAGTGATGGGAAAAATTTGTATAAAATTATTTTATTTTATTTTATTTTTAACATGAAATTCATTTGAGAGAGATGTTGAGCTACTTGATTTACAACTAGGTTGAGAGTTTAACTGAGTCTGGCTGTCACTGACTGGACCTCCACATGAAAGAGAATGTTCTTCCTCAGCACCTGTCACGCATATTCTACTTGACAGACTCAAAGCCAAAGCCAACTGAGATACATACCACCAAGTGTAGGACTCCAATGCCAAACTTTGCTATGAAATCATCTACTCCCTTGGAGTTCTAAAGAGATCTTGGTGAATTCTGCATCTCAGCTGAAGAGAACTAAGGATGAAGAATTTGTAAACTGCCCTCAGCACCATCAGCACCAGCTTCAAAGGAGACTCCCCTCCAGTCCAATCACAGAAGAGGCCTCCAGAAGAGTAGACTAGTTCCAAAGGAGCCTGAGCCTAAGAACTATAGAAATGGAGCTCATATCCTTTCATGAGTCATCAGCACTGGTTCCCATGACTGGGTTGAGATAGACCATCAGCTACTTAGTGCTTGGAGGCCCTGTAACCAATGCTGCTACCAAGTTCAGGCCATTTAGAGAAATATAATTTCAAAGTCTGCTTCTTCTGTCCCACTGTGTCACCTACCAAACTGTTTGCAAAGCCAACACCCATATGCTTTTGTGCTTGTTTGATGGGAAGAAGTAGACATGTGGATTCAAGTTTGAGGACTCCATTTCCACCTCCATTTAACCCCTATTCCCCCCCCCCAGCCAATATAATACATGGTCCTGAAGGGGATAAAAAGTTAACCTGTGCTCATGGAAAGAGGGAATAAGACTGGTTGATTTCTCTATTGCTTTCCTTCTCTTTCTTTTGTTTTTCTTCTTGAGACAGTAATTTTGCTACATAGACCAAGTTGGCCTCAAATCCACAATCCTTTATGCCTCAGTCTGCCAAGTGCTGGGATTACAGGTCTGTAATCCCATCATGCCCCTGTTTGTCAACCATTTTCTAATAAGGCACACTGTAGAGAGGAATGGCTTGGGGCCTCTTAACAAGGTCCAAGCTGCATGTTTCCCTCTTATCACTGTTTCCCACTGAGATGTATATATGGGAACAGTGTGGGTCTCTACAGACGAGTGTGCCAGTCCATCTTTTACCAGACACTCTAACTAGCCAATCCTTTCTGGAGAGACCTACAGCACAATAACCTCACTAAGCAAAGTCTGTCAGAGGACGAATTGGCTGGATTGTAGAGGGAGGGTTGTGATGAAGAGATCAGAAAGGGACCATTATAAACCTGGTCCAGGAAGTATCCACCAAAACCAAAAAATCCAACAACAGATGGCAAAGCCAATAAAAACCAGACACACTCGAACACAACAGAGATGTTTCATTTGCATGGTAAGAACTCCATGGCTAGAGAGGGGAACGGTATGCCTAGTGATTCACTCTAACTACCCAGAATCAAACAGGCCAATCAGGACTACTCTCATTTGTATGGCTGGAATTACATGCCAGGAAATCGCAGGCCAAGTGGCTTATTCTAATCAAATGAGGATTCTTCTGAAATGGAGTCTCTCCACAGCTCATGGCCATTTGCAGGCTGTTGTTCTATAACTGACATGCCAGTTTCTCTCTTAGTAGAATACCAAATTAATTTGTTTTATTTCTGTCCTGGCTAAGTGCTGAATTCTTTCATCAGTCCATTAAACTTTCTACTACAGTGACCATCTTGAGTTCTTCATCTGCTGGTCCCTGGCTGGGAAATAGTTACCAACAACCAAATGGCTTCTTGACAACAAAGGGAAACCAGGTTGTAACTGTAACACAAGGGCCACAGGTTAATGTTACTAATTCAGAGCAGAAAGGTGCAAGATGGGCCCTATCTCAGGCTGGCTGGTAATCTGACTTGTACCCTCAACCTGGTATAAACAGATTTCCTCTCTCTCATCAACTGGTTGGTTCAGGGGTACATTGCAAATGTATCATAATGATGAGGACAGTCTTGCTGGGTGAGGTGGCACATGCCTGTAATTCCAGCACTCAGGAGGATTTCGAGTTTGAGGCCAGCCTGCAATACACAGTGAGACCATCTTAAGAAAGAAAACAAAAGATGCTCTTCTCTAAATGTACCACCTACTAACTCTATGATGTCCCCCCATTCTGTATAGTTCTGTGGAGCAGAGAGTTCTCCAGAATACCACAGTGGCCAGCAGGGGGAAGAACTGTCTTTGCTCATGTCTTTAGCTGCACAGTCCT